>NW_006442207.1:4540981-4553734 GCF_000325575.1 Pteropus alecto | reverse complement strand
ATGCATCTCAAACTTCTTTGCGGCCCCCTGCAAACTTCCCTCTCGAGGCTTGGATTAGAAAGTAGCAGTCACCCCAAAGGGTAATAAGTTCTATAGTTACGGAGTGATTCCCCAGCGTTGCCTTTGGAAAGCTCCATGCGCCAACTCATCTCACGCTCACTTAGGTATCTGACATGTATCCATGCTGGAACCCCAAAGCGTTTATTGAGCTTATCTTCACGCAACCCTCTAAATCTAACATGTTTGCTCTCCGAGCACACCGGCATAATCCTCATTAGGGACTTGCATGCTGAAGAGAGTGAAATAATTTCAGAAAAGCATGTGTGGAAGCCCCAAACACCAAAAGTTCATTCTTAGTGGTGAGTGGAGCCGCGGCCGGGTCAGCTGATTTGATCTTCTCCTTCCTCTCCTGTTGAAGGCTATTACTCGTGGAGGAACCCGGGAAGTGGCTCCTGGTTTGTGCAAGCCCTCTGCTCCATCCTGAACGAACATGGGAAGAGCCTGGAGATCTTGCAGATCCTCACCAGAGTGAACGGCAGGGTGGCCAGGCACTTCGAGTCTCAGTCCGATGACCCGCATTTCCATGAGAAGAAGCAGATCCCGTGTGTGGTCTCCATGCTCACCAAGGAACTCTACTTCTGCAAATAACCATTTCAGGGGTGCATAGTAGCCAAAAAACACTGCATCATTTATTGATGAATCAGTTTTGTTTTTTTTTTTAATGCTCTCGAAATATCCAGAAATTCTAAAGGATTTTAATTTCAGGAAAATTTATTGATTCAAGGGGAAAGAAATTCCTGGTGCTGTCTTATGTTCTATGAATCTTCAGAGACTTTTTTTTTTTTTTACAGTGTTATCTATTTGATAACTTTGTAATTTTCTCTTATGATTTTTTTTGTTCGTATTTTTTTCTTCTCGTCACAGTACATACAACAAAAATGACCTCTGCAGATGACCCGTGGCTGTGTCCACTGTGATTGGTGGCGATGTTGGTAGACAGTCAGTCACATTCGTACCTGGCAAAGAGAGTCCTAATGCTTGACAAAACACAACCAAGGGGGTAGTCATTCTCTTCTGTTGCAGAAAATGGGTATAAAGTATGGTTTGAGGGATTTTTCAGTGGCTTAGGGCAGATTCTCATGCCGTAATTCCAGATAAGTTAGAGGGGAAAATAATTTAACAATTTTAATATGTATCAGTCAGGATCCAGTCAAGAAAACAGAAACCATTCTAAGTATTTCAATAGAGGGAATTTAATAGAGGAAATTGACTCACATTAGGTGATAGGAGAGAAGCCAAAGCCAAATAAATGGAAACCGTTAACACCTAGGGCTGTGAGGAGGTGTGTGCGGTTCCCTGAGTTCAGAAGCTGCGGTCCTCCACGGTAGTTGGGACCATGGTGGGGGCTGCCTGGTGGGAGCTAGGACCACTGAGGAGTTAGAGAAAATGGAGCCGTGGCAGGGACAAAGCCACTGCCTGAGATGGGGTAACACTGACTCGGACATGGAGAGATACCCTGTCTTCACTTCTCCTTTTGCCCTCCAGTCTTCTTCCAGCACCTTACTCTTCCAGCCCTACCTGGAAGCCAGCTGACAAGGACGCTGAGAATTACAAGAGCAAAGCAAGAGAGAGCGAGGCAGGGAGGAACAAGATGATGTAAGCCTGCCCATAATGTGAACAGAAGTAATCATATTCCTTGATGTTCAGCATTCCCTCCATTCAGTCATTCATTTAGTTGTCAGATAATCTACGTATTGCCCACTGTGTGCAAAATAATCTGTTTTAGCTTTGAGGTATACCTGGAACTTTTTAGATTCCAAGCCTTATTCTAAGTAAATTTTGTATTACCTCTAATTCTCTAAGTGAGGGAAAGTTTATGGCAAAATTTTTTGCATAAAAAATGTTATCTTTTGAATTCTTGATAAATGACTATTTTAGGCTGCTTAAAAACTGGTTAACAAACAATTGTTCATATTTATTGATTAAAATCGATTGCCTAATTCCTAATCTGCTTAGTTTGCTTTCTTTCTGAAGTGTTTTATGGCAGTGGGAAATTAAAAAACAGGATAAGACTCGACCTCAACACAAAATATAATTAACATTTCTTTTGAAGCTAGAACACTAGCGAAACAAAATGTAATCACATAGGAAGCTGAAATTTCACATAAAGGGTTAATCGACTTACAAAACTGTGATGGGCTGCCATTTATCAGTTTGGCAGCAAAATCAGATGGTATAAAAGTATCTTTCGAAAGGAAAACGAATTTAGGTCCAGTTTATTAGACTTGTCCCTGGTTTCTTGCCATCTAAAATATACCAAATGTTCAAAATTTAAGTGACATTTATGAATCAAGAATCAACAAGCATCTCTAAGCAAGTTTCTGTAAGCCATCAAGCCTGTTAGGTTTATAAATTGCCCAAAATAGGCCTCAAAATAAAGTGCTAGGGTTCAGTGTATTTGTGTGGTTTACAACTTTAAGGGAACCAGGGCCTCTCTGTGAGAAAGAAAATGATATCCACTGACAGGTCACACACACTGATTGACAAGTCCTTTATTTGGTCCAGTCTTGCAGTGTGTCCCCTAAAATCTTTTGTCCAGCTACTCTAGCCACCAAAGATTGCCTTTTGAGTTCCCAGGAGCACACCATTCCGTCTCACTTTCATCTTTCAGGCCCTTTTCCAGCAGACATCTGGCCAGCAGTTCACCTGTGTCACGAGGCACAGGGAGGCACATAGCATTAGCCCAGGTGTCACTAATTTCTGAAGGAATGTGATTCTTAACATTTCTTCAAAGATATTCAGATCGAAGGGCTCTTTCATGCTGTTTGCCTTGTAAATATCTTGCAACACCAGGTGTGCACAGTGACAACAGCATCTCCTGGGAGCTTGACAGAAATGCAGACTCTCAGGTACCGCCCTCCCACCCCGCCCAGGACCTACTCAAGAATCTGCATGTTAACCAGATCCCCAGAGCGTCCATGTCCACGTTACACTTTGAGAAGCTCAGTCTGGAGGGCAAGAATCACTTGTTTATACATTTTTGTCTCCCCTCTGCACTGAACCTGGAGCTGATCAAGTTTATGCCTAGAAAGAATTAGCGAAAGAACATACATATTTTGGAGCTTTCACAGAAGACATATCTTGAAGCATCTCTTAACCTTGAGCAAATCCTCTTGTAAAACCACATGATGTCCTTCATACCCTCCATTTTAAATGAGCCTTCTGCTGAGTGATATAATAGGATTGTTTTTATGTTCTCAAAGCGTCTGAGAATGTGAATTGCAGCCTTTAAAATGTCTTCATAAACAGAACAGGATTAAGGGAGCCATTCTTTTCATGTTTGCATTGGCGGCAGGAGCAGTTATGCATTGAAGCCACAAAGTTTGTCTGTTTTCACCTATCTTTTGAGCCCAGTGGACACACAATTATTTTCTCTTCCTGCCAGTGGGCCCTCAGTCTATAGATCACCCTTTTGATAGACCTCAGGACTTTGTTTTGGATCAAATAGCAAGTAACTTTTTGATTCATAAATCATTAACACAAACACACCAAGAACACACTTGGAAGGCTCCAGCCACCACCACAGTACTGATGTGGCCAAGGAAACTCATTAGCTTGCAGCTTCAAGCATGAACAACCCACTAAAAGTACATGATCAACATTTGAAAACAAAAGCCAAATGTGATGAGTTGGCTTTGATGTCACTTTTGATTTACCCGGCACTATAAATATTTATGGTACTGCTATTTTCTAATAAATTTGTTTTAAGCATATGAAGCCAAACTATGCCAAAGGGTTTAAATTTGGAAGGCACATGGGATTATGGCTTCAGATATAGAAGCCTGGGCATTTCTTAAGCTTTGATGGTCTGAATCAAGTTGATGGCATGAGTTTGAGGAAAGATTTGGGAAAGAGAAGGAAGTATAAATGGTCTGATAGGTTTGGTCTAAACTGCTAGTTCCAGTTTAAGTTGTTTAAGGCGTACCTCAATCAGCACAGCCTCAAACTTTTATTTCAGGATCTAGAGATAGCAGAAGTGTTTTAACCATTAGTACTTAGAACTTTGGGTCTCCATTTGACCATTTAATACCATGCAAACCTTAGGTGATTCTTCAGTTTCCCCATCAACATATGAGGTTAGTAACATTGTGAAGTTTAATGAGATAATATATGTGCAGTGCTGAGCACAATACCCAGCATAAAATACTCAAAATGTAGGCATCAAAGATGATGATGATGATGATGATGATGATGATGATGATGATGACGATGACGATGACGATGACGATAACATGAAGCTTATGGAAAGGGCAAGAACAGAAGAAGCTTCACTGAGCCCCTCCACTCACTTTTTCTGCTTCAAGGACTGTTTATAGTCTATGCCTTTCAAAGCAAGGCCTCTCAGAAATGCAGGGATAACACCAAGGGTGGATGTATATACCTACTAAGTGCCAGGTGTCGTGTTGGCGTGGGGCTTAAAAGAGGACCAAGAAATGTTGCTGTTCCCAGAGGAGGTAAACACATTACTCTAGTACAATAGTGGCTGAAACGGAGTTATGTGTACATAGGTGAGGGGGGATCCCTCTGCTTGGAGGTTCAGAAAAGGATTCCCAGAGAAAATATTGAATCCTCTTCTATTTCAGCCTCCTGACAAGGCTGAGAGGAGGCAGCAGAGAAAAGGAAAGGAAGGTCAGTAGATAGAAGATGGTTCTTTTACTCTGGTGAAACTCAGGCTTGAGAGTGCCTGAGAATCCTGGAGGATCTTTTAAAGCAGATTCCTATGTCCCACCTCACCCTGTTGTAATTCAGTATTTCTGGGGCAAAGGCCAGTAATCTACACATTTAACAAACCTACCTGAAGATTCTGAGGTAGGTGGTCCTAAAACAACATGCTTTATACTGATATCAGGGGGCTCCCTTGCACATCAGCATGAGTGTGAGCTAAGTGTGAATTAATTAAACAGCTGGAAAAGATCACCAAAGGGCCAGCAATGCATTGGCTACTCACAGACCCCAAGTCTTAATCGGTTTGGGCTGCTATAACAAATTACCATGGACTAGATGGCTTAAACAACAAATGTTTATTTCTCACAGTCCTGGAGGCCGAGAAGTCCAAGATCGAGGTGTTGGTAGATTTGGTGTCTGGCAAGAGTCTGTGTCCTAAATCTTAGACTTCATTTTTTGTTGTGTCCTCACATGGCAGAAAGGATGAGGGAGCTCTCTGGGGTCTTTTTTTTCATAAGGGCACTAATCCTATTCAGGAGGGTTCCACCCTCATGACCTATTCATCTCCCAAAGGCCCCACTTCCTAATACCATTCCTTTGGGGATTAGGATTTCAACATGAATTTTGGGGGGGACATAAACACTCAGTCCATAATACTTGATTAGCCATCCTACCCCCAGTTTTAATGGCAAAGGATTCAAGGCACAAATGTGCTCAGAACTAGAGAAATTTTGCTCAGGAACTTCCAGAGTCTGAACAGGAGTGTCAAGCCCAGGGCAACTTTTGAGGAAGTCTGTGAAGTATTAGGGTGGAGAGGACCAGCAGACAGCTTGCCACGAATGGGTCCAGAGGCACTGGCTTCTTCTTCAGCTGGTGTCAGCAGGCACAGTACTTTCCTTTTCCTCTCTAATCACTAAGGCAATTGTTTCTAGACAAGAAGGGCCACGCATGTTTTTCTGCTCCTCTAATACCTTGTCGATAAAACAATGCAAAATGCTCCCTTTAACAATGTTACTGACATTTTTAAAGGAACCTTTCTCTACAAACACCTTTCATAATTAATATTAACTAGATTACTGTTATGTAGGGAAGGAAAAAATAATTCTCAAGTGAATGTTTTTTATACTCAAATATAGGACCAACTCAAAAGCTTAGGAAAATGAGCTTTCACAAATTATCTTTCCTGAAGCTTCCAGCTACATTAAGTGCTGACAGTTTTTTAAGCACTGAGATGAAAGAGACAAAGTCTTTTTCTTTTGTGTTGCTAATTGCAATTTTGCTTGGTATTAGAAGCCTACTTTTCTCTTGAGACGTTTGCCAGCACATATTAATTGCACAAATATTTACAGACTGCTAAAGCACAGGGGCAGCTTATACCAAAAAAGATATGGAACACTTGAAAAAAACCTTCTTTGACACATTATATTTCTGACCGGTTCTCCAGAATCAGCATAAACTATTTGCCCCTTAGCCTCAGCAAATGTGTTTAAAGAACATTGTCCCTGGGTCGATTTGGTGTTTATTTGACAGGCAATGGCTGCTGAAGTCTTTCTTCAAGAGCCTTGTGGGTGGCACTTCTTTTTTTTTTCAGGGTTAAAAATAATGTTTCCAAAAATACATATGCATCTTATGGATTGTTATATTGTCAACACTCTTAATCTTCTAGGCCACCTACATGGCATAGAAGAGGTTTATCCAATGGCCGTTCTAAATCCCAGGAGCTTCAGAAAGCCAACTCAAACAAGCTGGAGAACTTGAATAGCAAAGCCCCAAGGCTCTTAGCGCCATCTTGTTTCCCAGCATGCTAGTTAAGAACAAAGGCTCTGTAGTCAGACAGCCCCATTCAAATCCCAGCTTTGGGGCTTCCAACTTGTGGGATCTCGGAAAATCTCTCAAGCTCTCTAAACCTCTGTTTCTCCATCTCACAATGGAAAGAATCCTATTTAGGTTCCTAAGATATGGTACCTACCCCCAAGGGTCTTGTGAAAAATAAATGACATAATGAGTGCTGGCCCACTGAAAGTACCGAATAAGTGTTTGATTGTGTTTTTCGACCAGCCTGATCTAATAAATAATCCATGCCACCAAAAGGGGATTAGGACGGGATCAAAAAGGAAGTGCAAGAAGATTCTAATATACAGAAGAGGCTCTTTCTGAGGATAATGGCTACTCAAGTAATAGAGAAGAAGAACGTGGGCAGGAGCTGAAGCTGTCCGGTTACTGGGAGATCATAGGAAGGCAAGAGAATGACAGCTACAGGTCTAAGTTTTGAAAGAGGCGTAGGCGCTGAGTGTAGAGATGTCCCATACAATACATGGTGCCCAGTTAAATTGAAATTTCAGAAAGAACAATTTTCTTAATATAAGTATGCCCCAAATATTGCTCAGTTTAACGAGCTTTCTGTTTCAGTGGAGTTATTTTTCAGCTTTGATTGTTTTGCTTTGTTTTATTTTTATTTTTATTTTTATTATTGTTTTGTTTCTGTTTGCTTGTTAGTTTGTTTTGCTCAATTTGGTCACTCCAGCCCTAACTGCAGACCACTGCTTCAGCTGTCACGGCCTCCTCTTGACCCTGAATGTCCACCCCAAAGGGATGTTGGGAAGCACCAGAAATAATGTATGAAAAAAAGGCTTTGCAAATTCTAAAGAGCTATAAAATCAAGTCAAGAGGCATTTCCTTGGGTAGGTGTTATTATAAAAACTCTTGAGTCATCAAGAAAAGCCAGGTCTTTGTGAATTTAAGGAGATGTATGGAAAATTCCAATGAGTCTGGGGAGTTTATTCCAAAGGGGTGTGGTTTTAGAGACCTTAACGAGAGGAACTAGATGATTCTCAACTGCGGCTATACCTTAGAATCACCTTGAGATTTATTCTAGGCCCAATGCCCAGGCATCACCCCAAACAGGCCAAGTCAGGATCTCTGAAGGTGAGACCGGGAGTCAGTGTCGTTAAACCTCTCCATCTAATTCCAATTCGCGGCTCAGCTTGTAACCCCGTGGTAGAATACAACCAGAAAGGAGTAGGTTGAACCATTTAGAAGCTTTGGAGGGTCCTAAGCGATAGATACACTCTGTAGTGAAACTGGATGTAAGAAGAGGAGGAGGGGAGAAAAAAGAAAAACAAGAGAGGAAGGAATTGTAAAGCTAGATAGATATATTCCATCTGCAAAAAAAAAAAAAAAACAAAAAACAAAAAACAAAAAACTTCTTAAATTTTATAGCATTTAAAAATAATATATTCACCCAGGACAGATGAGTCTGGCTAATTTTAAAACCAGGAGATTCGGATGTGTGCTAGCACTGGGTTAGATAAGAATACCCAAAGAGAAAGTTCTACAATTAATCAACCAGCACCTAACAGCCGCGTACCCAGTGGAACAGCGGTGTCTCTCTTTTGAGGGCAAAAGATCCGTTTGTGATTGAAAAGGGCTGTGTTGGAGGATTTGTACTTTCAGTGAAATCACAGTTGGTTCACAATTTCTTTTCTAAGTTTTGACAGCACTTGTGGGAGCTGAAGACCAAATTCTCTTTCAGGCATGAAGATATAGAAGGTGTGGGTGGTTATGTAAAAATGCACTAATTAGCGTTCTGAGTAAACCACACCTACATGAGAAGCCATCACTTGTCTTTGACTAACCATGGTAGGCACCTAAAAGAAAATAACTAGATAGATAGATAGATAGATAGATAGATAGATAGATAGATAGATAGATAATTGATAGATAATACATGACAGATCGACAGAGATGATAGATATAGATATAGATAGATATAGATATAGAGATATAGATATAGAGAGAGCAGGTACTAAAGCAGTCTTAGTCCTCATATTTTAGTGGAGGAGACAACTAATATAATTTTATAGAGAGAGAAGTGTTATGAAGAATGATAAAGCAGGATAAGTAGCTCGGGAATGCTGAGGTGGGAGAGGGGCAGGTTAAGATAAAATGGCTGAGAAGGGAAAGGCCTCCCCAAAGCCTACATCTGAGTAGAGTGAGGGAGTGGGCCATGTGGATATGTGAAGAAGGAGCAAGCAGTGAATGCAAAGGCCCTGAGGCAGCTACCAGCTGGGCCTGTTTGAAAAACATCATGAAAGCCAGTGCTATATCGCAGGATACAGGGAAATAAGGGTGAAGGGCAGGCAGGGGGCCCACATCATGTAGGGCTTCCAGCCATGGTGAAAACCACCTTGGATTTCACTCTTATGCGATGGGAACACATGTCTCTACTTCCTGAATTCGAACACTGATTGAGGTGAAAATAGCCATGTGCCCAACTAAAAAATTGTTTCACAGACCTATTTGCAGGTAAATATGACAAGAGCATCTGTCCAAAGGAAACTGTAGCAGATGCTGGCAGTGCCCACTCTTTCTCCCTGAAGCTAATCACTTCAGTGCCCTGGCCTACTCACAAGTGCCAATGCCCACAGGTACTTCTAGATCCTTCTAGCCTCCTGAGCCCACTTTGCTACATGCATGACAGACCAGAAGTACCAGAAAATAATGTCCCTCCGACGACTGACAGGAGCTGGTCTATAAATACCCCAGCTCCCTCGCCCCTGGATGGAATAACAAGTTGGTGTTGTCCACTGGCTTCCAGAGCTTTCCAGTGAGCTTCAGCTCCCATTACCCTCAGTGGTAACTTACCTTGTAACTTACCTGGTAACTTCGATCAGCTGACTTCTCTTCTTGGTTATAAAACAGGGGAAATAATATCTGCTCTGCCTCCCTCACAAGGTTTTTGTGCAAGCAGAAAGAGATACTGTGCAAATGCTTTGTAAAAGGTTAACTGCCAAATCAATTAAGATGGTCTTATTATGAGACTATTAAGCCAGACTATTAAAGAGGTCATCCAGTCACCCCCGCCCCCTCAGGGGGAGAAAGGGGACAAACGTAAGGTCTGCCAGCGTGTTGAAGCAGACCACAAGCATGAACTTGGTGCCTGGTTCTAGATTTGGTGAGTTTCAACTCCATCATGATGTTTATTACAAGTTCTCCCTTAAATGATTTCTGAGCCTCCTATGTCCTCTATTTATTCTTGTGTAACTTAGAAGGAATGAATAGACACCCCCATTGTCGTTACGTAAAGTACTTCGGAGAGTCTTCAAAGTCTTCTAATAAAATTAGAAGTCGGCTCGTGCACAAACACATTTGTAAGTTACCGATAGAATGCCCTTGATTTATTTGACAAACACTTATAAAGTGCTTACTATGTGCCAAGCACTGTTCTAAATTCTTTATATCTACTCATTCGATACTCTTAATAATTCTGTCAAGTACGTACTATTATCATTCCCTTTTTAAAGATGAGGAAACTGAGACATAGAGTTTCAGTGAGTTCTCCAAGATCACAGAGCACAATAACAAACCCAGCAAGGATGACTCCATGTTTGAAAATACTATGCTGTCCTGAGTTCTATCCTTTCTTCCTTTTTTTTTTCTTCTTTTCTCCTTTCTCTCCTTCTAAACTCCATCCGAGCACAATAACAAACCCAGCAAGGATGACTCCATGCTTGAAAATACTATATTGTCCTGAGTTCTATCCTTTCTTCCTTTTTCTTTTCCTTCTTTTCTCCTTTCTCTCCTTCTAAACTCCGTCCCCCGCCCCAACCCCCCGCCCACCGCATCTCTATCGCTAAGCCAATTCCTAATGTTTAAATCACAGCATGTTTCAATCAAAAGAATTCCCATCTGAAAAAAAACAAACAATTTAAATGGCCAAGATCATTTTGTTTCTCATAACAGGAAACTCCAGAAGAAGGATGGAACTCAAGCTTTCTCCTGGCTTTTCTTGGAGTCCTTGTTCCAGAGAAGAGGTACCAAGGGTGCCCTGCAGTGATGTAGTTGATGGCACTCCTTCACTAATGACATTGGCAAAGGCATATTCACTATCCACATGGAGAATGAACCTACAACATGCGGTGAGACAGCCTGCATGTTGATAAGTCCCTGGCTTTGCTTCAAGGGGATAATCATAATCAGAGTTGAATGGGTACTTTGAACTCATAAAAAGGGACAGCAATGAAATTAAGAGGTCCAGAGAGTTGGCAACCTATGCAGTGTCACACAGGCCAAGAGTCCAAGCCAATGGATCCCAGCCCAGGACTCAACACAGTATAGTGTTTAGAAGGGCACAGGCAGGCTTTGGAGTTGAGACAAACCAGAGTTTGATTTCTGTTGGTCACATACTAGCTGCATGACTTTGAGCAAGTTATTTTTCTCTTTCTAAATTTCAGTTTCCTCTTTTTCAAATTAAGGAATCATAATTCTTATGCTGCAAAACTGTTGGGGTTAAATGAGATGTTCTATGTAAAAGAAAAAAATCCCAATAAATGTTAAGCATCATCATGTGATATAAACGGTTCAGTCATGTTTGGGTTAAGAGACAGTAGAGCCAAAGAGCCCTTTCGTGATAGAAAAGCACAATTAACAAAGTCATGGAATAACTCACATGATATTTCAAATGAACAGCTGATTGTTTTTTTACAACAAGTATTGTACTGGTATGTTGTTTATAGGCCTCTAGAGACAATAATGGAAATTTTGCTTGCATTTCATAGGTATGTTTACTTTTCACAAGCCTAATATTTGATGTCTATGTCAATTTTGGTTGCTTGCAAGTTTTTCTATTATAGATGGCATCTACAGCACAAATAGCTTTCCTAGACACCTGTGGAATGTATTAATATTCTTTCTGAAAGAACTTTGTAATACTATTAGGAAAACATGACCAAAAAAATCCTAGAACAGGTGAGCTAAGAGGATGCTTGAGTGAATGGACACATGGATGGATGGATGGATGGATGGATGGATGGATGGATGGATGGATGGATGGATGAATAGATGGGAAGTCCATTTCTCTGTCTTATTGATTTATAGAAATCCTTTCCAAAGGAATACAATCTTAAAGTAATTTTTCCTCTCTCCCTTTCTGGTTAGGTCATTGGATTATGCCGATGGGTTCTCGGTATCATTACAGTTCCCAGGTTAGGGGAGATCAGCACAAGCTTTTTATGAACTACTTAGAGCAATAACTAGTAATACCTGGTTAAAGACCAAATATAAAAATACTAAAGATTATTTCCAGAGTAGTCAAATGCTGACCCATGAAATATCTAAGGAAATACATTCCAAGAAATTATTTCTCCCAAATCAAGCAAAATCTGTCCTGTTCAGGAAATGAATTATAAATTAATCATTTCTGCATGTCTAAAGTTCAGCTAGGTTTTCTTAAAAAAAGGAATCAATAATACCTATACCCTCCATAGAGTGCAAAAGGGAAAAACAGAGAAATAACCTTTGTCGAATGCTTACCATATATCAAACACTGTTGTACACACTTTTTATATGTAAAGTCTTACTTAATTTTTAAAAAGATCCTATGGGGTCAACATTATCTATCCTATTTTGCAGATGAGGAAACACACTCAGAAAACTTAAGTAACTAGCCAAAACCACTCAATAAATACCTGGCAGAGTAGGTTCAAACTCAATTATACTAATGAAAACAAAGATTAAAGTTATGTATTTTCACTTCTAAAGATGATCTAAGAAACTAAAATGTATTAGCCATTTCCTCTTTCCCCCTAAAAAAAAATTTAATATAAACAAAAATATACCTAAAGTCCTTTGGTGGCCAGATAGCACTCAGCAAGCAGATCTAAGAAGGGCCGTTCATAGCAGCCTGCTTATTTTTAAGTGTTTTTGGGTGGCTGTGAAGAAGAGTCTGCCTAATGCAACTTCATTATGGATAAATAAGCATATCTTCCTGGAGACTCTTGCCATGTACAAATGTGTTGGACAAGCCAGGCTTTTGTTTCCTCATCCTGCATAAAGGAACCCTTCCTACTATCCCCAGGAAGACATTGGAGGGATGGATACGGATGGGTGGGAAACAAGGGAATTGTTTCAATGGTAGTCACTGCAAGAGGTCAAGGCTGGGCTGGCACTGTTCTCAATAAGAGTCATTGTGACTACGTTCTAAAGTCTGAAGTTTTTTTAAATTTATTTCCTTTTATTTTCTGTCACTAG
>NW_006442207.1:4539499-4540960 GCF_000325575.1 Pteropus alecto | reverse complement strand
GTGCCAAGCCACAAGAAGAATAAAAACCAGGGGCTTCCCCTGAGATATCAGCTTTCTTTTCAACTTGGGGCAAGAATAAAATCTATCCTGAGATAGAAGTTGGAGAACTTCCTGTTTGTTCACATTTCAAACAGAGCTTGTACGTGAATCCTCACCTTGGCACTCAGAGCTCAGAGTGAGCAGGGGCGCACTCAGGAGACCCAGAGGCAGGGCAGTCTGCTGAGAACAGAACCAGTAACCACTTGGCTTTCAGTAAGTACCATTTGGTGTGACTAGTTTGGATTCTCAATGCTATGGTGATCTGGAGGCTTAACGAAGCAAAATTGCTGGTATGGGCTCTTTATTCATAACCTTGGTGGGCTGTACAGTCAATGAGAAACAGGACCTCTTGGTATCACAGTCATCGAATCTCAAATGACATTACGGTGATCAGGGTAGGCGACAACGATAGTGAGTAAATTCTCCTGAATGACGGCAAAGGGCTAAATCAGAAAGGCTTTTGTTGTTGTTTAGGGGCAATGACAAGGAATGCAAGCAAAACTATGAAAAGATTTAATTCTTCCTTCTTAGATAGGAGGAAGAGCAAAGTAGTTCAGACACCAACTCTCAAGATAGAATTCTGACTCTGCTTCTTTTTAATTATATAATCAAATTGCTTGATATCTCTGGTAAGTTTCCTCATCTGTAAAATGGATCATTCTAAAAAGAGTGTAAGCTTTATTGTATTGTTAGGTGATATATATATTTAAACCTAATAAGAATTTATATATATAATATGTAAGTTTTCTTATATGATATAAGCAAACTTTATATAACAGATTTCATATGTGTATATATATACTGCATTTAATATGTAATATAAAATTCATATAGATGATATAAAATATATATTATATATGAAATCTAATTATGTATATATATATACACATGAAATCCATTATATACATATATATGAAATCTATTTTACATATTTTTAGAAGTATCTGAAATGTATTACGTACTCTAAATAAATGCTAGTCATTATTAAACAATTATGGAATCATGGAGTAGCTGAGCTAGAAATGACCTAACAAGCAATATTTATTAAGCATCTAGTAGATACTAAGTGCTCTTTGCTAGATTATCGAAAGCAATGCTGACAGCAATCCTGTGAAGGTGGTAATTTTATCACTTTCATTTGTACTCAGGATCACATCTCCCAAAACTGATGGAGATGACACTTAAATCCAGATTCCAGAGTTAGCACTCCAAACCAGGTGTCCCCAACCTCTGGGCTGCAGCTGTTAGGAACTGGGCCACGTAGGAGGTGAGCAGCAGGCCGGTGAGCAAAACTTCATCTGTATTTGCAGCTGCTCCCCAGCACTAGCATCACTGCCTCAGTCCGCCTCATCAGGCCAAAAAGGTTGGGGACCGCTGCTCTGAACTACCACACCCTACTGTCGCATCTGTCATCTCATTTTG
>NW_006442207.1:4535466-4539468 GCF_000325575.1 Pteropus alecto | reverse complement strand
AGAGCGGTCCCTACATGTGACTTTGGAGCCTTCCACAGACATTGGAAATGTCCTTTAAAGCTCTTCGCCATCCACGGTGTGTAGGTAGTGCAAATGTAGCTGGGAGTGTCCCATGATCATCAGTGTGGTGCAGTGTGGGGCTCTGCCAGGAGACCTAGCACATCACCTCGCTCCACCTCTACCAAATGTAGCTTTTCATTTGTAAAACGAGCTGTCTCATAGGACAGTTCTGAGACACCAAAGCAATAATTGTTGCAGACATATTTTATAATCTGTAAAGGCTTTACAAATAATTGTTTTATCTAGAAAAAAAAAGAAGTTTGGCTTTTTAAACACAGAGCTTATAGTACACACACAGCTTTAAAATATCTCGCCCTCAGCTCATCTCTCCTGCACCCTTCTCTCTTCTGACCTTTGAGCACCATCGCTCACCAGCCTAAATGCCCCTTGGGAGGGGGTGGCCAACTCCCACGTGGATGGATGGAGGGAAGGGTGATGGGCTGAAAACCAGTGGTCCCCAATTCTATTTCAGTCTGTGAAATCCCTACAACTGGAAAGAATTTAATGGATTTGACACAAGACTTCAGGGGTAAATTGTTTTAAATATCCATGTCATTTGGAGGGTGGGTAAGTCTTAAGTAGGTTATATTCCTCTTTCTTGTGCAGAATTGCTCTTCCAGGGAATAAAGGGTTTGGCCCTGGTGGCCTGGCACCTTTCCCAGGCATCCAGCTCACTTCACAGAACTGAGTGTGCCCCTTACACCAAGCAAGGCCTAAGGACACAAGTTCTTCAAGGTATGCCTTAAAACACCCCAGAAAAATCTAATTTGCTATTTCGTTTTTTGTTGTTGTTATTTGTTCAAATAATCAGTATCCTTAATATACAGGGATACCTGAATAGAGAAAACCTTTCTCTGGTCAGGAAAGGTGTGAGTGAGTCAGGGTCCAGGAAAACCCCACTAGTCTTTAAATAGCTCCCACATGCTTCTGACAAATCACCAAAAGTAAAACCTGTGGTCTTAATCTTAAGATTTTCATCTGTTTTTAAAAAATAGATATATAAATATGTATGATTTAAAAATTGTTGAGTCATTTATGACTTAAAAGGAGAGAAAGAGTTTATCAGGAAGAAAAAGAGAAATGATACTAGGTCGATGGATAGTAAAAGTCCCTTGGCCTCCATCCATTTTCCTGGGACTGTCCTGAGGACTGCCCTGTTCAGTGCTTCCTTCTATTATGAGAGTCTTATTAACTCAAGGTAAATATTGGTCACCAACACATGCCTGTTCTAAAGACCTCACCTGCCCCGAGGCCCTTCACCCTGTGGGAGTCCCCTTCTCTCAGCGCACCGTAATGGGCATGGGTCACCGGCAGAGCTGCCCAGGAAAGGACTCTCCTTTCGGAGTCAGTTTCACTGTGTCAGCCTCAGCCCCCAGAGTCAGGCAGCCTTGGGGACGAGCCACCCAGGTGGCTGAGGCAGTTTAAGTACATTATATGCCCTGGTCCTCACTTTTAGGTTTCCCACTGGAGAAAGTGAGCTCCTGGCATGAAGATGGACTTATGCGGGGCTTCCTTTTGGCCAGAAATGCTTTCTCAGTTACATTTGCTCCATAGCTGTCCTGCCCTCTGCCCTGTTCTTAACTCCTCCTTCTTGGTGTCGCTCCCGTAGGCATTCTTTTATCAGAGTCAGTTCTGGACCAGAAGCAGACAAAGTCCAGGAAGACAGCTTCTTCTGTCATCCTGGCAACACCTGTACAGAACTGCCACTTGGTAAGCACTGCTTGGACGAGTTCTTGTAGCTGAGGCGACCATCAGCCTGGGGACAGGGGGCGGGAGGAGACAGATAACCATCTCATCAACGTTCATGATCAGCCGGCTAATCAGTGAAGTATACTGTTGTTTGAGGACTAACAACACTTAATATTCTTTTTGACAGGTGAGAACAGATAGCTGCCATGGAATCGAAACCTCAGAAGATTCCAGGTACGCATACTCTCAGAAGGAAAAAACTTTTTGTTGAAAATAATGAAAAATTCTCATCAAGCTAACCAGGATACATAGAGAAGATGGTTTTAGTGGCGATAACAGGTGGCATTCTGGGACAATGATTCTTGCTTTGAAGAATGTAGCAGAGGCTTATTGGATTCAGCTAATTATTTCATAAGAGCTCATCTATCTAGAAACTTGGCATTTTCTGATTTTCATGGGCCAAATGTTCCATTTGTTGCTTGAAGATGATACTTACAACAAACTATAGCCCAGAAGGGACTGTAGAGGATTTCCTTAATTTTATATGAAATTTCTCACTTGGAAAACTTTCCTAACTTGTCTTCAAAGCTAATTATGGGGGTAGTATTCAGATGTTCTTGCTCATATTTACATAGATCATTGCAGGTGAGTAGATAGAAGAGCTGAGTTTAAGATGAAGTAATTTAGAAATGAAATACTTCAATCCGATTCAAAAAATATTTTGAATATTTATTTAAAGCACCTGCCACTAGTAAGTCACTGTGCTTCATACTGCAGAAGACATACAGATTAACTTGTAAGAGTCCCTGTTCTCATAGAGTTTTAGTGGCCATAAGTCATTGGGAAGTTAAGCACATACAATCAGACTATGCTAGGAATTGAGACAGAAGTGCACAGTGCTGTGGGAATCTGAAGAAGAAAAAGCATACAAGTAGCTGTCATTGAGATTTTGAAAGAGGTTGTATTGAACCTATAGATGTGGATCTAAGTTCATTATTTTTTGCATATGGATATCCAACTGTTTCAATGTCATTTATTGAACTGGTTATCCTTTCTCCATTACGCTGCCTTTGCATCTTTGTTAAAAATCATTTTTCCATAGACGCATGGATTTCTAGACGATGTATTTTGTTCTATTGCTATATCTGCCCTTTTTCTGTGTTGTTTTAGTTGCTACAGCTTTATAATAGTTCTTGAAATCAGGTACTGTGAGTGTTCTAATTTTGGTCTTTTTTTCAGTTATTTTGACTATTCCAGGCACTTAGCATTTTCATATGAATTTTCGAATCCGCTTGTCAATTTTAAGATTCTGTTAATTGCATAGCATGTCATTAAAGACTTCTAAGACCAAATTTTCACAAAATATTAACATTTCCTGAACCCTCTAAATTGAACGCCACCAAAGAGCATCTCTATTATAGGCAGATTGAAGACTGGTTTATTCTGTAAATGACTAAGTCTAAAGTTTCCTCTATTTTTTAATAATACTACCCTTCAGTGAGTCCCACTGTGTGCCAGGCCCAGTACTGAGAGTGTTCTATGCATTAACCCTTTCAGTCCTCATCACAAGTCTACGAGGTCAGTGCTGTTGCCTGCATTTTAAGATGAAGATACTGAGGCAAATTTAGTGATTCAAGATGCTCCATAAATATTTGTTCATAAACAAATCTGTGAATTTGTCCAAGGCCACACCAACTACTAAAGGAGTTGAAACTTATTTCTACACGGTTTCCTTCTGTTTTTCTTTTCTTTTCTTTTTTTTAGAGGGGTTGGGGCAGAGGGCAGGGGAGCAGGAAGAGTTGCTGCAGAATGGGAGGGAGAGGAGGTGAGGACGTCTGCCTAAGAATTACTGGATACTAGCATAATGGCCCCATCAGCTGTCTTACCTAACTCTGATTCTGTTTTCACTGAATAAAAAAGCTCTAATTCTTTAGTAAAAGCTGCCTTTCCCAAAACCAAGAACAAACTACCAGTATAGCCTGGATGTGAAAGCAAAACCAACCAAGCTCTTCAAAAAAAAAATTTTTTTTTTTAATAACGTTAGTTGTGCTTTCTAAATAATGGATGTAGTTTATATTTCTTATAGACATCTTGGAAAATATAGAAAAAATATCAAAATTGCATATAATTGCAGCACTTACAAGGAAGCATTTAACGTTTCCGTAACCACTTTTGCTGCCTCGTTTTCAAAAGCAGGTGGTTTCGCTTTAGTTTGCTAAGCCAAAGGGCAAGGCAGAATTATCGCTCCTTGGC
>NW_006442207.1:4514136-4535455 GCF_000325575.1 Pteropus alecto | reverse complement strand
CAAGCCTTCGCTCTCATCTAGAGAGCCAGCAAAGTGCTCCAGAAACAGAGAACGAAAAAGGTGTGACCTGCATTAAGGTGCAGACAGAAGTGAGCTGAATTAAGTTACTTCTAAATGTCATCTGAATAAAGGTCCCTGCTGTGGATGAACAAGAATCACACACTTGGTCTTTGGGTCCTTTGTTTTCCTGGCCTATTATAGATGTTCTTTTCCATAACTGAATAATCTGAAGACTTTTCCAGAGGTAAACAATGTTTTCCAATTGAAGCAGTTCTTTTCAGAAATTTACAGGGAACAAACTGAGTCCTGTTCACTTTCTTTTATTAGGCAAACAATCTACATATTATTATGAAAATGAAGTCTGCAAACAAGATTACTTTATTAAATCACCACCTCCTCAGCTTTTCACTTCGGTGGTAAGTATTCACTATGATTTAACAAGCCTCCCACCAGCCCCATGAGCGTTTTTAAAATCCTTTCTCTTCCTCTGAGATTTAGCTGAGATGCCGAATGTTTTCATTTTTCAGACCTCCTGGAAAAAGCGGTTTTTTATTTTGTCAAGGCGTGGGGAAAAGAGACTTAGTCTTTCCTATTACAAAGACCATCATCTCCGAGGTTCCATTGAAATCGATGGGTGTGTATCCAATCAAGAAAAAGTTTATAACAATAAAAATTAATATGTTGCATGCAAATTGAAATTACTATCATTGAAAGAAGCAAGGGCTTCACACTTATATTTGTTGCTAAAAAGAAGGTAAAATGGGGAACATTTAAGTAAAAGATAGCTAAATAATTATTTCATATTGTATATTTTAGTTGATAAATTATTAATTAATTTAGTTACAAAAGACTTTGATTGACTTAATTGATGGATGAGGGAAAGCAAGTGAAGTTAACATTTCATAAAGCCAAAGAGATTGTTTAAAAAAAGATTAGGTTGGCTATTTTTGTCTTCTCTTTAAGAAATTATGTACCAAAAAAATTAGAAAACAGGATAATTTGTGGAATCAAGAATCCAACTGAAATAAGAATTTTCAAATTAAGTTTCATGCTGGACAAAGTATCTTCAATGATGAATGAGATTTAAACTTATTTTTTAAAATGATGAGCTTGTGTTCAAAACATCGATCGAGCAGATCTAAAGTTTTATTCAATTTGAATCCTAACATAAAATGTTAGTCAATTTTCTTCCCAATTTTGTATTTGCATGTGTTTAATACTCTATGTCTGTAACTCACAGAAATTGCAGCATAGAAGTTGGCATAAGTAGCCACGAAAAACTGCTGACTGTACAGAAGATGTTTAAATGCCACATGGATGAGGTGATGTCCATCGGAACCGCTACCAGGGAATACTTCCTCATTAGCCATGAAAGGCAAGTAGTAATATAACACAGTGTCTCCTGTGTGCAGAACAAAAAACAAACAGAAACATTTTAAACCAATGAATAATAAGCATGCTTAGAACAGAAAACCCTGGTTACAACCTTAAACACCATCTTGGCAGCCTTCATTATTTGTCAAAATACCATGAAAAGTCACAAGATTCATTCCCTAGGGCTTCCATAACAAGGCACCACTAACCGGGGGGCTTAAAACAACAGAAAGTTATATTCTTACTGTTCCAGAGGCTAAGTCCAAAGTCAAGGTGCCAGGGCCATGCTCACTCTGAAACCCTAGGGAAGATCTGCTCCTGGCCTCCCTCCTAAATTCTGGAAGTCCTTGGCTCTTAGCAGCACAACTGCAGTCTTCATATGGCCTTCTCCCTGTGCGCATGTCTCTGTGTGCAAATTTCCCCTTTTTATAAGGACACGAGTCATATTGGGTCAGGATTCCGCCCTCGTTCAGTATGACCCCATCTTAACGAATCACATCTATAACAACCTGACCCGGTTTCCAAATTAGGTCACATTCTGAGGTCCTGGGGATTGAGACTTCAATATGTAAATTTTTGGTGGCACACAATTCAGCCCATAACAGCCACCATCACCCCAGATGCATACCAATACACAAACATCTATAGGAACTACATGTATTGGAGAGGGTTATGCTCATCCTTGAAAAGGTCCTCAGTTTTTAAAAAGGGACTCCTGGGGCTAACAAAGGTGCCTAGCGGATTCTGCATAGGTGATTACCTGCTTGTGGAGGGGGAGGCTGTGCGGAGGAGTCAACGAGTACAAAAGCCAAAGTATGAAGAATCTCCATCTGTTTCTGATCGACCCAGAGCCAAAAAGCTTTCTTTTTAAATTGTCATAAGGGTCAACAGAAAAGAAGATGTGATTTATGTACATTTGCTAACACATTCTTCATAAACACATCCACTCTCTCAAGGGAGGCACACCTGGATAGCTACTCAACACTGGCGCTGACTGGTTACCCAGCTCGCTTAAGAACACAAAAGAAATCGGTGTCAAAGCCAGAAGCTCCGAACTCTGTGATTACTACTGTTATTTTCTACTTTTCTTCCCATTTCTCTGAGCTTTGCTCACAGAGGTGTCACGAGGGTTAATTCTAGTGTGCGAGTGTGGAGGTGGTGAGGAGTCAGTGGGTCATTTAAGCAACTTAGAAAAAAATCCTTAATTCCCCAATACCTGTTCCCACTGCCTGTTCCAACCTTTATAAAAGAATTCTTTTCTAGTTCAAAAGGAGCGCAGGCGCCATTGTTGCCACATGCCAATCAAACGTTTATTCCTATCAACAGGGAGAAGATTAAAGACTGGGTCTCCTTCATTTCATCATTTTGCTCGGATATAAAAGCAGCACATCAGAATACAGAGGTGACTCTCCATCACTAACAAAATAACAGGGCACCTGAACACAGCCCTCTTTCATGAGGAAAACAATCATGGCTTTTTCTTTTCCTCCTTAGCAACTGGCATTAATACAAGGAATAAATAAGTGAGAAAATGTACATCCTTGTTATTTTTATGACTAACAACAGGAAAAAAAATACTTCTGTGCTTTGTAGAGAGCTAACCTACAGACACTTCAGATTTTCATTATTGGGGTAGGAGGAGTGAAAATTAACTACGGCATTTTTTGAAACAGTAGCTGAAACTATAGTATTTTCCATCATTGTTATTCAAGGTACAAAACAGCTACCTTTCAAATGACGAAGTCTAAGGTGGTCTCTGTAAAAATGCTTTTCATTTATCTTGCATTTTCAAAATAATATCTCTTTAACATAAGGGCTAATAACTTTGTTTTTCATTTATTTCCTAAGAATCTTTGCTAATTTACAAAAGTCCTTTCTTAGGGCGGACCTTTATAAATGAAATTTTGGTCTCTAGATATCGTTTTGACATGTTTTCTAGGTTGTTCTCTGCATCCAGCAAAAGCAGAGGCCAGGGAGGAGGGGAAAGCAAGGCATGTCTACCAGCTGACTCGAATTATTAGAACAAAGGAGTGGGTGCAGAGGGCCACAGGGTTCAAAAGATAGGTTGAGGGAAGTTCAGGACATCTCTGAAGGCCACAATGCTAGTCCTCGAGGGTTTAGAAACAGAAGAGGGACAAGATGACCTCATGTCTCAGTGAGAGAATGCTGGCCGTCAGTATAAATGTTAGTGGTGAAAGACTGGAGGGAGGGAGCTCAGTGACGAGGCTGTCACTTCATTCCAGACGTGAGATCAATCGTGCCTGATTCCAATATTCTTTTTTTTTTCATAAGCAGAAGATACTCTCATTGGTTGATAAAAGACCCTCTTCAGACCCCGACCCTCTCCTTGGTCCTTCCAGCACATCGGAGGCTGACGGCTTCCCATCATCGAGAAATTATCTTCCAGACCTGGTAATCAGACTCTCCTCATTCTCTCTTAGGACACCATGTCTAGGAGTCAGCTGATGGCTCAAAAATCTTTCTAATGTATTTGACATCTTCCTCAAAATTTCACCCGCCATAAGAATGATTCAGAGCCCTAGTGTTTATTCTATATTGAGTCTGTTTGCCATACCACAGATGAGCCTTACTGCTTGCCCTCCTCACTTCTAAATAGATTCATTCATTTTGGACGCTCGTCAACATACATGTGGGCATGCTGGGAGGATGCCCCTCAGCTAAACAAAAGCAACCTTTTCCTTCTTCTCACACATAAAATGTAAAAATGTTCCCAAAACACCACTTGATTTCCTGCCATATCATCTCTACTCCTCAGGCAAAATCAGAGTTTTTATTAATTTCTTTCATTTTCCCAGATCAGTCTTGCTTCTCCTCACATGCATACATGTGTGTGGCTTCATCTTCATTCTAATGGAATCTATTTGAGGAAAAAATACATCTGCCCTCTTGAAAGTGATGTGTAATTATACTCTCAGCTCTCTCAGATTTGCAATCTTCCCAGCTTGGGATATTATTAATAAATGGGTTGAGTGCTTTTTGCTTCTGCTATGAATATTAGTCTGTCCCTAGAGAGGTAACCACTGGCTTTCCCTTCTCTCTGGGGACCAGGCACGTCTTAATATGGCATAGCCACCTGTTTTATCTAGTTGGGAGCTCTCCAACTATTTTAAACGCTTTTTGGAGCTTATCGAACTCACCAAGTCAAACACCTCATTTGATATTTATAAGAAAGGTGACAGGAAACAGGGTTGGGAAGATAAACCCTTTTCAGTAAATGCCTCTTGCTTTTCACTCACAATACCACTTCTTCTCAAAGATAATGTTACTGGTTGTCTTGTCTTTTCAAACTATGTATTCTAACCCAGCAGTTTTTTAATCAGCTCCAGCTAAGAGTACCATCTGCCTTGTTAGGATCTCTTGTTGTTGTTGTTGTTGTTGTTGTTGTTGTTGTTGTTGTTGTTGTTGAAATTAAGTTAGAACCCTTCTTTGTTCCCAACTCAGCATGATCTGGATCCATGAGCCTGGAGCTAGAAAATGAATGCAACTTAAATGTATCTTTTTTTTTTATCACATTTTTTCAAGGACTTCCTAGAGAACGTTCAGGGTTTTTTTTTTAAAACCCCTTGCTCTCAGGCATTGTTCTTGGAAGAACTAAATTTTATAACAATTTTCCTGCCACGTAAAGCCACTACTTTAGTAGAGTATCTTGTATCTTTTGGGGAGAGAACGCAGTAATTGGTTGAACTTAGATCACCCTGAATTCTATAATTTATTCTATCACATGATCAACACCACCAAATTGCATAGCTATGAAAAAATAGAAGCAAGTGAGCAGAGTACAAAAGAGAAATATTGAATAAGAAGAGGAAAGTTGCAGTCCCATTTGTTTTGAGTTACAAATCCCAATCACAGAGGACAGCCTGAAAGATGAGCTCATACTTTGACATCATCAGTGGTGACCCAAATTCAAGAGGCAAATTCAAGTCATGTGGGCTTCTAGATAGAATCTTGGAAGATCCTCTGATCATCTCAACCCAATTAATCTATTATGGCTTTCCCAGAAAGCATGTGGTTTAATTCTGTCTCTTGCAAAGAAAATCAGTCATTCTGTCTTCATTTCTTTATTCAGCATTTAATGGAAAAAAGTTCTCCAGCACTCAGACGAGCTCATCTACCACATGATTTCTCATTGGAGACCACTCAAGATACAGAAGAAGAGAGCCATTATATTAGTCCTCGAAGTCTGCTTTTAGAGGTAACCCCTTTCATTCATTAATCATTCATGCCTTCTGTAAATATCTGCTGCACCCCTGCTAGGTACTGTTCCTGGGGCCATAGGCTGGTTCAGTGGAACACAGATCAGAGAGTCAGACACAGGTGATGTGACCACAGTATTAACACTTGAGTAGGAGCCAATCATGATACAAGGCAAAACGGAATCTATGCTGAAGAAAGATGCTTATAAAATGCCTTGCGTGCATGAGGGATACGAGGCAGGGAAACTGACTTCCAGACTGAAGACCAGGGAAGGTTCCATGGATATGACATTTGACTTCACTTGATAGGTAAAATTTGGACTTGGGGGGTTGACTTGGGGAGTCTTTCTGCATTCTGGGCAGAAATAATAACATGAGCACAGGTCCTTAGGTGATAAATTGTGTGGCATGTATCAACTAGACTATTGAGCAATTGGAAGCCTTCTGTGCACTAGACGTGGTAGTGTGCTAGGCATGATGCTACAATCCAGGACCTTACATCACTGAGAGGACCTTACACAGTCCTCTCAGTTACCACATGATGATGCTATACAAGAGGTATGGGCAAAGAGCTCTGGAAGCAATAGAAAAAGCACAGATTTTCTCTCTTCTCTGGAGTCAAGGAAGGCTTCAGAGACAAAATATCATTTGATATACATATGGTGAGTGATTCAGTTGGACCGTAACCTAGAGTGAGTGAATGGCATGATGGGGAAAACTACAGAAAAAGGAGCCAGACCGTGATAGATCTTGAATGCCAAGTTGACTTCATTCTTTAGTCAGCACAGGGACAATGATGGCTTCTGCGATGGGAAGTGGCAAAACCCAAATTATCTTCCAGCACTATTAACCCAGCAGATATTTTAGGTGGATGATAGAGAGAAGAGAATGAAAATGGAAGGTAAGAAGACAAAATTAGGGAGAGGGAGGCTGCAGCATTTTCCAAAGTGAGAGTTTTCTACAAGATGGTGACTCATGTTCACATAAATGAGACATTCTGGGATCAAATAAGTTCCAGAAACACCAAATTAAAGTAAGTTAAACAAGCTTCTTAACTGCAGAATCTGCAGAGTCTTTGGCATGCAATGAAGCATTATAAATTGCCAAGTAGGCTATAACACACAGCATTTCCCAAGCTCATTTGACCACAGGACCTTTCTTTCACCAAAATATTTTCATGCCAGTGTTCCCCGGAACGTAATGATGGCAACCAGCCTTTTATGACAGTTCAAACAACCAGTCAGTTATACTGAGCATTAGTTACATAACTGAGATTTGTTAGGTATTTCATGGGATGCAAAATGTAGTCAGGCAGATAAAACTAAGATAAAAGACCGTTAAAAAGAAAAGACCCCCAAATTTTTGAGTACAAAACGGTGCCATAGAAGTTTGGAGAAGGAAGAGATTGGCAGTGGCTAAAGTGGTCAGAGGAGGCTGTGGGACCTCGGCCAGGACTGAACACAACTTCATTAGGCAGAAGAGAAACGGGGCGTTCCTGGGAAGGACACAGCCTGAAGATGGGCATTAGAAGAGCACCGTTTGCAGGGCTGTAGTGGGAAAACTGGCTTCGCTGGAATGAAGTGTTCCAATTATGGATTAATGATTAATTTGTTAGGTAGGCAATAGAAAGCCCTGAGGTTTTTGAGCAATCATTGCCCCAAATGACTGTCTCGATTCTGAGGCGCTAATTGAGAGCCCCCAGGAAGGACTCTTCCAGCCACCCGAAACAACCTTGGCCACCTGTGATCATAGTAGCCTGAGGCCAGTTTTGCATTGTGTCAGGGTCTTTGACCCAGCCAAGTTGACATGATTCTACGGTTGCACTGGTTGGGAAAAAGAGTTCATGTCATTAAGTGGCTAGTGACGAAGCAGAAAAATAAATATCAATGTAGTCAAAAAGAACACTTGTATCGGAGGCATGGAGAACGCAGGAGAAGAAAACAGACTGAGTCTGCCAAAGCTTTACTGGGTCAGTCCCTCGGAATGTGCACAACTGTTCATCCAATGGCAGATGTGTTTCCTATTTCAGGACCCAGAACCATCATGTAAGGTATAAAAAGGTGCTTGGCTTATTGGTAGACTTTCATCCTTATGTCTACTTCTCTTGTCTATAGTTGGATAAGATTATTGCTTCCAATGATTCTGGTGAACCCATTACACCTGGTAGTCCAGACCAGGTTTCCGAGAAAACTGAGGGTCTTTACATGTTAATGGAATCCTGGTAAGTAAAACTGCCATATTTTTAAAATTGATTTTAGCTAATATATAGTTATAGAAAATTACTGTTGATGTATTTATACAAAAGCATTACCACAGACCAAGTGCTACACATTATTAAGCAATCACAAAACAAGAAAAAGTGAGAATTGGTTTCTCTATCCACAGAAAGCCATCAGTGACATCCTCCAGACACTTTTCCATCTCCTGGGGAAGTTATTTTCTATTTTTCATTTATGTCTCTCATACTCTCACTTGTCTCCCAACCTGCCCAATGTTAAGGGGTTATTTTGACTCCATATTCACTTTTAGATGGAAAGTTTGTTGGATTCGATTCTAACTGTGGCTGTGATTCTGATGGGTGGACATACTTCAAACTTTTTTAGTTTTCACGTGGCTGTTAGCTGCTTAAATCTGATTCACACACTTCGGAAAGTTGTAAATAGATGTGCTAAAAATGGGTTCGTTTCATTTCTTATAATCTAGTTTTTTCAAAGAGACAACCAATGAATCTGCTGATAGCAAAGAGGAATCCCAGACACTTTCCGAGACCCAGAATGAGGGGCTTCATCTGCAAGAACGAGGCTCAGGAAGTGACTCATGTCTTTCACCTGCCAAAACAGAAGCACAGACTATGAATGATGAAAAGGGGTCGACCTCACTAACTCTTGTGCAATTATCTATATTAATCAAGTAAAGTTCTAATTTCTAAAGCTTTATGGGTCCTTAGAGCAAGGCAGTCTTTCTTTCTAACTCAGAATTCAAATTTTAAAGCAGTTCCTAAAAATCTCCAAGTCAGTCAAGAATCAGACCAGCTCCCCCTCCTCACTGATGTGGTGACCACACATAGTGAGTAATAGACTTGGAAGCAAAGTGGTCCACCCACTCCCCTACCCCCGCCCCCGGGGCTGTGGGTAAAATTCTCAAATACTTTTGAAAATTCTTCCTTGACTAGTCTTTAATGTCCTGGAACTTTGGATCACACTGATATGGGGAGCATGTCACCCAGCTTTACTGTTAAAATTATGGGCATGCAAGTCATATGAGGTTTGGTGCTAGACTAGGAGGAGAAAGAGGCTTAGGTTTTAAGTGATGCCAAGAGTGTTTGATGAGATTATTCTCAATTTTAACTCCTTTCAGTGTCTTTTATGGAATCATTTCCAGTGGAAAAATATGCAAACTGATATGACCTGATATGGACAGTTATGTAATCAATTTAGTCCATTTTTTCTCCCTTCCCAATGTCTACCACCCACTACCATCTCCCGTGAGGGGCAGAGGAAGGCATTACTGGGTATTTTTCAATAACTTAAATTCATATTCTTCTCCAAATGTTTTGGACAATATTTAACTGGAAAATACCATCTCATCTATAGGGGGCCAAAGTCTATTCAAAAAGTACAGTTCAGAGCCAGAGACTTTTGTGATTTTTGAAAGCCTGATGTGACTTTTATAAATGTCTTATCTCGTAGTAACATCATCCCTGATGAAAGCCAAGTGGAGACACTGCATTTGTTCCTTTCTCCTACTGACATTATAAATTATTTGGCTCTCATAGAAGCTGCAGGACAGATTTGGTAAGTTGGAGATCTGAGGGTCATTGATAATCATTTGGGATTGGAAGATATGAAGACATCAGCTATATCTTTGAGACATTGTCTTGGACTGTCTTGTCATATTGCTCTTGTCACAAAAGGTCTTTGATTGAGGTAGAAATGAGGGTGTTGTGTGGGAAAGTCAGCGGGGAGGTGGACCCGAAAGTCCAAGAAGGAGCAAATTTCTGATTTTTTAAAGGTAAGGAAAAGTGAGATGGATTATGTATGGTCCAAGGAAATTATCCCAATCAATGAACAATGAATATCTGTGAATAAATGAAGTTAGTGAAGTCAACAAGAATCTAAGACCTAAAAGAAAAAGGCATACCAGGGTTCAGACTTCCAGACATCAGCTAAAATCCTGCTGGTCAGGAATAGACACCAAAGACTGGGTAGCAGAGAATTTTTTTTTAAAACGATTGCTGTTTATTTGACTCTACGTTCTTTTAAAGACATAATTCATTTTGATGGAAAGTTACATTTTTATAAGGGAAGAAAGCCTTTTAATGTAAAGTAAATGTCACACACCGTTTGTCTTCTAAGTTCTGTAAGAGGGCAGGAAACATAACTTTTCATTTTTCCACATTTCCCACAATCTAAGGCTCAATAAATACTTGATTAAAACTGTGGACCTCTTTGTGCCTAAGCTTGCTCATTTATTAATTCATTTATTTGTTCATTAGCTATAATCATTATGTGCTCACTTTCAGTAAATACTTATTAGGCACTTTTTGTTTTCTTGGAGATGTAGTGTCATAAAAAATATTTTTTTAAGGTGGTACCAAATTTCTGGTGTCTCATAACCTGGTGAAAAAGACAACCACATAAATAGGTAAATATAAAATGCAATTTGTTTAAATATACAATAAGTGAGGTGTTCGCACAGTGCAATAGAAGCCTGGGGGCAGGAGAGATTAATTAAAGTGAAGGAAGAGGAATGGAGGAGGGTTTTGTAGAGGCATGGCAATGGGAGCCAGGCTTTGCAGGAAGGCTCCGGCTCCCATGGCAGTGATAGAGGAAAGAATATTCCAGACAGAAAAAGGTGTCTGACTACTTCAGAAGTGGTGCAACATAGCTAAAGAAAGTGGTGTCAGGAACAATGGGATAGGCTAGAGCAAAAGGCCCCATCTGCGTCCCTACCAGGGTCCTGCACTGCCAGTGAGCACGGTCTCACACTTGTGTTGGATGCTGTGTCCCCCTTGCAGTGTGGCTCAGTGGAAAGGCCCTCCACGCCTGGGATGCTTGTTTTGTCACGGAGATCACCTTTTGGCCGTGAATGATTTGAAGCCCCATAGCCTGGAGGAGGTCTCCTTGTTTCTCAGCCGGTGCATCCAGAAAGAGGTAAGTCCTGCTAGCCGGCTCTGGATCACACTGACACGGGGAGCATGTCACCTTGTCAGGGCAAGTCAGTGCCAGAGGGGACGAGACCAAGGTCTTCTATGGAGTCTGAACAGCCTCTGAACACAAATGGGACTCTTCAACCCTCGGCCACCAAGTGTAAATAGGAGAATAAGAAGTGTAAACAACACTGTGTACAATACATGTAAATAGTAACAATGTTATTTTAGGACCTCTCAAAATTCTTTCATATAATGTAATTTTGGAGAGAGCACTAGGCTAGGAGACCAAACAGCTGAGTTCAGGAACTCAGATGCAGCACGATGTGGCAAAAAGAGCTCGCACTACAATCAAACTAACCTGGGGTTTGATTCATGTCCTTTAACCAATCTGTGTCTCAATTTTCTCTAATGTAAAATCGGGGATAATGATAACACTAGATATTGGTGGATTAAATGAGATCTTTTATGTAATGAGCTTACAGCAATGACTGGCACATTTAAGGGCTCAGTATGGTTAATATTATTTTACTTCTACTGCCCTTGGCTGGGGAGTGTTGGACAAGTTCACTTTTCTAAACCTCAGTTTCCTCATCTCAGAAATCGACACAGCCATACCTTCCTCACAAAGTTATGGTAAGAGTTAAACAAAATACGCGCATATGTATGTACCGAGGATGTGTGTTTTTAAAAGGGCTAACCACAGTGCTGCCTATTACTGCAATCTCCACATTGTTCATTCCTTCCCTTGTCTATTTTTATTTCTGACAAGCCACGTGACCTGGGGAAAATCACTTCCATTTCTGGGCATCGGTTTCTTCTCTCAAAAGTGAGAAGTTTGTTTTTCATACTGTGCTTCTTGGCCCCTGAAAATAGGACAGAAGGAGAGGAGAGGAAGGGGACAGTATGTGAGGCTTTGACTGAAGCAGTCTACGTTTATCATTTATCTCTTTCAAACGTTGAACAGTTAGCTCTCCTTGAGACACAACTTGTTGCCTTAAAGTTTCTGAAAACCACTGTACAAGGTGATCTCTTAAATTTCTTCCGGCACTGAGCGTTTATGATTATATATGTCTTATCTCTTCTGTATCACAATATAACCTTGTTGGTTAGACAAATTGTACAAATCTTATCATCTAAATGGGGAAACCCAGTAAGGAATTGTCTAGGATACATAACTAGTTAGTGGCAGAGCAAGGGCTCATTCATTCATTCATTCATTCACTCGTCACTCACCATTTATCGACCACCTACTGTATACTGGATACTGTGCTAGATCATAGAGCTATAAACATGGCCTCAGCCCAAGCTTAAGGAGCTCATAGGTTAGTGGATAAAACAGGCATGTTGTACGCCAGTTATAACATAGTATGTGCCTTGAGATATGAACAGAGGGCCATGGCAGCATAGAGGAAGGATGGAGTAAATCTATTTGAGGGGGGCCAGAAAGGTGTCTCGGAGAGGGGATATTTGGTTTGCATTTGGAAGACTAGATTAGAAGTTGTGGGGTGGAAAAGAGGTAGCTTTTAGGGGCCCAGTTCAACAAACTGGTAACTATAGTTCATCTTTCGAAGACCCATGTGGGGGCCAAGTGTTCAATACAACCTTCTGAATGCTTTGGAAAGTTACAAACAATGCCCTGACCCAAAGATCCAGGTGTCACCTCTGAAGCCAAGAGAAGGATTTGGGCCTGGGAGGAGGTCCAGGAAAAGGATTTTTACCTGGGCGTCACTGACTGCAGTTATCAAAAGTGCCTTTATAAATTGTTCCCTGCTGGGGAGGGGATGACAGCATTTCTCCTGTGCTCATTCTGCCTGCACCCTTTCTCTTGAATAACAGCTAGAAGCTATCGAGAAACGTGGGATGTTCACCAACATGATTACCTGGAAGATCGAAAATATCCTCTACTTTCCCAGCCTCGCCATTCCTAACTTATTTCTTGATGTGAAAATGGATACCCAGTCCTTTCTGAAAATGCAAAGAGCTAGTCCCAGGAAGGAAAAAAACGTTAGAAGAGGGAAGATATGGAATCAAAGGAGAGGCAGCCAAGGGTCCCTAATATTTTAAGCACCTGAACCGAGCAGGTTCACTTTCCTTCCTTGAGAATGACATTGAGTAGAGAGAAATGGGAGTTTGGGGAGGGGGTGGGTAGGTGCAGTGAGAGGAAAAAATGTGAGATTTCTAAAGGAGGGGCAGGAGATGCTAGATGGCAGGAGAAACACCTCGAACTTCGATTTCCTCCCCCATTTTGTCAGCGACTAATCCCGTCTTCGGTCTTATTTCAATTCTCTAGTTTCAAGAGGCTTTTTAATTCTTGATACAGATGGGACCATCAGGCACCAAGGATGATCTTTGGATCCAGCCGGTGGATGCCAGAGAATAAAAATCCACCTTCCACCCGAATATGCAAGTCATCCCAGCTTCTTCTGTCCAGAGATTATAGTTCATCACAGGATTTTCTTCAAAACTGTCTTCCCAGGATATGAATGAGGACAGACTGAGAACAAACAATCCTAAGGATAATTTTTAGTCCTATAATTTTTCTTCTTTCTTATGTTTCAGAAAATAAAACTCACCATCGGCCGGATCCCAAATTCAGAGAAATTCCACGCTATAGACTGTATATGCCCCTTAAAATCCCAAGGTGTGGTACCTTTCCAACTGGATAAGTCTGAACCAGAGAGGATGCTGAAGAGGAGTCCAGCCATTAAAAAGGGTCAACAGAAAAAGAACTGAAAAGTAACATGCTAGGACCCACACCCTGTACTGAGCTCTGCCACTTATTGCTGTGTGATATGAGGCCAGTCAGCACACCTCTCTGAATTTTCACATCTTCATCTTAACAATGCGGATAATTGTGCCCTCTCTGGCTATTACATCGGGAATGTGGAGAGGGCCAAGTGGGATAATGACAATGGGACACCTTGAAAACATAAGGCCTTATCTGAGACTTTGTCCCAAACACCACAAACAGAGATTGGGTAAGTTACTCATCTAACATGTGCTGTGTGTTCTGTGAGGTCGTGGTCCACACAATCCCTTCTTTGTCAGAGAACATACATTTGGAAATATTCATTCCGGGAAGGCAAGATTCCCAAGAGAGATGTGATATCGTATCAGCCTTCCCAAACACCTCCTGCTGCTTGTCATGCCCGTAGTCCAGAATGCTGAGACAGAGCGGCCTCTTGGATTCAATAATTTTCTTGCTTTCTTAAAGACCCAGTAACTATTTTGGAAGTCGAAGCAGTTTCGGGTCACATCCAGCAAAGATCTGTCTGCTCTACAAATAATAAGAAAACTGCTTAGCACTTCTAAGTTTGGAAGGTCTTAACTAATTGATGCATTAACTGATTGATCCTGGAAGACCAAAAAAAAAAAAAAAATCAAATCTTTTTTATAAATAAGAAAATAAAAGCAGAGAGTTCAAGGATTAATCAAAAGGAATGTCAGGGCAAAAAAGGGACTTCAGAACGTTGTCATTTTGCATGGGAAGAAATTAAGGCCTCGAATGTTTAATGATATGCTTTCGTCATGGCTCCTAGTTTCATAGATGTTTAGCGGCAGAACCAAGAATCTCAAACCAGCTCTGAGAAACAGATGTCCTGATCCTCACTTTGTATTTGCATTTAGGATTGTAAAGACCTTCAGCACATACAAGAGACATCCAAATACAGTTCATTTTCTTTTATCCAGATCGTACAGAAAGTATTAAAATGTTTCATTTACGTGCCCTGTTAAACTTACTGTTTTATTTTTAAAGGCGGGTTGGAGTTAAGACTCTGCTTTTTTTCCAGTTTTATTGTGATGTAATTGACATATAATATCATATGAGTGTAAGGTTCACAACAAAATGATTTGATATATGTATGTTGACCTACTGTTCCTACTTCTAGAAATTCATCCTACAGTAATACTCACACAAGTACACGGATATATTTGTAAAAAAAAAAAAAAAAAGTTCAGTGTAGCATTGTTTGTAATAAAAAAAAATTGGGGGGGATTGCTTAATTATGATGACTTCATATAATTGAACACTCTGAAGATGTTAAAAGTTTTGCATGTACGGTTATGGAGAGATGTTCATTCTATATTAAGAATGAAAGAAGCGAGTTGCAGTCCGGTAGTTATAACATTCTCTCATTTTGCAAAAATAAATTACTGGTATTTTTGTATATAAAATTTCCGCAACCCTAATTAAGGAGAGAAATCCCCACCTCACAGGATTGTTGTGAGGCTTAAGTGGATGATGAAAGAGATGTTCTAGGCATATGTCTGGAGGAAAGGCAGTAACGAGAATGGATTATATGTTGTTCTTGGCCCTCACACCCTAAGTCTGAATCTGATGCAGCTTCAGTCTTGCTGGGGAAGAAATGAGAGCCCAGAAATGCAAAGAGGCTTGCCTGGGCTCCCCGAGCTCCGTGCGACACCCCCAAACTCCAGGCCAATACGTTTTCTTCGCTTGCACGACTTTTCGCCAGGGCATTTGGAGGTGCCACCTCTTCAGCCTCTCCCTCTTCCTTGTGGTTGCCTCATGCCTCTAGAATAGGCCTCTGAGGGAATCTATATCTTTCTAGTTTGTTCTCTCTGCTAAGGATGCAAACTAAATAGCAGCTGGTAAGATATGCAATAAATGTACAGAGCCAAATACATCCAGCCTTACTTAAGCTGCTAACATGTGAGCATGGATTCCAGAAAGGTATATTTGTTTTTACATATGTAAGCCCTGTACACTTACATATATGTACATATGTGTGTATGTATATGTAGCGAGAAAGGGAGGGAGGCAGAGAGGGAGGAAGAAAGGGAGGGAGGGAGAAAGAGCGGGAAGGAGGGAGGAAGCAAGGGAGCAAGGGAGAGAGAGGGAGAACTCTTCCCCTTTCTCTTCAGGGCTTATGCCAAGTGCCTTTCCCTTGAGATGATAAGGAGAATTTAAAGTATAAACAGGCCCAAAGGGAGGATTCAGAACCTGGATCAACTCAGCGTCCTTTGGTGAAGTTTGGCTTTCAGATATGCAAGAAATGTGTTTTATTGAACAGCTCTTTTAACGTCTGAGTTAATGAAACCTTTGTCTAAGGATCAAGGATCTGCAGGATCTTGGGAACCATTCTCAGGATCAACTCTGGCTAGATGGTTATGGAAGACGAAGGGGTTCGGGGAAGCTTGTACTTTTAGTGATGGACTCTGGAGCTGCGCTGCCTGATTTGGGGGCCACTGGCCACAGGAGACTTTAAATTTAAGCTAATTAAAAGTAAATAAAATTTAAAACTGAGTTTCTCGGTTGCACTAGTAGAACATCTGAAGTACTCAGTAGCCCTATGTGGCAAGTGGCTCCAGGATTGCACAGCATAGATATAGATATTTCCATCATCACAGAAAATTCTAGTGAACGACACTGCTCTAGGCTGTAAACTCCCAAAGGGGAACAATTCATATTTGTGTCATTCATAAACATTATTCTATTTTGATAATGTCTTCAAATAAAATTTACATCAATGATTCTGGTAATATTTTTTGGGGGGGGGAGTATGGGGTCAGATACAATTTACTTAAAAACTAAGCTATAGCCCTTTTAAATTTAAGCTGTTTTCCCAGCAATTGGTGAAGTTTGGCTTTTCCCAGCAATGGGTTTCTAAGGAGAGTTAGTATTGACTTATGAGCCGTTATGAGGATGCAAAAGAAATACGAGATCTAAAGCTTTCACAAGAGCTTCTGACATGGTGAAGAAGAGAAAAATGAGCATACCGTGATCTCTTGTTTACTTGCTATTGCTCGAGAAGGTGCTATTCTATAAATTTAATTTTTAAATTATATTAATCATAATCTTTCTAAAATTCACTTTCTTGCCTCCTTTCTCAGTGTCACGGTAGTGGGCATCATTTCACTACACTCGAAGTATTTCCTAAGGAGTTCTGAGACATGGAGGACTATTTCCTCCTCTACCAAATGATCCGAGACTGCTTCTGTATATGCTGTGGGCTGGGAAAGCAGATGATGCAGCTTGTTCTAACTGTACATATGCTAAGAGTTAACAGGCTTTAAGTGTGGGCGTAAGAGGTTTTACGAGTAAAGCTCATTTGTTTTTAGTACAGGGCTTCTGTGACATTGATTTGGGTGTTCAGCTATTTTGATGGCGGTGTTGGTAGTATTGTCATTTGCATGCCTCTTGGTTTTCGAGTATGTTCTGGATAGCCGAAACCACGGGAAAAATAATTGGAGCTAAGTAACATTACGCTATAAGAAAAATTAGAGAGAATTAACTATCGAATCGTGTGATGACAGAGGAGTTTAGAGAAGAAAGAGATCGTGGTGGGAGTGCCAATCATAACTGACATTTAGTGAGTACACACTACCGAATCCTACTACAGCCCTGTAAAACCAGGACTATCATTCTACCCATGTTTTGGTGGGGGAACTAAGGCACAGAGAAGTTCAGTAACTTGCTCGAGGCTATGGCTAGTACATGACATAGCTAGAACTTAAACCAGACAGGTTGGCTTTGGAGGCCATGCTAAAAGCTTCCTGGAAGAGGAGGTGACTTGAAGATAATCCACAGTGATGCAGACAGGAGCAAGCATGAACATACTTTCTAAGTGAAAACAAGGAATGCGTGAAATGACAGCTTTTTCACATCTCTAATTCCAATAATCTCCATTCATTTTCTGGGCCTCTAGCCCAGGAGAACCATAGAAGTCCACACCTTATGTTCCAGGAACCAAGGGAATTCTGTGGAGGCTCCTGTTGTGACTAGATTTACGCCTCTCCTTGTAGATGGCCATCTGGCTCCATAGAACATTCGAGTTAACAAGCAGTTAATGCACAGCTCCAATGACAAAGGCCACAGGTTCGTCCTCTGGACTGGAGTTGAGTGATAAAGAATCCTTGACTTTGCAAACCTGATACTAGAGGAAAGTCCAATTATTCTAAATCTTTTGTTAAAGTACAAATTCAGTGTTCAATGAGTAAAAGACTTAAAGACTAATCCTATCTAGTTGGTTTGGGAAAAGCTTCAAAGGAAGAGTGATTTTTTTGGTTTCCCCAGAGTGTTAGGGAAGGAATTTTACATATGGAAGAATGTAATGATCTAAAACAGGCCAAACCCCCCAGTGCACAGCCACCAGAATGTAATTGGCAGGGCCAAAGAAGTTCTCAAGCATCCTATAGAACTTTTCAATCCTTATTCAATTCAAACCCTTCGAATTGTCACCATCAGCAATTTTTGAGCACCTCTTTGTTCAGAACAATGTGCCAAGTGCTGGTAATATTGACAGAAAAAAAATTCCCTCAGGGAGGTGATGGCCTAATTAAGGATATGGGCATAAAAAATGCTTGAGGGTAAAAATTCCCCTTATAGAATTGAAATACATATTCATACAAACACTTGTATATGAGTATTCATAGCAGCATTATTCATATTTATCAAAAAGTAGAAATGCCTATCAACGGAATATCATTTAGCCATAAAAAAAATGAAGTACTGATACCTACTATGACATGGATGAACCTTAAAAATATTAGGCTAAATGAAAGAAACCAGGCTACATATTGTATGATTCTGTTTATATAAAATGTCCAGAATAGACAAATCCATAGAAACAGAAGGTAAATTAATGGCTGCCAAGAGATGGGGAGAAGGGACAATGGAGAGTGACCACTAAGGGATACCTGGCTTCTTCTTGGGTTGATGAAAATGTTTTGAATGGACATACTGAAAACCACTGAATTATACACTTTAAAAAGGTGAACTTTATGGTACGTAAATTATATCTTAATTTAAAAAAAAAGTAAAAGAAAAGTTTTCCTCATAGTCTCTAAACTGGGGTAAGGCAATTTGATATCAAGATGTCACCCCAACCTTGATGATTGGCTTCATTTATACTTAATGCCAAATAAGGGCAGGAGCAGTCTTCCCCATGGACTGATCAAGCAGCCTTTTCTAAAACATTCCTTTATATGAAGACGATAAGATTATCCCTGTGTAATAAACAGTTGATTACCTTATTAACAATAATCCTTAACTCATTCATAGGTGATAACTTTTATTACCATCAAATCTTAAAATGAAAGTACCTCGAGGACTTTGAATCCTATTTAAAACTAATTTATATTAAAGTAGAAATGGCTATATGAGTAAACTTAGAGCAAAAGTATGGCAAGAGAGGGCGAGAGGGCATCCAGTGCCTAGTAGAGCAGGATGTGCAAAGATAGACTACGGAGAAAGAGGAAAGATACCAATGAATTATCAAAGACAAATAGAATACTTCTCAACTTACCCATAGCCAAATAGCTACTAATACTGGCTAATGTAGCCAGAAATTACTTTCCCTCCTGTAAAGCCTTTTTCTAGGAACTGCTGAAAAAACATAATTGCTCAAACATAATTGTTCAAAGTCATATTTAGGACTTGCAAGATTTTCTGATGCTCTAAAGAAAATCTCCTTAATCGAATGTTTATTTTGCCTTATATGCTAATTCAACCCTGATTTCTTCTCATAAACTGTCTTGCAATTCCATTATGTTGCCTCTAAAAAAAAAAAAAAAAAAATCACACAAAATTTAACACTGTAATGAAAAGGTCTGGCAAAGCCTAAACAGTGACCAAACCCTGAGACCCTGGTCAGAAGATCTGAAACTCTGGTAAATGAGCTAAGCAGAAGAGGAGGAGAGCTTGAACTCAAAAACAGGGAGATTTAGGAAGAAATTGGTCGTAAGCAACCACAGATGGCTAACAAGATGCTGCCAGCTCAAATCAGCCTGGATGCTGCAATGCAGCTTTTCTTTAATTAATATCTCACACTTCTAAACAAAGTGGGTGAAATTGTAAAAGATTCTGCCAGGATTCCTCTCAGCTTACACTAGCCAAACTTGAGCAGGGTTATGGATTTATTAGGCCATGTTGTGAACATTTTTAATGCGGTATTTATTTACTGAGCTATATAAATAGACTTGATGTTAGTGTCACCATCCATTTAGGAAAGATACTTCTTTTTATATGGTCTTATGTTGGCTGTTAGACATTTGCACATTATTCATTATCCTCAAAGCATTTTCATATCCACAACTGCCCTCCCCTCTGCAATCCTTCTCTCTCAGTCTGCTGGATTTGAGAGTGTAGATGACAATCTAGATCATTGAAACCATATCATAATTGCCTAATTAACTCTCTACGATATAGAAATTAAAAGAAAGATAAGAGGAAAGCAAATCACAGTGCTGTGAGAACTTTTAATACAGCATTCACTTACTTGGCAAAAAGTCAACCCTCAAAGTCCATCTCAAATGTTACCCATCCATCTCTATCTCTTTGTTTCTCCTTCTCAGAATTGATTGCCCCATCCATGTTTCCACATCACTTTGTATCATTTCCTCTGTAGCATGTAAATTTATTAAGGTGATTTGTCAATGTATCTGTTATTCCATGCAAGTCTGTGGATTCTTTGCAAGCAAAGTCATATCTCGATCACTTTATATTGTTAAGGTCTTCAGGAGTGCTCAGAATAAGAAATGCATGTCAATTAAAGGGAAATATGAGTTACATACAATCTCACAATGCAGAGCCTTCTCCAAAATGTAGCTACAATGCCAACAGTACAGCAAGTCTCCATTTGGTTTTTGTTACAAAGATGAGTCCTCAGGGCTGTATAGTTCTAACATTTATCATTAGCAAAAATCCTCCATTTGGGGTTGATAATCATGTGCTTAATACAGGCTTGGAGCCTAGAAACTGTAAAAGATATTTTCTTTATTCTTAAAGATGTAGAAAGGAATGGAAAGGGGTCTGATATTTTTGAACACCTATCTATTCGACAATGCTAGGCCCTGCACACTATTCCATTCACTCTTCTCAATGACTCTTCAAGGTAAGTAGTATCAACCTCCTTTCCTATTTATGTACACTATTCCATTTACTCTTCTCAATGACTCTTCAAGGTAAGTAGTATCAATCTAATTTTACAAATGAGGAACATGAAGTTCAGAGACAGTAAGTAATTGTCCTAAGGTCACAGATTCAAACCCGGGTTGGCCTGGTTCCGAAGCTCATGTACCAACCACAATATGAGAGATGGTCTTTAGAGTTCCACTGACTTGTCGTTTAGTATCTGTTTGACCTTGGACCCAGAACATTCACTTCACCTCTCCAGTACTCAATTACTGCATCTGTAAAATGGGAATAACATGACTGTTTTTGACAGATGACCATCTAATCTTTTAAAGAAGTTTTGTAACCCTTAGATCATCATTCTAAATCCATTCAGGTAAATATGACTCATTATCATAAAACAAGTATTGTACAATAATAAGGATGTATTTGTGTGCTAAAATCCACCATATAAACAATATGCAATGTAGAAATTTAGAGGAAGAGAACATGCAATATTCTTGTAAGCTAATGTTCTCAAAGAAGCCCCCTTGGAACAGAGAGGGCTTAAATTGAGACTAAAAGGATGAATGACATTTGGAAAGGCAAAAGAGAGAATAGGTTGAGCAAAGGAGAAAAATAAGTTTGAAATGAGCATAGTAGTAAAAAGATCACTGCACAAAATAATAATGAAAACCGCCATTTACTGTGTATTTACTATTC
>NW_006442207.1:4455563-4513440 GCF_000325575.1 Pteropus alecto | reverse complement strand
TGTTTTCCATAGTGGCTGTACCAATTTGCAGTCCCACCAGCAGTGTATGAGGGTTCTTTTTTCTCTGCATCCTCTCCAACATGTGTTATTACTTATCCTGTTGATTATAGCTATTCTAACAGGTGTGAGATGATATCTCATTGTGGTTTTGATTTGCATTTCCCTAATAGCTAGCGATGTTGAGCAAAAAGATTATTTCATTTAATCTTTACATCAGTCTTATGAGGTTAGCTGTTTGATTATCCTCACTTTACTGATGGGAAAACTAAGGATCAGAGAGGTAAAGTGATTTGCCCAGGGTCACACAGTTATTAAATTGTAGAACCATGAGTCTGACTCCATGCTCTTGACTCACCAGGAAAGATGGCACATGTTGGAGAGAGCTTATGGAGAGGAATATGGAAAGCCAAGTGACCTCTACAGTCCTGGAATTATCATTCTATGCGAAGCAATTTCCCCAGAAAATGTTAAGAAAAACGATACCTTAAAGATATCTTCCTAAAACTTGTCCTATCCTTTGATAGACCAACAAACTCGGCTCATTTAATTTCACTTTTTCTGGGCATTTAGAGTATCATTTCATTTTTGCCAATGAGAATAGATTTCACTTTTTGTTTATTATATACCCTGATGTCGACATAAAATCAAAGTGGTTTCCAGTATTTACTTTTCTCCCCTTTTGAAAATTTCCCTTTTTCTTCTTTCTAGTTAATATCTAATATCTTTCTTTTACCGAATAATTTGTCGATCAATTCAATGTTGAAAGAACCATGAGAGGTAGGCTGGTCAATGTATGGGCAGATTTATTTCCTTAATTCCATGTGGTAGATGGCAGCCACATGAAGTACTTTCTAGAGATGCATTTTCCAACGATTTTTTAGAGGAAGATAGTCTTCAAGATCTTTGTTTTGTAGTCTAGTCTAAATTTATTTTAATTTCAGTATGTTTAACAAAGAGTTCCAAGTTTTACCTTTACTGTTCTAATTTCTAGACTCATTTCTCATGTGCCTATTGATTTTTTTCCCCTTTATCTCTTTCTCCCAGGTTTTTAGCTCTGCACAACGTATTGACTCTTTAACTAATACAACTCTTTCTATACGTTATTATATCAGAGAATTTCCAAGCTAGAGGCTTTTGTTCTGTCATACATTGAGTCATTGTGCTCCCAGCAATTTAAGAATTTAAAGCTAGACCTCTAATATGCAAATAACATGATATAAAAAGTCACTTTCTTGCTGCCTTCAACAAAAAGGAATAATCACATATGTGATTGTGGGATTTCAGGGGTCTAGCAGTGACCCTATTTCAAATTGAGCTGCCTTTAATCACTGGTCCTTCTAGGTTTAGAAAGCACTGCTCTTTAGATGACCACCATGGTTTGAAGCATTCACAATGGCAAAGACTCAGTGAAATTATCACCCAATTTCACGGCATGAATGTTGTGCCTTCAAGGGTGGGCCCTCCAGCACTTGGTGGCAGTTTGTGCCCAGAATTTGTGGTAGGAGGCAATCCCTTGGCCTCTTGGTTACCATCAGGTGAAGATGCTATTTAAACTTCCCCAGAAGCCAATTATTAAAGATCAAAGTGAATACCTAGCAAAAGCATAAGTCTTTTCAGATGGGGAAAATTCTGGATCCCATGGCTCTAGCTCACCATTTGCAAAGGAAATACATTGTGTTGAAAGTCAGTATTTAATAATAATTGCTGAACTCACTCTGAAGAATATGTGCTGATAGAAGAGGGTGTGGTGAGGAGGTGGGGAGGTGCACCCCCATACTTCCTCTTTAAGTTTCCAGTTCCCTTGGGACCTTCTGTGAAAATTCAGCCATGCAGTCTTCCTAGCTGTGTGATGTGACTCTCCCCGAGGTGACAGAAGCATAGAACAAGCTTAGTCAATTATGTCAACCTACCCAGCCCTTGAGGGGGCTTCCTATTGAGATGCTTAAGCAAAGTATCTTAATACAACATACATCCATTGTAAAATCTCATGGAAAATTATGTGGTAGCACCTTCTTTGAAAATGACTGGCAGGTGGAGAGGAATTGTGCAGCATTTTCCCATATGTTAACTACTTTTCATTTCAGGTCTGAAAATAAAACCAAACTTAATCATCACGGCAGGGCCATATAACAATATGTCTGTTGTTCAGTCCTTATGTCGATTCTTGCCCAGATTAACATTTGCCATGAAAAATAGAAAGCTACACTTAAAACATAAGTTGCATAGTCCCGTGCGAATCTATAAATGTGTATTGAATACCTACTGTGTGCAAGACACCCTGAGGAAATGAAGATGAGTGAAATATAAACCTTCTTTCTGTTGGCATCGCTGACACTACAAAATGTCAAGGTATATGTGGCTGCAAACACATGGGCTGAAGATTTGAAAAATTAATGTCAAAGCCAAAATCCCTTCTTATTCCTAAATTGATGACCGACCTGAAACCGAAAATGGGAATAACAAACAAGTATTAAATACTATTTAACCTTGGTAAATCCCCCAAATTTATAGTCCCGGCTATATATATCTGTTAGCCAACATTTATCTGTTTAAGAAAAGCCTTTGGTTCAACAAATATTTTAGCATCTATTGTGTTCCAGGTGTTATTCAACGTTCAGAGCTATATAGCAATAGACAAAAGAAGCAAAAATTGTGGCTCTCATGGAGCTTACATTTTGGGCAAAATCATAGCAATTATAATAATAGATGTGTTTTCCATATAAAGTTGATAGAGACTATGTATTTTCTGCCAACTTTTTAGAAAGAATTTTTATTGACAGACATCTGAATTGAAAATAAACTTTCTAAATAATAGGCATACTGGTTAATATTTAATTATACCCTTATTTTAAAAATTAATATTGTACTTGCCCTAAAATTAATTTTAACTATGTTATTGATTAAATATACATATTTTAAATAAATCATTAAAATTTTTAAAATATACTTAACATGCTAATAATACCAAAATACTTTCGTGCATTTGCAGTTGTTCCTAAGATATTGGGTCTTGCTGGATTGTGGTTTTTGCTGCCAGCATAATCTTGGCTTTCTCCTTCCAACAAATGTAACCTCTTAAATAACTTGTTTTTGTCCTGAGACATATTCCACATGTGTGCCCTTGTAAAGGCCTCAAACATTTTTTATTTCATAATTTTGCTGCATTTCTGCAGGTAGTTGGGAGTGGATCAGACATTTTTTAGCAACATTTTTTGGCTATGAATTTAAAATTCAGATGATGTAGTGCACCATTTGGAAAAAGCAAGAAATTGGTTTAAAACTTGCAGAGGTTTGCATTTATAAAAAGCATTGAAAAGAGAGTAATGTCACCAATGCATTCAACAGTAGAATTCCCAAGGCAGTGAGTGGGGTGTTGGTAAAAAGCAAAACATCTGGATTTTGTCTGACCTTCACAACTGACTCACTGTGCAACCTTAGATAAGTGACAAATTGTCTGTTTCCCCACCCTCCTCATTTCAAACCTACATCTGGCTTCCATAATGAGCCTTCCCTCCCAAACAATTTGATAATGTTTAAATGAAGTAGATTGGATCCTGTAAGTAATTCCATTTAGTTTTAAATAAAAACAGGTGGAACAATTCGTCTTAGTGATAGCACTTTGGTAGATATTGACACTAGTCTCAGGAATTTAGAACTGACTGTCTACTTTCGGTACGAGAGAGAGCACTGAAATTACTTCTTTCCATGTACAAAATGATTTTAAAAAAATTTTTTAAATCCATTACTTTTCCTAGCTCAGTTCTGAATGATCAGAATTGGAATCTTGGCTAAATCCAAAAGCATAATATTGAGAAATTCACAGGACTATAATCTAATCCACTTAATAACACAAGAGTGAGAGACTGGGCTGCTGGGTTGTTTTCAAATTATTTCAAGATCACATCTCCCTAGTTTTGTAACTCGTTTCTTCAGCCATGAAAATAAATAATTGCAAAATATTTTCAGAACTTAGATCAGGTTGAAATCAGGCGATCAGGCTAAAAACAACTAAATTTACTGTTTCTCTTTCACATTTCCTAACAGCTGTATTTACTGGAAATCTTTTAAGTTCAGTGAAAATTGCAGATTCATCTTGTTAAGGAATGGGGTATAGTCCATCATATAAAACTTTTTTCCAATAAAAATTGCCATTGAGGTTAATAGTGACCATTCTTCCCTATAAGATTGAGAAAACACTCCTTAACAAGACTGTGATTTTTTTTCTTTTTTTCTTTTTTTCTTTTTGGTGTCTTCTAAAGATTTTAAAGCTAAGAAAAGGCCTAAAAGCCAAAACATATCAGGTGGGGTTTTTGTTTGTTGGTTTGGTTTTGGTTTCATTTTTATTTTCCCAGAAAGTTCACACAGTGAAGGCATTAGTGCCACAGCTGTAATTTCCCTAATACCAGGAAGTCCAGCAAGTCACAAGATCAAGGCCTCATAGGTACAGGTGATGATAAAAGATTCTTACATTCTGTTCCGGCAGGATTTAAAGCAACCCAACAATAATGAGGATCTATAGAATAAATATGCCTTGCTTTTCTCTGAGTTGTGTGAGACTGGGGTTGGCTAGAGGGTGGGGATGCTTCCCATCCTGCCAGCCTACAAAATACCCACTGGGAGCATAAGATAAACATTTATTTATTCTAATAGATGTTCTTTAGATCATTGGTTAAATTTACTTCTAAGAAATTCCAACTCTTTTTCTCACTCATTTGTAATTTGTAAAAATATATAGGATCTATGTATGGTGTGTGCGTGCGTGTGTGTGCATGTGTGCGTGTGTGTGTATGTGTGTGTGTAAAGCTTATTTTAATTTCTCCTGCAAACTTTCAGTTTTCCTTGTGACTGGACAGAAATTCAATCACAAATAAATTGCCTTTTCAATCTGCCTGCTTAAAATAGATTTTCTTAGTCTAACACGGACTCATGTGGTAAAGAAATGCTGAGTTTACTGGAACATTAACATGAAATGCAAGTTTATCTCTTTCTGAATTTTTTGCAACTCATTAATTTTGGCTATTCATTTATATCATAGCTGATAACATGAAATGTGATAAAATAATAAAAGCTGACTTATTTTAAGCTAGATTCCTGTTTGGTCATGAGAAAAATCCTGAAAGTTTGCAGAGAAAATAATTGATTTCAACTTCTCTTTACTCATAAGAATCACCGAGTTGAAATGAATTGTATTAAGGGTATGAAATAAATTGGACTACCTGGTAGAGATATTATAAATATCTATACTGAATGCATATTTTTCATGGTTACATTAACTTTCTTATGAATTGTGCTAGTGAGCTTTGATTAAGTCAGTGGTTCTCAACCGTGGCTACATAGAATTCTCTAGTGAGCTTTTCATAGAATACCAGTGCACAGCCCCTCCCCAGACCAAATCGAATCAGAATCCCTAGGAGTGGGGCTTGGGCATCGATACTTTGGAAATCATCCCATATGATTCTAATAGTCAGAGTTGAAAATCACGAACTCCTTACAGAGTCTGGCCCTAGAAACGTGAATGATCGGTGGTTTATGTTCTGGAAGTTGCTGTTGCAGATCTACTACCAGCAGGCAGCAGTAGAGGGAAATAAAAAAAACCAGGCCTGATGCCAGCTCTGGTTAAGAAGCCTGGCCAATGCACACTGGGCACCAAAAGGAATCTTAAAAGATTGGCAGACTTCTTAAAAATTATTTTCCAGGTGGTGTTTTGCGGCTTTTTCCGAAATGTATACTTGAGTCTAATATCTGGAAAGCTCAACACACATGACCAAGGCAAGGTATACGGAAGCTCGGACAAGGAGGACAAAAGTCACAGAAGAAAAGACTTTTTTTTTTCAAGGACTTCTTTGCCTCCAGGAAATGCAAAGTTATTGGGAGAACCATCTCTATGTGTCTACACTGATGTCTGTTTTTGTCTTTGTTCTGAACCTCAGGACCTCGGAAAGATCTGCATCATTTAAAATTGAAGGTCGGGGAATCAATGCCACAACAACGTGACCTTGAGCAAGTTCATCTCTCTGACCCTCAACTTCCTCATTGGTAAAAGGGGGTTCAGATAGAAAAGTAACGGAAATACAAACCACTTGTAAAATTTTCCAGTGTACAAAGGTGAATTATTTTCTTTAAAGTTGGCTTTTGGGTATGTTGGAATTTCAAGGTCAATCCCTCAGCCATCATTCTGTGATGGTCTCCCGTGGACACAGTCCTATACTTTACAGCCCTATGAAGTCCCTGACTCCTTATCAAGTATGATTAGAAATATTCACCCAAAATGTAGTCGTCGTTCTAAATAGTGGTACACTACTTGACTTTTTCTTAGTGTCTCGAGAACTAGCTAGTAAGGAGTTATAGTTCAATTAAAACTACTGAAATGTGACTGCAGTAGGACATTATCTTCCCAGCATCGGGAAGGAGAATCACTGAATTTTAGTGTGCCGGCTTCGGGAGAGTAGCCAAGTTTTAAAATGTTTATATCTCCACGTACTTCTGCCCCAAGAGGCTTAATAGAGATTCTGGTCAGAATTAAATTTACGATACGGTGACTGGACATTTCATTTGTACTGAGATGCAGTCTAATCCCTTTAGAGTACTGTATTTCATCGATGTAAATATCTACAATTTGCAGATGTCTGTCTCTACTCCAACAAATTGCAAAAGACGGTTGATGATATTTGGCCTCTCATGAGCTCACAGATTTGTTTACAAACTATATTGAGTATTATTTTCAAGCTTTGCAATCGAAACTGTGAGCCTCAGCAGTCAGCTGCTTGGGCATTTCATAACACATAGCCTTCAACGGATGAACTCCTGTTTGTATGCCTTCCCGCCCCAACTGCACTATAGTTACTGAGCAGCAGGCACCAGGAATAGTTTCATGTCCCTCCTTAGCCTCCCATCCATCTCATTCACAGCAGACACTGATAACTTCTCCATAAGACAGAGTGCTAGAGTTGGGAGGGGTGTGGAGAGCCATCTGATCTGACATTCTCATCTACGGAGAGAGGTTGAAAGGCCCCAGAAAGCTGAAAGACATGCCCAAGGTAAGTCAGTTAATGGCAAAACGAGAACTTGAACCTAGGATTCCTAACTCCCAGATTCATTGGGTGAACTAGTAAGAAGCAAAAACAGTTTATAGAAGACCCAATGGTTTGAAAGGTGGCCATTGAGAAGGGGAAAAAAATGTGGAGTCATTCTATTCACCCTACCCCCACCCAGCTCCCTGAAGTTTCCCCACAATATAAGAACACTATGTAACAAGCCTGAATAGAAATCACAATAGCAGAAGTAGTAGCATTTCGGAGGATTTAAGGATATAGGAAAAAAAGGTACAAGAGTTCTATCCTGCCTCCAGGAACATCCCAGCTTGTTCACACCTGGTTCTTGAAAGAGTAAACTGATTTGCCAAAGCTCTGAGTGCGGGCTTCCAGGACATCTGCACACATTGGTCTGCGTTTGGGTTAGTGAGATGAATGGGACAGGGATTTGTAAATAACAAAGCATTGGGGAAGCAAGAGGGAGATTACTGCCCATCATTTATGTTAATCCAAGAAAGGTTTGGCTTTCGTTTGTATTGTTGGAATTTGGAGTCAGAACAAAGAGAACGCTGCAGAATCCAACCTTAGCTTTTAAAATGCAGAATTGCTACACCTGTTCCCTTCATGACAGGAAAGCACCAACTTGCTATAAGTGAAGTTCCCTCACTATTTCTTCATTCCAAGGTACCTAGGAAGCACATATCTTTTATTGGATTCAAATCCACACATGGTTAATATTTCAAAGGCTGACAAAACACAAGAACAGCAGGACAGCTTTGCGAGTAATCCTCATGTAATGTAGTGACTTCAGGCATTCTGGCATGTGCAGTTTACAAAGTTAAATAACAATTTCAGCCACATTACTTGATTCATGACAAGAAATCTCTGGAGGTAGTAAAAACAGTAAAACAATTAGAAATGTAATTCATGTCCCCTAGCGAAGACCCGGCACGTGTGTGTTGGCACTGTGCCCAGCCGAGGATCGTTAGCAGAACTGCTAACATGGCTGAGCTCTTGAGGGTCAGAAGAGACATGCTTTCTTCAATCTGGGGACTGTGCATACCCCCAATAATGGGTCTCAGGAACTGAAAGCTAATTGCGCAAAAAGCCAAATCTCAGATACAGATGGAATGACTATTTAAAGCTAACACACGAATTAACTTGGGCGCATAGAATGAGTCCTAAAATAAAAGAAATCCAGCCGGAAGAACTAGAAACTCTAGCAAAGATTAGGGATAGATGGATGATTCTTTTCTGAATACCATACACAAATATAAATTGTATTTTAAATTGTATTTGAAAATACGAGCCTGCATTTCAAAAGCTAAGATTGAATTCTCTAGCATTCTTGGTGCTGTGTTGTTTTGGCTCCAAACTCCAACAGTGTAAAAGAAAGCCATATTAATGATCCCCCAGGCATCTGTGCCAGAGTTAGTCCTAAATTTTTATAAAAGATCCAAAATTGAAACCTCTGAATGTAGATGATACTATGTTTTTCCAGAAGCAGAATGCCAAAGCTAATAAGGATAATAGCTAATAATCAGCGGGTCCTTTGCCATTAAGTCCGGGTCGTGTCCCTTCCCCTGTGTCTACTCCTCCTCAGCCCCTCTTCTAGGAGTACAGAAGAGTGTTGTTCTCCCTCTCCTTGCATTGTCCCCCTGGAAGAGAGGGCTCTAAGCCACCAAGCTTGAGAGTAGCGCACTAGTGACATTTTGAAAGTGGAATTTGAAAGAAGCGAATTGAAGATAAACAAATCTCTGACACTTATAAGATAGAGGAATTCCTCGCCCCTTCAGGAGGTAGGGGTTGAAAACATAAATAAGCTCAAAAAAAAAAAAAGAGCTTTAAATAAGTTATTGGATGATAAGTCCAAATAGATTATTATAGGACATTGAGAGTGTGTGAGAGACATCTCTAATCCTTGGGAAATGATATAGAATTGAAATCACATCCTTTAGTGTTATTCTCCAAGGTCATTCTTATGCTGAATGGATTAGGGTCTAACCTACTTGGAAAATTTTTACTTAACTTTCTTTAGGTTCCAGAGTGTCGACAGTTTTACTTGGGAGAGAATGGGGACAAAAAGGATGGGCTTGTTAAAAATTGGTAAACTGACTGATTTTCAAAGCAAAGACAAATGTCGCAATGACAAGAAGAGGGCAAGGGAAATGATGATGTTTGGAAACACAATAATGTTTTTCAAAATAGAAAAGCTACGAATGATCAGTAACTTTAGCAGAGCATAGTAACCTAGGAAAATAATAAACAGTGAAGACTATTGCGAATCGTAAGCAATGACTTCATGTTTGTAGTTAACAGCTGATACTCAGGAACTATTGTATGATGAAATTTTCTCCTGTTTCTATTCATTGCAGTCGTAATCTCCTTTTGTATTTCTTTTGATAATGCTTCACAGAGACCAACTATCTACATTCATTGTCTGTATATGTCCTTCCCATACTGAAGTAAGAGTGATCAGCATCATCAATAAGACATCATCAAGCATCTATTATGACTTGGGGTCCTGTGCTAGTTGCTGGCTACATGTTTACTTATCCTCAAAGTGTGATCATTGTTTTAAGTACTTATTTTAAAATAATATAAAGTCTAATTATGAGCAACACAGTTGAGCAAATCAAGATGACAAAATATGGACTGTTATATTTTCCTCTTATTCTACGTTTATTACAAATTTTGAGAAACAAATTCTTATCTTGACTATGTGAATCAGGTCACTCACAGAGCCCTCTGTCATCTCAGCATAAAACCTGATATCCTTGCTGTAGTCAGCCTGGCCCATCAAGGTCACTGTCCCCTGGGTACCCTGCACTCCAAGCACACTGGTGTTTATTGAGCACCTCACATGATCTAAGTTCTTTCCCATAGCAAAAAGTTTGCATGTGCTGTTCCCTCTTCCTGACCTGCTTTTTCTTCCTCTGCCTTTGCTGGCTGGATCCTTCTCATCTGTCACCTCTTTAGAAAAACCAAAAGTTGTTTTCTATCCCATTCATTCTTCCACAAAAATGTTCATTTAATCCACTTCGAGTGGATTACTGACCACCAAAAAACCTTAATTCTGGATACCAAAAATAAATTATTAACTGTTTTCTTATTGGAATGTTCAGCTCTTCAAACTCATTGTTTATTTAAAACAATCATTTTTTGAACGATCTAGTTTGGTTTAAGTCTAAATATATATGAGAATTTCTTCTACTCTTATCCATGGAAAAAAAATTTACCAGATGGATTATTATATAATATAAAATGGAAAGCATAGGGGCTTTTTTGGTTGTTCGTTTGCTTGTTTGGGCCTTGGGTTATGCTCAGACACCAGGTTTTGGGGTTAGCTGGATTATCCTCTCCCATGATCTTTACTCCCCTCCCCTGTGTGTGTCATTAGTGTTCATCTTCTGGAAGCTCCTGCACGTTGAGCCCACAGCAGACAAAACTCAGCAGCGTGGGTTTGCTTTATGGGGATAAGCCAGCCACCTGGCTAAGCATGAGATCCCAATGTTTTTTCTGCTTCAGACTGCAGAACTATTAAAAGTCAGCTGCATTTCCTGGCCCCACAGCATGAGAACTCTGGGGAATGAGCCTGCACCCTCCACCAGGCAGTGAAGAGTGCTTCCAGTGGGGAGAGAAGGCAGCTGGGGCTCGAAATTCACTGCAGTGCAGTCTAAGAGACACCAACCAAGCCACTTCCTTATTCAAATGTTGCTTTCAGGTGTGCCATCTTTGTCCTTATACATACTTATATTCTTAAGCTACCAGCAGATGAGCTTCCTAATTCTTATTTTTTTTTTTTCATGACCTATTATGCTGGTATCTTTCATGGTATCTGACTACTTTCATGGCAATGAAGCAACTGTCTGCTCTTTCAATATTTGTACACATATATTTCTTTAATGTTGCAGGATGCTTGGAGCTAAGCGACACCCACATTTCTTGGCTGATGATTCAACTGCTAAAAAACAGTTAAATTTTATCTTTTACAGGGAATAAAACAGAACTTTGGGTCTCGTGGATTAAAGTAGTGATGCACGAATTTTTGTTGGCATTAAAAATCATCTGGGACCTTCCTCCTTAAACACAAAAGCAAAAAATTCTGCAGATTGCTAATTTCCAGACCCCATCCCTGGAGATACTGATGTAGGTCCAGGAATCTTTAAAAAAAAAAAAACAAAAAACTAGGGCCGTTGGTGATTCTGAGAAAGCCCCACAGATCATGCTCTGAGAAATCCTAGAATGAAGAAAAGCTGTTTTAGCAAGTCTTATCCACTTATTAAGCTGTCATCTGGAGTAATTTCTTGTGTAAGCTCAGAAAGATACCTATGAAGAGTTAAAAAGTCCTTCTGTGAGTAAACTGAACATTCTGCAGTGGGAAGTTTCTGGATGCCTTCAGAAGAGATAAAAGCGAATGCTTTATTTCAAAAAATGGCCTCATTTCATCATCTGGTTACCTTCCTCTTCTCCTTCTCCTTCCTGTTCTCCATGTCTTCCTCCTCCTACTCCTTCTTTTTTTGGTTCATTCAGGCAATATATACTTTTCTATTACCCATCCTCCTTTTTTCCAGAAGCTGTTGTAAAGTTGTCAGGTGATTATATTTAAGAAGATGGAGTAGGTAATAAGTATCATCTGTTAGTGGAACTTAGAAGTCAGAGTCCCAACTTCAGAAAAGTTGAGAATAAACAACCTTTCTTATTTTTAAGGTGATTGTAATAGGTGTGACATAAAGTGGTAGGAAAATTCAGTAGCACACCATTGCTCAGATCCCAGCAAGGGAGTATTCCTCCCCGACTCCACCCCACTCTAACCCCTGCCCAAGAATAGGCATACAGTTCAGAGTCACCTTGTCCTGGCAAATTCAAAGCCAACGGCCACAATGGAAACCTCCAGGAACTGATTATCAAGATTAGTCACCAGGGTAACTCCCAGCCTAGGAATGGAGCAGAGCTTTTAAAGTAGCAATTGGGGAATGTGAGGGACCCGCACTAATTTAAGAGTTTGCTAACACAGATGAAGCTATTTACAAGCAAGGTCTTTCGTTCTTTTATCGGTGAAGCAAACCAGCTGCCCTGTTAGTCTTGACACTGTAATCTGACCAGTAAAATGGCAGTTGGTTAACAACATCCTCTCCCCAAGCCAAGAAATGATGAAAAAATGTCTTCATGGACTCCATTAGGGATAAACAGAGGGACATGCTTAGTATCTTTTGAACACTTAGCTATTGCGTTGGAAGGAAAGGAGTTGCAAAAATGGGTAAATGATTAACAGTGGGGTTTGTATCCTGGCAGTTTGTATCCATCCTCCTTATAGCTGAAAAGCTGTCTCCAAAGAATAATCCAGAAAGAGAAAAGAGAATGGAATTTTGAAAAGCTGTTCTTTTTTCCAAAAGCAGAACAGCTCTGTCCCTTTGCACTCCCATTAGGGGCCAGGCCTCTGTCTTGCCCTGCCTAATAGGGAAGTAACCCATCTTCCATGTGGGAACATGGCTGTCACAAGCCTGTAGAGGGAATCCTGAGGACAGGGAAGGGGATGGGATGCAAAAGTCCTCTCCTATGAGAGAAAATGAGCATTTCTTACTCAGGGTTGTTCAACATATGTTTTAACTCCCAACTCTCCCCAAAGCCACCTCAAACTTTCAAATATATCCTTTTTGTTGATGTCTCATAAACTATCAATCTATTTTAAGTGCAGGGGAGAAGCAAATACTTAAGTATATTATCAACTAACCGAATCACCAGAGAGATTCTGTAGATTTGCCAAAGCCTGTTACATATTATATAATTAGGTTGATTCTGGGAACTGCAATTCTGAGCTATATAAGTCATTACTTGGCAACGATGTAATATACAGGTCTTACCAATTATTTGTATCAACATCTTGTTTATCAAAAGGAATCATCTACATTTGTGGATTTGTTCTGCTCCTGGGTGTTCACTATACCCTAAGAATGCCAAAGAATGAATGTGTTTGCTCACTCACTCTCATTACTTACTGACAGGCTATTCTGTTGCTGTTGGCTCCTGGCCCCATTTTACAGTTAAAATAACCATTTTAGTAAATACCACTATAGGGGACTGATTCTTCCATTACTGTACCTCCAAGGCCCCAAACCTAAGTGGAGGAAGCTCTGCTGTTTATATCCAAGAAAAAAAATTAAATAATGAATAAACAAAATAAACTGGCTCAGAACATTTTCTCATCTGACATATTTTAATATTATAGAGCATATCCACTGTGATAAGTAGCTTGACCAAAACCATTCTGTCCAAGTCCTGCAAAAGCATAAAACACTGAAAAAAAAAAAGGAACTGAGCTAACACACTCATAGAATTATAGAGGCATGACCTAGAGCTCAATCGGCTCTCTCATTCTAGTGGAAAAAAACAGACCTATTTTAGTAATTCAGGGAAGTGAATTAATTTACCCGAGGTCACAAAATTAGTGGCAGAACCAGGCCTAAATTATAATCTCTGGAAACTAAGCCAAAAGTTTTCATTACTAGACCTGCTGCATCAGCAATATCTCTTCTCAAAGAGTTCTAAATTAATTACAAGTTGTACGATGATGATACCAATGGCCTTTTTGCAGAGCTAACTCCCTACCCCTCTGATTATCACAAAATAGTGTTGGTGTTCCCAGCTCACTTGGCTCATTTCACCATGTTTAACTGGAGCTGGAAAAATCCCCTCTTTCTTTAGTTGGTGGCCATTCCAACCCAAAGGTTTTCATCATCAAGGAGCCATGCTACAGAGAGAAAGTCCTTTACTCACTCATGTTCATCTCTGGAATCTACTCGAGACCTGCCATCCATCACTTAATCTGCTTCTGTCTGGGCTGCTATGGTGGGGACCCCTACTCCCCTATGGAATGCTGTCATGGCTTTATCTCCAGGATTTTCCAAGTGTGACATCTCATCTCATCTCATATGCTCCCCCAAAATTCCTATCAGTATCAGTGGCTGCTTGAGTTTCCCTGTTTATTCACAGACTTACTGAATAGCTGCTAAGGCCTGGATTTGCTATTGAAATCTACAGCACACGTGTGGTGCCCACCACGCAGAAAGCACTCAATAGCGTATGTTTGGAATGAATGTTTTCATGACAAAACAGGTGGTATACAATTAGAAATATTTTGTTTGAACACAGTACACTGTGCTACAAAACAATCATGTCCTTAATATTCCTATGTAATTTGCCAAACCATGATTGCTTCCAAAAGTTATTATAGAGAGAAAATCATGAAATACAAGGTGGTAAAGATATCAGAGAGAGATTTCATGTTGTTTAAGTAGAAACAAGAAACAGGGCTGGTTAATTATAAAGGCAAAGTAATAATATTATGGAGCTGTGATGAAAAGAGAAATAATGGCTTCAGGGAAGAAAGAACGGGGGGCGGAAGCTATATTCAGAATATAACCATGTGCTGAGAATATCCTTAGCCAAGAAAATTTGGAAAAGTATACAATCCAAATGTCAATAATCAACAATATAATGGCAGCAAAATTTGTAGTTATAAAATCTATTATTCTTTTCTAGATGTGTGTGTGTGTGCGTGTGTGTGTGTGTGTGCACGAACACATGCCTTTGTTCTAGGAAAGATGAACAAGACACACAGAAACTACAGATGTAATCATAAAGCAGGAAAAGCCAAGGATTTGAAGGGCTGGTTTTGTGAGAGCTACATTCTGAACCAGCACAAACAAGTCCTTGTCAGCTCCCTGACGGTGCACCGATTACCGATGTGACCGATGGAAAAACCTCCCTGGTGCCAAGCTAGTCGTTGCAACTTTGATAAGAAGGTGACAGTTTAGCAGTGGACACTTCCTCACTCTCGAGGATCCTGCTAACGCCACCCTATTATTCTTCAGAAGCCCCTGCCTAACTGCTGTTTTCCTCCTTTATGTGTCATCATTTCTTGCTGATTTGCTTTAATTGCTTCCCAACTCATTTCTCTGATTTTAGGAACTTCGTTAATAGTTCATTCAACATCGTTAATCAGGCAAAACCGATTCTATTAATAAAAACTGCATACCCATTTATATCTAAAATTAGGAATTTGCCATATGCATTGACTATAACATAGCATTTTTATGCCATGTATTTTATACTTATACAAAATTAGATCCTGATCTGCATATAGACATGTTATTAACCTGCTCTTCTTTGTTTTCGTGTTATGGATGTCCTTCCATGTTGCTAAACATTCTTTTACCACATCACTTTGATATACCGAATAATATTTAATTGATTCATTTTTAAATTTGATCTTTTCCAAAGTAATATATGCACAAGGTAAAAAAAAAAAAAATCAGATAGTATTAAAGGGTTTATAATAAAAAAAAAACAAACAGTACTTCATGCCAGCTGTCCCCATGTAAGCCCTGGTCCCCATAAACAGCTATTTAAGAATATTTAGCTGTTGTTCCTCCTAATTTATCTCTCTATTTCTGAATAATATGGGTACACTACTTTTTAAATTGGTTTACCTATTTTATCTACTGACTTGCAGCGTGTTGCAGTTAATCATTCAACAAATATATATTATTCATCTACTGTGTGCCAGGCACTGTTCCAGGCAATGAGAAAAACAGACAACCTCACCGCATTCATGAAACTTAAATTCTAGGAGAAAGGCAATTAAAATGCAAATAATTTTTAAAAAATGAACCATGTGAAGATCTAAGGCAAGATCTACATTAATTAGGATGTGGGTTGGGTGTATGTAACAGAGCCGATATCAATGGCTTAAACAAGTTGTTTATTTTTCCCTGATATAATAGTTTGAGGGTAGGCCATCCAGGAGCCTGGGCTCCTTCTGTTTCTTGCTCCTAATCTGTAAGGTCCAAGATGGCGTCTCCATATCTATGTTCCAAACAGCAAGACGGTGGATGGAGAAGGACACATCCTTTCTCTGTAAGGGCACAACTCAGCAATTTCCCATCTCTTCCGCTCACATATTTTTGCCAGAACTTAGTCACACAGATACACCTAATTTCAAGAGAGACTTGAAATATAGTTTCTATTCTGAGCAGCCATGCACTGAGCTAAAATTCTATTACTGTGGAAGAAGAGGAAAATGGGTATCAGGGACCAACTTACGCTCTGCCAAAGAAATAATTTATGCAGAGGAAAGATCAAGAGCTGAGGCTCTGAAGAGAAAAAGACCTTGACTTGTTTAAAGAAAGAAGGCCAGTGTCACTGAAAGGTGGTTAGGGAAGGGGAAAGTGGGCAAATATGAGATCAGAAGGGCAGACAGGGACCAGACAGTGTGGGACTTTCAAATCATGGTAATTTCACATTTTTTTCTAATGAGTATACAAATATTGTTCATTGCAGAATCAAGTAATGTACTAAGATTACATTTCTTTTCTTGTATAGCTTTTAGTTTGCCACAAGTTAACAATATCATTTTTTACTTACATAATTATATATTCATATGCACTCAGATACACAGCTTCAATTCATTCCAGATTCTCCACCATATCATCTATTGTCTATTCCGTCCGATTCATTGTTTTCTGTCTTCCAGAAATTTTTTGTCGAAATCTCTTTCGCTGATGTGATTATTCTTGTAAATCTATTCCTTTTTAATATCTTTACTACCATGTTAATGAATCTTGGGATAGAGAGGAGAAAAATAAGCATGCTCTATCTACCAATTTAACTGAAATTCTATTAACATTTTAGCTTAAGAATTCTTTTTGGCTGTGATCAAAAAAAAAAAAATGCTGGCAAAATGTGGAGAAAAGAGAACTCTCATATACTATTGGTGAGATTGTAAATTGGTATAGCCCTATGGAAAACAGTATGGAGTTTCTTCAAAAAATGTAAAAAGAGCTGCCATATGATTCAGAAATTCTACTTCTGGTTATTTATCTGAAGAAAACAAAAACACTAATTCAAAAAGATATACGCACCGTTATGTTCATGGCAGCAGTGATTGCAATAGCCAAGATAGAAGCAACCTAACTGCCCACCAAAAGAATAAAGATCACACACACACACACACACGCACACACACACACACACACACCGTCCCGTTCCCCCTGTAATGTATCGTGATCTCACTGACTTTGTTATATATTCCACTAGCCCCGTAAAGGCGGGCATCGCTATCCTTTCCATTGTTTTTGAACTGCTTGGCTTATTGCCTGAACTCTTTCTGTGAATTCTTAAATATTTCTTGGATGTACAGATACCATCAACCTCTTCCTTCAGAGGAAGGTTTTACTCACAACCATCTTTGATTTTTTATTTTTTTTTATTTTTATTTATTTATTTTTTTAGATATCACTGCCACTCTTAGCTTTTATCTACACTATGAGTTCCCCAACTCTACTTATATTTAAAATCCCACTTCAAATGCTACCTGGTCCCTAAGACTTCACTAAGGAACCCAAGCCCCTTCCTCTGCCTAGCAGAGGAATATCTTACACATAATTAGCATCCAGTAAATGTCCCCTGAATGAATAAGTCATCCAGTGAAGATTCAAATAAACTTTTTCATACGAAGTATTAAAATAATTTTAAGCGTCTATCATTAAATACTGAGCAGCTGAAAGGCTAGTTGGGTTCACATCAAACACCATTCCTAGCCTAGGAGCACACACATAGCAAAAGAATATTTAACTTTTTCCTCAACTGTTTATTTGGCACAGCAAGGGTAATGTAACCAAACCCATCTGTTTCCTTTTGTCCAGGGATTTCAAATGATGACAAAAAGAACTTTACGCTGACCTTCTAATGACTCCTGACTTATCTCACCTGTTATTCGTCAGAAACTTGTTAAAATATTAATACACATGAATAAATTACTAGGACACAACCTGGAATAAGTATAGAGTTCCTATATAAAAGTCAACAGCTTTGAAACAAAAAGTTAAGTTTCTTGGCTGGTTTTCTATTCTCATGACATGTGAATAGCTGAGTTGTTTAAAACACTATGCTTTTATTACATATTTTAAAAATTTTGATGTTAACCAGGAATTATGTAATTATAGAATCAAGGGCTAAACAGGACTTGACAAGTTATTTATTCCATTATCTAGTTTTCAGAGATCTCAAATAGCACGCTATAATTTTAAAGTTTAAAAACTGGCTAAAGATTTATATTTATATTTTCACATCAGCATTGTGGGTCACTATTATAAATGACATTACTTATTCAAGGTCAGCTGGTATTATCTACCCTGATACTTAAAACCTTCTTATCTCAGGTCTTCCTTTCCAACTTATAATTATAAAGATCATTTTGCTTCCTTTCTGCAGGTTGAGGCAGTAAGTCTTACCTGCACTGCAAATAACCACTTCATGATACCTGGTATGTTGCTATGCATTTAAAATTTATCTTATTAATTCAAATAACTCTCATTGGACTAAAACTGTAGGCATACCATTATTAAATATCATCATCTTCTAGCAAATCAAAGCCAAAGTCTATAAAACTGACATTTTGCTTCCGTTTAAATAATACATTTTAGAGTAACCATTTAATTGAGCTTTCTATAGTGTTCTCTTTCAAATCAGAATTAGTGAAAAGGTGCTCAACATCACTAGTCTGAGGAAAATGAAATAGAGACCACGATGAGATACCACTTCACACCCACCAATATGGCTGTAATCAAAAAAGTAGACAATAACAAGTGTTGATAAGGATATAAAGAAATTTGAACCCTCATACATTGCTCGTGGGAATATAAAATAGCACAAAACTTTGGAAAATGATTTGGCTGGTCCTCAAAAAGTTTAAACACAGTTATCATATGACCCAGCCATTTCACTTCTAGGTGTATACCCAAGAGAAATGAAAATACATATCCACACAAAAACTTGTACAAAATGTTAATAGTAGCCAAAACATAGAAAACAACCCACATATCTACCAACAGATGAATGGATTAACAACATGCGGTATTTTCAAACAATGGAATATTATTTGGCCAAGAAAAGGAACGAAGTACTAATACATGCTAAACATGGATGATCCCTGAAAACATTAAATCAAAAAACTAATCGCAAGACCATACGTTATGTTCCATTTATATGAAATGTCCAGAATAGGCAAATCTATAGTCAGAAAGATGAGTTGTTATGTAGAACAAGGAGTAAGTCGGGATTGATGGGGAGGGGAGGAGAGGACTGGGGGTAACTGCTAATGAATATGGGATTTCTTTTTGGGTGATAAAAATAATTTAAAATTGATGTGGTAATGGTTGCACAACTCTAGTAAATATGCTAAAAACTGTTGTCTTGCACAATTTAAATGGACAAATTATATGGTATGTGAATTATCTCTCAATAAAGCTATTTTAAAAAATCAAAACATAACAAAACAGAATTTGGCATTCTTTCCATGGATAATAGACACTAATAAAAAGAATTGGCTGATTTAGCAAAACAAGGGTATTTGGCCTTTATTCCCCTTCCAGACATTGTTGCTTTTAGAGTATTTACAATTCTATCTGCTTATTCCATGTGATATGTAATTAGAGCTCAGAGCCACAACAGGAAATCCATAACAGTTCTTTAAACAAACTTAAAAAAAGTTTAATAACATTATCTAATAGTGTATTAAAGCACTGCTTTGATGCTATTTTGTGATCTTAAGCTCTTGCTTTCTATTTTGAAATAACAGAAGAGCTTATACAGATCATGTAAATTGATTTTACAAAACATTTTTCATTGAAAAAAAAGTCTATCATATTTAGGACAAAGTGAATAGTGTTCTTAGGTGTTTTTAAATCCCTGTGTAATTTATAATAGCTCTAGGGATTTAAACCACAAAATGCAGTCCTAACCATAAGAGCAGCACTTACATAAACCAAATTCAATTTAAATTAAATGAGCTTTTTAAAGACCAGGTCAACTGATCACTCAGGAATTGTTTACATACTGTAAATAAATTGTGTTTCTAAATTAGTTTCACATGCACTTTATTTCACCAACCAGCTCATACAACTCCAAGCTACCTAATCTCTCCCTTCTCAAGATATAAAACAAAATTCATCTCTTAAGTATTTTATATATCTTAGCTTTTAGCAGCTGCCTAAGGAAATTCTAAGCTCCTCTAAGGCAAGAGAGGACCTGGTCTTCAACTTCAACACCTCACAAATAACCTGTAATTATGTTTTTTTAAGGTTTAGGGGTTGGCCCAGTTCTCTTGTCAAGCTATACATACATATATTATATATATTGCTCATATGTATGGCTATGTTTGTGCATATTAATATCTACCAATCTGTATGATTAGCCCTCTACCTACCTTAGTTTTATATCATTTCCGCCACATAATATGTTGACTGCCCCCAAATCTTCAAAAGCTCTTGATTTTCTTCAGAATAACTTCCTGACTCCTTAGTGTGGATGTCAAAGCTCTTCACGGTCTTTCCCATCTCTTTTCTAGCGTGAGCTTCACATGCCAACACACCAATTACTCAAAGTTCCTCTTCCACTCTTACGGTGTCACACTTCCAGGCCTTTGCCGACTCTTGGACTGCTCTTCAGGCCATGAAAAGTCTGTTAATCTTTTAAAGACCCTGTAAAAAGTCATCTTGTCTATGCACCCTTCCTTACCAGGATTAACTTCTCCCTTTTAACTGCTCCCATGGCATTTTGGTATTATACCACTTATCACAGCTTGACTTATATGGCACCTGGAGATGTGTCTTTCTCTCCTATTATTCTCTGATGTTTGAGATTATTTTATTCATGAATTAACCCCCTAACAAAGGGCAATTGCATAACTCCCTCACCCTGTACAAAATACTCACTCAATAATTGAATTATTCTTAATTTCCCCACAACACCAAGAATAGTGTGGGACACACAGCAGCTAATCAATAAGAAATGTTGATTAATAGAATATAAGTTCTTGAAGGGAGGATTCAAATGCTCAATGACTGATTTTGGTGACAATTAAACCAAAGTGGTAAATCTTGACCTCCCCCCACCCCCCAAAAAATTTATTCTCTAAATTGTTCCTACACCGAAGTGGACTTAAATAACAATCATTTTAATGTACCGAAACGATTGACTAGTTTCCCTATATTGTTGTCATCGCTTCTTCTGGAATAAAACTATTATTACTTAAGGAAAATACATTAAAAATTTTTGGAAGTCAAATTCTTAAAATGTAGATGGATTTTTCACTGTTTAATTAATTCAAGCATTTACAACTTATTAGAACTGTCTATGAACCAGAAACAGAAAAGACGCTAGATCATAAAATGAATAAGATATGGGCCCTGCTTTAAAAATGTTACAGTACACTGAGGGAGGAATCTCAAAGAAATCTGGATTTTGGTACTTCAGGAAAACTGGTACTAATTACTACATTGGTGAATCTGAAAGTTCTTTAAAATGTACTCTCATAGATTCAGGTTATACTATTTATGTTTTAATGTACATTTTAAAAAAGCCTAATATTTTCAGAAAAACATTTTGAATTTACCAAAGCAGCAAAAAAAACATAATTAGATGTTATGACTCCAGCAGCCACTAGAGTCAAGCAAAAGGTTTCCTAGCGTAAAATTCGGGAGGCACTCACGGTCAAAGTCATGCAAGTACAGGGTCCGCCTTAGACAAAAAAAGTACCTCTTTCAGTTTTGAACCCTAGGCACCTCTCCTGCTTCACCCTAGGTCTGGCCCAGCTATGAGTATTTAAGAAAATAATCATTTTGTGTTATACTTGGTTGTGTATACCTGGCATACGCTCCATAACAAATGATTTATAAATTATTTCTGGCTTACCAAAATGGGACTGTGAAAATACAGAGAGAATGAGTTACTACACAGAGTATGTCTACATTCTAGAGGAAGGGGTAGACACCAAGAGAAAGATGAAACATAGTTAGCATATTTAAATGATTACCAAGTTAAAAGCTTCCAACTATTCAGTTATAAGTAATTTCTACAACTAAACTGTTCTATTATCTGTAACCATTAACTTATGATTTTGCTTACTTCAAATAACTTTTTCATTGGAATTTTTCTAGCATCAATACTAAATGAACTGAATGGATAGTAATAAAAACACCAGAGAAGTTATATGCCACTATCAATACTCTTTCAAGACAGATCATTTTGGATTGGTCCTTGAGGATGAGTCTCTTCTTAGTACCTTAGTCTGGTTACTACTGATGGTCATTCAGGAACAAATATGGAAATTCTAAATGCATTCACAGGAATATAACTGAATAACTGAACAAAGTTTTATTAAATTAACTAATTAATTTAAATTAGTTATTCTGAAAACCAAAACATTAATAAATATGAAGTGTTAAATCACTTAGATTCAAAAGACATTGACATCAAGTAGAAAATACTTTCCTATTAAAGTCATGAGAACTTGAAATCCACCTGTTACCACTGCATCTGGTAGTTCAATGTTCAATGTCAGATAAGATGGTAAAGAAGCTTCCTGAAAAGTTCCAAATACATATATAGTAAAACATTTTCCCCTATGTTGGCTTCATTCTATTTCTCCTTCTCTACACACGTTTGGGATGCTCAAGAGCTATCATCCACTTATTTTGGGTTGATAGATTTCTCCTTCTTTTGTTCCACTTTAAAATTGAAAATTTTAACCTACCAAAGTGTTAGGTATTGAAACTAAGAATCTCATATACAGCTGTCAACAGAGCCCAGGAAAGTTTCGTTATGACTGTGACTTATTTATAAAACTATCTGGGATGGTCCCTAAATGAGGTTTTGGATATTCTGCGGCAACAGCAGTGAAACAAAATCATTCCAAGCCACCATAAATGGTGGTCTGTGTAGAAAGATGTGTTTGCATTTTAAATGATAAAAAGGTCGAGGCTGCTCTTAAATCACATGACTGGATTTTCAAAATAAAACCTTCAAAATCATGAAAAATCTTTTTACTAGTGAAAAATGATAATTCTAGGAAAAATAGAATGACCCTAAATGACTTGACCATTTCCTCTTTGTTATAAATACCAATCTCTCTCGAATATATAACATTTTTATACTTATAACTCATAATTTATAACTTATAAAAACCTTAAGGCACCAAACCCAAATTAAAATATTTTACATGTGTAAATAAAGTCAACTGAGAACATAGTTTAATTGGATTTATTACCGCTGTGCCCCTAAAAGCTTTTCCTCCCCTACATGTGATACTTACAGACCTTACCTCCATACAAAGCAAAATATAAGCTTATGAAAATAAAGTTCATGGAGAATAATATCCTCCTGGTGACTGTAATCATTACTGAAAATGAGTTTCCATAAAAACATTTATTAAGAAATTCCAAGTTAATTTCATTGCTAGAGGTAATGCAAGAAACACATGAATAAATTCATTATGCTAGCCATTTTCTTATTTAAACTCTATAAAGAAATTTTTAATATGCATTGGCCTAAAATTTTCATTTTTGGATCAGCTATTTAATCTGTATTGGAGAGATCGAGATTCATGAATAAATTATATAATCTCACTTTTTAAAAAAAATACAGCAATCTAAACTTTTAGTTCTTCAGTATCTTGAGTAAAGAGTTCAGATAAACATCATTCATGCAAACTTTCCTCCATCCTTTATTGAGTGATTATCTAGGCTCTCTGAGTCATCTTCTTCAGAGTAAAATGAATAATTATTTTCATCAAAATTTATAAAATTGCATGAAAAGCACGTTATAAATCCTAAAAACCAAGACACTACATAGCAAACTTAAGATTATTTTTTTATTTAAGTGTACTTATATGAAAGTTTTATCACATAAAAATATCCCCCATATTAAATAATTTCAAAGATACATAATTACTTATATAAGTTTTCAATCTAGTTATCTATTATAGTGAATCTTTTTGGTCCCCGAACCTGCCTTTATTTCCTCTTAAGGCTGGATGCAGAATATAATTGCCCCCATGGGGAGGGGCAAGAATCAAGGATACTAGGGAGACCAGTCTCAGTTATCACTGATGATGCTGAGAGGCACTCAGCACCATGAACACATTATTTAAACGTAAATAAGAAAATAAGCTAAATGCATGACCTTCGTGAGTTTTTGCACATAAAGTATATTTCATACCATTAAAAATTTAACTACTAACAAATTATACACCTAAGTCCTTCCAGGTAACATCAATAATCAGCTTCCAGTTTCCATTCTTTAAAATATTTCTCCATGGTGCTCCTGGATTTCCAGGTGCCAACATTCACGGTAGGTATGATTTTCTGGGGCTTCAGCCACTGAACAAACCGTTTCATTTCTAGGTAGCTGCTGTGTTCACTATAAGGAATTCCTGGAACACACAAAAAAAGATATTGCCTACTAAAAATCGAATTAATTTTTTTTAAATGTACAAGCCCAAAATAAAATAAAGTAGAAAAGGAAAGCAATCCAGAGTATTTTTGTCAAAACCCCCTTGATGCTTTATTTCTGTTTTAAAAAAAAATCGTTATTTTATGGATTAAACATTAAAATATGAAAGCTTTGAACATTAAAAGAATCCATTTTCTTTGTAGACAATAATATGCATTTACATAGGTTCTTATTTATAATGAGGCTTTTCTTTTTAAATAATTCTTCCATTTGAGCACTTAGCTCAGCTGTGAATTTCAGAAAAATCATGGAAGAAATATGAGTAAATTTTGAAGAACAATAAGCAGGAGACTCTTGATCTCCAGAACAAGTAAGCCGATTCCAGTTTCCGAGCTTCGTCTACATAAAAAATAAGCAAAAAGAAAAAAATGAAATCCTAAAAATCCCTTGATCTTCCTTACTGAAGATCAAGTACCATGGTGAAAAGAGGGTCCTGTTCTGAGTAAATGAGGGTCTTCAGAGGCTGAAAGTCACCAGACTAGTGACATATCAAAACTGTTTCCATCAGCCATTCATGTAATAAGCCAATTTTTGAGGACAATGGTAAAGCTCCTCCAAGAAATGAAAAATTTCACATCTATAACTCTGGTTGTCATCATTTCTAATCCATTGTCACAGTGTCATCTAAACTTCCAGTACACAGTGGTGCCATCCCTCCCTTCGAGTAGTTCTATAATTTTCTCTACGTATCACTGGTCGCAAATAAATGATCTGTATTAGCCATGTCTATTTACTATGATCATACTCCTTTATATCAGTTCGCAATGAATTAAATAGGTTTAGAGTACACAGAGCGATTTGAAACTCTTGAATTATTAAAGATTCTTTCGTGCCTGTTTTCCTCGCATTTTAATTTTCCAGCTCTTCTTAAAAATGTAAAGTAATTACAAACATTAAAAGTGAGAAAATTTAATAGTTATACCATATATTGCAATGTTTCCTTTGGTCTGGGGAATAACATCTGCTATACTCGTTAACTTATTAGAATGTGTCCATCCTGTAGGTCGAAAAGCCAAAATCTGATCATATCTCCCATCACACGTCTTCAAATGACTCTGTAAACCCTGGTAAGTAAAAACAGGATATTGATTTAATGATCAGTGAAGACGGGTTATATGAATAAAACAGAATGATTAAAGATGTTCCATCGGCACAGTCCCAGAGAGTTTCCACTTGGTAAGCATTAGCTTGCAACAATCTAGCTCGTGCTTCCAAATAAATAAAATCACTAGGGGGAAAAAAAAAATCTTTTCCCATTTCCTTATCTAAACTTAAACATGCTTGAGTACATGTTTTAAAAAAAGTAAGATGAGGCAACTTTAAACTTAAGTAATTGTGTATTTTAAAAATTACAATTCGGATAGCTACTAAAAAAAACCTCTCCAAATCCTACTACTACGAGGATGTTAATATTAGAGATACTAGTATGTATCTAACAGAATTCCTATTACAGCTAATATTATTACCATTGGCAAACATTAATCCAAACATATCCCCATACATTACACCAAAAGAGAACTGACAGATGGATAGTGAGAGGGAAATAATTTTATGTACTCGACAAAAGACATACATTTTAAGGATGCATAGCAGTAGTCTCCTCAGGAATTCTTTCCGCCTTTAAATACGAACTAGAAAATATTAAAACTTCTCATGCTGCTACAATTGGAAGTAATGTGCTTCCCTAACAAATCAGGAATAGGATACAGAACTTTCCAAACTAAAGTCATTATAAGTGATGACATTTGATAAAATTCTTAGAAATTCAATAACCAAAGTTCAATCTTTGAAAGATAAAAGAAATCCAATTAAAGATAATAACAGCACAAAGAATATAAAAAAAGTCTAACACTTTGGTCTTAAGCCTATACCCAGAGTTACAAAGCCTTAGTGTAAATTTATAATAAAATTCTAGTTTTATTTTAAAATAAAAAACCTGAACTGCACACAGTGTCATCTTGGATTTCCAAGTCTCCTTTTTTTTCCTAAATCATACATTCTCTGAACTATTATCTAAAAGATGCTGGTATCTATTCATCCATCTACCTGTTCACTCGTCCAGTAAATATCTGCTCCACTATTAAGGCCAGGTGCTGGTGTCAGAGTGGTAGAGGACAGACACAGCCTTCACCTTCTGGAAGCTGACAGCCTAAGGGACAGACAGTCCAGAAACCCTACCTTCTGAGTCTTTTTTTCCCCCATGGAAACCATCTGCCCTTTCTTAACGTTTTCTAACTCTCATCATCTATTTCTCCATCAGCACCTAGGAGCCTTACAGATTGACCTCTTCACAAAGGACTCATTTTTTAGTATAAATTCCTAAAAATGGAATTGTTGAGTTAAAGGATTAACCCCTAATTTCTACTATTATCCAAGTGGATGAGAGTGCAAATTTCTCTGAATGTCGACACAGAAATACTACCTTTTAAAAAATGGTAGAATCTGGTAGAAGCCAAATATATCATTGTTGTTTTACTTTTATTTTTGATTACTAGTAAGAGGCTGAACATTTTATTTTTATCAGATATTTATATTTCACTGATGAATAACAATCATTTCTTTGTATCAAACAATGACTTTTTATTAATTTGAAGTCAATACAAGAATACTTAGTCATTTCTTACCAGTCATATTTCTTACCAACTACTGACCTCCCCCTAGCTAACGTAATGCTACTTGCTCAATTACTAATCTTACTCCCCTTGTCCTCACAAATAGGAAACTGAGGTTTACAGCAATTATACATGTAATACCACAACTTTCAATATAGGTATCAAACTTATCCATTCTTACTTGTCTCTGCAAAAACACTCAGGAGAATTAAATGAGAAGTAACTTCTGCTTTTCATGAGACAAATTAGTTAACACAAAAATACCATTAACCTGTGCCACAAACAAAAACATACGGCATTATCACATAAGCCAAACATACAGAAAGATCTGCCAATGGCCACTAGTCATTCATTAACCACACACAACTGGAGAACCACTATCATGGGTAATTTGATTTATTCAGCATAAAGTTCTATGACTTTGTCTCCCTGTTTATTGGTAACCAGTTTGTGATGAAAACGCTTTTGGTATATGCCACTAGGACTTTTTTTCAGTATGCAAGTAATCATCTGTAAGATTACTGTCATAATGTTTTACCATATTCAGTGAATCAAGTTTAAATCAGGGTGGTAGTCAACTTTAATATTACATACATAAATTTGAGTTGTTGAACTAAATAGCATGAAAGGTATTACTCATAGGGTTTAAGGCTTTCAAGCATGTCTTAGAAACTCTGGAAACTCTATCAGGATATATTTTCAAAAAAGTCATTAGCTCTGATGCAACAAAACTATTTTTGGCTGGTAAAAAAAAAGCTTCAAGTACTAGCTAAAATATAGCTTCATGGTAACCAGCAGCTTCTGCTCCATCTGTGTTTTGAAGATAAGAAATCGTCAAAAATGTCATTAACATCTGGTTAACTTTATTGGAGGAAGAGGAAGGTCTCCTGAAGGCAATACCAACAACAGATGACAAATACAGAAAAAAACAATGATTTCACATCATTCTTTTTTCAAAAACGCTAGCTTCAAAAACAACAACAAAAACACCAAACAGGTTCAAATGAACATTTCTGAGACGTTAAAACTGATCTGAATTCCTGGATAAAAAATTGTACTTGGGTTTATTATTTGAAGATTTAATTCTTAAGTTTGGATCTACATATATATGATCTCTAAAAGAAAGTAATGTGTATCAGTACAAACAACCTATAAATTTATATGTTGCAAGGGAATTGTCAGAGAGGAAGAGGAGGCCCTCTTCCTGTTTGAGGCTAATGAATCCCTCTACCTCTATTTCCAGATCCTTCTCAGAAAGTTAACTTCATTAATTGTTCTCCTCTCTCATGTATCTTCGCTTTCTCCATATCACTGTGTAAAAACCCTCATCTCTTACAGCTAACAAACTCCCTTTTGTGCACCTCCCCCTGGCTGTGAACACATGTGGCTCCTCTTCACAGCCATGCTCTATTGCTGCTTCTCTCCTGTCCCTCACCTTCCATTCGTTCATTCATTCATGTTTTTGTCTTCGAGGCAGACACTTCAGTGGTTTTTAGTATATTCACAAAGTTGTATGGCCATCACAACTATCTAATTCTAGGACATTTTCAGCACCCGAAAAAGAAACACCGTACCCATCAGCACTCTCCATTCCCTCTTCCTCAAGCCTTGACAACCAGCGATCTACTTACTGCCTCTACAGTTTTACCAATTCTGGACATTTCATATAAATGGAATCATATAAAATATAGCCTTTTGTGACCTGGCTTCTTTCGCTTGGTATAACGTTCTCAAGGTTCATTTACAGAGTAGTATGTTTAGTACTCCATTCGTTTTTATAGCTGAATAATATTTCCATTTTATGGACATGTCACATTTTGTTTGTCATCATTTGATTGGCATTTGAGTTGTTTCTACTTTTCGGCTATTATAAATGATGATATTATGAAATTTTTCAATTTTCTTGGCCACATACCTAGGACTGGAATTGCTGGTGATATGGTCACTCCATGTCTAACTTTTTAAGAAATTATCAAACTGTTTTCCATAGCGGCTGCGCCACTTTGCAAGCTTCCAATTTCACCAAGCTTCCAATTTCTCCACGTCCTCACCAACAACTGGCACGCTCTCTCTCTTTTTTTTAATATAGCTATCCTTGTAAGTGTGAAGTGCTGTCTCACTGTGGTTTTGATTTGCAGTCCCTGATGGCTAACAATATTGAGCCTCTTTTCATGGGCTTATTGGCCATTTGTGTATGTTCTCACTCAGGTGGTCATCTGTATACCTTCTCATCCATTCCTCAGCCCTCTGCCGTCTGGCTTCCTCTAACATCTTTTCACTGAATCGGTTCTTGTACAGGTCACCAAAGATATTCTAATTGTCAAATTGCCATTCTCTCCTCACGTGACCTCTCTGCGGCATATGGCATCTTGAAACACTTTCTTAAAAAGCTTTAGTCCTTTCATTTCCATAAAACTGACTCCTCCACTTCCACTGTCCTCCTAAATGGATAATTTATTCAAATAGAACAAACTAAGGAGGAAATAAAACTAACACAAAAATAATACAAATATGTTATAGCTTCCTTGGGACATTTGTGTTTATTTTATGATTAATCAACATCTCATTAGCTCCACACAAATTGGATGCCTCCCAAATTTAAAACAAGTTTGCAAGGCTGGCTAAAACACCAATGGACCAAACTCTGACCTGATTATCCCTCAAATTTCTTACGAATTATATACCCATGAAAATAGGCCATAAAAATTTTACCCTAATCTCATGAAGAAAGGAGTAATTATAGCAGTTAGAATTTCCTTATTCAAGGGATAGATCTCAAATATTTACTTTCTTTATACAATAGAAGTATTATTATTTATAAGATAGATACAGTAATCAGCATCCTAGGCTATTTCAAAAAGTTCCATAAAAATTATTTCACGGATGTCAGAGCAAGAGTGAAAATACATTTTCTGTGTACAGTATATTTTGAATAGTTTTTAATACACGGGTTTGATGTATTCCATTGCTGGGTGTCAAAATGTCAGCAAATGGAATAAATCTTAGTATATAAATAAATCTGACAAATAAGCCCTCTGAATCACAGTGAAGTCACATCTTATATATCTCAATTTATACCTCAGAACTAACACTAGAACTTCCTATTAGGATGTGCCTCAGTATTATATTTAATTCTCACAAGTAAATTTCTAACAGATATCAATATTATAGGGGCTTAATATTAACACAGAATAGATCTGAAGAAAAGTAAGAACTTCTCAGAATTCTCCACTCCTTTCTCCACTCATCCAGGAAGAACTGGAAAACGAGCTTAAGAACAGGTCTGAATGACCAGACAGTTGTATATTTTTCTACTTTTGTTTCTTCCCTTATGACAGCTCACTAGTTCCCAAACTCCTGGTGGGCATATGAATTATTATAGAGCTGCATCCACAAAAAACTAACATTTTAAATTCCCCTTAAGAAATTTTCTAGGGCAAAGTTTACCATAGGTGATTTCGTTATAAATGAATTCCTCTATGTGAAATGCAGGTAAATGGCATTCTAGTTTACGATCATCAGATCACCTTTTCTAGTTCATCCTCAAAAGATATACCTCTGGAATGCTTACCTTAAAATTAATTTTCATCATTGGAAGAAGGTGAACCAGTGAACTGCACATGTCTGTAGTGATGAGGGAATTAATTTCTGGTATATTGAGGCACTGTAATGTTTTATATTTTTCTTTGGACATGCCCACTTTAGAACCTAAAACATCAGCAATGGCTGTAGGCAAAGGAAAAGGTTAAAAATAGTAAAATTACAGCTTATAAGAAAAATAATAAAATTACAACTTAAATTTTAAAATAAAGATTTACCAAATAAAAAGAAATGTAAAACATTTACATTGTCATAATATCACAAAAAGGCTGAATAATTTTGTTAGTTGACTGTGTGGAATAAATTGTGGGAAAACCAAGGAATTTATTTTTTAAAACCTAGTATTTAAAAACTGCAAAATATGTATAGAAAGGGGTAGAAGGATGGAAGAAACCAAATTTAGAGGAGTTAAAACCCTGGCTTCATCATTACATATCTTAATGTTTGACATCATGTGACCATAGTTAAGAAGAAATGGAAAATACTGTACAAAATAACACAAAACTATCTAGACAAACTATAGTTAACATATCCAAAAATCATTTAGGAACAAAAATGAAAAGTATTCTCTAAGAATTGATGGTTTTCATCAAAGAATGCAGTAATACAACTATGCACTAGTCATCTTTCAAAGTTTATTTAAATACTAATGTAGCGTGGGCATTTGCTCTATAAACATTTTGTAGGTATAAAGGCTGCCATAAACACACTTACCAAATGCTTCCATTAGGTTAAGCCTTTCAAAGTGTAAATGAATCAGACTGTATCAAATTTTCCTTCAACTTCGAAGGTAATATTGAATCATTTCAGGAAATAAATATCAAGTACAAGAATAGAGACTGACAGGGCTTTATGCAAAAAGAAGCTGATCTTTATAATATATTAATGTAAATTAGATACAGCTAACACCCACCTAGGAAGACTTTCTCTTTTCCAATAGAATAAGTGCCACAGACAACAAGAGTCCGTGGGTTTAGAGTTACAGCCTCAAAGGCAGTGTTGACGGCAAACTGGATCACCTCTTGCTGAGACGGAAAGGAGTATTCTGGGCTACAGTATCTGTAATATGGAAATGTGGTACTTATTAAAAAGAGCAACAAGAAAGCCATAGCATTAAATTAGATGCTATTTTAAAAAATAAGCTTTAGCAATATTACACATAACAGCAGTATAATATACTTACACCACTGCAAGTTATCTCATTGCCTATGATTAAAATATTTACCAGCTATTGATAATTTATGATTGAAGTATGCATTTTCAGTATACTTTTTTTCACTGTTTCTTTTACCACCTTCGAATAAAAAAAAACTGCCTTTTTTTCTTCAAGTATATTTCTAGCCAGCCAACTCTTTTAGCTGTGAATTATAAACCTCAATATCTTTTTTTTAATTTTTTAAATCATTATCAAATAAAATACTATAAATAGGAATTATTTTTGGACTAAAGTCTAATATAGTAAAGAAAATTATTAAAATAATGAAACAAAACATGAATTTAGTGTAGTTTTAAGTCAGTTAACATTCGCATAGTTGTTCTCTTCTTAGAAGATATAGAAATATATATAGCATTACAGGAATATAACAAATCCAGTTGGGTCTACTTCAAAACAATAACACCCAATGAAAAACTAACCCTATATATAGACAACTTTATATATATTTGAAATGAAAATTAAGTGTTTTATCACTAAAAAAGTCATACAGTACAAACACCAAAGAAATATTTTCCCAATTTTCAAAATTGTTTTGCTGGTCAGCCATCGGAATAGAGAAACAATTTTGTCTTTTCTCTTATAAAAACCCAAAGAAATTCAGAATTGTATACAAAATAGTACTAAGTAACAAGAAAAGGTTTCTTTTTTTTAAAAAAACAAACTTATTTTCTTAATATATCTAGTATTTAATATGTACATACAAAATGGAAAAATTAGTGTTAGCAAATTGGATGTGAAAAGACCATCTTTTACTAAAACATGCCATACAAACTCACTTCTCCTTGAAACAGGCTGAAATAGGTAACATAATTTGTAACAAATTGCTGAGGTACTTTAATAATAAAAAAATTTTGGTTTATACCATTATGTTTATAGCACTTAGTAAGTCAAAGTTGTCACTTATGAATTACCTTTTTGAGAAAAGCGCAAATTCTGAATACTCTGAAATAGAATCGTATTTTGGCCTCAGTTTTCAGTTATACTTAATAGTTACAGATACCTTGAAAGGATAACCTTAAAAAGGTGCTTTCCTAAAATCTGACCCCCAAATTTTCCTCCTTGTTTCAATAATAGGATTCCCAGACAAACCATGTTTTCAAAAGGAAATTTAAAAAAAAAATGAGCTATAGTCAGTTAAGACATGTAATCCCAACTTTGTCCTTAAGAAAATGTGTTTTTTTTTTTCAAACAGCATCCCTCTGATAAATAGCCTTGAAATGATCACTGACAAAAGCCATCATTTTGATTAGCTAAACAAATGTTCCAATTATTCATAATACACAGGGCAAATGTTGTCATGGGAAAAAGCAGCACACAAAGAAAGCCTCTCTTACGTGGTATCTAGGTAAAGCGTGTGGACTTTCTGGCCAGCAAGAAGAGAACGTTCCATGGTGGGATCTGCTCGGAAGTCTCCCGTGTGTAATGTGACATTACCATTAGGAAGATAAAAAAGGATCATGACGGCACCTGGACAGCTGAACACAAACATGTCAAAAATATTCTTAACACGGGCAAAGCAACTAAAGGAAGAGTACTTATTTCAATATCAAGTTAGTATACTTTATTAGCTGATCACAATGACAAAGCATTATACTATAGAAAATCTAGCACTTTAAGGAAATTTAAATCATAAAAATTGGTGTGCTGGAAGGGATTAATTCAGTAGCCCTGGGTTGCTCAAACAGCACACATTCCCAGGAAAGGCCTGTCTTTAAGACTAGCTCTTGGGAGATGAGTTCTGAGTGCTTGGAATATTCCGCTCATAAGAGTGCATTGTGCATGCCTGAGGCACTGGGCCATGTGTTACCAGTGTCATCAGGCAGTTTATGCTAACAATGTGATCTGCAGCGATTGCTTGTTTTTGCTGTAAGGAACTGGAGTCTAAGTAGCTTGAGGTCAGTCACGTGGTATTCCATGCATCCTTGACTGGTCCTCAATAAAAACCCTGAACAAGGCTCCAGTGAGCTTCCCTGATTGGCAACACTTCATGTGTTGTTACATGTTGTTGCTGAGAAAATTAAGCACGTCTGTGCCACTCCACTAGAAGAGAACACCTGGAAACTGTGCCTAGTTTCTCCTGGGTTCATTCCCATTTGCTTTTTCCCTTTGCTAATTTTAATCTGTAATAAGCTGTAACCACAAGTTTAACAGCTTTGCTGAGTCCCGTGAGTCCTCCTAGTGAACCACTGAGTTTAAAGATGGTCTTGGGGACCCCTGACACAATGGGGTTTGGAAATTACTGCCAAAGTACAAGGAACTTTAATTTTGAATTTTAAGAAAACACAAGAAATAATTACATTTGTAATAAAAACTGTCCCCTTACCTCCCTGTCCCAAAACTTCAGACCCTAATGATTTTACTGGGAAATTCTATCACACATTTTAGGAAGAAATAATACCAATACTACACGACATCTTTCAGAAAATAAAGAAGGGCCGGTATTACCCTGAAATCAAAACTAGACAAAAGCAATATAAAAAATATAGACCAATACCCATCATGAAAAGGCATAAAATTCCTTAACAAAATATTAGCATATCAAATCCAACAAATTTTTAAAAAAAGAGTAATAACATGAAGACTGAGTGGGGTTTATCACAGCAATGCAAGGCTGGCTTAACGTTAAAAAAGTCTATCATTGCAATTTACCATGTTAACATTATAAAGGAGAAAAATTATATAATCATCTCAATAGATACACTGAAAGCTTTTCTCCTTAAGATCAGGAGCAAAGCAGTATGTCTGCTCTCACCACTCCTACTCAACATTGTACTAAAGGTGTAAGCCTGTACAATAAAGGAGAGAAAAAAAACATCCCAAATGGAAAGTAAAAAGTAAAACAAAATTGTCTTTATTCACAGATGACATGATCGTACATGCAGAAAAATTTTCAAGAATATACAAAAAAACCTACAACTAATGAGCAAGTCTGGCAAGATCTCAGGATACAAAGTCAATAAACTAAAATCAATGGTACATCGAGAGTTCAGTGGATAAACAAACTGTAGTGTGTCCTTACAAGAGATACGACTTGGTAATAAAAAGGAATACACTACTAATATATAATATACACAATGCATGAACGACTCTCAAAAACATGATAAGTAACAGAAACTGGACATAAAAGAGCAGATATTCTATGATTTCATTTAGATGAATCCCTAAGAAAGACAAATCTAATCCATAGTGCTAAGAAATAGATCAGTGTTTTTCTGGGCCAGACGACTGACTGAAAGAACACAGGAACATTTTGGAAAATGTTTCTATATTTTTATCATGGCAGGAATTACACGGGTGTGCACTTTTGTCAAAACACAGCAAACAGTTAAAATGGGTCATTTATGTAAATTATACCTGAATAAAGCCGACCAAAAAAAAAAAAATCAGAACGTGAGTTGTCCTAACCAGTGATTAAAAAAAGAAACAGCAGCAAAATTAGCAGACGATAACTTCAAGGCAAACTGAAGAAAGATACTGGCCTAGATTTTAGGAATCCTAGATTTGTCTTAATTTGAATTCTCGAAGCATCTATGATTTCTAAGGTACATGAGGCTACCAGTCTATGAAAAAAAAGTAAAAAGCATAGTTGAAAGTTGCATTTTTGCAATGTGAATACTGATAGTACTTTAAATTTTTTTAAAAATGAGAGAAAGAGGAAAACCTGCATTTCCAAGAAAAAAATCTTCCAAGTCTTTAGTATCAAAGACTAAAGAATTACTTAAAGGGAAAAAGAAAATCCTGATATCTTAATGAAGTACAAGCTGCTAATTTATATGTGACATTAAAGGAAATGGTAAAAGGTTATCTCTTAAAAACAGCAGTAATATGTTAACGTATCTTTTTTTTTTTTAAGGAGTCTCATGTCAAGCATAGTAATTTAAATTGGATTAAAAAAATGGGTTCGATAACAGAAGATCTCTACATTTACACTCTGATTCTGTAATTGGGTACACTATTTTTTTTTTTCAAAAGGAGAAACGTGTTTAACTCAAGTTTTAGGAAATATCAAGCCTATTCCAAGAAAAAAGTTCTTAAATAACCATGCTAACGTGTTTTCCTTTTGAATATTTAAAAAATAGGCTGTTATTAAAATAACTTTAATACTTACTGATTGGCATCAAGCAAAACAACTTTGACACCATTCACTACACATTCAGTGTCCACTGGCAATGAATGGATATATTGTTCTTGCACATGAAGTTTGCTCTTCAACAAATTGCCAGTTATCTGCAAAACAGGACGTGCTTATCTTTGATCCAGCAAAATACTAAATATTTTATTTCCTATCTAGTTTAGAACCTAAGCATCTTAATCATCTCCCTGCTCTCCCACTTAATATTCAATGTAAACCCTCCAGAGTGCCAGGAAAAACTTCCTAAAATGACTGTCATGATTCTGCTTAAACAATATCACCAGCTCTTACTCACCTATGAAAAGTCTATCCCTGGCATGACAAACAGTTCATGATCTGACCCCTGCAGGTTTACCTCCTGTTATTTCCTATGTCTTATTTAGCCATTCTGAAATATTTGAAGTGGCGGCGATGGTTCTATTTCCCAGATGTCTGTGCCTTTATAACAAACTCTACTGTCTACTTGGAATGTTCTCCTCTCTTTCATCTGCCTGGTTCTGATATCAGACAGAGCTGTATTCAAATTCTGGCTCTGCCATTACTAGCTCCATGAGTTGGGGCATGTCACTTAACCTTTCCAAGCCTCAGTTGTTTGTAAAAAGGATAATTCAAGAATGCTTGAAGATTTAATCAAATTCTACCAAAGCCCTTAGTGGTAGGCATTGAAATGTTCCCCTTTCAATAATCAGTTCACACTGTCTCATCATGAAGCCTTCTTTAACCTGACCTGGGATAGCGTAAAGCATTCCTTTCTCTCCCTTCTGGGCATTCTGTTCACTTTCCTATTACAATACTGATCCCATCCTGGTATTATTTATGAATGTGTTCCCTAAAGGCTGTAAGCTCCTTAGGTATTTTGCCTTGAATATTTTTTACACACTCGATAAATGATTATTAAATGAAACTTAGGTTTTTTTTAGTACATTGTGAACTAGTTTATTGTTTCCATACAACAAAGCATATATTAAAAAAAACTATTGTAACAACTGACAATAACACATTTTAGAATCTCAATGTGGAATCTGTTTTCTCATACGTCGTCTAGTAGAATGATAGATCTTATACTTTTAATGATTCTTTTTTAACCAAATTGCTTAGAAATTCATTGCATTCTATAAATTCAGAATTTGAAATACTAAAACTTACCTCACTACAATAAACAGGAAATGTGAAGTTTTTAGACAATCCAGCATAATGATCAGAATGAAAATGTGTGAGAAAATAGGCTGTACAACCTTCAACCAACCCATACTGAAAGGCATCAACTGTAAAGCTAGTTCCTGCAATGAAAACACCAACACAGCTGTTTGAGCAATAGCTAACAAAGTAAAAGATATCCAATTTGATGATAAACACTTAACCCTCTAACATCTTCACATTTCACCGCTAATTTAACTTTATAATTTAAAACTTATACCACGTTAATTCAGCAAAAGGTGATACTAGAGATGAAAATGAGTCTTGTCAGTTTCTACTAAAAATCCCAGTATAGGCTTATTAAAAATGAATAACTATACAAAAAAAAGCCAAAATGCGAAGGTACAAAACGATTACATCTTTGTTTTATTTTGAACATGATTTCTTTGAATATTTTCCTGATACTTACTGGACCCCAAAATTCCTTTACTTCTGCAAAACAGCAAAGGAGAATGCTAACTTCTAAAAAGTGAATTCTCGGTGGGGGATAGTGATATGCTTCTAAGGGGATAAAAAGGATTGAAGACTCAAAATATCTTACATATCACAATAGTTTGTGGCCCTCCAAAGGGCCACAGTACAGTAACAGAAAAACAGTATATCAGTATTTCATTGCTGGGGGTGGCGGGATGGAGGAGAGGGAGGGAGGCAAGAAAAAAAATGCCTAAAAAACAATCCCTAGAGAAGTAATAGTAATAATAAGGTTGAGCTATTCAAAAATGTATTCATGAAATATCCAAGTATGCTGACTGTGACATGCAAGTAAAAAGCAAACCTTCGCAATTCTATTCAGATTTATCAACACATGGCATACCAATTCACTGAAAACACAGAAATTCAATCGGAACAATTATGAAAAACAAAACTAGTAGTATAATGTACATAAGTGCTTTCTCTAAATATTTTGAACAAATTATAGCTGTAGAACAGCAATAAAACACTCTTCAAAATCTTTCTGCAACCAAATGTATTTTGGCAGTTTTATTTTATTTTTTTTTCAGAAGTTATTGGTTTCTTTAACAATAAAATTAATTTCACCACAGATTTTTCTACTAACTCATCTATAAATGCACGAGAAACCACTGTGAAAAGCCTGAAAAACTAAGTTATTCTATGGTTTTAAAATGTCTGGCATTTATGACCTGTACGACCTGTGGCATTTTCCTTCTTTGAAGCTATTTAGTTCTTTGCATTTCTCTTAAGTGCTTAGAGACTGTCTTTTATTTGTTACTTACAGAGAGCACTTCCTCTTTCTGTATTAAGCTGATGTTTACTAGTCTGTCAAATCTGTAATAGTTACACACTATGTATAGTATCTTCCTTCCATATAGAATGTTTAATAAAATTTTACTGAATGGAGGGAAAACGATTAAATACATACACATACACACACACACACACACACACACACACACACAAAATCTATGTTACAAGTTGATGAAGTATAAAAACAAAGGAAACAAAAAATTGTTTCATGTACAAACATACAACATGGGCAACGAATGTGAAATTCAAAAAAGTTCATTCTCTGTACATACATTAAGCATTGATATTTCAGCTTACCAGGTATTTTCTTATAGAATGGACATGTCCTTTTTCTCAATTCTCCTGCATTAGATGACTCTGGGATTTTCATGTTGCCTCTGTGCAGCCCGCCAGAAGCTGATTTTATGAAGACTTTCTCTTTACTTAAACGGACTCTTCCAGCTTCTGTCCTGTTACTGAGGTGATCTGTCTTCTGTGTTTCTTCCTGTAGTGAATCTGACTTTTTACGTCTCTTTCTTTGCCACTGTAATCTTTTACTAGGAAGTTCCACAGATTGCCAATTCTCATGTAAACTCTTTGCATCAAGTTCTAAATCACTTAGAGATTTTTCTGCTTTTCTCTTGCGCTGCCGGGACCTCCTTTCCTTAGGACTTACGACGGGATTTAAGTCCATCCCTTCTAATGCACTTTCCCTCATCGATTTCTCTTCTTTTCTTTTGGGTGGTAGACCAAAATACACACCTATATCCATTTGCTTCATTACCTTGGTAGAAGGTTGTGTTACATTACACTTAGGACTAGATGGCAACATTTTCAAAGACTTTGCAGCAGTAGGTGTGCTAGAAAATGTTTCTGCATTTAAAACCATAGCTTTACTGCCTAGCATACCATCTAATGCCTTTCTGCAGGAACATACTAAGCTGGTACTGTTCTTAGCACTGAAGTTCTTACTTGATAATTCTCTAACTTTACTTTGGGTTGGATGGAAAGAATGACACCCTCCTCCCTGGCTTTCAAAAGATTTTGACAGTTCACTTTCAATTAATGGAAGAGAAATTTGATTATAAACAGCTGATTCTTCAGTTACCTGTTTCTGTTTATTTGACAGACATAAGTGAAATTGTGGCTCATCAGCTTTTGCCTTAGTGGCTTGATAACTAGAAGCAAGCTCCCCTGCTAATGCAGGTGGAAACAATAAAAAATTATCATCGGTATTTGCTAGATCATGATGCAAAATAATGCCCTCATTTTGGAAAATAAGTTGAGACGGATCATTTAGAGTTTTGTTATTATACAATTCCTCATTGTATGTATCTTGAGTTAAGAAGCTATTCACTTTGGGGCAGCTCTTCTCCTGGTCCTTCAGTAAGGGACCATGGAATTTTTCAAACAAACTACAGCTGTTGTCATCTTCCTCTAGGCTGCCATCTTTAGAGTTTTCTGTAAAAAATAGTTCAGGTTGTGAATCATCCAGCTTTCCATTTATATCGTAAGTTTCGTCATCACTTTGAAGTGGAGAATAGGAGATATCGCAGTCGCTAAAATCATTCTTTGGCAATGGCAAATTTATGTGTTCTGAATTGTTTTGGCTACCTAATTCTTCAGCAAGAGGCAAACCAATTCCTACCAGTTTGTTATTATTTACACATTGCACAAATTGTGGAGCTTGTTGGGATGTTTGGATATTTGTTGAAAAGGAAATTGTTTTATTGCTTTCAGTTGGAGACTGAGATTTTCTCAGACACTGTGTCATCATCAAGGGATCAGTTGAAACATGTTTTAAGTTCTCAGTTTGTTTCTGATACAGAGACCATCTTTCCTCAAGGTTACAAAGAAGGCCTGACTTAGTCTCACTATAACTACCAACTAACCCATGTGATGGACTGCTAACAGGACTATTACTAGCCCTGCTTTGAGCAAGCAGGAGGTGAGTGTATCTCTTGTAATGAGAAGGAATTGTTGAGGTACACAGAAGACCATCAGGACACTCTGAAAATTTTAATAAAGAAAAAGTATTATAGGATCAAACACAGACTAAGTTTTGACTGCATCAGCACTATACATTAACACATAAGTAGATAGTCATCAGCCCTACTTTGAGGCCTTAGGACAATAGCTATCTTTACACAAATCAAAAGGTCAGCATAAAATAACAGTAATCTAGTATGGTTTTTCAAGGTGCTAGTTATTATTTTTCAATCAAATACTCTTAAATTTCTTTTCAAATAATATTTTCTCAAAAAAATGTTTAAGACTAACACCTTTTTTCCCCCCCTAAGTAACTCTCACAATTATGAGGTCCTTCAAAATCCACGTCATGCTTGCATTACGTATTTCTTACACACATACTACAAACCGACACCATCAGTTTCACTAGTTCACTATCGCTCAGACAATAAAGAATAAAGGAGACTGGTATGCTTCTCAAAGAACTATAGTTCTACCCCAATTTTTACCTTATCAAGCAACACAGATTATGACAATTGTAGTACCGAACTGGATTCCATTATTTAATATTCACACTGAATACAATAACAATAATAATCTTAATTATATCTGTTCATACCCTGGCCAATTTAGAGTCTGTTCTAAGATGTGAAATTCAATTTGATAAATGTTAATAATAAGGTTTTAAGAATCTGGAAACCAAACCCCATCATATCATCATCGTTGAGAAATATTCTGTAAACCATCTTGGCATATTCCCTTGTATGTTCATTTTCAAGTTTATAAGAAAATGATCCCCCCACCCCCCGCCAAAAAAAAGATGTTACATTAAATTAGAAGACTACATTGCTTAAAACTTAAAATCACGTCATAACAGTATGTTATAGAGTTCAATTCAAGAAGAGTCCATCTGAGATTCTATTCAAAAGAGTATAGTCAGAAAAAAAAAAAAAAGCAAAGAAAAATCTCTGATGTGGCTTTATCTATAAGACATTTCACCCTGAGGTGTTGACCATGGGACTCCAAATTCTATTTCTGATTTTTAAGCCACTTAAAAGCAAATTACTAGCATTTGATGAAGCTTTCACTTGTTACACTTCTATAGAAAGGTTAATGCCAAATTTTAAAATAAGGTTTTTTTGCATCTTCAAGCAGACCTTTAAAATGATAACGAGGTTAATAATAAAATGTCTTCTGAGTCATATTTAACATGAAAGCCATACTTACTATTATTTTTATTTTACTGAATTTTAATTCTTTGAGATTTAAAAATCTATTTCTGGTATATGTAAGTTTAGAATACACAAATCATCATGATCCATTCTCTGCATACTCCAAGTTGGATTTTTTACATTTTTAACATGACATTTATTATATATTTTAAAAGATAAAAAACACGGCATTACTTTTGTTACAGACTGGTACATTTTTATTAAAATCTTAATAATCTAAGATTCTTTCTCAATACCTCCTACTGTGCATTAGTATGATGAATCTAACATAACCACATTTAGAGGACTGGACTATGTTCATAAGTCTCTAACTCCATTTCAAAAAAGAAAACAAAATGAGCAAGTTGTTTAACTTTCAAGAACCCACATCTATAAAATGTCAATACCACCTACCCTGTGCAGTCTTTGTGACAGTCAAGTAAGTAAACAGAGCGAAAGTATCTAGGATGGTATGTGCTCAATTAACATTTATGAAAAATAACAGATGTTTGGAGACTTTCATGAAATAAAATGCATTTAAACTGTTTTCAAGTTTGCGACATTCTTTACAATTATACCATCAACTTATCTTTTTATCCTTCTCAAGGGTAAATGCATTCCTTGTTTGCCCCTAGGGTCATTTATACTTACAGTGTCTCATCTCTTTGGTTTATTGGCGTATTGCTTGTTTCACTGGACTGATACGTCCCGCCTAATGCAGGTCTATTTAAAGACCACTATCCTTTTCGTAATCTTACCTGTTTCAGAGACTGGTGGAGAATCCAAACACTCAAAAACATGCCATCGAGGTGTTTGACCTAGCAATGAGGAAAAAGGCATCTGGCAGTTTGGACAGTACCCATCATAAACTGGACGTATCTTTGGAGATACTTTTTTGTTTCTGGGAGTCCTACAGTGCTTTCCTGGAGTGCCTTGGGACTGCTGGATACCATCTTCACAACTAGAATTCTGACTAGAAGCTACAGAAGGCTGACTACCTGTTTCTCTAAGACATATTTCAGGGTCCTTCGCCTTCTCTTCAGCTTCCACAATTCTTTTATTTCTGTTTCGTTTTGACCGTTTTTTCCCATCTATTGCTTTTTCAACAGATTTTGGAATATTCTCAGAGCAATTTTTTGGATGTATTGGTTTTAGTCTTCTTTTGGATTTGTATTCCCAAATGTCTTCTTCAGAAAAAGTATCTTCTAACATGGCAAAAATGATTTTTATCATTTAAGCACTAATCTTAATTAGAGAGTCCATTTCTCATAACAAAATTTTTTAATGGAATTATTTTGCTGACAAAAAGTAACGAAAATCTCACTAACCTGATGGGACTCTAAAGTGCTGGTAATAAATATACTGGCAAACTACAAACCTTATACCTGCTGTTCCATTTACACCACAATTAAAATTATGAGAACCTACCCAGGGGTAGCATCTAAGAAGTTTTCTATTGTGGCTACTATGTCATCCAGGTATCTTGGCCTTTTCCAGAATTTGATTCATAAGAATCATTTATACTTTGAAAATTAAGCTCTAAAGGGACTTTTAGAACGAGCTTTGTAAAATTGTTATAAAGCTCCTATCGGTTCAACTGGACATGGTTCAAGTAACTCACAAATCCATCGGTCCCTGGGCAACTGACTCAGCAGGTACAAACACTGAATGGCTACCATAGTTTGCTAATTAACATTAGTCATTCCATAATCAAATAAGTGTGTGTTTCGTAATAAACGTTAATTGCCCTTATCAATGCCTCGTAGATATTCAACAAACTTCAGTTTCCTGGGTACTCCACCATCTTGCTTCGGCAGCAACGAACAAACACTGCACAATAAACAAATAAAACTGAAATATGTGAAGTCGTGCCTGCACTGAGGCCAGCCACACTCTTAACTCTAGCCCTCCTCCCTCCACCAGCCCGATGCCTCCAGGGGCTCTACCTTCACCTTGGACCCAGGAGGGTGCAAAGTTAAGTGAGCGAGGCCTTACCATCTCCAGGGCAGGGAGCGAAAGAACTGCTAGCACAGCCCGCTCCATAAAAGCAATCACGGCCTTTCCCTCCTGGTGACAGAGGCGCGCCCTCAGGGATCCCCGCCGCCCACCTGCCACCACCATCCCCCTCCCCCAGCAGCTCCAGCTGCGTCCGCTCCCCTTCGCACCCCCTCCCTCCTGTTCGGCTGACAATCTATTCGCGCCCGCACTTTCAGTACTGCAGAGCTACGAAATATTGCTTTTGTGTGTAAGCCAAAACCATCTACCGATCCCTCTCAACTTTTAATAAAAAGCCCCTCCCCAGAGGATATCCCAGCTCCATTACCTTTCCTGTCTTGGCGGGAACTGCTTCCCCGCCGCCAATGCTGTGTCGAATCGGCTGGTCCCGGTCTAAGAGGCGGACTTTAAAAAAAATGAAAAAATTGAGCCCCCCCTTTTTTTTGTCCCATGGATTCATTCTTTTGTTCTAAACTCCGCTAATTTTCAAAGTGAAGGGTGGGGAATGATTCTCTCTGAGCTTTTAGAACGCTAACCCAGGGGGCTTTTTGTGTTGAATCTGGCGTTCTGAATGTCCAGCCTCAGCTGCGGCGAGAAGATCTAGAAGGGGCGGGGCGGTTTGGAGCGGTAGTTTAATTAGGCGCCCGGGAATTGCTGCGGTTTGCAGTCCTTTAGCACTTGAATGCACACTTACAGAAGGAAAAAGGGTCCTTAGTGTGGTTTGGGGCTGGTGGGGAGTAAGGTGAATGTGCCGTTGTGGAACCAAAGCACAGGAAGCGCTTCCTCTCATCCCCAAGGAGCCTATCCCGCGGGCCGCGGCCGCCTCTGGACGGTCCGGAGAGAACATGGCGGCCCCCGGAGCCCGGAGCTGCAGCCTCTCGGGCCTGCTCCCGGCTCAGACCTCGCTGGAGTACGCTCTGCTCGACGCCGTCACCCAGGAGGAGAAGAATAACCTGGTCTACCAATATCTGCAGAAGGTGGACGGCTGGGAGCAGGACTTGTTAGTGCCCGAGTTTCCGGAAGGTGAGGGCATGGCTTCGCGGCGGGGACCCCTCCCGGAACCGCCCCTTCCTCGGGGACGGCGCCCTCCCCGAAGCGGTGGGCGAGGCGCGGTGGCGCCGCTACTCCCGAGCCTGGCGCGTTGCCCGACCCCAGCTGCGGCTGGGGGGCTCTGCCATGCCCAGGTGTCCGGAAGCGGCGGCAGACGGTGGGTTTCTGGAAGGCGGAGCCCTGCATATTCGTCCCAGTGACCTGAGCCCCGCCCGTGTCTTAGGTTAACATTCCATGGATGTTTAGTGACCCGGGTTGTCAATGACTAAAATGTCCATGCCACCCTGCCTTTTCTTTTTCAGTCTCAGTATCCTCATCTTTCTGCATCATCCTAGTAGCTAGCATTTACTGATCACTTCTTATGTGATACACAGTTATAAACACTTAAGAGTGTTAACTTATTTAATCTTCCCTACAACCTACTGAGGTGCTCTTAGTCCTGTTTTACGCTTCAGGAAACTGAGGCACAGGGAGGTTAAGTAATTTGCCAAGGGCCTACCAACTAATATCTGCCAGAATTGGATTGTAGAGACCCCAGATTGCTCGATTTCTTAGTTATATCACACTTCCCTGTTCCAAGTCTTGAAACTTGTAATTTTAAAAATCTGAATCAGTTGTGACCCATCTCCAAGGTTTGAATCGCGGCCCTGTGAGTGTTTGGAACGTGAGGGAATATTCCCAGTAGTGCATTTTGTGAAGCACATCTTGCTATAGTAAATGAAATCCTACTTTACCTTCTTTGGTTGGGACTGTCATTGTTTTGCCTGGTGGTGTTGGCTTGTCTCCTGGCATGACACTGAAACCACATGTATAGTTAATTGGTTGGATGTGGCAGGGTTCAGTATCTCATGGGAGGTATATCGGAACTTTACCTCTGACAACAGTCTTGTGTGTCTTTCCAAACCTTTTTTCTTCCACCTTGAAAAGTGCTTATTTTTTCTGTTATTCTATACCGGATTTGAAATATTGCAGAATTCTTACAGAAGAATTGGGTGCATGAGTACTTATCCCGTCAAAGAAACTTTAAAAGATTATATACATGTACATACTTTTAAAAACCTTTGTGAGAAGTTAGTTGTATAGTACACTGTTATAAAAGAGCAGGCCATCAACTAGGATTTAGGCCAGTGTTTTTATTTTCTTGTTTGTATTTACAGTGAGTATTTTATTACCATGAGATTTGACCCCTGCGACTGCTAAATAGTGTAACAAAATAGTCAGGCTTCGTATTTGACAATCAAATTTTCTGGTAGATCTGTTTATTGAGAACAGAATACTAGAGACGTGTTTTTTCTTGGTTTCTTTATTAGCAAACTAATCAAGAAGTCATATCATAACTATCTCAGAAACAGTATGCTTATTTTATTTCTTAAAAGAAGCACATGTATAGGAAATAGTGTGGTATAATGGATGGATTCAGAGACCTGAGATTAAATCCCAGTTACTCCTTTTGTTAACTGCGAGATTTTGAGCAAGTTACTTGATTTCTCCACACTTACTTTGCTCACTTATAAAAATGAGTATGAGTTTTTTATAAGAATGAGTATTTACTTTTCAGATTTATTATGTGCATTGGAGGTAATATATCTAAAGTTCTTAGTTCATAGGCGAGTTCAGTAAATATTAGCAGCTTTTTAAATTATATTCGTTGTCATTATTATAAAATTTATTATTATTAAGCCTGATAAGCACCTAATAACTGGCATATAATAATATTTTCCCTACCCCCTCCTCCAATCTAAGTCACTGTTGACTATTTATAGAAAATAAACTTAAAAGACAAATTCATAAATATTTTGCAATTAGGGTGTAAAATAGAAAATTAGTTTGAAGTTTTATATGATCACTTGACCTGGTATACAATTAACACTTTATTAAAATGGATAGTTAAGAGATCACTGTACCCTAAAACTTCACTACATTGGATTAAATGGCAGAAACATTAGTTTGATTTGCAGATTTTTTTGGAATTTTGTTAAAATTGAGTAACTCCAGTTACTATTATTAGTCATTAGCTGTTATTCACTTGTTCTACGCAATTCTGGCTTTCAGTTTCTAAAATATTTCTGAATACCTGCTCCAGCGTATGATGAAATATCGTATGTTAACTATACTTTTTTAAGAAGGCATAATTGTTTTAGTAGCTGCATTTATTTACTTATAAGCAACAAATTCATTATCCTTGTTTTCTTAAAGATGCTATACTTTTAATAAAGTTTAACAAAATCTTCATAGTACATAGTTAAAATTGTAAATCATGGTCAAGTAATTATAAAATCTAATTTGCAAAAGAACAGATTAATGAGATTTTATTTTTCTTTGGAGGAAAGGAAACACATCTTTCATCAATATTAATGTCGCTTCTGTGAAATCTATAATAACAGTGTATTTTGCTTACCTTTGCATTTAAAATATTTCGTATTTAAGATCTCATTCAAATCCAGAGCATTTCTGCTCTTTGTCTTATGAAGTTGGTTTAGGTATTTTGTATGTTTATACTTTATTTTGCCATTTTGCTCTATTTTGATATTTAGTTATGTCTTGCTATTTCTTAAGGTTGACCTTCATTCTCAGTAGCCCATTTGTACCTAATTGTGTACTTAGGCCCTCTTAATATTTGATATTTCCTTTTTTTTTTTTTTTAACGTAAATATGTTGACCTTACTTCCTTTCACACACAGATTGTTACACTATTTCTGAAAGAGATTGGTAGTTTTCTTGCTATATTTCTAGACGCCCACTATAGCCATTTCCCCTTGTTCTCCTAACCCCCTCCCTGCACCTATCCTCTCCTCGGAAATAATAGTGGTTCACATTTTAGTGGAAAGTTTTAGATAAATTGCCTTTTCCTTTACTCATGGTAATTTACTTTGTGTAACTTTCAGGGTTAGAATGGCTGAACACAGAAGAGCCTATTTCTGTCTACAAGAATCTATGTGGAAAAGTGATCATCCTTGATTTCTTCACCTATTGCTGCATAAATTGTATTCACCTACTGCCTGATCTCCATGCCTTAGAAGACACCTACTCTGATAAAGGTATCTGCCCTTTAATTGGTTTCTAACAGACTGCCCTGGCATGGGCACTGGAATAGTAGCTGATTCATTTGCCTCATAGGAGAATGAATATTTGGTAAGACTTCAATAATTCTAAACGTAATTTCTAATCTATGAAGATTCTATCTGCCTTTTTGTAAAGAGGTAAGTTTAGTGGTACTGACTTGCCTTCCTAAAGAAATAGCATTTAGTATATGTTTTTCTGTAAGGTTAAGGACGTAATTTACTTTTTTCATAATCAAGTATTTTTAAAAGGTCATTTTGTATATATCTAGACTTACCTAAATTTATTCTATGAAAATTGAAACTGACTAATTTTATACTCTTCTCACTGATATAAAGGTTTAAGTTTTAAAGTTCTTATTAGAAAATGTGATTAGGCTTCCTTTAATTTTGAATGACATGAGCAATATTGGAATGTAAAATATAATGGCTTTCCTTTGACCCTGCGCTATGAAAAAATGATTTATAAAGGTTAATGTCTTCCAAAGCACATTAGGAAATCCTCTTTTACGGTATTGCAAACTCTGAAGCTGTAAGACATTATACTTAGTATTTACTTTAGAAATTTGATTTTTTTTTTCAGATAATTTTTTTCTCATTTTCTAAGAAGAGAATTGGGTAAATGAAACTAAAGATTCTATTTGATTAGGTTTAAATTAATAGAAGCTCTACTCTAGATATGGATAAAAAGGTGAGAGGGTCACTGATCTTGTGAGAATAAACATTTTTGTAGCACATCGTGACAAACAAAAAACAAACTTTTTCTACATACAAATAAACTTCTGAAAAGTAAAATACTTTGTAAGTGGTCTTTTGTAATCTCAAAAAAACATTACTTCAATAATATGCTATTATATGAAAATGCTGATAACTTAAAAGGTTTTTATGTTGCTCAGAAGCTAAGTTTAGTTCATAGTGACAAAAGCAAGCATACCCAGATATTATCACATGAAAGTTCATTAAGCTGTCACTAAATTCATTTGCTTTTTTGGAGCTAAGTGTCTGGTCTTGTTACTATCTGATATGTTCCTGAACGTATTTGCAGCAATGCTAATAGTTCTTGAAGTGACATTCAGCAGCCTATTTTAAATTCCTTGGATTGTTCAGTTCATCTTATCAGTCAGTAAGCCAGGATTGCTCAGCTCTGTGGGGAAGTGCTTATTAATTAAAAAACACCCTGAAAGAGGTCCAGTGTAATACCCAGTCTCCTTCCTCTGTAAAACAGCTTTTAAAGTCAGGTTTGTAATGGTGGCCAGTATCACTTTCACAGTATCATATGAGAAATTATAAATGCAGATGTTTAAAACAAAAAGTGAAAAGATACTGTATTTAATAATAACGAATGATTCGATCTCCAAACATTTTTAAAGAATGTAGCTATGCCCTAAGGTTATTAATTCGTAACAATTTAGTACTTATTTATATTAAACTGAAGGTATCTGGTTTTTTTTTTTCCTTTCCTATTTGAGAGTTCCTAAATTTTTTTTTACCTTTTCATGCTGGATTCATTAATGGTATGTTATAAACAAACTTAGCACAATAACTTATCTAAGGAAAAACACCGTTGTCCTTAGTTGTAAGAAAACAACTATTAGGAAAACTTGGTATATTTTAAAATGTGATTGCTCTGTGTGTGTGTGTGTGTGTGTGTGTGTGTGTGTGTGTGTTAGTGTATAATTAAATCAGACTTTTAAACACCTACATGCCACAACACCAGTGAGTACATGCTGGTATTTGTATTATGTAGTATATACTATTTTTCTGTTTTATGCTTTATTAAAACTTAGAAAAATGCATTTTAAATTTTATAGTGAACCTAAACTTTATAATGCGTCAATATATCATTTCATTTTGTGTCAGGATTCCCAAAACCATCACCAGGTTCAATAATTCTTTAGGAGGACTCACGGATTCAGCATGTAGTTGTGCTCATGACTGTATTTATAGCAAAAAGATAAAGCAGAATCGGAAAAGACGTATAGGGCTAAGTCTAGGGGAGAACAGATGCAAGTTTCCAGAGTCCTCTCTCAGTGGAGTCTCACAAGACGGTTTAACTCCCTTGGCAAGGAGTTGTAACAACATGTTTGAGATGCTGCCAACCAGGGACGCTCAATGGAGACTGCCCAAGGTTTTTATTGGGGGCTGGCCACATAGGCAGCTTCTGCCTGCCTCCAAGTACCAAAATTCCTAGACTCCCAGAAGGAAAGCAAGTGTTCAGCATAAACCACAGTATTTATACAAACAGTTTAGGCATAGTGAGCCCCTCTTATCAGTTACGGGAATGGAAGGGACCCTCCTGAAATCCAGGCAAGGGCCAGCCTTATTGAAAGCAGAGCCTTTGAAATAACAGCAGCAAGGCCTGTTAACTCTTTTCTGCAGACATTGTTTTCTTTTTACAGCAGGCCATGTATTTTTTATTCTGTGTGCTTAAAGTATGAGGAAAATATTGGCCAATTTATGGCAAACTTTCAGAGTGTTTCATGTAGATCCAGGGTAATGTCAGTTTTTGAATTTCTAAAAGATTTTCAAATTTTCTTCTGATCTCTGCTTCAGTGATTTTGATCCTTTAATTTCATGTTTCCATTGTTCTTCTATAAAGTCTAAAATCCTGCATCTCCACACTCTTCTTCCCCACTCCCTTCTTCTCTTCCCGAGGGTGTTCTTGCCTCCCTAGCCTGCCTCAGTTTCTCAGTGTCCTTGTTCCTTTTGCTTGAAGGCCCTGACACATGGTGTTCTCTCTGCCTGGAATGACCCCATCCTTTCTTGCCTAGTAAAGTCGTGCCTGTCTTTTAGATCTCAATATCTGTTTATAGTTTTTGTAACATGTGGAACTCCTCAAATATTTTCAGTCTTTGCATTTAACTAAGTTATTATAGTGCCTATGATTAAACTATTGTATACTATATTATATACGTGTTGTATATATTACTATACACAGTTGTAATTTAGTACAGTTAGCTATAACTCTGAAATTTAAGACCTGAAGCTTTTAAAATGATTTTTAAAGTTATTACTAATCTCTTGGAAGCAGTTACTCTTTTTATATGGTTTCTCTTTTCTGCATTTCCTTCCTTCATCTTCCCTCTCCCCTTCCCCATCTTTCTCTTTTCTCCATCTTCTCCCTCTTTCTTTTCTTTCGTCGTTATTTAATTTAAAATTGAACAGTTTTGATCCTTGTGTTGGCAAAAGAGTCATAAAGTGAAGCATCTTTTACATTTTACTTTTTATTGTGTATGATTAATAGAAAAACAAATATTTTAAGAAAAATCTATACTTACTTTAAAGTTCTTAACTGAGAAAATGGGAGGCATTGTTATTTGACTGTTGTCTTTGTATGAAGATCAATATATTCTATTTAGACAATGATATGGTTTATATTGTCAACGTAAGAACGACCCAACACGCAGAGAATTTTTATGAGAGTTTATTTGAGCCAAACTGATTACATGCTGGGAAGCAAGATCTCAAATATTCTAGAGAATGACAGTTTTGCAGTTCTTTTTATACATTTGCAGTTAAGGAGGGAACATAGCAAAGTTTACATTAAGGTGGGAGAAAGCAAAGCAGAGAAATCTTTATGACTGGATTATAAGGTCATGTGTTCCATTGAGGGTGGTTATGGCTCTGAGGGGCCTGAAAAAGAAGATTACTCTGACATTTCAAAGGTATATTAACTAGAAGCACAAGAACAGTGGACAAGGCTGGCTTGAAGCAAAGAAACCTTTTTACAGGCCTGGAGCATGGCTACCTACCATGACCTGCCCATTTGGGAATTTATGATCAGATCACCTTGTGAAGTTACTTTAGGTCACTGATTTATTACAGAGCCCCTTTTTCATTCACAGTATACTATACAAATATATAAATTTCTTTAGTATTTGTGTCCTGTCCATTTATTTCCTACTATGTATTAGTGAATAGTAAAACATGCATAGTCCCTAAATAATAGGAATTACAGTCTAACGGAGAAGACTTATAATCAGATAATCACACAAATATTTTTGTAATTTCTGATTAGTGCTGAGAAACAAAATTAGAGGGTGCTATGAAAACAAATAATGGTGTTTACCGTAATCTGGAGAAATTAAAGAAAGCTTTCTTAAGAGTAAAATTGAGTTTGAGATATGTAAGTATGGCTTTACTAGCTGAGAAAGGGTAAAAGCATTCCAGGCCCAGGGACTAAGTGTCAAGGCCTTAAAGCAAGAGGAATAATGACGTTCTTGAGGGACTGAAGGAAAGCCAGGTCACTACAACACCCTGAAACGGGGAAGAAGGATGTGGAGAAGATGCTGGAGAAATAAGACTCGGTTTTTATATTAAGAACAATGGAAAGCTAATGAAGGATTTTCTAGAAGAGGGTGACATGATCAAATTTGTGTTCATTAAAATGTTAGTCCAGTTCCTGGGTGGGTAACTAACTGGTGGACAAGAATGGATATAAGAGATATGCGACAAGGCCATTGTTGTGCTCTCTGTGAGACATGATAATAGCTTGAAACAAGTTATAGATGTTAAGATCAACAGGACTTGATCCTGGATTAAATATGCGTGACGAGAGAGGGCTGGTTGGGTATTACAGAGATATCCTAGGTAGGTTTCTGGCTTGTGATGGTGCCATTCAGTGAAAGGAAACACTATAAAAAGGACAAGTTTGGAGGGAAAGGTCATGAATTTAGTTTGAAGTATCTGAGATTTTCACTTCATTTTCAATGAGATTTCCATTGCTCTTAAGGATAAAGATCTAAATCCTTACTGTGACTCAATAAGACTGACCCTATGTGTATGTTTGTTCTTACTTTGTTCCATGTTCCCCTTTATTCTCTGTGTTTTAGTCACTTTAGTCTTCAGTCTCTCTTTCACGTACCCTTTTTTGCATGTGTAGTTTTCTGTCTCTGGAATCTCCTCTATTGCTCTCTTCACCTAGGTGGCACCTTCTCATAGTTCAGATCTCACCTTAATCATCGTTCCTTCAAAGAAGTGTTGGGGTATGTTGATCAGAGTGAAAAAATATATATTATGTATAATATAATATGTATTATATATTACATATATAAAATACATACGGACTTGACTAATGGATTCTTATTTAATTCATTGAGTTATAAATCACCACTGTCACTATTTTGATTTTCAAATTGTCCCTATTTGACTAATGAGATCCCCTTCAGGCTATCATCTGTATCCTTCTGACATGTCCTTATCATTCTTCGAGCACTTCCTTACTTGTCACAACAAAGTATTTCTAAGTTCATCATTTACTTTCCTGTTCCCACCCCTGAATTACCATTTCTCCAAGGAGCTCTCATTCCTTTCAGTATGGAGTATCGAGAAACCAAGATCTAGGCACTAGATGTACTCAATGCTACTGGGATGTCTTCATTGCTAGTTCTTTCAACAATTACTTAGAGTAGCTTCTCCCATGAGGTTATATTACCCATTTTAAGTACAGCTAGACTAATTTGTTTCTCTTTGTATTTTTAGCCTTTCCCATTTTTGCTGATTTTGTTAGATTTTGAGTATGTAAAATTTTAACATGCTCCTAAAAGACGTAACTAATACAAAAAGTATAGTTTCATACACTCATGTCTTCTACCTGTTCATATCTTCTCATTCATTCTTTCTTTCTTTTTTTTTTTAATTTTACACAAAAGGTGACATAGTATAAATATTTTTTTTGCACTTCACTTTTTTATTCTGGCAGACATTCCATATAAAGAATTTCCTGATTATTTTTAATAACTGCATATTAGTATTTTGTGTGTGTGTGTGTGTGTACCATAATTTATTCAGCCTTTCTTCTATGTATTGGCCCTTTGGTCGTTTCCAGTATTTAGCAGTTATGAACAGTGAATAATCTTGTGAATATATTTTCGTGTTGCTGGTGGTATATCTTAGGGATAAATTCCTAGAAGTGGATTGCTGGGTCATAGTTAAATGCATATATAGTTTTGATAGTGCCAAAAATATGCATCAGGAGGGTTCACCAAGTTTGGATTCCTGCTAGTCGTTTGAGGGTGCCACGTCCCCACCACTCCTCTAATAAAATATGTTGACATATTTTTTAAATGTTTACTGACCTAAGAGGTGAGAAATGATATCTTAGTGTAGTTTTAAACTGAATTTTTGAGTGGGGTTGAATATCTTTTCATATATTTATAGCTATTTATTATAAATGAAGTTTTAAGAGGTGAGAAATGATATCTTAGTGTAGTTTTAAACTGAATTTTTGAGTGGGGTTGAATATCTTTTCATATATTTATAGCTATTTATTATAAATGAAGTTTTAAGAGGTGAGAAATGATATCTTAGTGTAGTTTTAAACTGAATTTTTGAGTGGGGTTGAATATCTTTTCATATATTTATAGCTATTTATTATAAATGAAGTTTTAAGAGGTGAGAAATGATATCTTAGTGTAGTTTTAAACTGAATTTTTGAGTGGGGTTGAATATCTTTTCATATATTTATAGCTATTTATTATAAATGAAGTTTTGTCAAGCATCATGTTCTCTAACTGGTTTTTGTTTAGGTATATAAAGACTATTGATTTTTTTGTGTTAATTTAATATTCTACTTCTTGAATCTTCTGGTATTTAGTTTAGTTTTATAACTGATTCTCTTGAGTGTCCTTAACATACTCTCATATTATCTGCAAAGAAAATCTCCAATTCTTATATCTGTAATGGATTTCTCTTGTCCCATTTTTTCAGCTAATACCCCTCCCCCCAATTCATTGTTAAATAATACAGGAGACAGTGGGCATCTTTGCTTTGTTCCCTACCTTATTGGAAACACTTCTCATTTTCCTCTGTTAAGTAAGAGGCTGGTCTTAGGACTCAGTTATATTTATTTAATTAACAAGGTATCAAAGGACAGAACTTAAAATTATTTCTCAATAAATCTGACATCAAAAACAAAAATCTGCTACTTTCGGTTTGGAGAAGAATGAATGGCCACCTGATTTTTCATCTCCCCACTTGTCCTCTGCTCCCCTCCAAACATAAAAACAACAAAGAGTAAATAAAACCACACTTGATCCTGCATTCAGCAATACTAGGAGACAGAGATCATGGCCTTCAAGTTACCTGTAAGTTGAGAAATAAACAATTCCATTAAAGGTCCTGCTGCAAGCCTGCAGGTGCTAAGAACAGGGATGGAGGAGGCTTAAAATAGAATTAAAAAAATAGAATGGTTCAGAGATCTTTGGTGAAACACAATAACCCCCTTACTTGCGGGAAGAGAAACTCCAACAGTAAATGCAAAATACTGAACACAGGTTTGTATAGAGTAGATCATAGTACTAGCTCTTGAAAAATTGAAGGATTCAGAATGGAAGCCTTAGAGAAGCATTGCTTGGGGAGGGAATCAGATATACAGTTGTGTGCTTTCCTTCAGAGAGCGTCTCCTGAAGAGAAAAAAGAAAAGAGGGAAAAGTTAAGGATCTTGCAGAAGCAAAGGCAAAATACACATCAACCACTCCTTCCAACAGTGCTATCCAAAAATGAAACTGCACAGAAAAAGGGAACCGTCAGAAGAGGGTGCTCTCAAACTGAGAGCCCTGTCCACAAAATGCATAGGAATAATGAAAAACAGAACATATCCACATAAACTGTTAAAGGATGGGAATGTATTTGAAGGTGAAATGTTGGTGAAAAGTCTCACTTAAAAAATGATCACAAAATTGACAACCATAACACAGTCTTTCATATCGAATTCCATATCCTCAAACATCATTTTATAATAATGAAAAAACAGCTCGAATCAGAAATTCAAAAACTGAGAACAAAAATGGATCAAAAAGAGAAAAAAAAGGAAGAAATGTGTTTATTGAACTCAGAAAAGAAATAGAAGAAAAAGGTAAGAATTATATCAAATGAAGACTAAATTACAAGGTGCCCAAGGGATAGTAAAAGCATATAAAAATGTAATAAGGAGCATTGAAGTAAATCAGGAGGAAAGCAAACATAGAAAATGAAAAAATTAAAGAAGTAAAAAAGGTTAAAAATGAAATGATTGAATTGGAAGATAGCAGAAGAGGTCCAACATAAGACTACTTGGAGACTCTAAAAAGAAAATCAAAACTGACCATAACTAATATCTAAAATTAGAATCCAGGAGAATATTTCAAAAATAAAAGAAACTTTGAATATATATATATTGAGATGTCCTTCCAGCTACCAGAGAAAATTGACCTAGAAAATCCCAAGAAGTATCCTAGTAAAACTATTACAGTTTGAAGATGTTTTTATAAAAAATCCTCAGGGCCTTCAGGAAAAACGGTGACTTTTAAAAAGTCATTTATGTCTTTTAAAAAGATGACTTTTAAAAATGACTAAAAAATTAGACTAGACAGTCTTCACAAATGTGCAAAGCAAGGCAACAGTAGAACATTTTCAAGAATTAAGTAGAGAAGGTACAAACCAAGGATGTTATATCCAACCACCTGTCTTTTAAGAATCTCTTAGGGTTATAGAGAAACGATTTTCATTATCCAAGAACTCAGAATACTGTGCATGTGTGAGCTCTCCTTGAGGGAGAGCTGCTTCTAACCAGGGGTGACTAAGGAAACTCCCAGATAGATGGCTGAAGGTTTCATACGTGTATTTTAGAGCTAAGACCAAAAAGAGGTTGTAAAGTTTTGGTGTGTCAGGGTTTGATCAAAGAAGCAGAACCACTTAGAGTAATAGAAATAATAAAGGATTTCCTATAGGCACTTGACCTTATATAATTGTGGGAGCTGGTTAACTACTCTACATGTGACTGTTACTTCTATGTCTAGTGCATCAACTTGAAGTCAGGTCTGGCAGGTGAAAAGAAAAGATGGATATGAAGTAGGGGAGAGAAGGAGTAGTTGCAACCTGCAAACATTAACAGGAACCCACATAAGCTTCAAATTTAATGAAGTGACCAGCAGAGTTAATTGGTGCCCTTCGTCATGGAGCTAAACACTCACCAGGTCTAGGAGTTAGAGAAGCCGAGGTTGGAGATCTGGCAGGAGCTGGTGCAGCCTTGGGGCCCAGCTGCTCTCCCACACCAGTAAAGATAGGCAGCAGAAAATCTGCAAGGTGTATGTGAACTGTAGTAGAGTCTAGTGCCCTGCACCCGTCTTCCAAGCAAAAGAATATGGCTGTTGCTTCCTTTTTTACCTTCCACTTCTTTCACAAAGTATCTCTTGTGGTCTAGGATAACCCATAACTCGGCAGGGATTTGAGTGCTGGAAAACTTCCAATTTAGCTAAATTGACGAAATATAAATCCATTACTCATGGTTAGAACAATAAAATCATGTATCTTGACAGAAATGGAATGCAACTAAAGAAAGATGGAAAGAAAAGGGAGAGAGAACAGGGAAATGAGTTTACACATCTATATAGCTATTGATTATTGTATAAGTAATAGGTGGGAGTTAAAAGATACCATTTAAAAGTGATAGACCAGATAGTAAAAGTTATGAAAAATGGAGATTATATACTTCTATAATATGACAGAAAGTATTAATATAAAGAGAACTACTGGAACAAAAATACAAACTTTCCTAAAACCCCAAAGAAATTTTTTTAAAAAGATAAAGGATACACTAAGGAAATACCATCAAGTATAATATATACAAATGTCAATGTAGGATAATATGAAAGAATTGAGATCAAACATACCAGTTGTATCAATACAACTGAATATGGTTGTATTGAAAGAGGTAGCCATCAATTCCCATTTTGTTTATTTTCTATTTTTTTTTAAATCAGGAGTAGATGTTGAATTTTTTTTCTGTTTTATACTTCATTAATTCCTGGTTTTATCTTTGTTATTTCCTTCTTTGATTTATTTTCTTTTGATTTATTTTGTTCTTTTCCTAGATTTGTTAGTGGGGAATTAATTCATCTATGGTAATTTTCATTGATATAAATGTTTGAGGCTATGAATTGAAGGCTATGAATTTTCTTCTCTCAATGCATTAACTATACCCATAAATTGATATGTAATATTTTTATCATATTTTAGAAATTTTTTAACTTTGACTTTTGTTTCACCTCTCACTCAAGTTGATAGAGGGTTTTAAAATTTCCAAGTGGAAAAGTGTGACATAATAGAAAATATATATGTATTGGTCTTTGCCCCGGGTTCCTGGCACAGAGCTCCTAAACTCTCTTGTAATCTAAGTGATAAGAGCACTAGGAACGTCTTTTGTTCTTATATTTGATCTTACCTGAATTC
>NW_006442207.1:4373244-4455553 GCF_000325575.1 Pteropus alecto | reverse complement strand
GCTGGAGTTCCTCAATCCCTTAGAATTTCCTGGGTGATAACAGTGTCTTTTGTTCCAAGGTGACCCTTGGTGCGCTCCTGGGCGAGGGCAGGTCTCCAGAAAGACCAAGCTATGATTAGAAACTTGGAAGTTTTAGCCCCACGCCCCATTCTTTATTAATTCCATTCAACGGAGTTAATGATTGATCATACATACTTATGTGATAAAGCCTGCATAAAGGTTCCTAAGAGTTCAGAGAACTTCTGAGTTGGTGAACATACAGAGGTGCTGAGAGAGTGTTGAGCTTGGAGAGGGCATGGAAGCTCTGCCACCTTCCCCCAAACCTTCTTGCCCTATGCGTCTCTATCATTTGGATAATCATCTGTATCCTTTTTCATATCATTTTGTAGTAAACTGCTAAAGATATGTTTACTTGAGTGTTTTGAGCTGTTCTAGCAATTAAATCCAAGGGAAGGGTCATGGGAACCTCTAATTTGTAGCAAAATCCAACAGAAGTTGTGGATAACTTGAGAGGCCTACTACTTGTGATTGGCTTCTAAGTAGGAGGGCAGTCTCATGGGACTGAGCCCTTAACTACAGAGTCTGTGCTAATTCTGATGAGTGTCAGAATTTAATTGAATTACAGGACAGCCATCTGGTCACAGACAAATGCTTAGTGTGGTCAAAAAAGCACAAATCTGGTGTCAAAAGTGTGAGTGAGGTAATAGCGTAAGAGTGAGAGAGAAACACATGGGAATAGTGTAAGTTTTTCCTAAAGGCCTCCATTTTTATTATAAATATCCAGTTTTATCATACTGTGCTTAGAGTGTAATTTAATTTTATTTGTAATCAATATTTATAAATATTTCATGTATACTTGAGAGAAAGGTGTATTATCAGATTACAATTTGATATATATCAATAAGATCTAATTCTACTTCATTGATTATTATCTTAATTCAGCTTTCTGTATATTCACGTTTTTCTGCTTGATCTGGCTCACGCTGAGAGTGATATATTTTTGCTTTATTAAGTTCCTTCCCTTGTTATATGGATATTCATAACTTTTACCTTTGTCGTGAAGGCTCTTCACACTAAAACATTTCTTCCTTTGTTATGTTGGTATCAGGATCACAACCATTGTGTTGCTTTCATTTGCCTGGTGCACCTTTGCCTATCCCTTTCTTTTTAGCTTTTCTGATTCACTTAATTTTAGTTGAGTCTCAAATATGCAGAACGTATCCAGATCTTTTAATAGATAAATTAAGCCCAGTCACATTTATTTGATAATTGTGTATAATTATTGTTATGTGTATTAGGTTTTATTGTTGTGTTTCTCAACATAATGCACTTTCTTTGCTATTTTATTTTACTAATTTCTTTCGATAGTTAGAAAAGGTTGTATTTTTTCTTTTTTCACTAAATAACTCATTTACTTTAAAAGAGAAAAACAAATGAGTGATATACTACACATATATGTGGCTTATTACGTGCCAGGTATTATGCTAAGGATGTGATATGAATTATAAAAATTAAACTTAGAAATATTATGAAGAAAGTACTCTTATTTCCCATTTTTAAATTTATTTTTTATTGAGATAACATTGGTTTATTATGTAAGTTTCAGATATTCAACATTATAAATCGGCATCTGTATGTACCACATTGTGCTCACCACCAAAAGTCGTTTCCATCTGTCACCGTGCAGTTGAGCCCGTTTACCTGTGTCACCATCCCTCCGTTCTCCTTTTCCTCTAGTGACCACCAATTTGTGTCTGCCTCTGTAAGTTTGTTTTTGTTTTATCTGTTCATTTGTTTTTTTTTTACATTCTGCATGAGTGAAATCATATGGTATTTGTCTTTTTCTGTCTGACTTATTTTACTTAGCCTAATACCCTCCAAGTCTACTATGTTGTCACAAATGGCAGGATTTCACCTTTTTATGACTGAGTTGTATTTCATTGAGTGTGTGTGTGTGTACACACACCACATCTTTATCCATTCATCCTTCGATGGACAGTTAGATCATTTCCATTTCTTGGCTATTGTAAATAATGCTGCAGTAAACATAGGAGTGCATGTATCTTTTTGAATTAGTGTTTTTGTATTCTTCAGAATACCCAGAAGTGGAATAGCTGGATTATGTGGCAGTTCTGTTCTTAATTTTCAAGGACTCTCCACACTGTTTTCCATACTGGCTATATTAATTTACATTCCCACCAGCAGTGTAGAAGAGTTCCCTTTTCTCCACACCCTCTCTAACACTCGTTTGTCTTTTTGATGACAGCCTGTTCAAGCAGGTGTGAGGTGATATCTCATTGTGGTTTTGATTTGTATTTCCCTAGTAATTAGTGGTGTTGAATATCTTTTCATGTGTCTATTGGCTATCTGTCTATCTTCTTTGGAAAAATGCCTATTCTGATCCTCTGCCCATTTTTTAATCACGTTGATTTTTGTTGAGATGTATGGTTTCTTTGTATATTTTGGAAAGTAATCCATTATTAGATATATGACTTGCAGATATCTTTAACCATTTGATAGGTTGCCTTTTTATTTTGTTGGTAATTTCCTTTGTTGTATAGAAGCTCTTTAGTTTGATGTAGTCCCATTTGTTTATTTTTCCTTTTGCTTCCCTTTCCTTTGGAGTTGAATCCACAGAAACATCACCAAGACCGATGTCAAGGAGCTTACTTCCTATGCTTTCTTGTATGTATTTTATGGTTTTAGGTCTTATGTTCAAGACTTTAATTTATTTTGAGTAAGTTTTTGCGTGTGGTGTAAGATAGTGGTCTAGTTTTATCCTGTGGCTGTCTAGTTTTTCCAGCATCATTTATAAAAGAGACTTTTCTTTCTCCATTGTGTGTTCTTGGCTCTTATATCGTAAATTAGCTGTCCATATATATGTAGTTTTATTTCTGGGCTCTCAATTCTGTTCCATTGATCTGTGAGTCTGTTTCTTGCCAGTGCCATACTGTTTTGGCTATTATAGCTTTGTAGTGTAGTTTGAAATCAGGGAGTGTGACCCTCTGGTTTCATTATTTTTTCACAGAATTGCTTTGGCTATTTGGGGTAGTGTGTAGTTTCATATACATTTTAGGATTTTTTGTTCTGTTTCTGTGGAAAATGCCTTTGGGATATCAATAGAAATTGCATAGAATCTATAGATTGCTTTAGGTAATATGGTCATTTTAACAACATTATTTCTTCCAGTCCATGAGCATGGAATATCTTTCCTTTTATTTGTGCCTTCTTCAGTTTCTTTTAACAGTGTCTTAGAGTTTTTCAGTTTTCGTGTCCTTGATAAAGTTTATTCCCAGATTTTTTGTTGTTGTTATTGTTATTGTGATTGTAAATGGGATTGTTTTCTTAATTTCTTTCTCATTTTTTTGTTGTTGTTAGTGTATAGAAATGCAACAGATTTTTCGTGTATTGATTTATACTCTGCAATTTTACTGTATTTGTTTATTTTTTCTAATAGTTTTTTAGTGGAGTCTATAGGGTTTTCTATATATAAAATCATGTCATCCACAAATAATGACAGCTTTACTTCTTCCTTTCCAATTTGGATGCCTTTTATTTCTTGCCTGATTGCTCTAGCTAGGACTTCCAATACTATGTTGAATAATAGTGGTGAGAGTAGACATCCTGGTCTTCTTCCTCATCTTAGAAGAAAAGCTTTCTGTTTTTCACCATTGAGTATGATATTAGTGATGGGTTTATCATATATGATCTTTATTATGTTGAGGTACTTTCTTTCATTCCAGTTTTATTGAGAGTTTTTATAATAAATGGATGTCGAATCTTATCAAATGCTTTTTCTGCATTTATTGAGATGGTAATATGATATTTATCTTTCAGTTTCTTAATGTGGTATATCATGTTGATTGATTTTTGGATATTGAACCATCCTTGCATCCCTGGTATAAATCTCATTTGATCCTTTTAATGTATTCTATTTGGTTTGCTAGTATTTTGTTAAGAATTTTTGTATGTGTGTTCATCAGAGATATTGCCCTGTAATTTTCTTTTTTTGTGTTGTCCTTGTCCGGTTTTAGTATCAGGGTAATGTTGCCCTCGTAGAATGAATTGGGAAGTGTCCCTCTTAACTTTTTTGAAGGAGCTTGAGAAAGATAGGTGTTAAATTTGCTTTTAATATTTGTAGAATTCACCAATGAAGCTGTCTGATCCTGGACTTTTGTTTTTTGGGAGTTTTTCAATTACTGTTTCAATCTCCTTACCAGCAATTGGTTTATTCAGATTTTCTATTCATGATTCAGTGTAATTCAATATGAGTCTAACAGTTTATCCATTTCTTCAATATTTTCTAATTAAATATAGGTATTTTTTAGTATTTTTGTGGTATCCATTGTAATTTAATTTTTATTTCTAATTTTAATTATTTGGGCCTTTTAACGAGTCTAGCTAGTTTTGTCAATTTAGTTTATCTTTTCAAAGAACCAGCTTTTATTTGCATTGACCATTTTTATTGTCTGTTTAGTCTCTATTTCATTTATTTCCATTCAGATTTTTATTTCCTTCCTTCTCCTGACTTTAGGCTTTGTTTTTTCGTTTCCTCATTCCTTTACATGTAAGGTTAGGTTGTTTGAGACTTTTATTGTTTCTTGAGGTAGGCCGTATTCCTATAGACTACCCTCTTAGTACTGCTTTTGCTGGATTCTATAGATTTTGATGTTATATTTTTACTTTCATTTGTCTGTTTTTATTGTTATTTCTTCTTTGTTTTTTTTTTTGTTGTTGTTGTCATTGACTGAATAGTTGTGCAGTAGCATGTTTAATCATTACATATTCGTGATTTTTCAGTTTCTTAAAGTTGATTTCTAGTTTAATACTGTTGTCAGTAAAGGTGCTTGATGTGATTTTATCCTTACATTCATTGAGACTTGTTTTGTGTCCCAACTTAATAGTTGATACTTGAGAAGAATGTGCTTTTCGTTGCTTTTGGGTGAAAAGTTTTTATATATATAAAGTCTGCTTGGTCTAATATATCATTTAAGGTTGCCCTTGTTGACTTTCTGTCTAGATGATCTACCCATTGATTTAAGTAGGGTGTTAAGGTTCTTTACTATATTATTGTGTGGCTGTCAATTTCCCCCTTGCAGTCTGTTAATAGTTGCTTTATATATTTTGGTGCTCCTACATACATATTGGTAAAAGTAATGTCTTCTTGGTGGATTGTCCCTTTTATTATGTAATGTCTATCTTTGTTCCTTTTACTTTTTTTATCTTGAAGTTTGCTTTCTTTTGCATTCTGTTTGTTTTGAGTATCATCTTTCACCCCTTTACTTTCAGTCTATGTTTGAGTCTCCTGCAGGCAGCATATAGTTGGGTCTTATTTTTTAATCCATCCAGCCACTCCGTGCCTGTGCCTTTTGATTGGTGAGTTCTTTCTGTTTACACATAGGGTAAGTATTGATACATAAGGGCTTACGACTGCTATTGGCTGTCTGCTCTATATTGGCATTATTTCTTTTCCTTTGTGTTTCTGTCTGCCATTTTATTTTGGTGGTTTTTTTATCATGTTTTTCTCAATTTTTTTTTTTTGTTTCATGTCTCTGCTCTAGATTTTTGTTTTGTGGTTATTAAGAAGTTTGTATAAAATGTCTTGTGGATAAAATAGTCCCTATTGTGCTGATAGTGTCTTATCTTCATTTGCCTATACAGGTTCTGTTCTTTTATTCCTCTTTTATGTTTTTGTTGTTACAAATTATTCCTTTGTATCTTGTGAATTCATTATCAAATAGAGGTAGTTATAATTATTTTTAATGGTTTTCACCCCTTTAAGCTTTTTGCTGTACTTCAGTGTTTGACACTCTTGTCAGAAATGGCATCACTCTAAGTTTGGCGTACTTGTGTTTTTCATTCCTGGTGGAAGAATTCTTTTCACCATTTCTTGTCAGACAGGTGTTGTGGTGAACTCCAGACAGGTGTTGTGGTGAACTCCCTCAACTTTTGTTTGTCAGGGAAAGCCTTTATTTCTCTGTCATATCTAAAGAATACCTTTGCCGAATAGATTATTCTAGGATGGCAGTTCGTATCTTTCAGTGTTTTGAATTTGTCGTACCCTGTGGTGTTTGTGCTGAGAAATCTGCTTATAACCTAATGGGGATACCTTTGCAGGTTACTCTCTTTTTTGCCCCCCTGCTTGCTTTTAAAATCTTTCTTTATCATTGACTTTAGACAGTTTTAATGTAATATGCCTTGGAGAAGGTCTTTTTGTGTTGATAAGTAGGTGTTCTGTTAGTTTGCGGATTTGGATACCTAGTTTGTTCCCTGTTTGGGGATATTCTCAGCCGTTATTTGAACAAGCACCCAACTCTCTTTTCCCCTTCTTCGAGATACCCATTATCCTTATGTTGCCTTTTCTAATGGAGTCAATTCTTGTAGAATTTCTTCATTTTTGTCTTTTTCATGTTATGTCTCTCCTTCCACCTGAATCATTTCTAGATTTCTATTTTGAGCTTGCTAGTCCTCTTTTCCATGTGTTCTACTCTATTTCCAGTGCTTTCTAATGCATTCTTCTCCTCACTGAGTTATTCTCCTTCAGAATTTGGTTCCTTTTTAGTCTCTTTGGTAAAGTACTCCTTCTATTCATTAATTTTATTCCTGAATTTATTGAACCGTCATTCTGAATTTTCTTGTAGCTTATTGAGTTTCTTCATGACAGCTATTTTCAGTTCTGTCAGATTGCAGTCTTCCATGCCTTTAATTTTACTTTCTGGAGAATTGTAATTTTTTTGTGTGTGTGATACTATATTACTTCATAGTACTTGATGACTTGTTCCTGGTATATTGGAAGTAGTGAATATCTTTCTGTGTTGCATCTAGTTATATTTTAGAACTAGTGTTTTCTACTCTCTACTGCCTTTGCCAGTGGTGTCACTGGTCCCCTTGTCACTGCTTATGCCTCTGAGATCACTTGCCTTGCTGCTGTCCATGTTGCTGCTTCACCAGTACCTCTGCTATTCCTGGTGCATGTGGTTGGAGATTCTTGGAGACTTAAGTCACAGGTGGCTCTCCACTGCCCTGGGCACTGGGGTCTTGGGTGCTCCACAGCAGTTCCTGGAACCTTAGGCCATAGGCATCACCCCAACTGCTCTGGGCACCAGGGTCTTGAGTGCAGTTCTGGCTGCTGGGAAGGCCGAAGTCACAGTTGCAGTCACCGCTGCTGTCAGAGGTGGGGTCTTATCTGGCTTATGGGAGCTGCAGAGGTTCTCGGAGCCTCATGTCACCACTGCCACTGTCACGGGCACTGGGGTCCTGGGTGCAGCCCTTGCTGCTGGGGTTGCTCAAGTGAAGTTGCCTCCACTATGTGGGGGCTGCCTGGGTCTTGGACACTGCTGTGGTTCCTGGAGCCTCTGGTCTCCAATGGCAAGTGCCTCCATGGCACCTGGATCCTCCAGCCATGGGTGATGCCACTGTTCTTAGAGCCTTAGAAAGCGATGCCCGTACCACTGCCATGAACTCTAAAGTCTTTGGTGCAGCCCTTGTTGCTGGGAGGGCTGAGGTCACTGTCAGAGGAGAAGAGATTGACTAGTTCTCAGGCACTATTGGGGTTCCTGGAGCCTCTAGATGCAGACTCCACCTCGGCTTCTGGTGCCTCCCGCTGCCGGCTCCAGCAATGCTATTACCCTGGCTCTGCAGCCCCCATGAGGCCCAGTCCACCAACCTTCACATGTGCAGATGTGTGGATCTCTCAGGCATCCTAGTGTACTATGCAGAGGATTCTAGGTTGGGCTTTGGATGTCCTACTGGTTGTAATTTAAAAGAGAGAAAAAAGGAAGTATGCTAACATCACTCTGTCATTTTTTTATTGGTTATCTTTGTGCTTGTAACTTTAAAATATTAACAGTTTTTACACTGTACTAAGTGCTATGCTAAATGCCTTATACAGATTGTTTTAATCCTCAGAACTGACCTATGAGGCAGTTCCTATTATTTTCCCCATTTTACTAATAAGAAAATCAACGCATAGAGAGGTTAAGTAACTTGCCCAAAGTAATACAGGAAGTCTGACTTCATAGCCCTTGCTATTTTTTTTGAAAAACTTTGTTGTGGAATAATTAACACACAGTGAACTGCACATATTTTTTAAGTGTACATTTCTTCCCACTCCTACCCACCACCCTCTCCTCAGTCTCCAAGCAACCACTAATCACGGTCTTTTTCTGTAGCCGCTTTCTAGATGTTTGGGGGACGGGGGTTGTGTGTGCGGTTTTGAGCAGTTTTTATGTGTCTTGATATAACTTTTTTTCAATTTATCATATTTTTGGTGTGCTAATCTTGAATTCTGTAAATTTATATTTTTAATCAAATTTTGGAAGTTTTGGCATCATTCAAATATTTTTCTCAAACTCACTCTCTTTCTTTTCTTCTGGATTCCAATTGCATGTATATTGGGTCTTTTGAAAGTTCCACGAGACCCTAAGGTTCCGTTCTTTTTTTTTTTTAATATCTATTTTATTCAGATTGGATAAATTTTGCTGAGCTCTCTTTATGTTCATTAACTTTTTTCTTTGTAATCTCCTTTTTACCAGTGAGCTCATCTAGTGAATTTATTCCACTTATGCTATTTTTCAGTTCTAAAATTTTCATTTAGTTCTTTTTTTATACTTCCTATTTCTCTGTTTATATTTCTTATCTTTCATTCATTTCAAGTGTGTTTTTCTTTACCTTATAGAGTATAGTTATCACAACTCCTTTAAAGTCTTCTTCTAATTCAAACATGCTGCTTCATTTTGGTATCTGTCAGTTGTTTTTTTGCCTTGACAGTAGGTCACATTACCTTGTTCTTTGAGTGTCAGGAAATTTTGGATTGTATCTTGGTCATTGATAGCAGACTCTGGGTTCTGTTATAATCTTATGGGGAATATTGATAAGTTTGTTTTAGTAGATATTCATCCCTATTTGTAAGTTTTTCTCATCTTTCTTCAGCTCTGTCTCTCCTTCCGTCAGCCCAGTAATTCAATTCTTAGTTCTCTGGGCATTTGCTATACCTTTTGGGGGCTGTCTCGTGCATATGTAGTTTAGGAGTTAAGCCGAGATGTGTGAGTAATCATACTCAGAAGTGGGGAATCACTTTCTCTGGATTTCTTCCTGTCACGGTTTCTTCCATTCTCCCCAGTTTTCCTGGTTCCTTGGGCCAGAAAGGTAGTGGGGTTTCTATTGGAGTTTTAGCCACCTTTATTGCTCCAACTGAGGCCTAGCCTCAGTGCAAAGCCATGAAAGGAGAAACAGAATAAAACTGGAAACTCACCTCATGTGGTTTGCTTTTCCAGATTTCTAAGTTTACCTGCTTTTGTTTATTTTTCTCCGTGTATGTGTTTTGATTTGGAGTTAATAGTTATAAAAGGAAGGATGGGCTGTCAGGGAGTTACACCTCCCAATTCGTGTCGTTTTATTTCTTCTTCATACTGGTTTTGTATAGTTTTTGGTGGGTGTGTTGGGAGATTCTAATTTACATAGCCATTATTACCTCCACTATCCTGATAGTCAATATTGAGTTTTTTCTCTTAATTTGGCCTAATACTTCTTTTCCCCTATACTGTTTCTGTGGCATATCATATTGAGTAAGTTAAGAGAAATATGTCATTTTTAGTTTTTGGTAGTTCTGCTATCTATAATATGTGTTAGAAAAATTATATCATAGGAATTTTAAATAAAGACCTTATATTATGGAAACATCTTGCTTATATTGTTTTGTTAATCTGTATTGTAGTTAGGTCAGAAATATTTAAGATGTTAAATAACAAAAGGCAGCCATAGTCGCTGAATTTCAGTGGGGCATACAAGTGGGGAAAAGTTAACAAAATTTCAACATCGTATAAAAATAGTGTATTTTTAAAGCTTGTCTAGATCAAGGACACAAAGGATTTTAATCTCGAAATAGCCACATGATTTTCATATGTGGTTTTATGTAACTATCAAGATTGTCATGAGATGTAAATGTTAATTTTTTTATGCTTGTGTTTAAATGCAGTGGAAGACACTAGTTTTGCCTTTTTCTTTTTTTAATCTCTGGGCAGTTTATATTTATTAATGACCCAACAACACCTAATATGTGGATGGTGCGATATTCAGACCTTAATACTTCATAATATTTAAGTTGTTATTTTTTTCATTTAGATGGTCTTTTGATTGTCGGTGTTCACTCGGCTAAGTTTCCAAACGAGAAAGTCCTGGATAACATTAAGAGTGCTGTTCTCCGCTACAACATCACCCACCCTGTGGTTAATGATGCAGATGCCAGCCTTTGGCAAGAGCTGGAAGTTTCCTGCTGGCCAACTCTGGTCATATTTGGACCCCGTGGAAACATGTTGTTTTCTTTGATTGGAGAGGGACACAAAGATAAATTATTTTTGTATACTTCAATAGCTTTAAAGTATTACAAAGACAGGGGACAGATCAGAGATAATAAAATTGGAATAAAACTCTATAAAGATTCTTTGCCACCTTCACCATTGCTATTTCCTGGCAAAGTAACAGTAGACCATGTTTCTAAGAGATTGGTAATAGCGGACACTGGACATCATAGAATTTTGGTCATCTGGAAGAATGGACAAATTCAGTACAGCATTGGAGGTAAAGTTTTTTATTATGATATGTAATGTATTTATTTTATAGTAATAAAGTTCAAGGAAATATATTAAAATTGAAATTTATAAATAAGAACTAATTATAGAAGGGCAATATACCTTGACTTTTAACTTCATGAAATTATGTTACTAATTAATGGACGGATGTCTTCTCACTCTCTCAGAAAACAAACAAAAATACCACAAACCCCATTCAAGTCAAAAGGAAATCTTGTTAGGATTTTTAAGTATATTTGTATATCCTCTCTCCCCGCCACCACCCAAGAAACTGCCACAGATACTGTGTCTTATAAAAGTATTACAGTAAGTCCTCACTTAACATTGTGGATAGGTTCTGCAGCTTCAAATGAAACAGTGTATATAACGAAACAAATTTTACCGTAGGTGATTTGATATTAAGAATTCAGTTCCTATGGCATGTCATCAACTTTATAACAAAACAACACTGAGCAAACCAACTTAATTTGAGGACCTACTCTGTATAAGTTGTGGATTTGGGACTTTGTAAATGGAAGTACACTATTTCAGTTTCCATCAAAATATAGCCAATATCTTTTTTAAGACCAGTACAATACCCTAGGAACTTGAGACTTAGATTACAAAATAAGTAAACTCGGATTTGTACATAATTTTAGTTTTCTCTCTTTCCATAAGAGTAAAAGCGTACTTCTGAATCATTTCCCTTTGAAGCAAAATATAAATATTGTTTAAGCATAGATCATTTTGTTCCATATTTCCCTGGTCTTAGATGTAAAAAGGGCTCTTATTTATAGCTACACAATTAATAAAACCTTATTAATTTTTAATAATTTATTTTTAATAATTCATCTCTGCAGTCCTGCTTTAATAACACATGCAGTATCAGTACATGGAGTAGGGATACCTGCATTCCTAATGCAAATAAAGTAATCATATTCCTAAGCCCTGGTACTATTCTTAGTACGCCATGATATTACTCCTTTAGCTTTTGAATTTTGTTTATTTGTTGTTTTTGTCAGAGTATGTGTGTGTTTTATGTTTATTTTGTTTTAGCAGCTTAGTATTTTGGTTTATAACAGGCAGTTAGGAGAATTCTTACTCAAAAAGTATCTATTGTAGGAGGTTGAATTTAAATGGTGAACAGAGTTTTTAATAGATTCTATAATTTTCAAAATAGTATAAGTGAATATGCTTTTTTGTTAAACAGAGAAACTAGCAACAGGCTAGCTTTCCCAAACATGTTTCTGGGAACACTGTAATCTTGTGATAAATTAATAGTTATTCTGCAACTTGTAAAAAAGAATTCTTACTGTACTTCTCATATCTTTTAATCTGCTAATGTACCTCATGAATATCCAAGAGAGTGTGATAGTACGCAGTCTCTTCGAATCTGAAGTGACCACAGTGCTCTCCCTTCTCCCCACCCCCCAGGAACTCCAACAATACTATTAATAATAGTAGTAATAGTAATAATGTATGCCTGGCATTATTCTAAGTACTTTACCTGTATTAATTTATTTAGTCCTCACCATGCTATGAGTTAGATATATTATTAGTTCCATTTTAGAGGAGACAAACTGAGACACAAAGAACTTGAGCAGATCATCACCTCGGAAATGTAGAGCTGGGATTTATTCTAAGTCTGTTGGGCTCTTGAGTTTATGTTCCTATCACCACACTGTACTACCCCTCTTACTAATATCTTGTGGACAGTGGAATTCTGCAAAGCATTGTTTACTTTGGAAATGCTGAATTAGAGGCTTTAAATGGCTTGTCTTCGGGTCACAGAAATAATATTTCATTATGCTGTGTACTCTCTTGAAACTCCACATTACAAAAATGGAGACATAGTCCATTAAACTAGAATCATTCTTTGTTTCAAAGCATTTATTAGATATTATAGAACTTCATGGCAAAGTGAAACAGTAAATAAGAAGGATTCTTAACTTAGGGTTCATGGACTATTAAGAAATGCTTGAATCACCTTCAGAATCTAGAAACTCCTTGAAATTATGACATTTTATGAGTATGAGTATTTTTCTCCAAGGAGAGGGTTAATAATTTTCATTGTGCAGTTGAAAATCCACATAGAACTTTCGACTACCCAAAAACTTAACTGCTAATAGCGTAGTGTTGACCAGAAGCCTTACTTATAATATAAACAGTCGATTAACACTTATTTTGCATATCATGTGTTATATACTGTATTACAATAAAGTAAGCTAGAAAAAAAATGTTAAAAATCATAAAATACATTTACAATATTTATTGAAAAAAATCCACGTCGGAAGCTCCTTTACTAAATGGGATGCTGCCCAATTCATGAATCATTCAATAAAGCAAATTAGACCTTTAAGTTAAGAAGAAAAAATCCACGTGTAAGTGGACCCATGCAGTTCAAACCCATGTTGTTCAAGGGTCAGTGGTTTTATCACATGGGCATATCTTCCAAAATTGTTAAATATTACTCATCTAGATGCTAAAAGATTAAAATTATATTTCTTTCTAGTCAAGGTAATAGGTAATTAAGATGCTTTTAAAAGTATTTTCTGATGCATGTTCCTATGCTGAAGTGCACTAGTAGCCATTATCCAATAAGTCCTGTCATTAGCGAAGCTTGCTACTCTTGAGAAAAACAGGTGTCTTCGAAAACATTTTAGAGTGAAGGTAGAAACACCATGTTATTTATTTTAAAATCCAGCTCTAAATACAAATTTTATTTTTGGGGTTTGATTTTGAGATAACTTTTTCAGTGGAAAAATTTTGTCTTATGGCTGTCTTGTCTTTTAGGACCCAACCCTGGAAGAAAAGATGGAATATTTTCAGAGTCAACTTTTAATTCTCCACAGGGTGTAGCCATAATGAATAATATCATATATGTGGCAGATACTGAAAACCACCTTATAAGAAAGGTAATTTCCCATTTAAATAAAGTTTTAATACTTCTAATCAGAAAAACTGATATTTACTTGCTACATCGAATATTTAAAGTGAGAGGATAATGCCTAAATACCTCAGATCATCCTTATTCAGCTGTTTTCAGAAATACATGTTTTAGTTTTATTCTTAGGTATTTGTTTTTCTGTACATCAGCCTGTAGTTGTCAGAGAAGACAAACTCATCAATCAAGTCCTTTTTTTTGTTCTGTATTTCAAAGTCATGCGCCTGATCACCCAAAGCTCCTCATTTTGAGGTATTTTCCTAACTGCTATTTACAAATTCACATTTTGTCCTTTTTCAGTTAAATTTTCTGAGACCTAGGAAAAAAATCAAACACCACTGCCTGCTGCTTTTCAGCTCTTTTGCTTTGCCTGGAAATACTTATCAGCCAACTAGTCTTAGCTTTTGTTTTATGTCATTATAAAAGGTAAAAAAAAAAAAAAAAAATCTCCTGATATATATTCCAGCTCCCCAGAGGTTGTAATCCAGTGGCTTTAAGTTGCCTTCTTTTTAGAAAATAATTAAGTTTATATAACCCATCCTGCCTATATAGTGTTTCAGATACTTCTCTCTCTCTTTCTCTCTCTCTCTATTGACATTTATGCTCATTTATTTAACTGTATTATCACCTAATATATATAATAGGAAAAAACCATATCTAGAACGTATAATGTAAATCTCCATGAGGGTACAAAATTTCTTTACTGCTGAAATCCTAAGCACTTAGGAGAAAGTCTGGCCCACATTAGGTGTTCAGTAGAGATTTGTTAAATGAGTTTCTGAGCAAATAACATCTTTTTAATGAAGCATTGTCTAAAGTGTATATTTCTCTTAATAGGGAAAAGTATTACATGAAAAAGATTTTGTGGATTTATAAATTAGATTTATTTTTTGAAAGTCTCTATTAGAGACTTTCCTTTTAGAGACTTTAATATGCAAATATATTGGTGGGGGCTGTATGGGCAATTCTCTAAGCTTTGATCAAGGATCCCTTTTTAGGCAGAACTTTTTATAGGACTAATGAGTTTATGGTATGTACTTTGGGGGAAAGTGGTTTTTCTGTTGTTACTAAGACCTTCAGATCAGTATTTATTTATCATCTTTTTGGGGTTGTCTGCTTCTATAATTTATCATAGCATCCTACATATCTAACAGGGTATTAAATTTAACCTGCAACATTCAGGAAGTACTCTTCCTTTTTTAATTGTACGCAATGTCTCTTGCTTTAGAACATAATGGATTTTGGAGTATTGACTGCATTTCAAATACTTTTTAAGTAGCATAATCACAAATTTAGGTTACCTGGAGTTTTTTTTCTGTTATATGACTTAGTGTCTGCAAAAATAGGAAATGAGGTGGAATTATCATCTTTTCCTCTTTTTAAAAATATTTTAAGTCCTCATTTGCAGATCATTTGCAGGATTATTTGATCATAATCCTACATTCATAGGTCACAGACATCATCATTCCGTGCAGACGTCTCACATTTAGAATAATTTACTACTTAGTTTATAAATTCCTCTCCAACCGCATTCCCATTTCCCCTGTATAAACACACCTTAGCCAGCCATTTTGACACATTTAATTCATATCTTTTTATTTGTATATGACCTTGTAAAACATGCAGTATTTTGTGTACTTCTTTTTTTAACAACTTTATTGTGATATATTTTACATAGCATTAAATTCACCCATTTCAAGTATATAATTCAGGTATCCATCAGTGGAAGATATATATGAACCATGGTATATTCTTATGATGGAATACTGCTCAGCAATAAAAAGGAACAAGCCACTGAGACATGAATAAATCTCAGAAGTATGTGAAATGAAAGAAGCCTCACACAAAAAAGCCAGTACTGCATGATTCTATTTATATGAAGTACTGTTTGTCTCTGGGGGGCAGGAATGGCTGGAAAGAGGCATGAGGGAACTTTCTGGAGTGAAAGTAACATATCTTTATGTAAGTTGGGGCTACACAGGTTTTTGCATTTATGAGAATTCATCAAATGATAAACTTAAAGTTTATGCATTTTATTGTAAGTTTTGCCTCAAAAAAGGAAAAAACTGAAAAAATATAGAACTCTAGGTAATGATAACGAAATATTTAGGGACAGTGTACTGATGTTTATGATTTACTTTGAAATGCATCAAAAATATAAATGGATTGAGAGATTGATAGCTGGATAAAATATGTGATAAAGCAAGTAAGCGAAATGTTGATAGCAGGTGGTGGATATATGAATGTTTGCTGCAAAATCTTTTGAACTGTTCTGTCTGAAAAGTTTTATGGTAAAATGTTGGGGGAGAGTCTCAGAAGAAATGAGAGCATCTTTTTTTCAGTAGAATGCATTAGTTTTTCAGTTTATGCACTAGAGGCAATACAGTGTAGTAGAGCTAGAACTGCCTGGCTTCAGATCCCAGATCCTGGACTTATTAGCTGTGGAATTTTGGGAAAGTTACATAATAATCTGCCCCAGTTTCCTCTAAAATTATGAAATCACATTCATAGGGTTATTATGAGGATGGATGGATAGATGATTCTTGGATCAGTGCCTAGCATATGTTAAGCTCTATATGTGTCAATTACTAGCCAAGCAAAACTGAAATACGGATATTTAATTTTAAGGAACACTTGGTTTTTTTCTATATTTTGCTTTAAAATTTCAGTTTTCATTTTAAAGTATTTTATAGTTAAAATGCAGTCAACACCAGTTCTGATAGAGGCATCAGAGAGGGATATAAGTGGAAATTGGGGGAATGGATGGGTGAAGAAATGAAAAGTACTGAATTTTGTGCTTTTGAATAACAAGGTCGCCCTATATTTGGTTAGCCTTTTTTTTAAGCTTTGTTTTTAAAACGAAGAATATTGATGTTACAGATGTTTTCTATAGTTCTATTGAAAATTTTCATGTACCAAAATTTAAAAAAAGGAACATGCATTGTATTAAAACGTGTATTAATTTCTGTAGATTGACCTAGAAGCTGAGATGGTGAGCACCATAGCTGGCATTGGAATTCAAGGCTCAGATAAAGAAGGTGGAGCTAAAGGAGAGCAGCAGCCCATTAGTTCCCCGTGGGATGTAGTTATTGGAACATCAGGTTTGTAAACTTTTAATATTAAATACAAATAAATTCTGCTTAGTGTAAGATTAAAAAATTATTCTGGGGACATTCATTTGGATTAATTTTATTGCTAGTTCTTTTATTCTTTTATACCTGTGGCTTGGGATTTGTTAGTTGTGTAAAAACAGTAATACATACAAGATAGAATATGTTATAATTTATAATATTACACATTATATTTTATATACAAGATAGAGTATATGTTACTCTAATATTAAAGAATTTTATTTTAGCTGCAGCTTTCATTAATATATTTCTGAATATTCTCAAATTGGAAGAATTATAGTTTCAGAACTTCAGAAGATTATTCATAAACTGTACCATTTAACAATGTTCTTTTTATTCTAATTTGAAAAAGAAATAAAAGACAGCTGCTTTTTTTTTATATTTAGACTTGTACTGAAACATGGTAGCTTCTTTTGAGCAATTAAAAAAAAAGTTTACCCTACTGAATTATGTAGATATTGATAATGCATACGATTTACTTTTTCTTTACAATCTTTATTATTTATATGAATTGACTATAAGATAATCCAGGAGCATAAGTTCTCTTATTTTTCATTGGCCCTCAGTGATACTGAGATGGTTATTTACATGTCTAAAACCAGAGTAATGAATAAAGTAAGTTAATAGAATACAATGAAAAATGAATTTGGGGCTGAAAGGTTTTTATGGTCTTAATATTTTTATAGCTCGAATAAGCACCAGTTTAGTTGAATGGCTTTACATTAGAAATAATTTTCTATTCCAATTTGCTTATAATTCAAAGACCTTAAATTTTTTATTATGATTCACTTTTTATAAAGTTTTTATTATTCATAAAATGAATGAACTTCTGGTACTACCTGTACTTAATATATATAACTTAGTTATTTTGTATAAATTATTTTTGAGATTTTCATGTTTGGAATTCTGTGTCCTAATAATCATGAGTTGTTTTAGTAGCTCATAGTGGGGAAGGAGTTGGGAAGGGTAGAGGGAGCAGTACATCCCAGGTGCAGTCAAGAAGGGAATATATTTTATGTAGAGAATTTAGCAATAGTAGTAAAACCACTACAGCTCAATCTTTTTATCACCGTGCATCGGCAATTCTAAATAATTTCAGAGTTAAAAATACTCATTCCCACTAGGATCTACCTACCACTCCTGCCTCTCTGCCTTTGGTGCACCACTGAGCTATTTCAACATAAATCTTACAGATGGAAAAGTAATCTGAAACATATTAGTAAAATAGTCAAAGTGGATGAGAATTGTTGCCTTGAGATGCTCTTACCCTCCCTAGAGGAAAAAAATATATCTGCCTTTACTATGTGAGCCCCCAATGTTTTATAGGTAATAGTCCATATAGAGTTCAGTCATCAATTTTTAGATTTTGCAACTTAAAGCCTCTTTTTACTGTCAGTAATTGCCACAATAATGCTTCATAAGAAATCATCCCCAAATTCATATAACCTAAACCTTTGTTTATTGGTCACATATGGGGTTAGGGTCACCTGGTCAAGGCTGAGGCTTGACTTGGTTCCAGGTGCTTCTAAGGTGCAGATCTCCATTTGTTTCTCATCCTCCTTGGACCAGCAGCATCTGAGGCATATTCTTTTGGCAAAAGGCAGAAGCACAAGAGACTAAGTCCAGTCACACATCTTTTAAGCCTTTGTTCATGTCATATCTGCTTACCTATTATTAAAGCAGGTTACATAACTAAGCTCAAAGTTATGGGGCAGAGGTAGGCACTTTGCCTACAAAAAGTCCATGGCAAGGATGTGGATGTATGATATTACTACAGAGGAGTGAAGAGTTGAAACCAATAATTCAGTCTGTTATATACATCAGAATTTACATTGTTCATTAACAGGATGTTCTTTACTAAGTTGAATTTATTTAACGACCAGAGAGTGCTTAAATATTTTTCTAGGCTAAAAGTTTTTCAACCATACTTTATGGCATGGAATTTCTAGGGTTTTTTTTTGTCTCATATCTATAATGTATCTAAATCACTTTCCAAGAAAACCTTGTCTCTATTGACCAGTACTCCCTCAGCTTCCAGTTGGAGTGATGTGCTATTTGCGGCTTGTGTCATTAAACTCAGTTTTAAGTAAAGGAAGTCCTGCCTTACTTAGCTCAACAGATCATTATAAGCATGTGGCTCTGCACTTACAGCTTAAAATAGCTTCACTTCAGGTCCTTGCAAAAGGAGTAATCTTGAATGCACTTAAGCTCAGTACCTTTCAAAATACTAAGAGAGAATGATTTTCAAGCACTGTATGAAGGACCTATAATCACAATGACTACACTAACCCGAGAGTTTTTAGCCATAGGTTATATACCCAAGGCGTTCATGGTTAGGTTTCATGAGGTACTTAAACTTCCCATACCTTCTATTTAAAATTTGGGGGATTGGTCAGATTCTCTTCAGAGTTCAAAGTGGTATGTTACCCAAAAACATTTTAAGAGCCATCACTTTAAATTATTCTAAAATCTAATCTAATCCTGGATTAATGTATATTGTCAGAGTATGTGGAAATTGGATCATTGAATATTTGCTCTCCTTACAGTTGTTTTTACTAAACTATATTTTGGCAACATGCCATTCATTAAAAATATATCGACACATAAGCATCACATTCATTTATATTGATGTTTGTGTATGTGTTTCGTATTATGTATTTCATCAAAACATAGCCCTATGGGACTTGTTCCTGTTTTTACTATAGTATTTGCTGGTAGTTTCAGTTATTACCTTAAAAATAACCTCTCTGTATTATAGGTAGTTACACTTTTTCTTAAGTATCAAGTTTGTTTTTAAGCTCCTGGAAAATTTGACTATCATAACTGTGTTTGCCTTGTTCTATGGACTGCTAGGGAACTTAGAGACAAATTTATCTTTAGCAAAGGACAATGGAAACATGACATTCAATTTTTAGTATTAGTATGGCTGTATCTCTCTTTTCTTCCCTATTTACCTCTTGCTTACATTTTCTTATTTTAAATGTGTTTATCTAATCAAGGTTTATTTCTTTATAAGCTACTTTAATGTTTTATATAATAAAAGTAGAATTAAGTAAATACAGTAGAATCCTTTACTGAAGTGATTATGATAATTGTTCGATTAGAAAAAAAAATCTGTTAACTATGGGAATCATAAAACTAAAAATGCTTTGTTTTAATTTGAGAAATATAAGTGTACAATTTTTAGCCAAGATTTTGATGTAGGACCACACCTAATTTAACAACAATTTGACTTAGCTACTTGCCTTTATTGAGTCTTTCCAGAGTATTCAACTTTATTTTCATAGAAACAGCTTCCTTTTTGCATTTATATTAAATTGGCTCAGATATATTTAAATTACATAATAGTAAAACTGGTTTAAACAAATATGGGTTTAAACGCAACTTGAAGGGGATTGTGGCTGAGGAAAATTGTTCTTGTAAACACTAAAGTTTTTTAATGCTTTAAGAATTTTATAGAATGTTTCTGAAATTCTACCGTAGTTAGCAATTTGAGAGTGGATGGAATTATCAGGAGGAAAACATGAAAAATAGATTAGGTGTTGTATCTTCATACATTAGGTTGTTCTTCGAGGTAAATAGTGAAGCATGGCTACACCTAGCAGCATGGACAAGTATCAGGAGTCGGTTGAGTAAAAAAAGCAAGTTGTTGAAGAGACCTACAATATGATTTCTTTTATAGAAAGTTCAGTAGCAAGCAAGGCTAATATACTGAGAAATCCATCCACACATAGTAAAATAAATATAAGAGAAGAAAAATGAAAAACGAATTTTTAGATTAAATGCTTCTGGCAAGAGGAGGAGGGGAATCTGGTCACAGAAGGATGCACTAGGTTCTGAAATGTTTTCCTCTCGAGCTAGGTGGTGTGCGTATGGATGTTTAGTTATTAAACTTTATAACATTCATTCATATGCATATTTAATTAAAAACTAAATCTTATTAAAAGCAAAATAGATTAGGTAAAGAGAATGAAAAATAACAAAGACAAATGCACAGTTAAATACATACCCTACCAAGCGACCCAGTTAATAAAACATACTTCAAGAAGAGATTAAGGAAAAGGACTTGAAAGACCTCTGATTATTTTAGACATACACTTAATGTGTAAATATATGGGTGCATTTTAAATAGCATCTGAATATTTAACCTAATTATGCCATTACAGTGATAAAATGCGTAAATAATTAGCTTAAAGTGATTTTTACAAAAGTGATTGTTTCATCTTCATTTTGTGATTATCACGCCAAATACGGTCAGAACTATATAATGCACTAAAAATAATTACTACAGTATATTCATTTGGTCAGCAGAAACTGTCATGTTTCTAATATGCATGACTTAACTTGTGCCAGACAAGAACCTCTGTTAGTCTCTACATAGACTTTACCTGATTTTAAATCATTTATACAAAGGATAATGTGCCCGAATCCCATTAACCTTCTTTGGCCCTTTAATCAGTATTTTCTCTACATGGAGGTTTAGCTATTCTTAGACAACCTTTAATGATCAAAATCGAGCTATTTAGTATGCTGATCTTATAATCTACAGTGTTGGTACTTATGTGTTTAGATAGCATGCTTCTCAGAGTTCCATTAATATGCTGTAAAATGCCATAGCAAACATTAATCTTCTGCCACTGAATTTCCAAAGTACCCCTTTTTTAGTGTGCTTCAAATAAATATATAAAATATATTTTTTTAGATCCTCTAAATTAATCAGATGATGCAGATTTTTTTTTGAGAAATTTTATACAATGTGACTAGTATGTTTTTATTAAAATAAAAGTAATTTTTTTTTTCATCTAAAATTTGAGAGATGATTCTTATACTGTCTTACCACATTGGGTATTTATAAGATTTTTTTTTAGTCAGGTAATGAGGTATTATTTACAGAAAATAACATTCACCCTTATTAGTTATAAGTTCTATGAATTTTGACAAACACATACAGTCTTATAACCATTATTACAATCAAGATAAAGAGTATTTCCATCACCCCAAAAAGTTATCTCGTAATTTTTCGTTCAGTCCCCCTCCCGCAACTCCCACCACGTACCTCAGCCACTGGCAGTAATGTTTTTCTTGCTCCTCAGTATAGGCTTTTCTGTCTGGCTTATTTCATTTAGCATAATGCTTTTGAGATTCATCCTTGTTGCATGTGTCAATAGTTTGCTCTTTTTTTTATTGCTAAGTCGTATTTCATTGTATGGCTGCACACAATTTGCTTATTAATTCATCAGTTGATAAACATTTCAGGTGTCTGGTTTATGGCAGTTATGATTAAAGCCTCTATAAATGTGTACAGGTTTCTATGTGGACATACATATTTATTTCTCTTGGACAGATGCCTCAGAATGAAATTGCTGGGTCATATGATAAGTGTGTGTGTAATTTTAGAAGAAACTGCCAGACTGTTTTCCAAAGTGGCTATTAAGAGTCCTGAGTGTCCTTCTGGAGTATTGCTTCTGCCTAAAGAACTTCCTTTAACATTTCTTGTAGCACATGTCTGCTGACAGTGATTTCACTTGGCCTTTTTTCGGCAGGGGGAGGCAGATGGCGAGGGGAGTCTGGAAAAGTATTTAGCTTTCATGTTTGAAAGATGTTTTTACTCCGTATATGTCTGAATTAACTTCTTTTTTCTTTGATATTTTAAAGAGGTCATCGTATTTTCTTATAGCTCTTAGTTTTAAATAAGAGGTCTGACGCTTTTCCTAGTTCCTTTGTATATAAAGTGTGATTTTTCTCTGGCTGCCTTCAAGATTTTGTCTCTCAGCAGTTTGATATGTCTAGAAGTATCCTGCTTAGGATTCTGGAGTCTGTGGTTTGATGTCTATTATTATCTGTGAAAAATTCTCACCATTATCTCTTAAGATATTTTTTCTACTCCTTTTTCCTCTTTTGGGGATTTCAGTTACTCATATGTTAGACTCTTATGTGGTATCCAACAATTCTTACATATTGTATTCTTTTTATTGCACCCATTTTTTTCTCTTTATGTTTTGATGTGGATAATATCTATAGAGTCATTGTTTCCTCAGCTGTGTCTAATCAGCTGATGAGCATATCGAAGGCATTTTTCATCTGATATTTTTATAGCATTTCCATTTTACTGTCTTATAGATTCCGTCTATCTGATGAAATTCCTCACCTAATTAGGTATGTTGGTCACCTTTTTCTCTAACTTACTGTAGTAAGCATAATAATTTCAAAGTATATGTCATATAGTTCCAAACTTCAGGTCATCTCTGAGTCTGTTTCTGTTGATTGCCCTGTCTCTTGAAAATGGTTTTGATTTGGTTGGGTTGGGTTGGGTTGGGTTGGGTTGGGTTTTTTTGTTTAGTTTTTGCTTGCTTTGTGTCTTCTCATTTTTTATTAAATTCCAGTCATCTTGTGTAGAACTTTAGAAGCTGAGATTGATAGTATTTATGCAGTTCTTATGGGAGGTTGAGTCAGTGCAATCAGAAGCTGGGCTGGGTCTGGGTTTAATTATTCCCTTGAGTTCTGTTAATTCACCATACCTTTTGAATTCCTCTAGCAGTGGGCTGGTGTTGCCTAAGCTTGGGGGCGTAGATTCTGGAGGGTTTTTCTCAGCATTACTATTCCTCCCTCAGCTTTCAGTCATCCTGCATAGCGAGCCACAGAGTGGTTCTCTCTCTTCACATTTACAGCTACCCCGGGGATAAACTGCTGCATTTTGTCATTCTGTACTAGGTTGTGTTGGGGCTAAGGGGAAGTGCTCTCTGTTATTCTGATCAGCCTCAGTATTAGGGAGGCCCTGTGTGCATGAGCCTTCTTGAAAGGCCCTGTGTGCATGAGCGTTCTCTCTGGCAGCTCAACTGCCTTGTATCTCTGAGTGGTTTTGAAGAGTTTTCCTATTTCTCCCTCAGGAGTGGGTAACCTCTGCTTGGTGTTATTATGGGATCTTTGGCCAAAGACAATTCCCTGTCCTTCTCTCAGAGGTAGAGAGATTTTTTTCTTCTACTCTTTCTCCAGTTGTCTCATTGGTCTTTTCCTGTGCTCTGGGCGGGTGACAGCTTTGCTGCTTTTTCCTAGTGGCTTAATGCTTTGCTTCATAGGAGGTTTAGAGACTGTGTAGAAAAAACTATTTACACTAATGGCTGGTTTCACAGATGCTCTTAAGAGGGTTCTAGTCAGTGGGTTCTATTTTTATCATAGTTACGTAAAATAACTCAAAATTTTTTAAAGCTGGATTGCAGGTAATGTTTTCATTATCATGTTTCATGTGCTTATTTTATTCCTGTTTTCTGAAGCTATTCCACTAATCCTTATTGATGAGTATGATGGGTTTTGCCTTTTAAAATACTTCCAAAACATTTTTAGCTTTTAGCATTGTCCTTTTTTAATTTGTGACTGTTGAGAGTCAGTGATATTAAGTGTACTCTTAATTTAAAATTGAAATGTTCGTGATTGCCACACTCTTGTTGGAATAAAACTAATACCTATACTCAGTGATACAACTATGTGATTTAGATTTCAAAATCCAGGATGAATAGCGTAAATAATATAACACTTGTTAGTTTGATAGACATTATAAATGCCAGACTACCTTTTTCTATTTTTTTAAAACTCACTTTATTTGTAAGAACAAACTCTTCAGCCTTCAGTGAAATGATCAGGCAGGATAAAAACTTTAGAGGTGGTATAGCATGGTAGTCATGAGCATGGACTCTGGAGCCAGGCCGCTTGGGTTCTAATTAATTTCACATTTTAGTAGTTGTGTGACTTTGGACAACTTACTTAGACTATTTATGCCTCAATTTCCTCAAGTAAATTGAAACTACTAAATTTCAGAGGCTTATTGTGAGAATTACGAAGATTAATGTTTGGAAAGCACTGCCGACTTCATCAGTTGGTACGTGGAACCTCAGACACCTGAATCCTGACTTGACACAGCCTGTGCATCTACGCTTTTCCTCATTCCTCGGGTTTCTTAAGGAAATACATGCACAGAGACCAAGACCAAATAGATGTTCACTCTTTATTACTGTGAAGCTTTTGCCTTCATACAGTAGACCTTAGTTGGCCTGTTTGGAGGACTCTTTATGGAGGCCTGATGTGGTCTTTCATTCACACATATGCCAACACAGCTCTCCTCTGGCAAGGTAGAGGCTTTAAAAGCATGTTATCTTCTAATAATTACAGTAGAGGCTTTAAAAGCATGTTATCTTCTAATAATTAGAAATAATTCTGTTTCTAATCTTTATGCTTTTTTCTTTTTCATACTTGTTATACAAATTAGGACCTTCCTGTGATGCTATGTAAGTGTTGATAGCAGCTATCCTTGTCTCATTTGTGTTCTCAGGGGACTATCTTAGTCAGCTTGGACTGCCATAGAGTACCTCAGACTAGGTGGCTTAAACAACAGAAATTTATTTTCTCACAGTTCCGAGGGCTAGAAGTCCAAGGTCAAGGTGCCAGCATGACTGGTTTCTGGAGAGCTCTCTTCTGGCTTATGGACAGTTACCTACATACTTTGTCCTCACTTGGAAGGGACAAAATAAAATAAATGTGAAAAGCTTTGATCTAGTTTTAAAGTGATTAAGTAGAGACAGTCTCCAGAATATGTGGATGTCACTGTCACTTTTAATACAGTTTGTGTTTATAAAAATATTTGACGATGAAAAATTAAATTGAGATAAACTACTTTCATTTATATTTCATAGGAGAGCAATTTAGAATACAGAGAAAGAGGCAACATGTGAAATAGATTTTTCCATTGGACTGCCTAGGTTCAAATTCCAGTTTTTTCATTTGCTAGCTATGTGATCCTAGCAAGTTACCTGACCTCTCTAGCCTCAATTTTTTCATCTGTAAAAAGGGCCTCATAACACTACCTGTCTCCTGGGGCGTTGAAAAAATTTAAGTGATGATCTCTGTACAGTGCTTGGCACATAGCAACCACAGTTTATAGAGAATCATCATCACCTTTTTTGTTGTTAAATTGAAAGACAATTGAAAGTAATACAAGTTAAGGAAGTAAAGTTCCTTCTGGATACCAATTACTTTAAAGAAAATACAAATAAAATAGCCTTAGCGAGATATTTCTTAGAGCGTAGGATATATCTGACCAAATTTTTTTTAGTTAAAATACCTCAATTGCATGTAAAAGTAGCCTCAGAATACATATAAAATTAAAATATTTAAACTATAGAATTTGAGAAATAGAGCCTTATTGTAATAAGCTATAAATTAATTTTACAACTATTCATTTTAATTTTAGTAAATACTAAGTTTCATAAACAGCTGTTTTGTACTATATTGTACTCTTACCTTTTTTGTATGTCAACTATATCTTTTTTAAAAAGTTTTATAACTAAACAGTATATTTTAAAATAGCAATAGTGATGTATAGCTAAGTTTAAAATCGAATACTATCGCAGAAATATACATGTCTTAAACTATTAAAAGATAGATTTTCCCATGAGAAATTGTTCAGAAAACCTGTTACTAAAGCATATAATGTAGCTGGTTAGTACTGGATATTTGACTGCCAAAGTTTCTTTGGAAAATATGTTATCAACCCATTTCTTTTATCATATAAAATAGAAATTAAATGTTTAAAAACATTGTCCCTAGAGGTGCAGAGGGACATATTGCCACTAAAAATACTTTGGATTTCTGTGAATTTACAGATAAAGTTATAAGTCTAAAGAAGTATACCTTTAACAAAGAAAATTTTCAAAAACAGTTTAAAACATTGCAACGTTTTTATCTTCTAGCAGATGATTTATAAACATCTTGCTCTTTTTACCTAATTTAAATTTCTCAAACAATTGGTATGTTTTGTATTATCTAGATATGTGTATAATATTTACTGTTTGTTTTTTATAAAGATTCAGAGGTCCAGAGGGATGACATTCTGTGGATAGCCATGGCAGGGACTCATCAGATATGGGCACTCCTACTGGACTGTGGTAGACTCCCAAAGAAAAGGTAAGTGACAGCATCTCTCTGGGTAAACTGCACACCTCGGAGTTCACAGAATTCCCTTTCCCAAAGCCCCATCCTTGCCCCACTCACTGAATTGTCAGCATATGCTGGGCTATATACTCCCACAACAGCCAACCCAGGTTCTCAGCATCTTAAGGTTTATTTTTTGCTCACCTACGTAAGTTTGCTGGGGAGTAGTACTGCTCTGCTACCCATGCTGGTGAAGCAGCCACCATCTGGATCTTTGCCAGTCATCCTGACAGAGAGGTGGCGAGTAGCTTATGGCTCTTAAAGCTTCTGCTCAGAAGTGACACATCAATTCTACGTAATTTCCTCAGCCAAAGTAAGTCTCATGACCACACCTAACTTCAAGGAAGCTGGGAAGAGCAATCCCACAGAGCGTCTAGAAAGAGAACTGGAAACATTTGGTAGGTAGTGGTCTTTTAACAGGTAGTTCCGATATCCCCAATCACTGGTTCAGTTATTTGAGTACTGTAAAGCAGAGTAGGTAATAGCTCTGGTTTTGTAGTGAGGCCTGAGATTGAATCTTGGCTCTGCCACTCGCTGCGTGAGCTTAGGAAAGCCACTTGAACATTCTAAGCCTCATTGTCCTTATTTATATCTACCTCTTAGGCCTGTTTTGAGAGTTAATAACATGTGTGAAGAACTCCTCCTATTGCCTGGCATGTACAGTAAATGTTGGTAGCTTTGTTGCTGCTGTTGAGGATACAAAGATGAAAAAATAGTGTCTCTACAGAGATTTTCTTTTCGATAGAGCTTCTCCCTCCTGTTCCTAACACCCCATGTAGAACTGACCACACTCTTCTGATTCACTATACTTCGCATGTAGTTATATCACTGCACTGGTAAGTTCTTTCTCTGTCCCCCTCCCCACCTCTCTCTCCCTCTCTCTTTCTTTGTTTTTGGTTGCACTTATTTGTTTACATAACTATTTCCGCTTACTAGACTGCCTTTTCAAGGAAAGAGCCTTTTCTCATTCATTTTTGTGTCCCCACTACCTAGGATAGTACCCAGTACATAATAAGCCAAGTAAGAAATAAATAAATGAATAAATGTCAGTAGACAGTATAGACTGTCAGATTGCCATAGAAAGTGCCTATCATCTCACTTACTTTTATCAATAGAATGGAGCAGTTATATCATCCAAAATATCAAATATATTTCAAATAGTGTATATGTGTATGTGTTGCTTAATATGATGTTTGCAACATTTAATCATCCATCTAATAAATATTTATTAAACATACTATATACTAGACACTATGCTAGGCAATAGGGATGAAATATGTTTGCTAATTAAGCATAAAATGAAAAGATATGATTGCTGTCCTCAGTGGGTTTACAGAGGAGAAGAACAGATTAGCAAACAAACAAAACAGTTGAAAGTATAGGTGCTGTGTAAAAGAGATCACACCAGTAGTTCTTTAAATCGAAAGCGAGCCTTACATCAGGGGTCCCCAACGCCCCGGCCGCAGACTGGTACCGGTCTGTGGCCTGTTAGGAACTGGGCCACACTGCAGGAGGAGAGCGGCCAGCAAACCAAGCAAAGCTTCATCTATTTGCAGCTGCTCCCCAGCATGAGCATCACCCACTGCCTCAGCTCCATCTCAGATGATCAGGCATTAGCTTCTCATAGGAGCACTGGTCTCTGGTGCCAGTAAGGTTCAGGGACCACTGCCTTACATAAATAAGAGGAACTCCTGATACCAGTTTGAGATACTAAGGAAAGCTTCCTGGAAGATGCTACTAAACTAGACCTGACAGAGGAGTAGGAGTTAGGCAGGGAGAGTGGAGGTTTTGCAGGCAAGAAATGACACTAGTGCTTTTATTTAAGGGAACTCCTTTTTAAATTGTTGAGACTCCTTGTAGTAATCACCTTTTATTTGTTTATTTTTATAAATTCCTTAAATAAGTGGCCATATTTTATGTATTCTTTATCCCTTTACCTCCATCCTCTGCTCCGTACCTGATTTCAACCTTGGGAACATATCAACCACTAAGTGATTGATGATTGTTTTAGACTTTTGCATGTCGTGCCATATTTGGTCCCAGTTATTTATAGTCTCTCATTATTTTGCTTTGTAGTCAGCTTTTCTTTTCTCAACACAAGACACCACCGTGTCTTCCTTACAGTCCCTCTGGCATAAACTTAGAAACCAACGTGTAAAACTTTCTTTGCTTTACAAAAGCAATTGTTACAAATAATCATTATAAATGATAGAAATTTTCTTAATGTATATAAGATATTGATTGTATAATTGATTAGTTAAGCAACATAATCATCCTTATCAGTTTCTTAAAACAGGTAATGCTTTACCTGGGTATCTTTCAAAATGATTCTTTCAATTCCTTTTGCTAGTCTCTAATATGTACAAGAAAACAAAACATTTTCAATGAAAATTTAAGCTTTAAGCTATCAAGAGCTAGAAAATCTTTTTAATTCCCTTTCAGAACCTAATATTGCCTGAGGCTAATAGGTCAGGGCCTTAAGGTGGGATTCAGCTGTACCTGTCTCTGACCGTTTGGAGGAAAAACAATCTATCCCATCATGTTCATTGTTTTTATAATTCTAACCTTGTCAGTGATTTCCTTTCTGGCCATTGAGAATAGTTTCATTTTTGTATATGTCAAAAAAAAAAGTGGAAAAGTCTTCACACAAAAGGAATCAAAAAATTTAACTAAGCCAAGATCAGCAGATTTTTTTTTTTTTTTACAATGCTTATCACCATTGATTTTATTATTTACACTCATTCATTTAGTAACTAAATTGGACACAATGAAACAATGTCAACTTTAACCAATGAACTTGTCTTTTTCAGTGAGTTAAAAAAAGGAACCTGCCTTCGGTTTGCGGGAAGTGGAAATGAAGAGAATCGAAATAATGCATATCCTCACAAGGCAGGTTTCGCCCAACCTTCAGGTCTTTCTCTGGCCTCTGAAGATCCCTGGAGCTGCCTGTTTGTAGCCGATAGTGAGAGCAGCACAGTGAGAACCGTCTCACTGAAAGATGGAGCAGTGAAGCACCTTGTAGGAGGAGAGAGAGATCCCATGGTAATAAAAACCACCTTGGCACAGTGTGCCCACGCACTTCCCGAGCTTGTAGTTTTCTGAATTGTGACCAGTTAATAACATTTCGGAGAGAGTTCTGCTTTACCCACTAGTTAAAGCAGAAGTCAAACCAAAGGAAATGTGAATATAAAGAAACAAGTAGCAAAACCATCTAAGAAAAGTAAACTGACTCTACTTGATTATATATAACTGTTAAGGCTTCAGAGAGAAAGGAAGGGTACAATCTTGAGTACCAAGAGAAGTCTGAATCAAATGCTCAGCCTTATTTATATGAAATCAGACCTTTTCCCATTAACAAGTAGTATATACAGCCATCTTAATTTTCACTTTACATCCTAACAGACAGTGTAAAAATTTTAATGCACGCTGCTTTTCTCTTCTTTTTTTAAAAAAAGAATTTATTCGCTTTTGGTGATATTGATGGAGTAGGAATTAACGCAAAGCTTCAGCACCCACTTGGAGTAACATGGGACAAAAAAAGGAATTTACTTTATGTGGCAGACTCTTACAATCACAAGGTGAGTCTTGACAGAATTATGTAATACCCTACTTTTTATTCGTGGTATTTAAAATGCTGAAAATTCTATGAGCCTCCTACAACTGCCACTCCTAAAATGCAGAGAGGAATAACAGTCTTTGACAATTATATACAAGCATTTTCTGTTCTTTGCTCGGTCTTTTCTTTACAAAGAGGTTATGATGGTACGCTGAGCTCAGGAAAGGACTAATAAACAGATTCCAATGGCTATAGCCAAAACTGAATTGCAACCCACCAAATCTTCTTAGTAACAAATTCAGTAAATAAGGAGAAGGCAAGTAGCAGAGAAATTAATATGTTGACTAACAAATGAACATTTTTGAGCTGTTGAATAGTTGCAGTGCCTGTTAGCAAATAATTTCGTTTTAAGCAACATTTCCATTTGTCTCTGTTGTACTGACCATTCTACTATTTCCATTTTTGATTTTTTAATAAAAATCAGTGGGAAATATTAATATTTTATGAGTGACTATAAATTTAATACACTTAAGACACATTGGGGAATCATTAAGTTTAACATCAGTAGCAAATCCTCAGCCAATGTTAGATGCTCATGAGAAGTCAGTTCAGTTGTGTCCCATTGTGACAAAAGGGACATTTAAATTTTTTAAATTTCATAAATAATTTCAAGAAAATATAGAAATGCCTGTTCCTTTTCTGAGATTTTTTTTTTTAAGAATACTAATGACAAACAAATTCTCTAGCTATAATACTGTCCTTTTCCGTACTACAAACATGCGATTGAGCTTCAGGTACACCAATTTTCTTCCTTTCTTTTTAGATTAAAGTTGTGGATCCAAAAACAAAACACTGTACAACATTAGCAGGAACTGGAGACGCAAGTAATGTTATTGGTTCCAGTTTTACCGAGTCAACTTTTAACGAACCAGGAGGATTATGTATTGGAGAGAATGGTCAGTTATTATATGTAGCAGACACCAATAATCATCAAATTAAAGTGATGGATTTAGAAACAAAAACGATTTCTGTGGTAAGTAATCTTAAAATATAAGTTAGAGGATATCATTTTATGAATGAAACTAAGATCCTCCTAGCACTGACAGGTACTTTTGGTTAGTCCTTCACTAGTGATGAAAACGAAACATGTAGGTAGAGTAGTAAATAAACGTCTGTTTCAAGGATATCTTATTTTTAAAGTAAAATTCCATTTGTACTGAGAGTGCTTGAGAAAGATACTATAAGTTGGAAAGAATTTGATGGACTTTCAGAAAAAAAGGAAAAAGAGGACTCAGATCTGTTTTTTCAATGCGTAGACATTCTGACACATTTTTTCATTTGCCTGAAAAAAATGCGAGTTATTTTTTCTAAAATTCTAAGAATTTCCAAGATATGTTTCAAAATAAAAACAAATTGTCATAACATAAATGTCATTTCTTTTGACATAGATCTCTGCCATAAGATGAATGACATAGTTGGCAATGAAAATTCTAAGAAGATGTATATTATATTCACTACATTTAAATTGATAAAGTTTTATTCTAATTTCCTACCATCTATAAACATATTGGACAATTAATTACATTTCATTCATAAGTGTTGGTAACCTTTTTGGCAGGACTAAATATTTTTCTGAACCTACAGAATAATCATGAGGACATCTAAGTAAACATTTTAATTCAGACTAGAATGGCAATTAAGTTTCATTGAAAATTGAGATTCTATGACATAAAACCTCGTTTTAGAATGAAGTTTAAAAATAAACTCTCATTCTACAGTTACTATAAAGTATCTGTGCTTTAATAAAAATTTCTTATTTCCCAGCTCCCAGTCTTCATGTCTGAAAGTACGATAGTAGATGGCCCATTCCTGGTAGAAAAACAGAAGACAGTACCCATACTACCTAAATCTGCCCCAGCCATTAGACTTCCCCCAGTGGCTGCATCTCCAGGACAGACTCTCCAGTTCAAGCTAAGATTAGACCTCCCGTCAGGAACAAAACTAACTGAAGGAGCACCTAGTTGCTGGTTTCTAACAGCCAAAGGTATGAGAATAACCTTGCAAATGCAAATATTCCATAAATTCTTGATGTTTAATCTAGTAATCTTTCTCATTTGTTATGTGAGTTTTTGCTCTATAGTTGGGCAGGATTTGAAGGAAGTCTTGTGACAAAATAGATCCAGATCTAAACCCACTTTAGCAGTTTTCTGTAATCTTTGTGAGTCATTCCTCTTTTATTAAAGAATAGTGTAACTCACTCAAAATTAATCATAATTGCGTCCATTTGCTACTAGGCAAGTCAGTGACATGAGGCAGGCTTCTGTAGTCTCAGAATGATAGGTCCTTGAATATTATAGCTGTGAAAAGTACCAAAAGACACCATCTATTCTAAACCTCTTTTATAAATGAGACTAATGGCTCAAAGAGTGATTATAATAAATGCTCATTATACTGATTATGATAAATGCTCAAGGGCATATATTAAATGGCATTTGAATTCATCTCTGCTTGTTCTTAGGTTAGTGTCTTTGTGCCACTCCATCTCAAACTTGCTCTAGGGGTTATTAGGCCTAAAAATGAAATTTTTTTTAAAGACATAAAATTCAAAGCCGCCAGTTACACACAAGGAAGTTATAAAGGTTTCTAAACCTTACTCTCAATTTCTGTACTTAACTCATCAGTTGGTGGACGAGCACCAGGCCACGGACTATACTTGGAGTGGCACCGATGTAGAGCACACCATGAAGAAGGGAGAGGGGAGAACGAGAACCAGGAAAAAATGAATAAGCAAGTAGGAGAAAAACCAAGAGAGTTGAGTTTCCTAGAAGCAGCTGATTTAAGGAGATAGTGACCAGCTGTGTCAAGTGCAATATATTGTTGATAGATCAGGTAACATAAGGACTAAGAATTGATCACTGATTTAACGTTACAGAGTTAGTTGATGTGCTCAACCAGAGCTGTTTCAGAGTGATGGATGAGGAGATGCCTGATTTAAAGCAGGTTAAAAAAGAGTAGAAGAGGAATTGGAGAGAGTGAATACAGACAGCTCTTTCAGGATAAGAGAAAATAGAGCAGTTGATAGAAGGGGGAAATGGAGTTGAGAAAATACCATGTTTATTGATGGCAAAGATCCGGTTGAGGAAAGAGCTCATGGTAGGTGGCGGGGGTGGGTATCCTTTAAGATATGCGAGGGGAGGGTATGGAGTGCACAAGTAGAATGCTGGCCTTTGTCAGGAATGTGAACAGCGTTTGCACAGGAAGGTGAGAAGGCCCAATGGGTGACCCAGAGAGCTAGATGGATGGCTAGGGAGGTAGATGCAGGTGGAAGTTTTCTTCCAAATGCTTCTGTTTTCTTAGTACTTTGAGAAGCAAGGCCGTCAACTGAGAGAGAGGGGAGAGGGTTCTGGAGGTTTGAAGAGGGACATGGTCATCTGTGAGGCCATGCAGTTCTAGGAGGATATTTGGATAGCTTTGTGGGCAGAATCCTCAGTCCCTGGCCGTTCCTCAGTCCTCTACAGGTTCAGAGCAAGTTCTCAATTGCCAGTTCAACTGCTCTGTCCATTGGTTGGAAAGCATTGCATCAGTTGGAGATCGCTGTTAGTTTTTCTGTGTGAAATTAAAGAGCAGTGTACTGGTTTTTAAAATAGTATTATTGACACATTAACATGTTTGTTATAACTCTTTGTCAAACATAAATATTGAGTCATAGAAATATAAATATGGATAGTTTAAAGGAAAGTGAAGTAGTCTAGAGCGAATTCTTAGCGATTTTATCACTTGTCTAAAATATTGGTTCCATTTTTATTGTATGGGGTAAATAAGGTTTCAGGCAAGAATCCTAATAACCGAAGGTTTTTGAAATTATTTTATGGGGTACATTTGTACACCTATGATTAAAGGACTTTTCTTTTCTTGGCTAGTTAGAGACAGAAACACTTATTTTTAACTAAATTTTGGTCTGTATAAACTTAGTTTTCAGCATATGCAAAGGTTTTAAGCCAAAAAAAAAAAAAGGCAGCATAAAAGCACCATTAGCATATTATAACTTTCACAAATCCCATGTGTGATGTATCTGAAAAATATCTAAAAAAAAAACCATTTTCTGCTTTTTATTTCTAGAATTGGACATTTAAATAGCCCAATTTACTTTCCTGTTTGATTTAAAATATAAGTTCCCCACCAATCTGCTATCTAGCAAAATCAAACATTAAATAAAATAAAACATACTCCTCCATCCAGACATAAGCAAAGAAGGCCAGAGAATGTTAAAAGAATTGTTTAAAAGCTCCTACATAATGGTTCTGGACTTTTTAGATTCTCACCTTTCACCTTCTCCTTACTCTCATTTGACATACTTTTTTCAAATTTGATTTTTCAGTCAATAGATTAGAAACACCACCCTGAAGAAGAGCTGGAGAGGACCAATAGGGGCAGGTGCTGATTCATCCTGAGGTCAAAAGGAAGACAGAAAAGCTAAAAAGTAGTCATGGAATCTCTTCACAACTCAGTAGATAGATCAGTTTTTACACAGATGGCCCCGCGTCACTGATAAGTCATTAGATTGAGTTCGGTATACTCTAAGATGGCAGGAAAGCATGTCCCACATTTCCCAGATGCTGGTTCTTGATATCTAAGTCCCTCTAAGGCTGAATGTACGCATGTCCTTCCTCAGTGCGACCTGGGCGTGCCTTCTGACAGAAGGTACTGCGACAGTAAAGACATTTAAAAAGATTTTTTTAATACTAGAAGGTTAAAGATGTTCAGTGGCTTATTAGACTTGATAATCTATTTAAGTCTGAAGAGTTTTATGTATTAAAAACAGGTAGACAGAATCTCTTAATTTTTGTATTGTTCGGGCCATTAGAATAATATATGCAATGTTACTTGTTTCTAAAAAACCGGTGTTATTTATTACTACCTTTCGATATTCAATAATTCATCATAATCTTAATTCGCAAGTCACTGCAGAGTTGTATATACATTTGTATTCCCTAGATTGTTCTGTAGTTTTCATATTATATTACTGAACACTTTTATCTTATACAGTCTTAATTTACCTTTTTATTTTCTAGACAATGAATGGCTTCTTCAAGGGCAGATACCATCTGGAGAAATAGAGAGCATTTCCAGTCAACCAACCATCCAACTGCAGATCCCTGCAGATTGCTTATCACCTGAAGCTGTTATATCTGTCAGCGTGCTGCTTTATTACTGTAGTGCAGACAGCAGTGCCTGCATGATGAAGGGAATTTCGTTCAGTCAGCCTTTACAAATAACCCACGCACAACAAGGTTGCGCAGCCCCAGTAGAGCTCAAGTATATATTTTAGCAAGCTAGCTAGCATCCCAGTCTCCACAGCTGCCTGTTCTCCATCCTCACTGTAATTCATGAAAAGAAACTTTTCTGCTGCCGCTGGATACCAAGAAGCCCACTGCTCAGTTCTAGCAACTGATAAAGCTATACTTCTTATTTAATTATTTATTATAAGCAGATTTCTTCATTCTGGCCATATACCAGCTAAGTCACTGACCATCATTTGAACCATGATGTTATAACCGATGCTGCTGTTTAGCACAAGACTTAAGTCCACACTATAGTACAGAATATTATCATGAGATAATTTACAGTGATTACTGATAACAGTAATGATACCAAATGTTTTAACAATCTTTTTCTACCTTTATTAATAGCAAGCAGCACATTTGAATGTGTAGATTTCACAGTAACTTCAAAGAGAACCTAAGATCCAGTCACGTGTTGGTTATAAGGATACCCGGCATTCAAGTCATATGGTTTGTTTTAAGTGCCCCCCCACCCCCGCCCCGCCACCACCCAAAGAAAAGTCTTTTCATCACAGTAGACACTTAAAAGAGTGCCTGGGTGATAAATATGTCCTTTGTTCTCTTCTATGATTTTCTCAGTTGAGATATATTTAAAAGAGAATTTTTATCTATTTTTATTATAAATTATTTGCTATCTTAACATATTAATGCCTTATCACTCTGTACAGAAAAAGTTTAAGACAGAGTCTCTAAGGTATACAGACTCACCTCCTTTAACTGTTGTCTGACTGAACAGTCTTACCAGATAATGAACAAGTCCCTACAAGTATGACTCTCAAAGAGAAAGGGACTTAAGGACACATTCTGTCTGTGATACTGTTTAATGAAAAAGAATTAATTGTGATAGCTGAATCTTATGTATATATGTTGTCTTAGAAATTCACATTTAACTTGTAAGCTTTAAATACAGATTTATTGGGGGGTTTTGGTTCACATATTCAGAATTTAAATTATGATCATTTATTGTGATGTTTTTAAGAATCACTGTTAAGCCTTCAAAGTGAAAATGTCAATGTGATGCACTTTCATGCTATTAGTATGTATAGTATATCCTAATATATTACCTTTAAAATATTAAGGCAGAAACATATAGTGATTCGATGACACTGTTTTGGGTTTTCTTTTTAACCCCAGATGAAGATATTGCAAGTTTTTTTTTTGCTATCAGAATTTCTCTTTTTTAACTGTTTAAAAGCCTATTCTGGTTTTTACTAATACCAGTTCAACATGTTTATGCTATAATAAGCTTTCAAGATTTTTTCAAAAATCAGGTGAACCATATTTATTCAATAAATATCTATAGATAATATGGTATAACATACCTTCCCATCTTAAGAAAAGTGCTAAATTTGAAGTGTAATCTTTTAAGTACCGTCATCTACCCATTTCTATTTTTTTCAAATATAATTTTGAACATACTATTCACTTTTATACAGGTTACCTAAATCTCTGAAGTAGGGAAATGCATAGATCAAGACTTTGACTTAATTTGTAAGCTGCTAAAGCTATTTTAAAGAGATATAAGTTTAAAGTTAAAGGAATCTTGTTTAAAATTATATAATTTCCTCATAACCTTTTCTCTCCACAAAAAAAATATCTTCTGTAATAAAAGGATGTATGACATTAATCTCTTTTACGGAGAACAGGCCATAGTCGTTTTTTATTTTCATTTGCTTATTTTACTTATCGTTTCCAGTTGGACAAGATGAGAATAGTTTGGCTTAATCTTTTCCTATTTAAAGACATAGTTTCACTCGCTAAAAGAAGTTTATACAATTTTAACTTGCTAATTCAGATATACCTGATAATTTTTCAATATTGTACATAAATACACAGTATGTACTTTCATGTACATTAAAAATCCAAAAGTATTCCTTAGAATCTATTAATGTTCCCTTTGCCTAGGTTATTTAATATCAAGCTTATACTTTATTTTCAAATGACAGTTTTAATGAACATTATTCTTATCCAACTACCAGTCTGCATTATTTTTTTACATTCAAAATATTTATATGAGTATGATTTTTTTTATAAATCATACTAAAGCAATATAAATAGGTTCCTAGAATTTATGACTAACATAAACCTCTTCCTCTTAGAAGTACTAGAAAGTTTACTTTTAAAATTTTCTTGATCCTTGTCTGCCTTGTTTTCTATAAGAATGTCTGCATTTTTTTTAATTTTTGCTTTTCTTTGTGCATAAATTATGATGTCCAGTGATAGTTTAAAGAGTAAGATTTGGGTGTAAGTTACTTTAGGGTGCCAGTAATGCAGCGCTTTGACATAATACCTGGAATCTGTCCTAAAGATTCTGCTGGTTTTTGTTTTTTCCTCCACTCTTTGTGATGTCGTTTCACAAATGGTAGGAATTTTTTCTGCATTTATACACAGGATTGATAGGATCTCTGAAAAGAATTTTGCTTATCTTGAATATGCTGTCTCAAGCAAATATTTAACAACTATTCACAAGGAAAAACTTTACAGTTTAAACACACATAAGTGTAACTTTGGCAAAGTTCAGTGACTGAAAAACGATTTTCTCCTCAACTGTTTTAATAATTATAGTACTGTCCGGCCTGTAGAAAACTATAACACTTAACACAGCTAAAAAAAATGTTTAAGATTTATGAAGTATGTATGTATATAGATACATACAGATACAAAGATCAACTAAAGAATTTCTCACATAAATTCTCTTATCAATATATTTTTGAGCTCATACCACTGAAATAAGTTACTCTCTGTATTTCCAGAGTTGGAATATTTGGGAAGATATTGATAATACCATCTCTGTAATAATTTTCTGCCTGCACAAAATTTACTATTTTATATCTGCCAATTAAAAAGACTTTAGTCTAGCCACCGTGTTTGGCATCATGTTTAAGGTCATGAAAAACTAAATTCCATAGCTCACAATTGCATAAAAATATATCCAAAGGGCTATGTCAGCAGTGGTTCTCCCAAATGGTGGAATTATGGATATTTTTAATTCTACTTTTCTATATTTTTTTTCTCAGTGAGCAATGTGTTATTTTTTAAAAACCCAACTGGAAATGTTTCGTAAGGATTTTAAGTGAACTGAATAGTAAGCACTGTAACTTTTCAAATGTCACTTTTATTACCAAAGATCAAAACATAGTTTAGAGCTCCTGGATCTACCAGGTTTAAGTATGTGATCTGGTGAAGACAAATGATTATGGCTTTTTCTTCTGGTATTTTGTGTAATGTAATGGTTAAGAACAGGGACTTTGCAGGCAGTTGGATTCTAACCCTGTAAAATGAGGCTACTATACCTACCACATGGGGTTACTGTAAGGATTCAATGAAACTGTTTATAAAGCACTTGATAATTAAAGAAACTGCTAGTTATTGGTTTAGTTAATAATATATGACCATAAGCACATGGCTCGACATTTTCTCTGCAACCACAATTTCTAAAGGCAACTATTTCTTTGTCAACTATTTGATATTTTAATTATTCTCCATAGATTTGAGGTTCAAGAGAATTAGTTTTATAATCAAGCATGTTAATAGTCTATAAACAATGTTGTAGTGTTAAAGAAGTATACCTACAATTTTATTTATTTTTTTTAATTTTAAGACCTTTTAGAACTATGAGTAATAAACTTCCTTTGAAAGGGTCTAGACATACTCACCCTGAACCACATTCCTGTAACACACTCTGATGGTGCTTTACAAAATCTTCCAAGTGCCTTCATTCATTTTGCCTCATTTGAGCTTCACAGTAACCTGATGATCAGACAAGTAGATGTTATGTCCATTCTGCAGAACAGGAAACAGCTCTGAAATGTAGGTGACATAGCTCGAGATAGAGTTCCTAGAATAATGCCTGATGCCAGAGCCATGCCTGGCAGGAGCAGTTAGTTGCTCGGCCAGTCTTGTTAAATAACTACGGGGTCAATAGTGAGGGATGGAGCTTCTGTTTGAAAACATCTGGTTCCTAGCTCTACTCAGACGTAGAGTGAAAACAAACTGTGGAATTAGGAGTGCTCACTTTTGCGAATGCTTTAAGCTTTTGCAGTATTTAAATAAAATAATAAGAGTAACAGCTAAATTTATTGAGTGCTCGCTCTGTGCCTGGCACTTTTCTAAGTGTGTGAGATGTATTAACTATTTAATCCTCACAGGGTACTTTATGAGGGACTATTTTTCCTTATTTCTCTGATGAGGAAACTGGGACACAAAGAAGTTATAAGGAGTTTCACAAACATAGTCAATATCCTGCATTTAGGAAGTGGCTGAGCCTGATGAGTCTGCTCAACTACCATGCTGTTTTTACCTCTTTAAGTAGTTTTCTTAAAAACAAATCTTTCATAGTTATATATAGTAACTGATCAATCCAAGGAACCCAGAAAGTCCTAGTGATAATTGGTTTTGAAAGTTAATTTAAATCCATTTAATTATATAAGCTTTTTGGACTTTTCATTATACTCTCTTATCCTTCAAGGTTTGGAACAGCCTTTATAATTGATGTTCTCCAGAAGAGCTTCTGTACCATTCTTTCTTAAATTCAGATATTATCCAAAGTTTTTCTTGGCAGATGGATGTATTAAGGAATTAAATAGCTTTTCAATGTTAGTTCCAAAAATGCTATTTTAATTGATTTTCAAAAGGTAGTTATAAGACTCTGTCATAAAGAACAACTGAATTAACACAGAACTATCTCAAACCCCAAAAGCCTTATTTATATTTAAGAAAATTTTAATAATTAAAGTGAGCTCTAGAAACATCATAGTTGCCCGGTCTGTTAGCACACAAAAAGGCCTCTGATAACTTGCTTCGTAAATAACACTGGTGTGGAGCCCCCACCCACCAAACAGTGACTTGAATGTGTGCAATTCTATTATAGTGAAGTTTTCGCCAGGTCAGCCTATTAGTTCGGCTTTAGATATTATTAAAAGCAATGAGGTAGAATGCTCCATACCACCAATTATGATCCATGATCATCCAGGTAAAGGAACGTAAACATCTTTTCATTGTTAAATAGATTTCTAACTTAAATAACATTAACATTTGTTAATTTTGTTATAAAATCCCATTTCTAAAATCCATAAGGAACTATACAGCAGCTTAAAAAGGCAATGATAGTGTACTTTAGAAGTGGAAGTCACTGTTAGTCACCAGGATCACCTCCTTTTCTTCCTCCTGTGGCAGTTGGTTTATTTAAATAAATTCACACTAACCATCAGTCACCATTTCATTCTGAACAATTAAAAGTTTGTATTTTCCCATTTCCTTGCAATAGGGTAATATAAAGATTGGCATTATAAGTTAGAGGCTCAACTAATCTCACTGTGTGCGTTCCACATCCAACAAGCCATGGCCCTTTCGCGTGCTGGGCGCAGGAGAGACACTGCCTCTGGCTTTCCAGCGATCTGACCACGTGACCCGGTCAACTGGGACAGCTCCTCTGACTGCACCCCTTCTGTTTCCTAGGATGCTGATGTGGTTTAGTTCTTCTCAGAGGTTAGAGTTGGAAAGTGAAAACCCTAGATAATTGTTGTGGGGTGTTTTGCCTAGGTATAGTCATTCATTGTCTGGTGTGTCTTCTTTACTGGTATGTTGCTCTCAAGTGTACCAAAGGACATTTCATTCTGTTGAAAGCTCCACGATCAAAAGGAAAGAATTGCAATGATTTCCAAATACACTTCTCGCCTGTACCAGCAGCGGCACACTGAAAAGCACTGCCCAGCACAACGGAGCTAAACAGCAGGTCCACAAGGGCCTTATCACTGCGGCTGTGGCGGGAAACCCGGCCTCTAAGCAGCTGCTTACAAACCTGGTGTTTTTTAGTAAGACAGAGTTAAGCAAAATTGGCAGATCTTTTTTTTTTAATGTTGAAAATTTTAAACTATGAGTTAAATGGACAAACAGGATGTAGTACCCTTGGTTACATATTTACATTTGAAGTAAAGTGAGATGAGGCCCCATAATACCAAGTACAGAAAAAAGTTTAGCCCTCAGATTTAAATATGTCCAAATTAAACAGTATTTTTACGATTATCTGGTGTGCTGTGCTCATGAAAAATACATGTTAAAGTATATAGGGCAAAGCATTAGTTGGTAAATTATATGTTAAATTAGTTGGTAAAATACATGTTAAAGTATATAGGGCAAAGCATTAGTTGGTAAATTATTGTAATGAGGAGTAAAAATAGACGTGTTCCTTCCTAAAAATATGGGACTCCGCCATGTAACTCTCTTCTGTTTTTAGAATCTGTAGTCATTATTCTTAATCCCACCAGAAATGTAGTCATCCTGTGAGCATGCAGTGTTCACTGTCGTGTTCGTCACAGCATTCAAACTGTTAACCAGGCATTGTTCATGTAGAGTTGAAATGCACTGTTCATGCCTCTCATGTTCATCGTCCAGACTTATGTGAAGAACATACTGACCCCCCGCCCCCACCTCCATCCCAAAGCTGTAGGCTTCCCTCCCTCTAAAAACAGTAGAACTTTCTGTCAAAGTTTCATTGAGGAACCGCGATTACACCAATAACAGGTACAGCAGAATGATTTTGTTGTGGTAAATGTTTTTTCTAGAATCCCTAATATCTCAGTTTGCAAAGGAGAGCAGTACCCTTTGTGACTTTAAATAATTTCTCTCTACTTTGAGATATACCTGCCTAATTATATTTTCCATAGGTTCATGTGAAAAAGAAGTTTGACATTCTCACAGGGTCCATTGAGAGCCAGTTTGGAAATGTTTTAATTGCCATCATTACTTTACATGTGGATTATGGACAAATCAAAGTTTTCTCTGAACTATATCACAGAACTATTATATAAAATCATATGTATTTACTTTCAAATTTTAACATTTCATTAATTTGTTAAATTTCAGAGACAAATCTTTTCCCTCTTGTGTGTGGATAAAGTTGTGGTTTTATTTCTAAGAATAGAGTTGGTCTGCTGTGCTGACTTCATATCTGTCATTCCAAAGGTTTATCTTTTTCTTCAAAGATAAAAAATGCAATGGAAATTCAATTTACAAAGACATATATTGATATTTCTAGACATGGTCTAGTTCTAAAAGAATTTACTTGGTTTGCATTTTTTAAGCATTTCATGTAGACAGATTAATATATTTTTATACAACACTTTCTACATTTATTTCTAGGCTGTTTTCAGTGACTTTTTCAAGTGCATGTTAACAGAAGATGGTTTGGAACGAGTGTGCAGTGGCCTTCATCACCAACTCAAAAGAAGTGTAATACATATGATTATAGAACAAGAATGTTTATCCTGTACACTGAAACCTAATGACTTTTCTAAAGCTTTGTATGTTTTTTCATGAAGCAGATTAAATATTTTCTCTCTAAAGCCATGTTTCTGCTTTTTAATATACTTTCTGTGTCAAGTAGATCACAAAGTAATTTTACTGCTTAGAAACCTGTAAGTCATGATTCATTTGAACTTTTGGGAAAATGAGCTTAATACTTAGTTTAAAATTCTGCAAGCAAATAATTCAAAACAAAATGCAATCATAATTACAATAGATGTTTTTAAAAATACCATTTACTGACCTACTCAGTAAATGGTATTGGGAATATTTGGGAAAAAAATAGATCTCTACTTGACACTATACACATTTGAAAGGAATCAGTGCCAGAAGAAATAAGAGAATATAGCGTTGAGAGTGGGGAATCTAAACGACAACCACAGGCTCGCAGATGGAGACTCGATTGGTGGTTGGCGGGGGAGGGGAATAGAAGCAAAACGGGTGAAGACGGTCAAAAGGTACAGTGAAAGCTCCATACACAGACATGTGTAGACTGCATATTCACGCATACACGCAAATACATAGTCCCTGCTTGCACAATAAAAGACCATAAAAATGACCATGCAAGCTGGAACAGTACAATCTTAATGGGGAAAATATGATTGTTCCATGATCTTTAAAAATGTTTGTTAAAATATTAAAAACAAGTGTTAATTATAAATGTATGGAAAATTTTTAAAAAGTTAATGTTAGTATATTATAATTTAAAACATTACAGATACTGGAAATTAAAGTTTTTCTTTGTAAGGAAACTTAAGACTATTTGACCAGTGCTTGCTTGCTTCTCATCATAAAATTTATGATATAGAGCAAGTATCTTCTCTGCTATGGCAAACTGTCATACTCCTAAGTTTGAATCGGCTAACATTTTAATCTTTGCCCTTTCAATTATGCTATATTTCCAAGAGTTCCTTTAATGTGGATTTTTTTGTCAGTCACTTCCTCTGGGACATCATCCTTTTCATCACAGCTACTTTCCCGATTTATGTCGATAAGTTCACCCTAAGTTTCTCTTAGTATCTGGAGTCCCATGGTCATTCCCATGGTCAGCTATTTCTTTCTATAACTCTCTTTACATTCAATTCAAATTTCACTTCCGATGTTTTCACTTTTCATTTCTTCGCTGTATTTTTGTCTCATAGGCCAATTCCCTCTCTTGATTATCCATTTTTGTAAAATGTCATGTGGTTCTATCACTAAGAAACAAGAAGGCAACACAACCACACGATTTGTTGTCTGTGCTGAATAACACACTGACCAGTCACCAACAGACATTGAAAAAAGTGACATTGGTGACTGACCATCATGGGTCACATCTGTTATTACATAGTGATTTGTGGCCTGAACAGCTGACAGTGAAGTTTGTACTTAGGTAATTGCTCAGGTAATACACTATGGTATCAATTGCGTGGAATAGTGCGTTGGGGAGCGTGTTATTTAAACTAGTAACAAATTGTGCACATCAGAATTGGTCAAAGCAAGGACTGCCTATACATCGAAGAAGTAAATAAATGGAAAGACACAACAAACTCCTAATAACTATGTAGAGTTGAATACGGAGGGTAGAGAGGGACTAGTATTTATTTACCCTGCATATTTATCCTGCATATCTTACAAATTAATATTGTGATTTTTTTAGAGCAAACTAAGGTGGAAAAAGATACTTTGGTTTCCCACAACCGCATTGCTTGCTTTGTGTGCATCCTAGAAAAGTAAGCAGAAGAGTAACGAGAAGCTGTTGAATAAATAAATGTTTGTTGGGGGTGGGGGACCTATGATGGTTAACTTAGATTATGTGAAATCATGTAAAATGAAAGTTAATGTGTTAAACAGCTTAGTGTCCTGTCCAAAACACCAGCTTCATGCCAGCTGACCTGACACTATCAATAGCAGGATGGCCTTGAGCAAGTTACCTCACCTTCATCAACATTCAGTTTCCTCATCTGTAAAACTGGAATATTAATACCTCACAATTGTTTTATGATAATATTAGAAAAGCATTTAGACCAGTGACTAACAACTAGTAAATTCACCAAACATTGAGTCATTCATGCCATGGAGTTGTCTGCTCATGTCTTCAGATAAAGGTTGTAAGATAGTTGATCCAAATATGTATCACAGTGAGTGGGAAATGAAACCAGATGAACTCAAGTTCTAAACCATTCTAAGATTCTGTGATTTCAAATATATATGGAAAAAATTTGTTTAGTTCAAAATAATAATTTGTTATGCTTTGACTTTATAAGATAATATTTTTAGAATAGCACTATAACATTCATACATTTAAAGATACGCAGATTTTTAATGACTCAAAATTATTTAAAACACTTAGCCAAATGTGGCCTGTTAGTGTAAATAACTACATAACTCCAATCTCTAGCTAATTCAATTGCATTTCTGAACTAACTAGGCAAAAATCTTCTAAGAAAAAGTTCTTGAAGGGGAAAAAATTGGATATCCTTTTTTATGAATATTCCACAAAAAAGATTTGAAATATCCTTTATGTATATAAAACCTTACCTAGGATATTTTTAAACTCCATGGGTTCTCCAACATGTAGTAATTGTGCTATTTTACAGATTTATGACCTTAATCTTAAAGCTTTCCAAAAAATATATTGCTCTTTATTATGTTTTTTTTTTTCATGACACATGGAATACAACGATGATACTTTGTGCTCAGTTCTTAGCTTGTCAGATGTTAAGGAGCAGATATAATCAAGGAAGATGGATAAGTAAAATGACAGGTGAATTTATTTCCAAACTCCCGCGATCTGAAATGCCCCCTTCAGTACAGGAAGCAATCCCTCATCCAGTGATGTGTCAGTGCTGGCTTTTTCCCTCAAAACAGACAACAAGATTGCTTCGAATCAGTTTAGCACTATCAATCGATAAATATAAAATTGTGGCATATATATATACAATTTAGTATGTATAATTTTTGTGTATTTGACCAGTTGTAGTTTCTAGTTTCCCCTTTTTGACCCAAAATTCAAATTCTAGTCGACTTAGAGCACAATTTTAGTAAGCAATAACTTTGATCACATTTTGCAAATTACAACTTAAATATGTGTCCAGCATATTTTAGTTTGGTTGCTAAGATAAGCTGACAGAGAGTATCACTGTATCTGTTGTTACTTCTTCCACTTATTGAAGAAATCACTGGACTGCCATGAGAAGATGAGGGAATCCCTGAGAAAGGCTGAATTCTGTAATTCTACCTACACAAGAGCATTTATTTACCCTAATATTTTAAGATTTTAATTTGAAAGTCAGCTCATTGAATTACATCTCTTTAAATTGAAATTGTTCTGTATTTGGCATTTTATTTGAAATGACACCACAACCAATCCCCTTATTAGAGTAAGCAAGATGTGGATAAATATTTGGAATATCATTTATCTCTCCATCTTGGAAAGGGAAAAACAATAGCTTGCCCATGTTCAGGAAGCTGGCGTGCCCTAGGAATCCAAGCTTTGCAATGGAAATAATGAGGCTATTTACCCTGTGCCTCAGTCTTTGGGCAGAAACACAGCTAAGTCAGCCTTGCAGAAAGTCAAGTAGAAAAGATAGCTGCTTTGATTTGTTTAACTTTCTGGAGGAAGAACAAAATAATCATCTGTGTGGCCCAGAACCTAATGTGATTTCCTTGCACCTGGTTATTACAAACCTTAAAATATTGGATGTTTTGCTATGGTTCAATGTTGTAGATGAAAGATACAACACTGGATATTTTAATAACTCATATTAATAAAGTACCTCTGCCAAATTCTACCATAATGAATGAGGTGATGGAGAAGCTGCATTTTAGTCACAAGATCAACCACCAAAATATAAGGACCTAGTCTGTTTTGAAATGCTACTTCGCAGCCTTTATGAGCAGTACAGCCTATTAACAGCCTTGCCAAGAGATTATCTCTTACATCAAATCTGTGTATCTTGCTCAGCATTTAAGCTTTTCATTTTTTTGCTCAATGAACACATATACCAGCTCTTTATAACCTTAACCTTCTCTAATAAAGTTAATCATTTCATATTTTAACATTTTCTTCTATATTAATTCCCCAGATATATGCCTCCTAAGTTTTCTTTCTCATGCTTCTGTTTTCTGTCAACCCTCCCTGAACTGTTCATGGCCACCTAAAGTTATAAAGTCAAGAATTAAGCAATGCATGCTGTGGAAACATAAATGGATGCCAGAGATTAAGCACACTTCCAAATCGTCACATGAGGAAGTCTAAGGACCCTCTTTCAAGTGAACAACCATAATTGGTGAAAATTATTTATAAATAACCTTTGAAGGTCTCTGTTAATTGTCCTAAGTGTATGCAGCGAATGAAGAAACATGCAAGAAAATCTACTAGAGAATCCACGACCCACTCCCTCACTCCCCCTGCCCCAGATCAGTGCAACAGAAACTCCACTCCAGGGATGTGTGGCCAACAACACTGGCCTCCTTGTCCCCAAGTCCCCAGTAAAGGGCTATAGTAGGTCCCCAAGGCTTTTAGCATTCAACACCCCCCACAACACACACATGTACACAAGTGTTGAAAGGCTAAATGCCAGGCGAGTTGAGCCAAAAGGTCAGAGGACCCCTTCCTTCACCCAGCCCCATTGATACAGTAGGTGCATAGCAAGCCAAGAATACTGGGGCCTTGGACTCCCTCATTTACCTCACTCATTGGGCATAAGTTCCATAGCAGAAGACACAAGCTAAGAAAGCCAGAGGCTATGGCCCCCACCCAGTGCCATCTTCACAAAGCATGAGTGTCGCTCCAAAGAAGCAAGGCACTGTCTCCACTCCCATCACCAGAACAGTAATACAGAGAAGCAGAAATGAAAGAGACATTATTACTGACATTATAGAAGTAAAAAGATTATGAATGAATAATATGAATAATTTAACTCAGATAAAATGAAAAACTTCTATAAAGACTAACATGATTGAAACTGACTCAAGAAGAAACAGAAAATCTTAAAAGATTTATAAAAACAGATTGAATTTGTATTTTAAAAACTTTCCACAAAAAAATTCCCAAGAACAGGTGGTTTCATTTGTAAATTCTACCAAATGTCTAAAGAGGAATTAATACCAGTTCTTCACAAAACTCCTCCAAAAAAGAGCAGAACACTTCCCAACCCATTCTATGAACCTGATACCAAGACAAAGATATCACAAGAAAACTACAAACCAATATGTCTCATGAATATAGATGCAAAAATCCTCAATAAAAATACTAACAAACTAAATCTAACATTAAAAGAACGACATGCCATAACTATTGTATAAGGAATTTGGTCTTCACCCAAGGTTCCTGAAATGAAGCTTCTAAAAATCCTTAGAATTTCCTGATGAAGTGTCTTTGTTATTTGAACCCCTTGGATCACACCTAATTTTATGCTAATGAGACAACCCTCAGTGATCCCCTAGGTAGCTTCAGATTGGGACTGGTCATGCTGTAAAAACCAACCATGTGGTTGATTAGAGAGCCAGAGTTTTGAGCCGCATCTCATCCTGACTTCTTAATCTACTGAGAGGGGGGAAGAGGGAGGAAAGAGCTGGAGATAGAGTTCAATTACATGGCCAGTGTTAAAGAAATCATTCCTATGTAAGGAAATCTTAATAAAAACTTGGGACACAATTGGTGGAGCTTGCTGGTTAGTGAACACATCAATGTACCTGGAGAGTGACACACACAGATTTCATGGAGGGAAGTCATGGGATCTCTGTGCTTAGATTCCTCCCAAACCTCACCTTACATGTCTCTTCATTTGGTTGTATCTATAGTGTTTTCCCGAGTTATGTATATTATTCTGGTGAATTATTAAACCCAAGGGAGTCAGGGAACCTACTGGGCTTATAGCCAGTTGATCTGAAATGACATCAATCTCTCTAAGTTATGGGATCAATACTGTCTGCTCAACAGTTTGTCTTTGAGCTCTTTGATACATTTTTTTTTTTTCACTGTCTCTAGACTCAATTGTTTCTGCTGAGAGGTCGGCTGTTAATCTTATGGAGTACCCATGTATGGGACGAGTTATTTTTCTCTTGCTGTTTTCAAGAGTTTTATCTTGTCTTTGACTTCCATTGTTTTTCTCATGATGTATCTATTCTTGGATCTTTACATTTATACTATCTGGAGTTTGTTGAATTTCCTAAATGTGTAGATTATTTTTCAATAAATTTGGGAAGTTTTTTATTTTTTGATATTTTTTCTGCTCCTTTTTCTCTCCTCTCCTTCCAGCATTCCTATTTAGGTGTCTGTTGATGTACTTGATGGTGTCCCCCATTTCTCTGAGGCTGTTCATTTTCTTTATTCTTTTTGCTCTCTGTGCCTCAATTAGCATAATATCTATTGATTTGTCTTCAAGTTCACTAATTCCCTCTTCTGGTAGTTCAAATTCTCTAATGAATTTTTTGATAGACTATTTTTTAGAGACATTTTAGATTCACAGCAAAATTGAGCATTTCCCATATATTCCCTGCCTTGACACATGTATAGCCTCCCCAACTATCAATATCCTGCCCCACGTGCACATTTGTTATAATTGATGAAACTACATTGACAGACCATTATCACCTAAAGTCCATAGCTTTCACCAGGGTTCACTCTTGGTGTTGTACATTCCATAGGCTGATAAATGTATATGTATCCACCATTATATTATCATATTGAACAGTATCATTACCCTAAAAATCCTCTGTAATCTGCCTATTCATTCTTCCTTCCTGCCTAATCTTTGGCAACAGCTGATCTTTTCATTATCTCCATGGTTTTCCCATTTCCAGAATGTCATATGGTTGGAATCATACAATATACAGCCTTTTTAGATAGATTTATTTCACTTAGTGGTATGCATTTAAGATTCCTTGATGTCTTTTCATGGCTTGATACCTCTTTTGTTTTAATGCCAAATAATATTCTCCTTCTGGATGTATTATAGTTTATTTGTCCATTCACCTACTGAAAGACATCTAGGTTGCTTCTAAGTTTTGGCAACTATGAATAAACTTGTTATAAACATCTGTGTGTAGGTTTTTGTGTGGACGTAAAGTTTGAATTCATTTGGCTAAATACCAAAGAGTGCGATTGCTGGATTATGTGGTAAAAATATGTTTAGTTTTGTAAGGAACTGCCAAACTGTCTTCCAAAGTGGCTGTACCATTTTGCCTTTCTACCAGCAATGAATGAGAAGCCCCTTTGCTCCACCTACGTCTTCATCAGCATCTGGTGGTGTAAGTGTTCTAGATTTTGGCCAGATAGGTGTGCAGTGGCATCTGTTGTTTTCATTTGCATTTCCGTGGTGACATGTGATAAGCATCTTTTCATGCCATCTGTGTATCTTCTTTGGCAGGTTGCCTGTTCAGGTCTTTTGTCCTTTTTAAAATCAAGGTGCTCATTTTTATATAGTTGATTTAGATAATAGTCCTTTATCAGATATATCTTTTGCAAATATTTGCTCCCAGACTGTGGCTTGTCATCCTCTTAATCTAGTGAATTTTAAATTTCAATTATTGCTATTTTTAAACTCCAGAAATTTCATTTTTCTCTTTATAACTTTTTTCTCTTCATTGATATTCTCCATTTAATGCAACATTGTCATCATACCTTCCTTTACTTCTTTAATCACATTTTCCTTTAGTTCTGTGAACATATTTATAGTGACTATTTTGAAGTCTTTTTTTTTTTCCTGATGTATGGGTCATACTTTCCTGTTCCATTGCATGTCTCATAATTTTTTGCTGAAAACTGAACATTTTAGATAATATATTGTAGCAACTCTAGATACTGGCAACCCACTTGTTATTGTTATCTAATTAATTTTAGTGACTGGCTGTATGATTTTATTGAAGGCGCGCACGCACACACACGCACACACAGTTAAGCCTCGAGGTTGCTGATCTTCAGGGAGCCACAGCTCTGGCTGTGCCTGCAGTCGCCCTGGGACTGCTGGGGTATGGTAGGGGTTTCTTCTTCTCTTTCACTGACCACACCCAACTGTTAAATGCACATTCATTTCTAGCTGATTGCTCTATTGTTGTCAAAAGTGCCCTGGGGCATCCATTGTTCTGCAAATGAACCAAAATTGTGGCTCCTTTGAAGGAATAGTTTCTGAGCTCACTGTTTGATATTTGTTCTGACTTCAAGAGGGCTCCTCCCAGCTGTCTACTTCCTCAGTTCTCTCCAGCAAACTAGCCAGCCTACAGTCTAGGCTGTCCATTAAATCTATGAATCACCTCTCAATTGCCTCTAATCACAACCTGCACTGTTCTTCAGAGTGCCTTTACATTTGAACTTTTTCACCCTCTGTTGTAAGTGAAATCAGTTTTTTGGAGGAAGAGATTAGGAGCTGACTGTTTTTACAGGCAGCTTCTTCCCCTCTCCCCCAGGGAAAATCTCTGAGCCACAGCTCTGGAACTGGGAATGGCACAAGAGCCAGCTTCTCTCAGAGTGACATCCTTGCTTTAGGAGCTGAACGCCCAGAGCAAGGAAGGTGGAGAGGCAGCAGCCTGAAGTCCTCTTGGTTTGCATCTCCTGGCATGGAACCACCGCCTAAGGAGCTGGCTAAAGGCGGGCATGGCCCCAGTGTTCTCTGTGCATTTTACCAAAGGTGGAGCCTGCACTCCATGAGCCAGAGCTGGGTAGAAGGAAGCCCTGACTCGTGACCACGCTTACCCAGGACTAAGTCTCAGCAACAGGTAGCTGGAGTCATTAACACTAAAGTCTTGCTCCTCTCAGGGAGAAAGCTCTCCAACTGGGAGCTTAGGGGCAAGGCAGCCTGTGTTCTTGGCTGCTGCAGTCTGCAATGAGGTCTTCACCATGCCGAGACGGCGGGATGAGGGAGAGAGAAGTCTTGAGACGGGACATCACTTGTAAAATTCTTAATCTTTTAGCAGGAAATGAAATGGGATTTCTCATGCAGAGTTAACCTTTTTAGTAAACCTAGTTAAGTGTTCTTCCCTCCTTTCTTTGGAGAAAAGGCCCTCCCCCTCAAATCCTCTGGTTATTGATAAGGGTCATCAGCCCGTTGTTAAGCAGAAATGGTGTTAAGCCAGGCAGGGCCCTTAGAGTCTGAAGTGGGAGGGGACTTTAAGCCAAAGGTCTTTCTTTTTACTCTTTAAGAAACGTATTAACCAAGCCTGTTTCCCTTTACTCACTTAATAGGCAAATTAATAATAGAAATTAATAGATGTATGATTTAAATAACGAGTTTGTATTTTCTTTTCCTTGTCTAGGAACTGAGGTAGCACTTCAGGCCAAGATACCCGGCATGAGTGAGGCAAAAAGGGATACAGCAGCGTGAAACCTCAATAGACAGGTACTCCAGCCATTCTCCGCAGGAAGCAGATACAGAAGAGACCTCCCATCTCTCAATATCCATACTAATAATAAGGGGGTTCATGGCTCTTAGAAAAGAGGTAGGCAGGAAAGTTAGGGCGTTTCGAGTCTGCCTCCAAAGACACTGAGGTCATCCTATCTTAGAAAAGATCAACCCTAATCTGCCCACAATTAAGCAAGTCAGAAGGCATTTTTTTTAACTCGCACAAAGAAACCAGTAGGCAGAGATTTAGGTACCAGTTTAAGCCAGTCACTCACACCTGCGCAATGAAGACCCCAACGACCTTCAACTCACGTGAACCTCATTATACCATCATTATAATATGATGCGTATACCTGGAAGTTCATTAATATCATTATAACAGACTGAATTCTGGGAACCAATATGTGCAGAAAGCAAAATGATGAATCACTGAGTCCTGTCCATCTTAGTTGTCAATCAAGGAAGCCCACTTCTCTAAGAAAAGTAACCACCCGCAGCAAAAAGGGATAAAAACCCTGAAGTCTTTGTTACCAGGCCTTCTCTTGCTCAGGCCTGCTTCCACATCGGAACGTGTACTTTCTCTTCTAATAAAACTTTTCTTTTCTACCGTATTTCGGTGTCTTGCTCAATTCTTTGTTCGAGACACAAGAACCTGGACAACGCACCAGGAGAGGAGCCCACTCTCCAGTAACAGTCCTGTTTCAAATGTTTCAACTTTTTATCAAATTTTTATAGATTTTCTTTATCGGATGTTCCTTTGTTGACAGTTTGACTTAGGAACATTTCCAGAGGCTTTAAATGGTTGCTTTTCTATATATAATTTTCACTAGTTTCACTGGGGAGCAGATCAGCAGAGTTTCGCACAGTAATTCCAGAAGTCCATCTCCTCTCCCACATCCTCTGGTGTTGTACTCTAGGTAAGGACCATCATTCCCTGTCCTGTATTCATGAGATACTTCTTTCTTTTATGATTGTCCATTGTAGCCATCTCCAAAGTCATTCTGAATCTTTTAATGTTGTCAAAGAAAGAAGGCTTTTATCCAATCACTAATGAAAATGTTAAGCAGCGCTTGTAGAAATTCCAAAACAGCTCTCCTGAAGGCAAAAATTCACCTGGTATTTGATGGTTCAGAGAGAGAAAGCGGGGGGAGAGAGAGAGAAAGAGAGAGAGAAATACAGATAGGCAGACAGACATAAGGACTTGAAAACAAGAATTTTACTCATTGTCTTAGTCGTCTCTTCAGGCTGCTATGACAAAATATTGCAGACTGGGTAGCTTATAAGCAACAAGAATTTGTTTTTCAAAGTTCTGGAGGCTGGAAAGCCAAGATCAGGGTGCCAGCATGGTCAGGTTCTGGTGAAAACCTTCTTCTGGGTTGTAGATGACCAATTTCTTGCCAATTTCTTACGTGGTGGACGGGAGAGAGCTAACTTTCTGGGGCCTGTTTTATAAGAGCACTAATCTCATTCACGAGAGCTCCACTGTCATGACCTAGGCATCTCCCCAAATCCCGCCTCCTAACACCATCACACTGGAAGGGAGGATTTCAGCATATGCATTTGGGGGGGTGGGCAGGATGCAAACATTCAAACCGCAGCACTTACAGCTCTAGTTTTACTGTTTTTACTTGACACAGGCCCAATCACCAAACCGTTGTTTCCCAAAGTATGCTCCAGGAAATGCTAATCTGAAGAGATTACATGAAAAAAGATCCCTTGCTTAATAATTTTCAGGTTACATGAAAATAATTCCAGAGGAAGTGTAGCTTCTAATCTTCCTAGGGCTGTAGAGTAAGACTCAAAGAATGAGTCTTATTAGAGAATGATTAATAATGTATCCATCACATTAAAGCCACACATAAACGAGCAATGTGATTCTCACTTTATGGAGAAGCTGAACCAGTGAAATGGTTACTGTACTAGATTGAATAGTGTCCCCCAAAATCCACGTCCACCTGAAGCCTCAGAATGTGACCTTATTGGGAAATAGGATTTTTGCAGATGTAATTAGTTAAGATGAGGTCATAGGGTGGTATTAGGGTGGTGCTAATCCAATGACTGGTGTCCTTATAAAAACAGGGAAATTTAGACATAGACATACGAGAGAGGAGAAGGCCATGTGACAACATAGAAACCCAGAGACACACAGGGAAAAGCCTGTATCAAGACAGAGGCAAAGCCCGGAGTGATGCATCAAAAGCTTAAGGCAGCCAAGGATTTCCAGAAGCCACCAGAAGAAACCAGGGAAAAAGAAATGGAACAGATCTCTCTCCAGAACCTCAGAGGAGACCTGGCCCTGTTGACACCTTGAGTTCACATTCACAGCCTCCAGAATTATGAATGAAAATTTTTCTGTTATTTTAAGCCACCAGATTTGTGGCACTTTGCTACAGCAGCCTGAGGGAACTACTACAGTAATTATTTAAATTAACTGTATGCAAATATTTATTCTTGTTTTGGGGGAAAAAAAAAAACCAACAAAGCAATATTGTTTTCTAACTGGATAGTACTTGCTCATTGGTTTAAATTTTACCTAAAAAATACAGTTGATCTAGAGGTGTCTCAATGCCATGGGCACAGTCTTTATTATTACCAGTGGATCTTAAGTTTTGTAAAAGAATTGTGGGTCTTTGTTTTTTGAGGGTTAAATGCTCATGAATTTGGGGTAAACTCTACATTCTCTGTCCAGTCCACATTAATTTTTAAAATTTGTATTAGTAAAAAAAAAATTATTAAACATTTTTTTCAAACATTTCTGGGGTTAAGTTTACTTATTTTTTTTTTATTATTTTCTGGTATATTGCCAATGGAAGTCTAGCTTGTTCTGAAAATAAGGTCTTTTAATTAACTAATCCTTCAGAGACGACATATGGTAACCAGATTAAAGATTAAAGTGAGGACATAAAATTGGCCTTTGTCAGAGGACTATTAGCTTCTCTCTTCCAAGCCTCAAACTTTATCACAAATGAACATAATCTCCTCACCCACAGATGGCTGCTGGCCTCAGAAAAGTGACAAAGGCCAAACAAGTATCATGAGCATTTATCCGGCCTGCCTTCTTCTTTTAGACTATTCCTTTGGAGATCGGGATTCTCTGGTCGGGGGGGGAAGCTGAGTGAAAAGGGAAGGAATCTTTTAAAGACAACTTTAGGTCCCCAAAGGAAAATATTTCTTTAAAACTGCAGGTTGTCTCAAAGGCATAGGGATCGCACCTGCTCTTATTTTCGGTAGCAGTGATGGCTATTAAGTCAAAAAATCGTTAAGTCGAACTATCATAAGTCAGAGACCATGTATATACAAGGGTGTCACTTATAACCGTACATTCGACATTGTCTCAACACAGCCGTAATTGCAGAACCAGCTCAAGATGTCCTGTTCTGTTTAACGAAATACTGAGTTGCTTTTCAGAGACAACAGACCAAAGCTGCAAGTCATACAGGCAAAGTATGTGTAGAGGAGAGAACTTTGACCTCTAGCTGCATGGAACCAAGGTCACCCCCCTCCCACCACCACACACACAGAACCAAAAGACCAGGACATAACCAGAACTTGACCGCAGGAACCTTTCAGAAGCAAAAGTTCCGCTGTCCAGGAAGATCCGGTGTTGACCCCCCTTTACCATAAGTGGTAAGTTCTAAAGTCCTCCAGTTAAAACTTGCCCCACCAGTACTTCCGCACGCTGTTTCCCGCTAACCCCTTAAAAACCCTAAACCTAGTCCAGCAAGCAAGATGGATTTGAGGCACCATTAGGTCTTCCATCTTCTTGGTTGGTACCTTCTCGATCAATAACCCCTTCTTGACACCAAACTCTGACATTTTGAGTTTTGGGAGAGCATCAGGCACACAAACATGGTCTTTTCTTTTTTAAAATGGTGGATTAAAAAAGGCCTTCTTCCTTTAAATTCCGGTATTTTATGTAAAGAGTAAAAATAAGCACAACTAGGAGAACAGCAAGAGCATCACTCATTTTGTGGAAAGCAAGCCCATCATGGCAACGAATGGACTTCTTGTGGCATCCTTATGATTGCTGGCAATGATGGAAGGACAGCTTGTAGTGAATTAGGGAAAAAAGGCATTCTTTGTGTTGATTCTCATGGTTGGCTATCGAGCTTTTTATCTTGCTTACGTAGCACTTTATGGTGATAGCTATACCTTGACAAATCCTGAGCAATTAACCAGTCACAGGACTGAACTGGTGGCCCATTTCCTGACTTCTTCATCTAAACGCAACAGAGCATTTGATTTTCAAGCACTTCTGGTGAGAGCGAATGGACTCTGTCTTCAAGTGGAGTTAGCACGACAGTGTTGAGAAAACCCACGGCAGGAAGAAACAGCAGCACACACTCCCACTGAGAGACAGCTGGCCTGCTTGCAAAATGGAGACAAGGACGGGCAGTTTGGAACTAAATACGGAAAGTTCTAAAACTCCCCGTAAAGACCTTCCATCACTCTGAAGGAGCACTGGGTAGCATCTGTTGGCCATCTGGATGATCACTGCAGACTTCATTGAAGTTCTTTCTTCTCTGAGCAGAGACCCCTCCGCACCACTTACCCATCGCTCTCATCGACCTGATTTTGGGTGGCAGCCCTGAAAGGAACATCCTCAAATGAATCCCCAAGGAGATGGCTGGCCCACCCTGTGTCACTTCAGATCACGGCCAGGTGGGGTCTTTCCCCTGCACATAAATATCCAGGAGGAACAATGTATCTTGCCTGGGGACTTTTCGAGAGGTAGATTTTATCGGATGGGCCTGCTGCTGTCATCAAATGCCTTTATTAACCCCCAAATTGGAAATGAAAGCACATGAAAGCTGGCTTGCGGACTCAGGAGCTCATAGGACCATGGGGACTGACTAGCTGAGCCATCACATTCTCAAGGGAATCTGGCCCATGGAGCCTGTGCCTTATCTATAATACCGATATTAGTGGCAGAACTGGGCTTAGAACCCAGGCGTCCAGAGCTCTTACTTTACAGTGGACACCATCATGGTCTTATTACACCACAGGTGCGTCTAAGGCTCCTGAGGAACTCGCACTGACATTTCCTTGCCCCACATGTCAGAAAAAAATGGAAAAATGACGTCCTTCTACCTATTGTTTACTTTGAAGACTAATAAAATGTTTCCGTATCTATAACAAAATTTGCTTGCTTCTCATGAGATTAAACTTGTTATTTACTTAGGGCTTAAACCTGGGCATGCAGGAGGTGTCCTGTCTGCTTTCCACCTAGAAAGGATGGTGAAGAGCAGAGACCTTGCAGATGGAGGCATCTGCTTGATGAATCAGAAAGACTGTATCGCTTTTTGCAGAAATCCCTGGATACCAACTAATGCTCTTGACATATGTGCCTAGCACTGGTATAAGTGGCTATGTTCACTGTGTTATCTTATCTTCACAACACCACCAGGAAGCGAGGACTGTCGTTATCCCATTTACCAAAGAGGAAATGAACCAAAGAGATGTTAAATGACGCACCCAAAGTCATCCAGACAGTGCTGCCAAACCAGGACTCAAATCCAGGTCCAGGTCCATGTAACTCTAGAGCCACTGATACTGCTTCATTGTGGTCAACAAAACCCTTTTTATTAAAATGTTGTCAACTTAGAATCTGGCACATTTTAGATAGACATAAATCAAAGCATTAAAAGATCTTAGGAGGCAGTGTTAAAATTATATACAAGAATAACTTTAAAATACATCAAAGTCCATTAAAGAACAGACGACATTAATTAAACATATTTGTTATTTTTCTATTTGAGCAACCCGCCCTCCCTAAAAACCTTCCTTTCCCAAGCAACTTTCCATTTCTCTAGGTTGAAAGTAAGGAAGCTACATTTCCTTTGTAATAACCTAATCCTGACTTTGCATGCATTCAGGTCGACCTTGATTTCTTATCTGAAAGATGATTTTTCTTTATTAAAATATAAGAAAAAGTTTTAAAGAGTAATAAATAAGACAATCAATATATCCTTTCTGCCTGAAAATAAGGCTTTAATAACAGACTCACAGTAAAGTTAGAGGATATAACAAAGCCACACCCAACTCTGATTAAAGTCACTAATTGTCCTCCCTGAGAAACAAACATCAGGCTCCAGAAAAGCCAGATGTCTTCAATGTCTGTGAGCAGCATTTATTTCTGTTAGCCATCCAAACTGATTCTCTCTTTGATGTCTCTCTCTTTTCCATGTGCAGGTACAATATAATTGAATTTGAAGCATAACCAATGTGGTTTTTTAAAACCAACTTCAATCATAGTGCTACAGTCTACAAATAGGGTAGGGCACTGGAAAGTACTTGCATTTCATTTGAAAATTGATATCTCTGCTGTGCTTGTTCATAATCCTCATTACAATTACTGGGAATTTTAAGGGGTGGGATTGCGTTCTCATTTCGAAGAAAGGGTAAGCTGATTTTCATGATGCTCTCTTTCCAAGCAGGGCGTTTCAGCTGTGTCTGAATGCAATGCTCTCATTTAACCTGCATGTTTGAAGAAGAAAGGGGAGGGAGAAGTACACGGGAGAACTAAAAGACAGAAATGTGCCACGGAGCAGTTCTAAGGGCCTGTGACTCTTTCTCTGCTGCTGTACTTCTGATTCAGGGCAGGGCGGGGTGAGAGAGCATACTAGTGAGAAAGTGAAGAGGACGTTTTTAAATTAGGAAGAGTTCTGAAATCTTATGTATGCTGAGTCATCGCAGAAAGCTCAGAGGTCACTGGAGTGCTTGGGAGAGTCAGGCTGAGCAGATGAGAAGGGAGCGAAGTGATAAGGCCCCACCTAGAATCCACAGCCACAGAGGAACCACGGGCACCGGGTCTAATTATTCATTCCTCCTTGAACTGCTTCTCCAAACGCCATGTAACGTGGGGCCATGTCTATGCTGGCCCTTGAGGCAATCAGATGCTCAGGTCAGAGAGGAACCCATTCGGGACTTGGAGGCCAAGGCGAATGTCCACAGGACCTCGAGGAGGCTGCCTAAGAAACAAAGGAAACTAGCACGCCCTCTACTGATTCCGTCTACAGAAACTGAAAGGATCTGAATTTCTCTCCTTCATGTTGAAATACACATCCAAATAGCTTTGAAAAGAAATGTTAGAATCTTTTTAAAGAACTGCTTAAGAGTTCATAAACCTCCCTGAGTCATGGTGTGGAATGCAGCCTAATAACTGGAACCTCTTTGAGCAGGACATGGCTTAAAGACACCTCCGTGTTTACTAAGTGGCCGCCATTCGGGCCACTCCCCACCAGAACCATCGTTTGGAATCTGGAGGACTGCAAATGAACACTGTCACTAGTTTTCCCTCTCCTGCTTCCTCACCAGTTTAAGAGCATAAAAACCTCATAGAATGGAAATGTTAAGATCAATTACAGGTACAGCTCAGTACTTCATTTTTCTCTTTTTCAGGAACCGTCAGCGTTATCAGTAATCAAGGCGAAGCTTGCAACATTGCAGCTATGCAAAACGTTCATAAAATCATCTAATCCCTGATTTTGTCCTCTTTGTTCCTTTTCAGTTAAATTTTTCCTTCTCAAACATCTCCCACTTCAGGAAAGACTTTGACAACCCCTCATAAGCCTGCGTATTTTGTGACAGATCTATGATTATATTTAAGCAGCCTTGTCAAGGGAAGCACGCTCATGCATTTTTGTCGTTGCCCTGATTTTAAAGAGTGCAGTGAACTCGTTGATGTTCTAATGAGAGCCTTCTGCACCTGAGAAAAAGCGGGGAAACGGGTGGGACTTAGAGGTGATGGCAACCATTAATAAATAAAAGCGAAATAAATCTACTGAACTAAGCCATGCTAAAGAAAGTGGACCCCATTCCTTCCAAGAAATGAAGGCGGGGCAAGCGGAAATGGACCAGCTGAGTAAAGGAATCCATGGGAGAGTAACTCTCCTGGGGCACAGAGGCTCTGGTTTTGTTCTGGTAGCTCTAAAAGGCAGTTGTCAGTGGACGCAGCAGAAATACAGATCCCCTCTGATTATAGAGAAGAGCTAGACGACAATTAGACATGAATGTAAATGGAATGGCCAGAAAAAAATCACACACTCTCCATTGCCGAGAGTTTTCAAGCAGAGGCTCAGTGGTCAACTGTCAAAGACCATGCGGGAAGTGTTGCTTCTTTGTGTTGGAGGTGAAACTAGATAACAAAAGGCTAACAGTGCTTTCCAACTCCAAAAATCTAGAATTCAATGGCTTTGGACAATCAATAACCCATTCTGGGTCTCACTTTCCTTATGCAGAAAAGGAGGACCTTGACACAAAATAGGTGTCTAAGGTTTTTTCCAGCCTGAGACGGCATAAACTAGCTTATGCTGGAGGCAATGCTCAGGCATTCTAACTCACTGTCCAACCTGGAAGAGGCCATCGAACTTCTCTGGGCCTTGCTCCAAGGTCTTCTCTCCAATCCATAGAGAAGGCTGAGGACCGAGAGAACCACCAAGGGCTTGAAGCACCGCTGCAAAAAAGTAATAGATCACATGCCTGAAGTTAAAACATAAAGTTAGAACACAGAGGTTCTTCTGAACCTTATAGCAGACAATATCAATCAAGAAAGGCACTGGGACAATGCCTTAGAGTTCCTTGTTGTGAAATTTAAGGGAGTTCACCTCACCCTGAAGCTTATGCTGATGACTTGGCTTATAAGGTAAGTTTCAAGTCTGAAGAGGAAACTCCCCAGGCAAGGAGGAAACACAAGGCCTGCTTTGTTCCCAGAAGGCTGGTGTGCCAAGCCTCTCTCCTCTTGGCTTTTCAGCCCCACTAGTGTTTGGTATACAGTTGGTGCTCAAAATATGTTTGGGTGAATAAAATAAGTTTTATTGAGGGAAGATGTCTGTTTATAACAAATCTACTCTAAATTTATATACCCACTTCAAATATGTAGAGTTTATAACCTATTTTTAAATTACCTTGACAATTAGAGTTGAAACATTAGTAAGGCAAAGTCTGGGAGGGAAAAAGACCATCTGGGATAGCATAGGGACATGTGTCAGGGCTACCCGGCTGGATAAAGCCCTGGATGCCTTGTGGCCATTTCCTGACCCGCTCTTTAATTTCTGATTAAATTTGTCCATAATTGAATGAACGTTTGTCTCTCAGGGAGCCATTCATTCCCATATATAGAGAAAAAGTGTTTACACTAATCTGAAAAGCAATGTTGACTTATTTTTGTCTCTAAGCTGTTTGGGAAAGAGAGAGCAGGGCTCCTTTTATTTATAAAACTGAAATGCAAAGACTTTAAAGACTCTTTCCGCTTATAATGGTTTGGTTCTCCCGGCCAGCGAGCTTCTGCCTAACAGAGCTGACGCTGGGTAAAGTGATAAAATGGTTAAAAGAACGTGATTCTCTCCCACTCCCCAGGGTCTTCTTAGAGTTCCTTCCCACTTGTCCCCAGTAGTCGCTCTGAGTTCCAGTGATAATATTCCGTAAGCATTCTCTCGGTGTCTATTGCGTGATGTTCATAAGATTCCATCTCTCATTCAGCTCCACAGCCCAGTGGTCCCACACACGCTTAAGCACCTTTGCATCATCTATGCAGAAACCTGTCCGAACTGGGGCTTCAAGTGATTGATGAAGATGTTGTTGATGTTTGGCCTATGGTGTCACCCTTCCGAGTATAGATACTTTGTAATAAGATGGAAGTCCAAAGAATGGCTGTGCCTGAGGCAGAGACAGAAGGTGACAGAGAAGATGGATTGAGTGCAGAAAACCCTAACAGCATGACAGTCAGCTTTCCCTGACCAATAGTCAGAACACATCAACTGAAAAGAGGACAGACCATTTCGAATTAGAGATATTTTGAAAAGTTCAGGCTATCTGATTGCCAAATATACGTTTCACTGACTTTTACTTGTAAGACTAACCACGTCCTCCAGTGAATTTTTTCTCCGGTTCTGCAAAAGTTTTGCTTGATGGGATGCTGATCTGTATTCTGCTCGAGGAGTCTCGTTAAAGCTCTAGTAACTTGCATATAAGTTTTATCTCTCTGATTAGACTACAAGTTCATTGATAACAAGGACCTTGCCCTAATAATTTCCACATCCATAATTCATGGTTGTGGACCCATAGCAGTTTGTTCGATAAATATGAGATAGATAGAAGGATAGATAGATGGATACACCCACTGGAACCCACAACGTAAGCTACAGGTGCTGCAGGGCACAGGTAGATGTAGATTAAAGATGATGACAGCAGAGAGGCAAGTAGGGAGAGAAATGGAGAGCTGAGAACCCATGGGCCACCTGATTTGGGGGAGAACCAGGAAGGTTCTGGTGAGACAGAAGTGTCTCTGTGCCTCTGCTTCTCTGTCTGCCAAAGGAGTAGGTTTAGGTCATCTCTAAGGTTCTTTCTATCTTGAGAGCCTATTAGACCACAAAATTGTGAATTTCTAGTCACTGGGCCCTGGTGAACACAAGTGGTACAACCGCTTTCACCAGGAGATCAGCTGGAGAGTGGCGGGCATTTTTGAGCACTATTTGAAGGATAATTCTTAAATGTTAATCGTAATTCACATGATGAGCTATTTGTCCTCCTCCAAGAGGAAATTCTTGTGTTTCAAAAACACTGCAGACATGAGCACAAGCCCTGTGCCATGGCACTGAATCCGAGCAACATTCTTTTAGCCTCCCTCTCGTTTCACACAATGCTGCTGATTCCTTTGTGTGAACCTGCCAACTTGGCTGCAAAGAACAACGTGTCCCACAGCCATCCCACCACACCCACCCCTTTTCCAGCTGAAACGTGACCTCTGCTTCATATTATAAACCATTTCAATTACGTGGCAGCAGAGACTACCAAAAACTCTCACACGTACACAGAGCTGCTGTGAGCAAATTGCTCCGAGTGCATCTAAGTTCAAAAGCATGACGGAGAGAAGGGCAGAGGGATTCTAATCTTTGGCCTCTCACATGGAAGAAAGAAAATCTCACGTACCAGTACCTGTGTCCTATAATATTTATCATCTGAGATGACAGGCAATGAATCTATTCACTGTATCCCTTTTCCTCTCCCAGCCCTGGGTTAGGTAGGGCTGCTGGCTTGGAATTGGAGAAGAAACATTGTGCTGGCCAGGAGGGGAAACAAGAGACCGAATTCTAAATAGAGCCTCCGGGGGCTGATAGATAGGGCTTAACCTAGGGTAGCTGCGCATCCTGACCCACCAGCTGTAGCCCCTACAATACATGGTAGACACTGGGGAAGCTTACGGCTGGGATCTTCTTCCAGGGAGATAATATATGTGTTAGTTTCCTAGGGCTGTTGTAACAAATGACCACAAACCGATTGGCTTAAAACAACACAGATTTATTCTCACAATTCTGGCAGCTAGAAATCTGAAATCAAGGTGGAGGCAGGATTGTACTCCCTCTGAAGGCTCTAAGACAGAATCCTTCCTTGCCTCTTCCTAGCTTCTGGCAGTTGCTAGCAATTCTTGGAATTCCTTGGATTGCAGCTACATCACTCCAATTTCTGCCTCTGCCGTTACATGGCCATCTTCCCTGTGTATCTGTGTCTTCGCATGGTCTTCTTATAAGGATAACAGTCCACAGTTTTAGGGCCCACCCTAATTCAGCACGACTTCATCTTAACTGAATATATCTACAAAGACCCTCGTTCCAAATAAGGTCACATTCTGAGGTTCTGAGGAGATGTGAATTGCCTACTCAACCCAGTAAAATATAGCAAAGGGCGAAGGCCACAGCCTAGAAGTCAGAAGACCTGGGTTCAAGGTCGGACTCTTGTTATGAGGACCTTGACAAGTCACTGAACTCTCAATGCCTTTGCTATAAAATGGAAATAACAGCAACAATAATACCGATATCTCAAAGCTGTAGTGAGTGAGACTAGAGTGACGATGACTGTGGGACCTGTGGGGTGGGAATTACCTCAGTGCACCGAGAGCCTCCAAATCTACTTAGGCTAAGCCAGAAGTCACAGAACTTTAGGTAGTTGGCAGCTTCTAAGACAGCCCCCAGTGATCTCTGCCTCCTGGTATTTTATTTATATCCTTGTGTAATCCCCTCCCACTGCGTCTTGAGTGGGCCTAGTGACTTACTTCTAATGAATCTGGCAAAAGGGATGGGCTGTACCCCTGAGGTGAGGTTGTAAAATGACTCTGGCTCCTGTCCTACTCACTCTCTCTTGTCTTCTCACTTCCTCGCTGTGATGGAAGGCAGCTGCCACGTCGCAAGCTGCCTTATGGATAGGCCCACATGGCAAAGAACTGAGGGAGGCCTCGGGCCAACAACCCGTGAGAAACCGGAGGACCCTAACAATACCACTGAAGAGAGCAAAGACGCAGATCCTCCCCCAGTTAGCCTTGACAGGACTGCAGCCCTGACCAGCACCTTGATCACAGCCTGTGACACAGCCTGTGAGCAGAGGACTCTTTCCAGATTCTTGACAGCAGAAATTATGAGATAATAAACATTTGCTATTCTAAGCCACAAGTTATGGGGTAATTGTTTTTATACAGACATAGATTACTAATTGCTACAGACCAAATGTTTATGTCTCCCTCCTCCCACCTCCAATAATTTTTATGTTGAAACCTAATCCCAATGTGATAGTATTAGGAGGTGGGGCTTTTAGGAGGTGATTGGGTCATGAGGGTGAAGCCCTCATGAATGGAATTAATGGTTTTATAAAAGAGACCCCCCAGAGGCTCCCTTACCTCTCTGCTTGAGGACACAGATGAGGGTTATCTATGAACCAGGATGTGGGCCCTCCTCAGACATCAAATCTGGCAGTACCTTGATCTTGGACTTCCCAGCCTCTACAACTTTGAGAAATAAATTTCTGTTGTTTATAAGCCACCCAGTCTGTGGCATTCTGTTATAGCAGCCCAAACAGACTAAGACATTAATACAGTTTATTAAATCAATTTAAAAACTGTGAAACAAGAGGAAAGGGATGGCAGAGGGTACAAGTGGAATGAAAGACCACATGACCTGAGCCCTGGATTATGCAATATTCACATATTCAGTCTCTCTCTTGGGCACATCAGACTTCCCAGCTGATGGTTTAATTACAGGACCCAGAGTTGAGGTTTGAGCAAAGGGGCCCAGAAGCAGAAGGTACCTGTGCCAATAACACACACTTGCTCCATGGGGGAGATGCAGGGGCAAGTATTCATGGTCGCAGCTATAGCTTGTCAGCTAGCCTGTTATAAATTTTATTTGGCAGGGTATGTATGAAACCAGAATGGATAACGCCAATGTGTGCTGTTTTAAGGCCTTGTAAATATTGAGTTCTTCATAATACTTATGCATATTTAATATATCATGAATATGTGGTACCTTGTATGCTTTATGTATTTTATGAACATTTAATGCCCGCTGGGTCTTTTCATTGTTAAAAAAGTAATTCCTTAACCTTAAAGTATTATAGAAACCCTCACTATTGTTACTCATGTAATTTGCTTTACTGGCCACACATTTGCCACATTTTCACCTTGTCTAGAATGCCTTCTGACAAGCCTATCAAACTCCTAGCCATCCTCCAAACCCACCTTCTTCAGAAGGCCTTCCCTGACACTCCAGCTGGTGGTATGCTAGAGTTGTCTCATACCAGTTCACAAAAGCTAATTGGTAAATTTTCAGGAATTTACCAGCCGGTTATTGAACACAGACATTATTAAAAATCAAATTATGTAAACTTACAATAAAATAAAGACAAAGGTAGTGAATGCTCAGAACTCACCCCTTCTGCATTATTATAAAACATTTGACTATAATCTCTGAGTTCTTTACATCTATTACACTTTTGGAAGTAATAATAGTGTGCTCTTGCACATCTCTTTCCAACTCCACGTTTTATAAAGCCACCTTGATGACTTTAAATTGATCATGGTTGACATATGGTATTTACACCATGGAAAATGGCAAATGCTACAAAGTAGAGCTTTTATTTTCTCCCTAGGGAGCTGTTTGTCAAACATTTACCAGGATCACCACTGACTCCAGCTAAAGTAATCCCTCTGAATTCTAACCTCTCATAGCACTTCCTGTCTTTTCTGCTTAATGAAATGGGCATTTAAACATTCGCTGCCTTCGTTACCTGTGTACATCTCCCCTAACAGGGTTGTAGCCATCTATAGGGGCAGGGACAGTGCCGCCCTGTATCCTTTCTGAGCTCCTTTTTCCTTAAATAACTGAAATGCATCCCGCTCCCCACTGTGAGAACCAGCACCATGTCTAGACTCCCTGGCACTCCCAAGGCCTCACGTTCTCATCATTTTTCCTACTCTCATTCTGGCTGCTGGTCTTTCCCTGCAGCTGCTCTCCTGTCTCTGCCCCACGTCAGCCCCATCACTCTTCCTTTCTTTCCCCACAGCACCATGGACATAGCAGTGTATCTTTTCCAACGGTCTGAAGCTAATGGACTGGCGAACAGCACAGGAATCAGTAATAATTCAATGTTGGGCATCAGTTCCCTGATATACCCATTCCCACCATCAAGGCTCCCTCCCTCCCCTTTTTTCTTGGTGAGCCTCGCTCCATCAGGACCCTTATCTCCATGGTTGAGGGTTCCCAAGCTCCAGTTTCCTTACCCACCAAGGGAAAATCACGCTCATCTAACTTTATGATGCTAATAAACTTGCTCTGAATCCCTCCCAACTCAGGATTCATCTTTGCACATAAAAAGATTATGATAACGACTCTCAACAAAGTGGGTATAGAAGAAACATACCTCAACATAATAAAGGCCATATATGATGAGCCCACAGCTAACATCATATTCAATAATGAGAAGCTGAAAGCTTTTCTTCTCAGATCAGGAATAAGACAAGGATGTCTACTCTAACCACTTTTATTCAGCATAGTTTTAGAAGTCCAAGCCAGAGCAACTGGGCAAGAAAAAGAAATAAAAGACATCCAAATCATAAAGGGAGAAGTAAAACTGTCTCTATTTGTAAATGACATAATATTATATATAGAAAACCTAAAGACCCCACCAAAAAACTATTATAACTAATAGACAAATTCAATGAAGTTGCAGGGTACGAAATCAATATACAAAAGTCAATTGTGTTTCTATACACTGATAAGGACCCATCAGAAAGATAAAGTAAGAAAACAATCCATTTACAATTGCATCAAAAGGATAAAATATATAAATTTAATAATTTTGGAATAAATTTAACCAAGGAAGTAAAACTAAAAATTATAAGACATTGCACACTAAAAATTATAAGACATTGCACACTAAAAATTATAAGACATTGCACACTAAAAATTATAAGACATTGATTAAAGAAACTTAAGAAAACACAAAAAATGGCAAGATATTTCATGCTTATGGATAGGAATAAATATTGTTAAAATGCCCATACTACACAAAGTAATCTATGGATTCAATGCAATCCCTATCAAAATTCCAATGGCTTTTTTTTTTTTTTTTTACGGAAAGAGAACAAATAATTCTAAAAATTGTATGAAACTACAAAAGAATCCAAACAGCCAAAGCAATCTTGAGAAAGAAAAACAAAGCTGGAGGCATCACATGTCCTGATTTCAAACTATAGTACAAAACTATAGTAATCAAAACAGTGTGATACTGGTAAAAAACAGATGCATAGAGCAATGAAACAGAATAGAGAGCTCAGAAATAAATCCACACCTATTTGGTCAACTTATGACAAAGAAGCCAAGAATATACAATGGGAATGAAGCAAAGGCAACTAAAGCAAAAATAAACAAGTGGGATTACATCAAATTAATAAACTTCTGCATAAGAAAGGAAACCATCTACAAAATGAAAAGCCAACCTACAGAATGGGAGAAAATAATTGCAAATCATATATCTGATAAGGGGTTAATATCCAAAACATATAAAGAAGTCATACAAAAAAAAAAAAAAAAAAAAAGTCTGATTAAAAAATGGGCAGAGGATTTGAATAGACATTTTTCCAAAAAAGACATACAGACAGGCAATGGGCCCATAAAAGGTGCTTAACATCACTATTCGTCATGGAAATGCAAATCGAAGCCACAATGAGACAACACTTCACACCTGTTAGAATGGTTATTATCAAAAACAAACAAACAAACAAACCAAGAAACAACAAGTGTTGGCAAGGATGTGGAGAAAAGAGAACTCTTGTGCACTATTAACGGGAATGTACATTGGTGTAGCCACCATGGAAAATAACGTAGAGGTTCCTCAAAAACATACAACTACTATAGTAATTCTACTTCTAGATATTTATCCAAAAGAACTAAAACACAATCTTGAAGAGATATCTGCACCCCTATGTTCATTGTAGCATTATTTACAATAGCCTGGAGGTGGAAGAAACCTAAATGTCCATCAACAGATGAGTAAACAAACAAAATGTGGCATATACATGTAATGGAACATTATTTGGCCTTAAAGAAGAAAATTCTGTCAGATGCTACAACATGGATGAACCTTGAGGATGTTAAGTGAAATCAGTCAGTCACGAAACAAAAAATATTGCATGCTTCCATTTATATGAGGTATCTAATCAAACTTATAGAAACAGGAAGTATAATGGTGGTTGTCAGGGGCTCGGGGGAGATGGGGAAAACTAAGTTGTTGTTTAATGGATACAGAGTTTCAGTTTTGCAACAAGAAAAAGTCCTAGAGATCTGTTGTAGAACAAATACAACAATGTGCATTTAGTTAATATTATGATGTACTCTTATAAACTGTTAAGAGGGTAAATTTGTCTTTTGGTTTTTTTTTTTTTTACAAATTTTTTTTAAAAGAGAGAGAACTAATCTCATCCTAAAAATATGTGATTCTATAATAGGACTCTAGGCACAATACAAGACAATCATATGTGTGCCTGATATAAATTATTTTTGGACTATCTATGGTTTTGAAATATCTAGGCCACTCTTCACCACCATCATGTGGATAAGAGGTGTCCAAGTGTTTCGGTGAGCCCACTTTTAGCTCTAGGACATTCTGTACATTGTATAACCTTTTTACAACTGAAAAATGTCTTCTCCTGTGTCATAAATGCACTTGCACACAGCAGACACAGCAAAAACTAATGGCCTCTCACAGAGAGGGTTGGAGGGAGCTAGCCACCTGTTATCACCGCCTAAGGATGTCCTGGTGCTCGGCCCAGCATCTGCCACTGCCAAACCTCCCTCCATGGATCCAGAACCTAAACAACTGTCACTCACCACATCCAGGCAGATGGGCTTCTTTTGCTTGTGAGTGGCCTGTTGGCAAACCCCACCCTACTTAGATGAACTTACAGTATATCCTTTACAGGAGAGAAGAATCCCCTCTATCTTTTACTCTTTATTTTGTGAATTAAAACTTTTGTGAGTAGTGTTTTCTTAAAGCAAAGTTCCCTCTATAATCACACTGGATGGTTTGTCAAAAGCTCATGCAAAAAGATGACCACCGTTGTCACGGCTGTCAGCTATTCCCCTATAAGAAAAATATTTTTTCACTTTACCACCTTTTTTTCAAAAAAAAAGGTGAGCAGCAGCTGTTTGAGATGGGGGTCATATGCTGCTTGAGATCAATTTTTTTATAACACATTCCCACGTGGGCCCTGTCCTGCTCCTCCCTACTACCCCCAAGCAGACTCTCAGAGTCCACTGTGGCAGTTTGGACTCAGGCCTATGCCAGTGTGATTTGAGGTCTGGAGCATCCTTTAAAGGAGTTTTAATGTTCTTGACAGACTATCTATTAAAATACTTCTGTCCTCATTCGACGGTTCCAGTCTGTGTTTGCACTGAGCCCCATCCAGCTAAAAAGGGAAAGAAAACACTCGATGTGTTTACTGCAGGGTCCAGCCAGATATGGACCAACCTTTATTGTCAGTGGCACCAAATTCTGCACCATCTGCCCAGCCTGGAGACTCCAAATGGTTCCCCGAGGCCATGAGCCTCATGCAGACATGGGGTTTGGAACATGTCAATTTGGATGTAGCAAGTGCACCGCTGGCCACCTCCCAAATCTGAAAACATTTATCAGAACAATTTTAAGTCCAAATTAACATCAGATGGTTTTAGCCACAGTGACTCCATTTGTCATGAGTTTTTGGAGCTAGAAAGGATCTTGGAGATCTTCTAGGTCAACACCCTCAAACTGCCAAGGAGGAAATGAGGTGGCAGGGGTGTGGGGGTAGGAGGGGCATGAGGCAAGTTGAAGAGGGTCATCAAAGGACACCTGCTGTTGGTAACAGAGTCTGGGCCAGAACCCAGCTGGGCCTCCTGACTCCCTATGATTGTATCTTGCCACTACTGCCCAGCAGAGTTTCCAGATAACCAAAACATGGACAAGACCCTGCCAGCAGCCCACAAACATCGGTCAATATTTGTTACGACAAAATTCCGGCAGAACCTAGAGATTTTGAAATTTGTATTCACGTGGTTTGATGTGTTCAATTGGAAAAAGATGATTTTTTTACTTATCTATAAGTGATCTGTGTATTTAGCTCACCCCAGTTGAGTGTTTTGTACTCCTAAACCAGATTCATGCTGAATAAATGTTCCACAAACATCCAGCCCACTTCTTCTGTTTCTGCACCCTCATAAAGGACCCACATGGCAAATGCCTTCTGGTCCCCCAAGGCAGGCTGACGGGGGAAGCAGATTAGAACTAGGATTTTCCGGTATTTGGTCCTGGGGACTTTTCTTCATGGAGCCACTGAACCAAAGTCAGAAGACCTGGGTTGAGTTTGGGTCTGCTCAATCTTGGCCCGAATACCTCAGAGAGGCTCAGTCCTGGCCTGACCTTTGGAAGCCAGGAGGGATCCAAGCTGTCAACTTCAACTCATGCCAACTTCCCATTTCCTAGGTTGGCATCCAAGCTCTGCTCTTCCACGCCTAAGGGGTAACCTGTGACGGTACCGTCTACTGGGTCCCCTGCTGGTTCTCCTCTGCACACTCACTCTTCCCCCACGACCCTGTCTATGACAGACGTCCCTAGCGCTGGGTTCTAGATTACCTGTGTCCTGCACACCTCTTGGGACCCTGAACAACTAGACATCTCTAGTGCTGAAGGCTCGCCTGGCTGGGCTGGGGTGAAGTGCCTGGTGGTTCTGATTCTCTCCGTTTGTGTACATTCAGATCCCCAAGCTGATGCCCCACCAGGATTGGGGTCTATTAGACTAAGCAGCTCTCTGGCTTCCCTCCCGGTTTCAGCTAGGTCACCCCCACCTCCGCCTCCATTTCTCTTTCAACCTTTGGGCAGACCCAGGTCCAGAGTTAGCCTACCCTGCCTTACTGGTCAAGGGGGCCAGGCTGGACACAATTTAAAGAAGTGCTGTGCATACACAAATATGCAAGCCATGCATTATTTCTGTTTGTTGGCATGAGAGGTGTACAGGACAGGGTGTGAAGAATTTGGGCGCAGAAAACAAGGCAGCTAGATCTCATAAGGCAAGTTTGATTCTTTACGAATGCCTTTAAAGTGATCTGGTTTTGAAAGGAAGTTGAAATGTACCCACTAAATGAGGAAGATGAAAATACGCTGAAGATATGATCATGGTGACAGGTCCATCCTGTCCCCAGGCTCCCAAGGAGTCACTGAAACATGGAAACTCATCAGCCATAGGAGAAATATCAAAAAAACAAGACTAAATTTCGAGGACCTATTTTTGAAGCATGTGTGTTTCTTGTTAAAAGTACTAAATCCGGCTATACGATGAATGACCTTCGTTTCTATTTAAATTTTGTTGATCAAAAATCTGGGTTCATAATTTGCCCCCTTGACAATTTCCAAAAGCATGAGCCTTCTTTACACAGCTCCCAAAACTGAATCTCGCCTGGACCCATGTCCTAAGCTCAGGACTTTTGCTTTCTCCTGGAGCCCTGAGAAAGGTCACACGGGGAGTGTAGTGGGAATAAACCGACGACCCCGGGTGGAAAACAGAGCAGCCCCAGCAGTGGTAGAGGCCCCCAGAGGCCCAAGAGGACGCGGCTCCCAGTTGATTTGATGATGGGGCGGCCCACACAAAGCCAAAAGTGTGCTAGTCACGGAGGCTGACTGTGCTAAGTTATGGAACAACTAGCTTCAGCTCTCCTTTTGACCTCTTGTTCTGTCCTGACCCCAATAATGTAGGATTTGTACAGTCAGTTCTGCAGTTACCCCAAACGGGAATTCCTTACAAGTATGTTTCACTTGCAAATTTTCAAAATGCTTTATTTTTTTTTCAGCCAGGTTCCCTAGAAGCAGCTTCATGTGCAAGTGATTTACAATGGAAATGCCCCCATGAGAAACCAACAGGAGGGAGAAGCTGTCCCAGCAGCCCAAAGGAGGTCTCGAGTGGGAGCTTTTGGAAGCAAAGTACTCAGAAACTGGGGGATGAGCACACAGTACCAGTAAGAGGGCTCCAAGGAGGTCTGGGTGCAGCAGCGACAGCGTCTGCTGGGTTAGATCCTCCATTTACAGAATGGAGAAGCTAAGGTAAGAGAAGCAACAGCCAAGGTTAAACACTCAGTGTAGATCATAAAGTGTGCAGAACTCACCCGGCTGTGCTCCGTCCTCCAGCTCTTCCCTCTTCGCCACATAAATGGATTCTTCTCGCTGTCCACGGGGCTTTCCCACCTTGCCAAGGTGATGAGCATCCACAGCTTCTTAGCCACCTAAATCAGAACAGATAATCAGGATTTGGAAGCACTTTCCTTCCTATTGACCTCGACGCCGCTAGAAGACAGACTTCAGAATAGGATTTTTTGGATAAACTAATTCACCATTCTCCTAACTGTCTGGTATGGTCCTACCCACACCTGTGCTGTCCTGGACTGTGTGAAACGCTCTGTTCAACTCCTGGCAGTCAAGGCCCCCTTTAAGCCTCTCAGCAAGCTTTGCCAGATGCCCCCACCGCGCCACGGGATCTGATCGCCTTTGGACACTGGCTGTGCAGCCTTGTGGTGGTATCTCATCCTGCCTACCTTTTTAATGGGCTGGCTTCTTTCTGCTCAAAGCAAAGATCTGTTTCTTCTTAGGGCAGATGCCACATCTTTGAATCCTCTGTGAAGTCCAGCATGATGAATTCAGAAACAATAGCTGTTTGAACAGCATTTGGTCACTTAATTTTGGAGACAGAAAAATGGAAGCACCAAGAGCGACCTGCCCAGATAAATCCTGAGCTACCAGCAATGCTCGCCTTGGAAAGGCTTGCTCTCGCTTTTCCTCGTTAAAGCTGGGAAGGACTTAAGTCTGAGATCTCGGTTCAAGACCACCCCTTTTAGGGCGGGTGAAGAAACTGGCAGGCTCGGGAGTCATCCAGCCCACCTGAGCTAGTAACTGTGCCATAAGGCAAACTCGCTTCACTTGCCTATGTTTTCTTTTCTGTAAAATGGGCTTAATAAAAGCACCTGTTTCGTGGGGTTACGGGGATTGAGTTTCATGCATATAAAGAACTTTGAAGGGCGCAGAGTAAGCGCTCTATAAACAGTTATCTATTATTATTATTATTATTATTATTATTATTATTATTATTATTATTATTACTGTTGTTTTTTTATAAGGATCCAGATGGTAAGGAGTTTGCGTAAACAAATTGCATTTAGAGAGACTGTGTTCACATATCACCTTTGCGGTGAGGCCGTCCCTGACCACCCTACCTCTGTGGCAACCCTCCCTCTTCTCTAAATCCCTATGCCCCTTCCTGGCTTGTCACCTTCTAACCTACTACGTGAATTACTTATTTTGTTTATTATTTTTTCCTCTTAGTAGAGGGAAAGCAAGGGCAGGGTCCTGCCCACTTCGTTCACTGCCATATCCCCAGTGTCTGGAACAGTGCCTGGCACACAGTAGGGGCACAGCAAATAATGACTGATGAAGTGGCAAGTTTGGCATTATGTGTTGCCTTGGTGGCTATGAGCAGCACCACTTACTGGCCTGGGTGATGACCTGGGCTGAGACTCCCACTGAACAGCCCTCCCCCTTTTAGCCGCCACTCCCAACACCCACAAGTCCACAGTGACGCTTCAGCGGCAAATCACAGAAAAGGCTCTACTTCTCTGTGCAGGTGCTTCATGAATTAGAAGAAAAAGTGGCTGGGCTGCCAGTCCGAGGCATACTCAATCCCCAGCTTGGCTGCTATGTAGCTGTGTGACTTGGGATCCTCCACTTGGGCGAGAGGGTCTCCAAGCCTCTCGCAGCTTCCTCGGTCCCGCCTTCCAGGCTTCCTTATTTGCACAGTCCAAGAGCATCGAGGTCTCCCTGGCCTTCCTTGTTACCCCTGATCGAACCAGCAAGGGCGGCTCTGGGTGCAGCTGCCCTCAATGCAACCCTGGCCCGTGGAGAGGAAACGCAGTCCCGGCCAGCTCTCCAGGGATGGGCCCTTGTGCGGCTGCAACACAAGGCCCGGCCACTCGCTGAACCCTTTGAAACCGAGATGGTTGCTTGGGCGGGGCGGGTGTCTGTGTGGGGTAGTTTTTTTTCTTATTGCCAAGAATTTCCGCTTCCAATGGCCTTCATCTTTCCCAGGAACTCCCTTCAGCTAAAAGAGAAAAGAAAAAGCAAACAAAAGACACCCTCCCTGAACAGGGAGGGAGACTTTTCTCTGTGAGTCTTTGATAAGAAAAACCTTCTGCCAGTTGTGGCATCCTGTTCTGGCTACTCCTCTCCCTGGCAAGGCCCTCGGAGCTTCTCTGGGTGTGATTAAAGGCAGTGGGGTTGGGTGGCCTCAGAGGGGCTGCTACAAGGTCAGCGGTGGATGAACTTTTGGGACTCAAGGACATGAATTCAAGCTGTTAGTCAATTGTGCAAAATTGCCCACCTGAGAATGATTTACTTCTCTGTCTTTCTTCCACGCTCACTTCTTTTTCTAAAATTTTTTATTTTTTCAAATGCAGTCGGCATACAATGTTATATTGATTTCAGGTGTGTAACTTGGGGACTAGACATTAATGTAACTTGCAAAATGATCAGTCAATAAGTCTAGTACCCGTCGGATACCATACATTCCCATCCCTACTTCTTCATAACAGTTTGAGCACATTGCCTGCTACACATTTAAAAGATAAAAACAATCATGCCATCTTTTCTACTCTAAAACACCTCTTCCACTTTGGTAACGAAACCCACAGGCACTGAACCACGAGAGACTGAATTCTGTTGCACGAGGCTCTGCTGTCCGGTATGGAAGCCACTTGTCTCATACGGCTGCTAAGCACTCGACATGTGGCCATTCCAAAGCAAAATGGGCTAGAAGTATAAATACACACTGAATTTCAAAGATTTAATATGACCAAAAATGTAAAATAGCTCAATAATATTTTTTCTATTGATTACATGGTGAAATGATAATGTTTGGGATATATTTGGGTTAAATAAAATATATTACTAAAATTAATTTTTACTTTAATGACAACTAAAAAATTTAAAATTACTTATGTAGCTCATATTACAGTCTATTGGATTGTGCTGATACAGAACTTAGTTTTCTTAGAATTATTTCTAAGTCTCTAAATTTAAACAAGGATGACCAGCATTTTGCCTTGCTCACCTTCCTTGGATAGTCAATCCATTTTTCCCAGGTCGTAAGACAAGCGAGAGCAGTCCTTTACTTCTCACTGGTTATTCATTCGAGGAGTCTTGAGAAGGGAGGTGTGAGTACAGGGTTTTCATCTGTCTGTCAAAAGCCCCAAAAGGAATTAAGTTTTCATTTTTCTCTGCAGGCAAGCCATGGTAGTTTCTGCGGTGGGCACCTTCGTTTCTGACTCTACCTCTTAGGAATACTCATTTCGGAAATGAGTCTTTGTAAAACCATCGTTCTCCTAATTAACCAATTAACAGAAGGTATTTGGAAAGCAGCTGAGTCAGGGAGAGCTCTGGTAGGAAATGTCTAAGAATTAGTCATATCCTTATTGCTTTATGCTGCCCTGACTTGAATCTCCTAAGAGAGGTTTCTGTGACTGGTACTCGGGAGACGTGAGTGCCAATTCCAGTGCTTTGCCTAGAAACTGCATGACTTTAAGAAGTCCACGTCCCTGGCTGCAATTTTGTCATCTATAATGTTGGCAGGTGGCTTCTAAAATTTCTTCTGCCTTTTGTGCTGAATTTAAAATTCTAGACTTAAAAAAAAAACTGGATTTTTCAGTATTACATCTTGATTATGACGAGCTTAATACTATGTCATAATTAAGATGCAATAATAAGAAAATGGAACTTTCTTGTAGTCAACTTTCCAATAATATGTAGGAGTTTTCTGACTATCTTATAAAGATTTTTCTTCTTTTAAGTTTGGGGTTATCAAAGCTAAGCAGTGGAAGGTCTTGTAGCACATACCTGATTATTTCATAATAAAAACCAAAACTGTTTTGCTCAGTCACCACGGGGTAGCAGTTTGGTCATGTCTATCAAGAACTGCAAATTTCATTTCCCATGAGCCTCTAGTTCCCTTTCAGGAATCCATCATAAAGAAACTATCAGAAATCTGAACAAAGATTTATATGGAGAGTTAATAAGCCAGGCTACCTAACATATAATAGTAATAATAATAATAATAATAATAATAATAATAGGAAAGAGTCAGATGTCCAGTAACAGGTAAGATAGAGTAAATCCATATAATAGAATATTGTTACAGCACTAAAAATTCTTTAAACAGCTATTTCACAGCATGAGAAAGTGTTCCTGATACCTATCTTTTAAACTGGAAGAAAATTCTTCAAAATTCTAACAGTAATTTTCCCCAAGTAGAGGCATTTGTGAGTGATTTTTATTTTCATAGTCTTACTTTTCTATGTATTTTCCAAGTTCTTTCATAATTCCAATTACTTTAATAATCAGAAAAATGATGACCTCTAAAAAGAAACTCATTACACTTTTCTAATCCCTATAGTGTTCCAGGCTTTATTTGGTTCTGTGGTGGATTCATAGCTGAACTAGAGAATCTGGCAATCTCCTTGCTTTAGAATAGGACATAGCAGTATTCAAAAAAAGACTTGGTTAATTATTGAATGAAGAATTGGAGAGAAAAAATAAATCACGAAGGCTTAACTTTTTAAATTCAGGTTTAAATTTCAAATGAATGGTACAGAAAGTAATTGTGGAGTTGAGAGGAAGAATAATTACAATGAACTCCAACCGAAAAGAAAGTCTTTGTGGAGGACACCTGTATCAGTTTGTTAGGGCTGCCATCACAAAGTACCACAGATTGTGTGACTTAAAGAACAGGTATTTATTTCCTCACACTTCTGGAGCCTAGAAGTCCAAGGTCAAGGTGCCAGCTGGTTTGCTTTCTCCCGAGGCCTCTCTCTTTGGCTTGCATGAGCATCCTTCTTGCTGTGTCCTCACATGGTCTTCTTCTGTGTGTGAGCATCCCTGGTGTCTCTCTGTGTGTCCACAATCTTCTCTCCTTGTAAGGACACCGTTCATATTGGATAAGGGCCTCATTTTAACTTAATCACCTCTTTAAAGACCCTATCTTCGAATACTATCACATTCTGAGGTACTGGGAGTTAGGGTTTCAATATGGGAATTCGGAGGAGACGCAATTCGGCCCATAACGATACCCATCCACAGACCTAAAATCTCTTAAGTCATCCCAGTTGATCCTAGTGGAGGAGCAGGCCGGGGTGTTAATTCTCTGGCACTTCCTGCCGCCACCCCACCACTCCCAACTACACCTGACTGCCTGAGGGCATAAGTGCCTAGTACCTGGATCTGAGACATCAGTCAAAGAATTTTAAATGGGTTCAAGGGGCTCCTTAGGGAAGTTTTTGGAGAAGTAACATACCAAGTTAGAAGAGTCAGTATGCAGCAAATTCTTCTATCCCTGGCTAAGAAAGTGAACTCGATCTTGTAGATAATGAACTATCATTAGACAGTATTGATGTAATATTTGCGAACTTTCTTGTTTCTTATTTGTTTTGTTTTTAAATTCTTCAGGCTAAAAATGACGATTCTAGGTGAGACTACAGAGGTGCTGCTTATAAATACGGAGCCTTTAAATAAAAATAATCTTGGCAAACCAGTCTCAGGGTTGAAAGAAAAGATAGCCTTTGTTCCATCAAATAAAACTGTCACGGAATTGAATAAACACCAGTCTGCTTCACTGTGCCTACACAGCCAAAGCAAAAAGTCAAGTCAATTATCCAGAGTATCCTGTTTTATTTATGGAGCTTTTAGCTCTAGCAGAGGTGGACTACCTAGTCTTATTCCCTTGTAGAAAATAATTAAATCCTGAGCCTTCTAAACGCTAGAGGTAAAAGGGATGTTTCTTCCAGAATTTTCTTTCTCGAGCTCCTGTATTGTACAGGCCGTTCGATTCTTTCTTAACCTTTGACTTCCTCTGCTACCCTCATGAGCTGCCAAGTTCCCCACCAGAAGATCCCTAGAGGAAGGCAGTTACAAGAAAACTGTCAACCGACTGTGATGGAGCTCAATTTTCTCATTGAAATGGAGATTTAGGGTCATGGAACCAAACAAAACCCAAACAGAACAAACTCATCAAAATGCAGGCCCCTAGATTGAGACTCACACTGCTTACTCTTAATTTAAAAGAGACGGAACAGAATGCCACTGGCTTCCCAGAAAACATGGCACTTTTCCCTCCTGAAGCAAAATAGATTTAATTTCCCTTCTATTTTAAGGTTTGGCCCATATATTTTGTCTCTATTCTCATTGTCCTTGTACCTTGCCTCTCTCACCGACTTCTAATGTTTTTATCTTTGCGAGCCATCTCAAATCCTCTTTGGAAGAAGACACACATGTGGACACACTCATCCCAACAGATAATATTTGAAGGCCCTCATTGATCATGCAACTGCTCAGGCTTTTTTCTTCTTCCCATTTTGTTTCCTGAAAGCCTGGAGTGTGAGAAAGGAAACAGCTCAGTCTCGACCATCTACATTCTCACGCGTGTGTTGGCAAAGGTGAAATACAGAGGACATCTGACAGAGAGCCCATTATCTGTGTCCAGGAAAGTGACCACGTGTTATGGACTGAACGTTTCTGTTCCCCCTTCTCCACATTTATATATCGAAGCCCTACCTCCCCCTACTCAATATGATGGTATTTGGAGGTGGGGCTTTTGGGAGGAAATCAGATTTAATGAAGTCATCAGGGTGGGGCCCATGATAGAGTCAGTGCTCTTATAAGCAGAGGAAGGGACACTAGAGTGTCCTTTCTCTTCCAGGTGAGGACACAGTAAGAAATTGGCCATTTGCAAACTAAGAAGAGGGCCCACGCCAAGAACTGAATATGCCAGCACCTGGAACTTAGAATTCCCAGACTCCGGGACTGAGAGAAATAAATGTGGTGCTTAATCCACTCAGTCCGTGGTATTTTGTTATAGCTGCTTGAGCTAAGACACTGTAGTTGCACCAGCCAATTCTTGCAGGTCTTGCCTCCATGCCCCGGGCAAGTCATGTGCATGGACCACAGCCAGTTCTGATGGGTTTTCATCAGCTCCTTGTTGACTGCTTATGACTGGTGCAGCCCTTTTCAGCCCTGCAGGTCCCAGAGGCTTCGCCATGTCATTTTCTTCCCCTTAGACAAACAGGAACCACCAATCCTTACACATCTGAAGCTCACACCAGCATGTCTTGCACTCACAGGATTTGGTGGAGCTTCACAGGAAGTAAAATTTTCCTCTCGTGTGTTTTCAGGAGCTGGCCTTTTCTCTGACTGCTAATCTTGCATTTTCCATCAAGCTTCACCATGTGCCATCTCTCTAAATTTATGGCTAATTTACTCTTTTTCTATCTCGTTCAGTGAAAACCAGTCACAATAAATTACACATTGCGTTTTTCAGCCTGGGCAGACATTCCAGTTGACGACAATATGTTAATTACAGAAGTTGGCACTGTTCATTCAAGTGAAGATTGATAAGACCTAATTGCCTGAATGGGGGTGGGGGGGTGCATTCTAAAACCTGTGCCACTGCCAAAATCTCCGCTGCCTACTAAGCACACTGGTCGTGTTTCTTTGGCGAGCATAGTGGAGTGGCGTTAAAATAATTATTCTGAAACTAATCCATATGAAACCTATATGAAGTCACATGATGTTTAGATTATGATCAAAACACGACTTTTCCTCTCTTCATCTCTTTGAATATTTATCTAGTGAGGGTAACTTTCACCTGCAGCTGGGTGGAAACTCCCGCAGCGGCTCAGGACGTCCACACCCCACAGTCTCTTAGAGGCCCAAACACAGACAGGGTTTGGTAAACAGAATGTCCTCTCTTCTTCCCCAGCGTGGAATTACTTTGCGTCGGGAAGCCTGGTACAGAGGAGGTCATGATTGTTCTGATCATTACTCTCTTTCCATTCACTTGCCAGGTGGGGTGTCCAAAGAGGAACAAGAGAGAAGAGAAGCAGAGGCAGAAGGGCTGGGTCCTGCTCTTGGGCCTGGCAGGGTTCCGGCTGATGCTCTTGCAGGTCCTTGCTGGGCCCTCTCTCCTGCAGCTCCCTCGATAGCACAGATACATCCCTGTCCCCAGTGGATGCATCCTTATCCCGTTCCCTTCTTCATCAGGACACCTTGACCTCCTCCAGGTTACACCTGCAGTTTCCCCTGCTGGTCCCTAAGGATTCATTCCACTTATCGGATCCTCTTTATTTCATTTTTGTTCTGGCTTTGGGTCTAAAAGTTGTGGGCAAGTTCCTAGAGTCACACCCTTCAGGGAGGGAGCCATGTCTACCCGAGAGTTTGGTGGTTCCCAGTAAGGCATCCCTGCCCACCCCCCGACCCCAGGAAGCACAGGGAGATGCGTGAGGACCTTTAGAAATATCCTGAAACTTCGGGTTGGGGGATTTTTCCTAACATTTAGTGCCTGGGAGCAGAGTTGCTAAATGTCCTGAATGAGTGGGACACCCCTACGCACTGCCCCAAATGTTCATAGAGACCCCTCCTCAAGAAACACCAGTCATCAAAACTAAAGCATTAGAGTCCCATTCTAACAAACTGATGTATTCTAGAGACCCCTTTCTGCTCAATGAGAGCTTCTGCTGAGACTGAGTCACCAGGCGGAGCGTGACTTACTGAACATCCTCCATTTCCCACCTGGGTCCCTTTGCCTAGATCATAAGCACCTTGAGGGCAGATGCCATTTCTGACTCTAAATGGCACTGTGGACATAATAGGTTCTAATAAGTTCTACTGAATGTGGTGAACTGAATTGCATTCCACCGTGTCATGAGAATATGAACAAGCACCCAAACATACAAAATCTGCGAAATAAAGGATAAAAGCCCTGACTGGACAGAAAAAAAAATTACTGTATGGGAAGTTAGTCACTGCCTCTTAGAAAGTCTGTTTACTATTCTTTTCCCAATGGCTTTTATTTACTGGCCTGGCCAAGATTCAGTAAATACCCGTAAACCAATCTCTGGCCCTTATGCTGATCGAGTAATGAATGAAAGCCATGGTAAATGAGAGCAATGAATAAAATGTGCTTTGGAAAAAAAGGCAAAAGTTGACATCCTAGAAAGTGAAAGGGGAAACTGGAAGGGAGGGACAAGTAAGTGGGCAGAGTCTTGGCCAGGAAGAGTTTAGAAAACGAGAAGAGAAGGCTCTTGACTTTTTCAACTCACCCCACCTCCATCCGAAGCTGCCTAGACTACCTGTCACATTGGGTTCTGGAACAAATTCAATATAAAGAACTAAATTACTAAAAGTAGAATTTCAGATGACAGTCTGCTATAGAGTGAATGTTTGTGTCCCTCCAAAATTCATGTGTTGAAACTTAATTTCTGTTGTGACGGTATTTGGTGGTGGAGGCTTTGGGAGGTAATTAAATGAAAAGGATGAAGCCCTCATAAATGGGATCACTGCCCCTATAAAAGAAACTCCAAAGAGTTCTCTCGTCCTTTCTGCCATGTGAGGACATACCAAGAAGACAGCCATCTATGAACTAGGAAGTGGGCCTTTGCAAGGTTCCAACTCTGCCAACGCCTTGATCATGGACGTCCCAGCTTCCAGGACTGTGGGAAATAAATTTGTGTTGTTTATAATCCATCCAGTCTATGGTATTCTGTTAGAGCAGCCCAAAGGGACTAAGACACAGCTGTATTCTGGTAAGGGAGACAATGCAACAGCCTTGTAGATGTAAGCACAAAGCAACTGAGTCCATCTCTGTTCGTCTCCTAGAGCCTGTGGGCTTCAGATCTAAAACTCTTTTCCTTGTGGGTGCACCCTAGAAAGAATTCATCTACCCAAGCAGAGGTCAATTGGCAGAGCACTTTCCGGTAATATGATCTGCCGTCCACCCCCGCT
>NW_006442207.1:4313587-4373230 GCF_000325575.1 Pteropus alecto | reverse complement strand
CTCTGTTAGAGCAGAGCTGTCGTGATCAGCCCCCACTGCCCAGACAACGTTCTGAAAGGAATTAGAAAAATCAGACTGGCTTGCGGGCGCTGTCTAAGACTCCAGGTGAGCCCTTGGAATGCCAGGCCCTTCCCGGCCCTGGATGTAGAGACCTACTATCTTAGCTCAGGTTCCAGAAGCAGCGCCCAGGAAGGAATCCGAGGCATGCAATTTACGGAGGGAGTACATTTCAGTAAAATGCCTATGGGAGTGAGAGAAGGAGGCAGAGAAAGGGTGGGTGTCAGGTAAAGGTGAACACTGACCCGCAACACAAGGGCCACGTTTCTAGACGGCAGTCTCATGGTCCCCTGCAGTGCTGGGGCTAGCCTGCCATGCACAGTGGTCGGTGATGAAAGCTCTGACTTGGTAAAAGGATGTGGCTGGTTCTTTCTGGAGGAACACAACATCTGCATGACTCATGTATGCAAACCGCCCGCATGCTAGAAATCTGAAGTGGTCGCCCCTAGAAACAGAAATAAACTATGATCCAGTTAGGAAGAGATTTCTCTAGCATAGAGACAGCTGCAGCAGAGAACGTTCCAGTTCGAGAATGGAGGCCGAGGTTGGAGGTAACTAACAATTTACACAAGGGGAACACAGCTATTACCTGCCACATGGTAAAAATATGGACATAGCTCTTTTTAAGAGAGAGGGGGAAAAAAAGAACTCAGTACACAAGTTTACTGTCTGTAAAACCCAACATCAAAAAATTTCCTCTAATAAGGATCAGCACCAGGAGGGCATTTAAATATTTAGCATCTTCTTCTGAGATATAATTACCACTCTGCTTTGTACATCTGTGTTTGCTGTACCCTCCAAACGGAACAGGATGCCATTTCGCTGATTTCGCAGAGTTATCCACCTGGTTTTTGAGCAGTTGGTCATTTTTCAGCCTTCTGCCACCCCCTTCAGCGAACTGGCAGGTCCCCCTATAGCTCTCAAGTCCAAAAGAAAAGCTCAAAAAGAACCCAGCAGGGGATGGTCGGTTGTTCCATTGGTTGCCTGCTTTCTGATCCTTCCAGAACATGCAACGGCCAATCCACTGTGACTTTAGATGGGCAGCTCAGGAGCCCAGAAAAGACAGAAGCCTAAATGGCATATCCTGAGGGAAAACATCTGCTTGTTGAAAAAGTGGGTGGGTCACAATGAGATGTGAAGGGACAGAGCTAGGTTGGACCAACTGGGAGGCCACACAAAACAGAGCCAGTTGGCAGGAAGGCATAGCCACTGTCATCTGATGGAGCTTGAACCTGACCTTCTAATCCAACGAGTCATCTCATCTGGGTTTTCCCTTGGTTTTCTGCAGGATTTACAATCATCAAAGTGGCACCGATTTCGAGGAAATAACTTCCCTGTTTCTTTATGGCTGAGTATTATGTCAACGAATGGTTGGCTCGGCCCAGAAGTTTCAAATTGACCAGACTGTGCCCTTTGGAATGAGGTGCACCCTTTTACCTCCTCCAGCTGGTGTACAGATGTGCCTTAGTCCCAAGGAATCAGACTCTGTGGATGAGTTTCCAGCACGAGGGGCCAGCCAAGAAGAGTCTAGACCCCTTAATTATGTGAATAAATGAGCCTTCTCCCCTGCCAAAGTTCACTGCCAACTCTGTTTCAGGGTCCCAGTAACACCACCCACGCCCCTGCTCCACCCTCTGGAGTAGGGAGGTGAGTCATAAAGTATTGGGACTGGCAGGGCTGCTGACATCATCCAGTACAGGGAGGGGAGGGGGATGGAATTCATACTTGCTTTTGCTTAGCAGTCTTCAAACAAAAGTAAAGTGAAACGTGGGGCAGTTCAGGTCAGTGCAAAGGGGAGATCAAACTCCCTGCTAGCTCCCCCACCCCCATCCACAGGCCCCGAGAGAGCGCCCTGGAACCCTCTGAAATCCCCAGACTCATTTGGAAATCACTGATCCAGTGTAACTCCTCATGCACATGAAAAATATCCAGGCCTAACCAGGAAAGCTGCCTTTCCAACTAGCACAACGACCTGTGGGGAAGCTGGAGAGAAGTTCCTCCAGGGCCCCCAAGCAGATAGATAGCCTGTCCCACAGCTTGAGAAGGCTCCCGCAGGGCCACATCCCTTCCCGGGTCAACCCTTCTTCCTGGTCACTGCTCAGCACTAAGTGGCCGACTTGGCTTGTATTGTTCTCAGACTAAGGCCCCTGCTGTGTCAGCCCCACACACCCAAGGAAGGTCCCTGCAAGGTCCCCTGGCCGCTGGCCTCCCTCATGTGTATCTTGGGTGGCAGGCACCCAGGCTGGGGCAGCCACTGTTTGCCTTGTTAAGGCAGAAGATGAACATGACTCCTTTTGTTTGATGTTGCTAAGTTATTAGAAAAAAGTTAAACCGCAGGCTCCACGGTGAGGTTTGAGGTATGACTGGGCAGCACCATCCCCCGTGGGGCTGGAGCCAGGGCTGAGGCTGGGTGTTGAGAACCAGCAGCACATGAAGACAGCAATGGTGTGACAAAAAGTCAGGAAAATGACAAGGGAATGACATCACCCTTCTGACCGAAGTCTGCCTGCCTCCCCTGAAGGGCATTTCTGATCCCCAGAAATGACCCAGGCCCACCGCCCCCGAGTCTCTCCTTTCCCTGTGTCATGCGCTCCATCTTCTTTTCTGCCGTCTTGGTCGCTGCCTTTGTGCTGTCACCTGTTCCCCCTCCTTGATTCTCTCACTCATTCTCTCTGCATCTGTCCCTACAAATCTCTGTGTCTTTGCCTTTTTCTGTCATCTCTCTTTTCTTTTGTGCTTCCATCTCTCCCTCTCTCTGTTTTCCTTTGGTTGCATTCATGAAACACGCACATGCACATGGGCGCTTGCAATGCACACATGCACACATAGATAGTCTCACACATCTACATTCACGCAGAGCCACACATTCACACATGCACGGAAACACACACACACACACACACACACACACACACACACACACACACACACACACACACAAACTTGGCACACCTCCCTCTCTCGGCCAAGCTAAGTAACCTCAAAAGAAGACTAGCTTGGTACCCACAGGCTTGTTGACACCTGTTTGTATTAGGAGCGATTAGTAACCATAGGCATGTCTCAGTTCATTAAATAGGTCTGAGGCTCAGGGTCAATAAGCTGGGGAGCCTCATATATAAAATGGATTCCAGCCACATCACCCCCTGGAAAGGAGCCTCCTAAACCAGTCATTTGAGCAGGTGGTGACTTCAGCAGCCAGACTGCTAAGAAATGGAATGTCTCCTATGCCTTTCGAAGACAGTTGTGGCTGGAGTTTGAGGCCTGTCTTGGTTTAGATTTTCCGACACTGGGTTTAGAAAGGAAGCATTATTTTGAGGAGGGAGATCATAATCACGCTGGTTTGTTCGACTGGTAATTCTAGTCTTATTTAAAGGACTGCTCAAGAGAGATGTAGGCTTTGCTACTTAACTCAAAAGCACGTTGGTAGATTCACTTGATCAAGGAACAGAGGAGTTCTGAGGGATTCTGAGTTTTCACTGTGGCCCTGCTACAGATCCACTGCTTGACATCATTGCTAGATAACTTCTTGTGGCCTCGGTCACCTATTCTCACCATGCCGGCAGCCCAATATGGATGATACTACCAACCAAAAAATTTGTGCAGAAAATTATTTATCAGAGTTGAAAGGTAACAAACAGGAAACTGTAATATATATATATATATATGTAATATATATATATATACATAATATATATATATATTTTTAATTTATTCAAGGCAAACGCATGGTTTAGGATTCCCTATTGGATGGCAGTTAGGGCATAGTGACCGTGGTAATTGAGCCGAAAATCAGGAAAGGTAATCCGACAGGGATAAGGAAAGTAAGGCAGAATCTTTAAAATTGGGATCATTCCAGAAAATCTGCAACATATGGTAGTTTTCCAATACTTAGTCATCCCCAAGGGCAATGCTGTAGTACTGGATAATAATTAATGTTCAAAATAACAAATGCCCCCACGCATCACGAAAACGTTAAATAAAGTTTAATGTATTCTGTTTTAAGTAGAAAGGAATATATGTGTATATATAAAGGAATATATATGGATATATATGATTTACAAAGAACTTAATCTTTCTAAAAATTAAAATGTTAAATGTGTAACTTTAAATGTTAAAATTTAAACTTCCTAAAAGTTAAAAATGTTCATCTTGCAAAATGTTTAAAATAAAAAATGTTGTGCGTCTTAAATGAGTAAACCGTCAGCTATTTGGAAAAACAGTTATCACCACGGCACATTTTATAAGAGTCCCAGGCAACAGAGATTTCCCCATACATGATTTACAAGCAATTTTCATGCACCTAGTCATTATGAAGAATTGGTTACTTTCATATCTTTTGAGGGCATACCAATTTCACCTTGGGTAGTATATTAGTTGTCTAATGCTGCTTAAAAAAAATTACAACAAACTTAGTCATCTAAAATAACATTCACTTATCTTACAGTTATGTAGGCGAGAAATCCAAAACAGGTCATGGTGAATTCAAGGTGTTGGCAGGACTGTGTTCCTTTCTGCAGACTCTAGGGCAGAAACCACGTCCGTGCCTTTTCCAGCTTCTAGAAGCCACCTACATTCCTTGGCTCATGGCCTCCATTCTCTATCTTCAAAGCCAGCGATGGCAGGCTGAGTCCTTCCCACATGGCATCAATCTGACCCTTTCCTTCCACAGTCACCTCTCATTCTCTCCACAAACACAAAAAGAGATTCTCAATTTTTAAGGATTCACGTGATTAGCTTGGACTCACCTGGATAATCCAGAAAAATCTCCCCACCTCAAAGTCCTCAACCTTGATCGCATGTGAAAGACCCTTATGGCTTGACACGTAATACAGTCACAGATTCTGGGGATTCAGAGGTGGATATCGCTGAAGGGCAGATAGAGGACGGGATTCTAGACTTGGAATTAACAGAGGTCATTTCAGGCTTCAGAAATGTCAGCAAACTATTGCATGACTAGAGTAAGGCCTAGAATTGCTCTGAACTTTTGCTTTCTCCCCTGGCAACTAAATAAAATAGGAAGGGTTCTTTACTTCATTTACCACATCAGACAGCAATCTGAGGCTGTCACATTCCTGAAGCATAATATGAAATCATGGCATGAGGCTGCTTACAGTGTCAGGGGGAAAATGGCACAGAGAAAAGCCAGTGCATGTCAGAGAATAACATAAACAACCAGCTTCTGATACAATGGCTACCTGATCAATAGGCTGTGTTTGACATCTTTGAGCAAGGTTGTAGAGTGAACTGGCCTGTATTTTGGGAGACTTTGGCTCTAGCACAGTGACAGTAAGAAAATGACGATGAGGGGTGAAAAGAGAGATGTTTGAAACCCTTGAATCTCTGGATTCAAGCTATATATAATTTAGTGAAGGCGTCAAGCACATGCATAATTCAGATGCACGGCAGGATGAAGTAGGGGCTGCAGCTTTGGGAGGAACAGGGAGCTACAGGGCTCATGACTGTGGTCACCAAGGAACAGTTTCGGGGGCAGGTCAGACAAATTGAGGACATCTCCTAAACTTGACTAATTTTCCTCTAATCGTCCATGTAGTTTCTATCTTACTCTAATTTAATCTTGTTTTTAAAAATGTAATGCTGTTGTACAGATCTTTTAGAACCCTGAAAGAATGCAGAGTAGATGTGATGCTTTTTTGTTGTTGTTTTTTAAATAACATAGAAAGAAGTTTGTGAAATGCCTTTTGTCTTTGTTCCCACTTGGGACCATGATGAACTTGCTCTCTGCCTCCCAGGGATAAGGAGGCAATGGCGAAGCCCTGTTTTTTGATTTTGGTGTTGGCAAACAGGACTGCTACCCAATCGCCAATCGATGTTTACTGCATCCTTAGCAATCTGCTTGTTCACCATGTCTGAATAGGATTTTCAACATGGAGTTCTTGTGGGGGTTTTGTTTTTGTTTTGACACATTCGAACTGATGCAATGATATAAAAGTAAAGGCACAGTGAACAGTCCGAGGGATGGAAGGCGAGCGGGAGGAGAAGATGGAGAAGATGGGAGAGGATGGGAATATCAAAATCCTACCTTACGGGGAACCAAGAGATGATAAGGATGGTTAATGGCACACACACACACACACACACACACACACACACACACACACACACACAAAACACCCAAAAACAAAAACAAAAAAACAAACAAAACAAAACAAACAAACAGGAGTCTAAGTACTCCTCTGAAGTTTCAGAGATGACCAGTGGAGGAAGAGTATTTGGTAGAGAAGAAGAAGAGCGGGGGCGGTAGTGATGCCACGGGCGGAGTGGATGGTAGGTGAGGATCACGTATGGGAACCAAATCCACATCTCCCAGGGCAGGAAGTCAACAGACAATGCCTAAAGTTGATGAAATGAGAAATAGCGGTATAAGCATTTTAGTTAAAGATAGGGAAATAACCACCCAAAACATAAAAACAGAAGTGAGGATGTGCAGTAAGCGCTGGGAAGTAGGACTGGGGTTGGAGGGGGTTGAGCAGAGGTCAGTTAATATTCACTCTAGTCTACCACCATGCCACCCTGAACGTGCTCGATCTCATCTGATCTTGGAAGCTAAGCAGGGTCGGGCCTGGTTAGCACTTGGATGGGAGACCACCTAGGAATACAAGATGCTGTAGGTGTAAAAAAAAAAAAAAAAAATTCACTCTAAGAGCCTTTCTTCCCTAATTGATTTTCTAAAAACTAATGTGTTTATGTTATCTGATGGGAAAAATGGTAAGCAAATTAATGTCATAAAGAGTACCACTTTTATTTTTATAATATTCTGCTCTTTCAGAGAGGTTTAATTATTTTTAAGAAAAATGTACCATAATTATAAATAATAGCTATATATGTACAGTATAGGTATCACATGTAGAGTACATTATATAAATTTTAATGACTACATTGATTTTTTAAATTCTTTGCCATTATTTCATTATGGAAATTTCCAACATACAAAAAAGTTGAAGGGGGTTTACAATAAACACCTATGTATCCACCACCTAGATTCTACAGTTAACATCTCATTATACTTGCTTTATCACCTATCTGTCCACATATCCATTCCTCCCTCTGTCGATTTATACCTCTTAGCTTTTTGAGGCATTTATTCTATTGATTTTTTTTTTAATGTGGTAAAAAATACATACCATAAAATTTATCATCTTAGCCACTTTAAGCGGACAGTCCCACAGTGTGTGAGCACACTGAAATCGCGGTGGAAAAGGATCTCCAGAATTTTTCACCTTGCAAATCTGAAACTCTATACCTATTAAACAAACAATAGCTCCCCTCTCTCCCTTCTCCCAGCCCTTGGGAACCACCATTCTACTTTCTGTCTCTGTGATTTTCACTACTCTATGTACCTCATATCAGTAGACTCATACAGTGTGTATCCTTCTACAATCAGTTTATTTCACTTAGCATAATGTTCTCAAGGTTTATCCATGTTGTAGCATGTGACAGGATTTCCTTTCTTTTTAAGGCTGAATAATGTTCCATTGTATGAATATATCACTCTTTGTTTATTCATCAGTGGATGGGCATATGGGTTCCCTCCACATCTTGGCTATTGTGAATAGTGCTGTTATGAACATAGGTGAGCAAGTATCTCTTTAAGACCCTGCTTTCAATTCTTTTAGGCACATACCCAGAAGTGGAATTGCTAGATCATATGGCAGTTTTATTTTTAGTTTTTTGAGGAACCACACTGATTTCCACAGCAGCTGTACCATTTTACAGTTCCACCAAAGGTTCCAACATCTCCCCATCCTCACAGACGCTTATTATTATTATTATTATTATTATTATTATTTTAATAGTAGACATCGTAATGGATGTAAACTGATGATTACATTGATTTGCTTAAATTAACCTTTCTAGGTAATGGAGAAAATAGGATTCCCAGGAGAAATGGTGTCAACGGCCAGAAAAGTCTAGACTATTTTAAGTAAAAACTTTTCTTAGAAGTGAATGGTAAGTCAGGAAGCTCTCAGAGCAAATCCAGAGATGGAATTTCTCTTCACAGTAAATTTCACTCTTATTTCTTTGTTAAGTCAGTGTCAGCTCATAGGTAGGTTGAAAAGGCCGCAGATTTATCACCATTTCAGGTACTAAGAGATGTATAAATTCCTTCTCTGTATTAATAGCCAGATTATGGACCTAACTAAACCAAAGTTCAATTGTTTCATATCCTGAATTTGTAATTGATTCTGAATCACGGGGCTCCTTGCGGTGTTTACACCAGATTAAGGCTTTGTTGTCTACTGAAAACATCTTTTACATTAAAATCATATTGGCTTTTGAGCTAGTTACTTTTCAGGCTTCTGGAACTTTTGACTCCATTTTTCTTATATGTAAATGTTTATCCATCAGCTAGACAGATAAGCATTCTCTTTCTGGTCCCCTTTGTGTGGGTATGCTGGAGATCATCTGGCCCTTTTAATTAATTTAGGAAGAACCGAAGGACAGCAGTACACTCTGGCCTCATGATATTATGGCCCTGGAGTTGCATTACAAGAGACTGCTCTAGAACTAAACGTGACCTTGGGGTATTTGTGAAGCTGTTAAAGAGATTAACAAACAGAAACTTTAAGAAGGATTAATCCATTTCTACAGAGCTACATGGCAGTTGCTCTGCAAAGACAGCTCTGAAAACAGATTTCTTGGTCATTCCCAGCTCTGTTCTTGCATTTGTGGCAAAGCGAAAGGCTGAAGATGAAGAAGTGTGTGGGAAAGCAGGTGATCACTGCTCCCCAAATACCGTGTGACACTCAGTCAACCCTGAAAGAGCAGCAGCCAATTAATCCCACCATAATTGGTTGACCCTTGGCTAATCCTGTTTCTAGATCATGTTTACTTGGCAGGTCATTTCAGTCATTTAATTAGCGTTCTTCAAGGTTATTCCGCCCTCTGTGTGTGGACCCCTTTGGAATACTATATGCACTGTGATGCTTGATAGAAGAGAAAGCCGTATGCTTATGGTACCCTTCCCTTTCTTCTTTGATTACTAAATAACTTAACTAATTAATATTAATTAGCTAAGAGAGCATTTACTATGTTTTCCAGCTTGATGTGAAGCATTTTAGCAGGCAAAATCTTATTTAATTTCACTGTCCTGTGACAGAGGCACTGATTCTTCCCATGCAGATAGGCAAAGTGAGTCTTAGGTCAAGCAGCTTGCCTAAGAAGAGCTAGGATTTGAACCAGGTCTGTCTGAGTCTGAAGCAGACGTTTTAACCACCACCTACATTACTTTTCTTTGTTCTCCTGTGTTCCTAGAGCTACCCGACTCTAGCGAGCTAGTTCATTGCTATTTCTGGTGGCAGTTGTAGCCCCCAACCAGACAGTGATTTCTTCAGGGAAGGGACCATGTCTTCTCTTCATCTGTCCCATACAGCATAGTCCTGGGCACCTAGTAACTGCTGGATGAATGCTTGCTGATTGATCAAGGTGCGTCCACACAATCCCCATATTTAAATTTCCTATACCAGCTTCCCAGCGAAGTCAGCTGTGCACAGAACAATGGATGTGGGGGTGGGGGGAGGGCAAATTGGGTTCCACTTAGGTCTCTGTCCACCAAGTAAGGGTGGCCTTGGACAAATGGTTTGAACTCTCTGGGCCTCCTTATGCTCTCCTGCAATTTGAGGATGTTAGCCATATGATCTCTCTGGAGGTTTCCTGCAATGAAATGCTGCGTTTGTAATACAGCTTGTAACAAAGTGTTGATGTGACTTGGGTCTCCAAATGGGTAAGGAGATCCCAGATATGAAAACAGAGTTGCTGTGTATCCCATCCTCTGAAAAGAGCCATCAGGTATGGGAGCAGGCACCCTCTCCAGCGCTTACTAAGAAATGGCAAACCCTTCCTCCTTTCTCCCATACTCAGCCCACAAAGAGCGGGGAAGTACAAGGCCACTGTGGTCTTTGGCTTTTGGAGAGGCCCAGAGTCTGGAAAAGGTGATTTTCGTCCCTTTCAATCAGGGAAGAAAGAAGAGTGCTTCTCTTTGTTGTGGCCTGGCCTAAGCCAGCTGGATAGTTCACAATTACTGAGTTGATTTTTAGGTACTAATAGCTTCTAATATTTTGAGATAGTGGAGGGCCAACAGTTTCTCATCCTACAATGTGGAAGTCCTAGCCAAATTCCGACACATCTACTAACTTTTATAAGCAATTAGACATGACAAAACAAAGCAAAACAAAGTCATCTAACTGGCTGGTAACCTTGACAAAGTCCCTGTGCTCTGTCTTTGGGTTCCCTTGAGGCCAATGCAGGAATATTTCATTCCTGGCAAGTTTCAGGCAACTGTCTAGGCATCATCAAGATTCCTATGTTCAGAGGCTAAATAGTTAAGTGAATCTTAGATACAAGATGGCAATCTAAAAGGAATAGGCTGTTGAATTTCTGGGTTCTTAGATTCTATTTATGCAAGGACAGGGGTGCCAATACACCATTTCTAGCCAATTAATTCACATATCTTAAACATCACTCAGTTCACCAATATAAAAATCATTTCTAAAAATTCCTATGCTAATTAATAAACCCTTTCGTGTTGATTGGAGATAAAAGTAATTCTATCTGTCAAAGTCCTAGCAGAAAGCAGACAGCCACTCAAACAAGGTAATGGAAGAAAGTTTAACGAAGGGATTATTGCAGAGGAATGGTAAGGGTTAGAAGAAACTAACAAAAGATGATGAAGCACTGCAGGGCTAGCAACTGTGAGAGCCTTTGCTGCCCTTCTCTTAAGCCCGAAGGAACATAAAAGGAAGAGGTACTGGGAACCTGGAAGTTGCTGTAGCTGAAGCAGAGGGTTCCCCAATAACAGCCTCAGGCTTAGGTAGAAGAAGGCTGCCACTGCCGATCTGTAGCCAGAAAACTGGCTTGGGCTGTGGGTAGGGAGTGGAGATAAATAGCCCAGCCCCTCCTTCCAGTTTCCAGTCTCCTGCTCTGCCTTCCCCAGCTGGACTCTGCAGGAAGCCAGAGGCAAGGGGGCTGGGTCTATGCAGGTCATAAAGGTCAGCTCCTAAGGCCCACATACAGCAGTGTGGGGGACAGAAAATGGATCTGGAGGTCATCAGGCATATAGTTGAAGACCTTTAGGGTTTTCAAATGCAAATTCGCTATCCCTTCAGTGTGGGTTCCTAATTAGTGTACTCCAAATGTTGACTAGGTTCTCAGAGTTTAACACCAATACTCTTATATATATTATGCTATGTTTGGTAGTGTATTTTAAAGCAAATTATATATAATTTAACACCTTCCCTGAAGTCAAGCAAATCACTCTTGAAAATTGGAGCTACTACCTGTAAAATAGAAAGATGGGTGAATATCTGCTTGGGCAGCTGACTTGGTGATCGTCATTGGAATAGCCTACTTCCCAGAAAGGTGCAGCTGAAGTGCCAGCACAGAGAAAACCCTCAGAAAAGATGAGGCACATCCTCAGGATGCAGTATATTTATTAGTAAGAGACTCCACTATGGCGCTGGGTTTCCAGGGGGAAGGAAACACGAGTTTGGAAACCAAGGTGTAGAAGCAGCAGTGGCCCCACCTCCCATCACCCCCAGTGACCCACTAGGGATCTTGTGTTTCCTGTGCCTGCAACTCTTGACTCTGCCTGGTTGAAGGTCTTGGTCTCCCAAAGGGACCCACTTGTGGCAGGGGACACAGCAAGGATCCTGTTAGACTATAATTTATGGCTGCTACCAGTATGCTTTGAACTCCTTGTGCCCAAGGGGCAGCAGGAAGAAGAGAAATCATTAAATTGGCAGCAGCTTTTGACCTTGATAATGCAGAGCACAGAGGGATGGTTTAACATGATAAAGACAGGGAGGAATGATATATGAATCAGGTGATCCACTCAGGCACCCCCTGCTTCTCCCTTGCCTCTCTGCAGCTATGAGCAGACATGAGCAGCAACCCTAGCCTGAAAAAGGCACATTATTAAGGGTTCAGACAGCCTTAGAAACGAAGGTTTGGGTCATGCCACAAAGACCGGCTAAGGGGATAGCTGAGTATGAGAGGAATTGAGAATGGAGAGTGCAGGAGGGAGAGGATGGGTACCAGTTGTGACTGCAAGAGCAACTGCATTGAGGTGGCTGTGAAACTTCCAACTACAGGGAGTGTAATCAACCAAGGGCAGCACCTGCTGCCTCTGACATCTGTTGCCAGACTCGTTTGGGAAGCCACGCATCCCATGGACTGCTCCTGGCCAGTGAATGAGATGGTAGGGATTCTAAGGTAGTTTGTTTCCTGGGAGATACAAGACTCCTCTGTCAGCCAGCTTTGGCTGGGGGACCCCCATCCCCTCAACACACACAAACACATAGCCTTACAGAGCCTTCCTTGGACCGAGCAGCAGTCTAAGATGATTCCACTTCATCTTCCACTCAGATCAGACTCACACTGTGGTCTTCTTCAGCTCTCCCCTCAGTTTCCCACACAGATATTTTTCTCCAATAGAATCCCTGCATAGGGAATCCTATCTTGGAGTCTGCTTATTGGAGAATTAGACTAACACAGTGACCACAAAGCCTTCGATAACACACTCCTCTCCAGGTCTCACTATCCCCTTTTGTGAAATAAGAATAGTGGCTCAGATGTTCTCAAAAGTTCCATCGAGCTCCAGACTGACTTCCCAGCTGGGGCTGGGACCTACTGTCTGTGCTACCCCACTCTCTCAGGACTCATTTTGAAGATTCTAGACGCTGACCTGGAGCAAAGGAAGCACTTAAAATCCCTTCTGTCTTGTTATAACCTGTGCGGAGACAGCGGCTGGACTCTTTTCTATATCGCCTGCTTCATCTTTCGCATGTGACCTACTCAATGCTGTTACACCACAAGTTAACCCACAGACTTCGAGGGTCATGATGTATTTCGAGAAAACTGTAAGTAAAGCCTACAAGTATCATCCCTTCACCCTTACAGATGCACCTTCCAAGTCAAGATCTAAGGTCTTCCCTGCCCCATGATAAAGCACCAAAATAAGTCTTGGGAAAACCATGATTTTTGCTCAGTTGGAGCCTTACTGATTTTTTTCACTCTGGGAAACGTTGACTACTCCTTTCTGCTTCTAGAACAAAGGGTAACTGGTTCGTCGGAAGAGAAAAGACTTATGTTCAGCTCTATATCAAAATGTCTCCTAATCTTGAGATTCGATCTAGGACAGTCTATATTTTCAAGCTTTAGTTCAAGTTCATGTCCTCTGGTTGCCTTAAACTCAGTCTTTGCCCTGCTTGCTGACGCAGGGAAAAACATGTGCTTTGCTCTCAAAAATAAAAAGGGAAAAAAGAATAAGAAAAAGCAAGTTCACATCTCAAGGGTTGGGTTTGTTCTAGATTAGGTACTGAATTCAGAAATGTTTTACTTTAACTAACTAAGGCAATTTAGATTTTCTTTGCATGTGCTTGCTCTCTCTCTCTCTCTCCCCCTCTCCCTTTGTACATATATAACTTTCAGCATTTAACAAATGTTTACTTAGTTTAAATGTCCAAATTGTTTTAATTCAGAATTACCTTGGTTGCAAAAGAGAGAAAGCCCATTGAATTCACTTAAGTAAAGAGAAGAGCGGGGAGAAGAAAGAGAGAGACGGAGAGAGAATTTATTGGACCAAACAACGGGAAGAGCAAGAACAAGGTTGTTAGGAGTGAGGGCTGTCAAAACACCCTCTCTCAGCATCTTGCCCCTCTTCTGACTGGTTGTTTTGTTTTTTCCTCCACATGATAAAGAACATGGCTGCTGGCAGTTCAGCCTCATAACTCAGCAGCTCCATAATCAGAGAAAAGCAAAGGAACGCTCTCTTCCAGATTCATTGTTAAAAATTTCAAGAAAGACCTCTTATTGACCTAACCATGCTCACCCTTGACCCAATCACTGTGTCTCAGAAGTTGAGATCCAATAAGCCTATCCTGGGCCACCTGAGCTCTGCTGTGGCCAGAGAAGATGTCTCTTACAAGGGAGACAGGGTTGCTAGAGAGGCAACAGCATGATCAATATGAATCAGTAAAGCATCTCTGCTGTGCTAGAGAGGCAACAGCACAGATGCTTTACTGATTCATATTGATCTGCCTTTAAGTCATCTCTCTGATGATAATAAGCTCTTTAGAGTTTTATTTTACAAGAGAGGTAAAAAATTGCCTTACATAATCATACTCCATTCTTTGAGAAATTGCCTTGTCCACAGACCCTGCTGCCTAGGAAACCTACGTTTTGAACCAATTAACACTGATGTCTGTCTTCCACCTCAGCTGATGACCAAAGTGGGCATCATCCCCAAGGACAGTCAATCTTCTGCCTGGCTCATGACCTGTGATGAGGTACAAAGAGATGACCTGGATAACTGGTTTCTCTCTATATATCTCCCTCTCTCTCAAGAATTGGGATAGAATAGGTCAGTTAGGGGTGGAAGGTAAAAACAAAAGATTATGTTAGAAAAGAGGTCGAAGAGATCATAATGTGTCAGGTACGACCCAGAGTTATGGGAGAAGAAACTGAGTAAGCGGAAGAGCTGGAGAAATCAACTGACAGCAGACCCGATAGAAGCAGACACAGAGTTAGCTGGTCATTTAAATGGTGGAGCAGGAGGCAAAAATCCACTCATTGAACAAAAACATTAGGAGCACTTTTTTTTGTGCCATACTCTGAGCTGTTTGTTAGTGACACAGTTGTGAACAATATGAACACCTCTCTTATAGCCTATCAGGAGTGTGGAGCTAAATAAACACACACACACACACACACACACACACACACACACACACACTTTTAGTTAGTGGTATGAAGAGGAAGAAACCTACTATTGACATGCCCGGCATGAATCTTGAGTCATCTCCCATATCCATTCTCTGACGCCCAGTGCTCATGAAGCCCTATTCTCAGACCTCCATGAGATTGTACCATAGAAATATTTATTTGAGCTCACTTAAGTATATTTGGGTTCCATGCAATCAAGAGTCAAACCAAAACACGTAGTATTCTCTTTTATTACTTACCTCAGTCAGCACAGGAAGAAGTCACTAATTGGGGGGTTTTGGATGACTGGAAGCAGTGCAAACTGACTATAGTCAAAAGCCTGCTCCTTGGAATTTTGAGAATAGGCTATTTTATTGAGATGAAAAGGCAAGAATTTTTGGTTGCATCTGCTTGCTGCAGCAACTTCAGCCCTGATGCAAGATTCTAATACTGCAGCATCCTATCCATTCAATGTTCTTGTGTTAGTATAAGTCCAAAACTATTTTATGGGCCTTGGTCTTCCTAGAATATGCATTAGAAAGACCAGGATTTTCATCGGGAGGTATGTTAAGTGCTCAAAGAGGGGAAAGAGGAGTTGAGAGCAAAGAAGAGCTCCTGAGTGGGAGATGGCCCACTGACAACAGATTAGCAGTAGCATCTTGGGGTAGGAGAATGGAGAGGGTTGATGCTATTGTCCCTTTTGGTGCAAAGATTGTGGACGCCTATTATTTCTCTTTTTTCTGGAAACAAAAATTGGCGATGGGAAGAGTTGCCTCTTCCCAGTCACATGTCCTAATCAATCCAAGCCTCCCACCTCCACCTTCCCACCCTTTTTGTATGCTTATAAAGTAGTTTAAAGTCGGTTTCTGTCACTTGCTACCAAAAGAGCTGTAAAAGTTCTCCTTGGTTCTGTCTCTGCCTTCAGGAGCCACACTCTTAACAAACCTAGGAACTCTGTAAGTGGAGGGTCCTCTGGGGTTAATGGAGGTTGACTTCCTTAGTTTGGAGACATTCCTGCCAAGACATCTATGCCTTGGGTGTGAATGTGAGACTGAGCAGGCTCTCTGGGCCCCATGTTGACATAAGAGATTAAGTTGCACTGAAACACTCCACTTAAGAGCTATCTTGATTGAAAGAACACATTTAATAATAATAATAATTATTATTCTAGCTTAGCTCATTTCCTTCACTGAGGTATACCTTTTTCTGAAGGTGACTTGAAAACAAGAATCTCACCTTTGTGTGCAAATGGAAATGAGATACGAGAAATGAGTACACACTATGGGTCACAGCTTCTGGCATTTCCCTGTTCACTGCCTTTATTGCTCACAAAAGAACAGAGCGCTTACATTTTCCTTTTTTATGTCACGATTCTTTTATCAGTGGTTTGCTCTAAAAAAAAAAAAAAAGTCTTTTGATTTTCTTTATCTATTTTTAAAGAGATCAGTAAATTTCAAAACCAGCTTGCAACTTGGCTGACCACCAAGCTCCCACTCTTGCTAGCCTGGCCCGACCTCACATTGGCTCCCAAGCATCTTTCTCTCTCTCTGGTTGCGCCCGGCATTTTCACATGGCCGGAGTGTGAAGGGCTAGGCCCGCCGGAAGCCACACAAACACTCCAACACACTATCTTGCAAAATCTCCCAGTGACCCATATGAAGTGAAAGTCCAATCTTCATTCCAGCCTGCATGAAAGTGCCCAGTGGTCGGGGACAGTGACCTGCCATGCCCTGGACAGCCCTTCCTGTGACTGGTAAAAGTCCCTTTTGTAAGAACAGCGGGAGAGGCTGGGGGAAATGCTTGTCTGGCCTCCTGGGTAATTCACAGCCTGTGTCCCTCACCTGCTGCTGGGCTTGGCCGGAAGTCTGAGAAGGAGCCTTTTCCAGCTCTGGCCTCTAGGCCACATGGGGCCTGTGAAGTTATTAGAATGCTCCATGAAAGAGTATAGAGCAACCATTGTCATGTAAAATTAGCCTGGGCAGAGCCCCAGAGAACATACTGTTGGATGCCATCCTGCTCTGCCTGCACAAGGGCATGTGAGAGATAAAAATGGTTCCAACTCCTGCTTTGGGGTCATTAGCATTCTCCCCATTCCACATTATTCATCTCCTACGTTTAATCCCCCTCCCGCTCTGGATTCATTGATTATCACATTCTCTCCCAGCAGCTGCCAAAGAGAGGGACGGCTCCTGGTGGCCATGGAGGGCAGGAAGAATCCAAGGAATGAATCCAATCGCTTCATTTTGCCAGGCTCCCTTGAAACCACTTCTATGCTCCAGGTTAGCAAACGAAGTTGGCTCCCCTTCCAGGCTCTCCTCTCTTCCTGGAATGTCTACTTTGCCCAAGATCACCTTTCAGCCCGATAACACAGAAATGAGGCCACTGTCTGGTTGTCCCCCACCGAGGCCTTTCATTCAAAGCCAAGACTGCTGACATTCTGCATAACATCTTTCCCAAAGAAGATTGCAGCTCTCTCCCTGTGTCTATGCAAAGGCCCAAACCTGGAGCTTGCCAATAGTAAATTGTTCAGACCCACGAGAGCCAGCTAGAGCCAGAACAACTTTTCCGGAGGTTTCTCATCAATTACTTTTTATTATTCAAGCTGGACACTCCCTGTGGAGCAAGGCCGAACTATACTCAGAGAATATCCTGGCAGTGAAAACACAAGAGTACTAAATGAAAAATCTAGGCTCTTCCCACCGACTTCTCCAACAAGAGGGCCCTACAAGCCACAGAAAGGATTAACTTGAACACTGTCATTTCTCGGAATCTCGGGCTGAATTGTGCAGGACACAAAGGCATGAGGTGTTTCATCATCTTGATCATTTTAATAGCTGGTGGGGAGGTAGAAGGGAATAAATAATGAATGGATCAAGCTATGGAACGAACGAAACTGTAACACGCTCATGATCGCGTCCTCAAAGTGACTGCCTTTTAGATATGCAAGAAATTTGGCCCTCCCCAAATAAGAAATACGATGGAGGCTCCAGCAGTGGGTCTGAAAGTGAGTCTATCACAGGCTTGAGGAAGCACACGGCGGTTCTCGTCAACCATTCCACGCTCAAGAAACGGTGTCATCTATCTGAAACTAATATAATATGTCATGTCAACAATAATTTTTAAACAAATCAATAAAATATTCATATCAAGTTAAAAAAAAGAAAAGACAAGAAAAGGTATCCTCTAAGAAATTGACCTTGGGTTCCAAACAAGCGGGGGGAATATTGGCAGGAAATAAATCAAATTACGCTTAGTATCTCTCGATAGACTCTGGGGTCCAGGAGGGCAGAGACCCAGTTTGATAATATAATTACTGGGTAGTTTTTCTTTCTGCTCCTTTCCTAATGTCCTGTGTGCCATAATAACTTATAACATTGTAAAATTTTTCTCTTAAGAGACCCCTCTTTTTCTTTTTTGGCATGTGAGCCACCCAAACACCCAGTTAAAAAGTTTCTCACTCATCCTTCGCTCCTTTATCTTCTTCGGCTTAAATATCTCGATGCATGCATCCCCTCATCTCTGTCTCCGCCTTTGGGGCCTTGGTATAGACACCTGGTACGTTGGGATCCTCTCTCTCATCATTGACACCTTCCCCTCAATGGCGTACGTGGCTGGTCTCACTAATCATCCCTCTGTCTTCCAAAAGCAGTCAGAGCAACTTTCTAAAATAGAAACCCCGTCATGTCACATTCTGGCTTAACCTCTTCAATAGCTCTCTGTTGCCGCTGGGAGAATTTAAATTCATTTCCGTAACATGCAGGGCTCTTCAAAACCAAACCTGCCGAATTCTCCAATATCATCTCTCACTCGCCCAAAACTCTCCCCACTACGACTGCCACTTACAGTCCAGTCCCTCAGGTCACTTACTCCAGCTATAGGCTTTTATACACGTCATTCCCATCGCCTGGGATGCCCAACCCCACCTGTGCAGCCTCCCAGGCCTGCATGAAACTCAAGCATCTCATAGCTCCCCACCCAAGGCAATGCTGACGGCCACACACTTTGTCCTGACACTGCCCCTGTCCACATCACAGCACTGTACACATGACTTCGGAGCTGTGCACCTGTATTTGTCTCTCTCTTGCTTCAGGCAGCCAAGGACCCAGTTTGATTCATTTCTGGATCCTTGGCACCTGGCTTCTCTAGTGGTTGGCATAGAGATGTTCAGTAAATATTTATTGATTTCAGAAAAGGAGAAAGAAATCAAGGAATTAAAATGTGGCTTTCTGCCATGTGTGTCACATTATTTAGAACTGCATCATCTAGACTATCACAAAAATAATTTTTAAAACACAGGTCATCTAAAATACTCAAAAAAAAAAAAAAAAAAAAGCCTGGATTCTAGATTTTTTCTCTTTCCCACTGCTCACCCTCCCAGGTCACCTCCCACCTTCTGACATGTTTTTATAAGGAAAATACGAAGAAGTGTAGCTGTGCTCGAGTCTTCTGTGACAACAGATTATGGGTGTCAACACTGCGTCGCAGGAGGGCTGAGGGACAGTTACCTGTACGATCATAGGTCACTAACCCCTTGACAGAGGCTGATGCGAACTGACAGAGAAACCTTAAGTCAAAGGGGTAGAAACCACTGCCTAATGAAGATCAGTTAGAAATGAAAGTAAAACATCCCTGAAATTAAGCCGTGAGCCAGAAAATAAGGATTTGCTTACACACAGCGGGAGAGCCAAGAGTTGGTTCTAGCCCATTCAGCCATTAGCTGTGTGACCTTGGGCCAGTCACCCAGTCTTTCAGAACCTCAGCTTCCTCAGCATCAAATAAGGAGGGATTGAAGTGGGTGGCCTACGAGAGCCTGTGAAATGGTTTCAGATGACTAAAAGCCTGTGCGGTACAAAGGTAAGAACCCAGGCCAGGGAGGGGAAGGCTGGGTTCGGTCATGGCTCTCTAGGTGTGACTACAGATCCTAGTGTGTCCTTGGGCCGATTTCTTAAGCTCTTTGAGCTTCCATTTCCCCATCTGAAAAATGAGGCTTATGAGACAGAACTCTCAGAGCCATTGGTTGGAACAGAAAGAAGCACATATGCAGGAAAGGGTAGCTCTGATTGCTGTTGGATTTTGAGGCCACAGAGCACAGTAATTAGAGATGCAGACCCACCTGATTTCAAATCCCAGCTCTGCTGTGTTACCTACGGCCTGTGGACAAGCTGCTCACTTTCTCTGAACCTCTGTTCCTTCCTGCGATAAATAGAAATAATGATTATACTACTTCGAAGAGTTGTTGTGAGAGTTAAATAAAATCAATGCAAATAAACAAATGTAAGGGGAAGCACACAGGATCGGGCAGATAACGCCTTTGTTCACCTGCTTGTCTGACTGAGCTGTTTGTTGCAGACCAGGAGCTCCCGCTCCCTACTCCTGCTCCTCCTTGGCTCACATCCCCCAATGTCAGAAGTGTACTTCCTTCCCATCTTCCAGGAAGAAGAGAGAAGAGGAAAGTAAAAGCACAGGTGACAGGGGAAGGGCCCAAGGTGACCTTGGAGGTACAGAGAAAGCTGGCCTGGAACTCATCTGCCCTCAGAGCCCTCAGGTTCACCCCGCCTCACCTCCCTTGGTTTCTGAAGCTTAAAATAGCCTGAACCGGTGTGGCCACATTTCAGTGTGCTACTCAGAGAGAACCCCTAGGGTGTTTTCAAAGCCAGCTCTGAGCTCCTCACTAGCCAGGCTGCAGTTATGAGTTATTCATACACACCCAGGCTCCGCCAGGTCTGCCAGAAAATGTGTTCTAAGTGCTTTTCTGCTAAGTCCCCTCTACAGGCAGCCCCGTTTGCTCAGAGAGGTCGGGCCAATCAGCCCCTTTAATAAACAAGGGCTGGGAACACCTGCCAGCTGCTGGTCGGAGCGCTGCTGGGTGGAGGGAAGGCATAGCAGGTTCTAAGTGGAAGCCAAGGACCATGTGATGGTAGAAGCTGCACTGAGTGTCAGGAGGCTGATGTTCTAGGTCCAGCTGCACCTCTCACTGTTGTGTGACCTTGAATAAGTCACCTTTCCTCTCTGGGTCTTCAAATAGCATCATCATGACCAGGTCTTTCTAGGTCTCTCAAGCTGACTCTGGTCTCCACTATGCACTGGCTTTATTATCAGACCTTATCTGATGGCACGATGACTTCCAGCAACTCCAAACCTACCTCTTCTCTTGTTCATATCCATCCAGCAGGAAAGAGAGCTTCTCTTCTCCCCTCGCTGGACAAACTGAAGTCCCAACTCTTGTTGCTTGAGCTGGGCTGTGTGCCCACCTGTGGGGTCATAGCAAACCGGCCCTCAAAGCCCATTCCAACCATTCTGGGATTCCTCTCTGTGCTGCAAAGGCTGTAAAACAAAAGTCCGCAATGGCAGCCTTCCTCTCAGCTAGGGTTCTGGATGCAAATTCGGTGCCGCCTATGAGATGTCCTAGCTGAGATTCGGAAGACAGCAGTGAGAGGGGTATCATTTTCTTGGTGCTCCAGCTGTGCATCCTGGACAAAGACAATCGTTTCAATGTCCAGTCTCTAGCTTCATTGGTGTTGGGAAGCTTCTGAAACCTGGATTGCAGTGACTGAGTACATTCTCGAAAGCAATGGATCCAGGGGGGCCACCACCTCCAAACTTCTCTTGCTTCATCCTTGGTGGGCAAAATGCAGTTTTCCTGGAGACCCAGCCAGAGCCTGCTCCTCCAGCCCTTCCTGTGATTTCATAACCCCCTGATTCCCTGCATTAAATATCTTCCTATTTAAAGACTGCCGGAGTCATTTCTATTTCCTATTTATGACTACTGACAGAAGCACCATCCCTAAATCAGTGACTGAGCTGGAGGGAAGGCCATGCCTGCTTGCCTAGGCCTGGGGCACATGCCCATCCATGGGGTCTGAGTTAGTCATCTCTGCCAAAAAATGTGGACCGAGAAGAATAATTTCCTGATATTACTATTACTTTAGCATTGCTACATTACTTTAATAATAATTTACAATTATCAAAGGAAAGGAGGAATGGAGATTGGGCAACCGGAAAACAGCAAATTTCCACTACACATCCCAACCTAGATTTCAGGGTAAGGAGCCCCAGCGGACATAAACGGAGAGCAAAAGACACCAAGATGCTATCCAGGTTAAAACTGTGGTGCAGCAGACCTCGAGATCCCCTTCGTCCCCTTTCCTGATTTGCGCATCCATCCCCTGGCCTGTGTGCTTCTGGCCTGCAGCTGAAGACAACCCCGAGTGACAGCACTCACAGAGCTCACCTTGGTCAGGCTGGTCCTTGACCAATGACTGACCTATGCAGAGGGGTGAAAGGCCAATCTCCTGCCTCGGGTGTGGACTAACTCTGAGGTATAATGGACATTGCAGAGCTCCCCCTGTGGGATCAGGCTGAGGCTGGGACTTGGCCGAAGAGCACACCTGTGCTGGGCTTCTCCCTCTTGTTTTCCTGGTCCCCCAGCACCAGTTTAATCATCATTTGCACATGAATCCCCAAGATGCTTCTGAGGAACTAGACATATTGAAATGGCCACAGGTGTTCACAGCCAGCAAAAACCTCAGCCTCTACTCTGGTTCACTTGGAAACTGACATTGTCAATACTAAGGTGAGTTCCACCTCTAAGCTAGAATTCTGGATGCAAAATGGTTTCCTCCTTTTTAGAAAACAGATCATTGCACGGGGAGCTTCTACAGTTTCTTCTTCACTCTGCAACCAGGGTTAAAGCTTTGCAAGCCTAAGACAGCATCAGTAGGTCTTGGTTTTATTTTTATTGTTTCTATTGTTCCTTAACTAATGGTTAAAGTTAAAAGAAAGAAAGAAAATACTTATGTTTATCAGAGATGTCTACTTAAACCCCAAGTTCCTAAATAAATGTTTTCAGGAAAGAACCACTTTCATTAACTCAAAAAAAATAATAATAATAATAATAAAAACAAAAACAAAAACAAAACAAAACAAAAACCACACTGGTGGACAGAGGTGCCCTGAGACATGGGAGCATTTTGGCCTCTCCGGTACCCACAGGGAAAGGGGAGGTAGAGGACAGAGTGGAGAAGCAAGCCGTGGGCAGTAGGCAGCAGAATGGGTAGGACAGCACCTTCCAGCCTTGCTGCTGATGGATGAAGTGAGCCATGATCGACCACAGGACATTTCCTCACCTACCGAAATGACTGCCTCATGGGTCCCTTTCAGGCCCAAAGTTCTCTGCTCCTCCAGGAAGGATGTCCACACAGCTACAGAGCACTGAATTTTAATAGTGAATTTTATTTTTTCATAGAAACCAGAGGGGAATCGAAGCAGCTCCTTTTATTGTGTCTATTTTTTTGAGAAGTAAGCAAATTCATTGCATTACAAGCAGGTACATTAAGACTAAAGGCTGGCCTCACAGTATCCCAGAACAACCCCTGGCCCCAGCCAAGATGAACGCTAGGAATTTCCATCTTAAGCAGCAGTTCAAGTGTCCAAATCAGTAACGTCTTTGTCCTGGACCCATGCAGCCCGCAGTCTCTCTACCTCCTACCGAGAGGGACCATTTTGGGGAGATGGTTATATTGTAAGAAAACCTCTGCCAAATTGGAGGGTTGAGTAATTACAATTTTAAGACTTCACGTAGGCGGTTTCTTCAAATACTTTCATTCATTTGATGCTTAATGTAGAAGAAACCTCATTTATGTCATTTTTTTTTCCTTCCAGGGAGTCTAGAAGCTCAGTACAACTAATGGAATACGTATCCCTAACTTTAATATAGTTCTGGGCAATGGGATGATTTCATATTATAAAAAGCATCTACTTCTATTGAGAATGGAAGATCAACTACTAAAATGTCCATTCAGAAAATAATGTAGCTGCTAAAAGGCTACATTATTTTGGCAGTCTCTACATATGGTAGTTTTTTAAAAAGAGAGAGAAGGGGAGGAGAGAGAGGGAAAAGAGAAAGAGAAAGAAAGGAAGAAAGGGAGGAAAGAGGGAAAGAAAGAAGGAAGGAGAAGGAAGGAAGGAAGGAAGGAAGGAAGGAAGGAAGGAAGGAAGGAGAAAGAAAGAGGAATGAAAGAAAATTTATACTTGCTGCTGAGTTTTAACCCCAGTAGACTAGCCCAACTGTGTCCAATAGAAATATGATGTGAGCCACATGTGTAATTTAAAAGTACCTAGTAATCATATTTTAAGAAGTAAAAAAAATAGTTGACTCTGCTTTTAATAACGTATTTTATTTAACAACATATCCTCATTTTACCTAATATATTTGAAATGAAAATATCATTTCAACATGTGTTTAATATAAAAATTATGAATAAGACATGTCACATTCATTTCTTCCCTACCTCTTCTAAATCTTCATAGTCCAGTGTGTTTTTTTGCATTGGGAGCACATCTCAGCTTGAGCTTGCCATATTTTGAGCACTCGGCAGTCACATGTGGCCACCATATTGAACAGTGCAAGTCTGGTCCCTGCCTGTGACACTCACCTGAAGGGATGGCATCGAGAGGAAACCAACGACCCCTTAATCATCTAAGCCAAATGATTTCTTCTCGCACCAAACCTCCAAATTGCCTTTGAAGTCTCTGATATGTGAGTCACATTAGATTACACCCATGTCTTAAAACTTTCTCCTCCTTGATTTACAAAACCTGACATTCCCAGTTCCTATCCTGTTCCTCTCTCTCTCCCTCTTACTTTGAACAGCTCCTAAACCCAGGCTTCCAGGCTGGAGCTGGCTCCTCAGTTCCAGTCACACTCCAGTTGCCTGAGGGACATCACCACCTAGCATCCCACCAGCACCTCAGACCAAACATTCTAGACCAGCCCTATCTTCTCCTACCCATTCCAGTTTTTCCCTGGCATCCTGTTTTGTCCATGTCACCATCATGACTAAACAAATATTTAATGAGCACTTACAATTATACATATTATATTTAATATACATTAGCTGTCTATGCAAGTTGTGGGGATACAGAGTGGACAAGCCAGACAAAAATCTGTCTTCATGGAGCTGCTGCTCTAGTGAGGATAGCTGGACCATAAAACATAGTAAGTAATTTAAATACACAGTACGTTGGAAAGTAATACCGTGTAATTCCCTCTACATGCCTTATGAGCTTCCTGAGCCCTGCTATTCTGTCCACACAGAAAATATTGAGTCATTACCCAGCTCAGCGACTAAACACCGTGTCTTCTGTAATGACCTCCTGCAACCAGGCATCATCCCCAACTGGCAGTCTCTTTGAACTCTCATAGCATTTTGTGTTTGTCTTTGTTAGCATATTTGCCTCTTTTGGACTTGCGTCGTTCTTATTCTGTCTTATCTCCATTCCTAAATTTGTCCAGGATACCTGCCTTTTTGATCTGCACAGCCCCCTTAATTCTTAGAGCTGTGCCTCTCACGAATGGGGTACCATGTGTTTATTGAATATCCTAGTAGACGAATGAATGAATCATAGTAATATAATTAGTCATTGTGTTATATGGCTGTGTGAGGATAGTGCAATTAGACTTTTTCTTTCTTTCCTCTAATCTCTGAAAGTCTGTAAGATCTATTTTATTATTAAAATAAAGTATTTTAAAAAATTTTAAATCACTTATGTCATGAAGGGTTATGAATTATCAGGGAAGCAATTGAACCTCTCTCAGCTGTAAGGAGACAGGATTTTTACCTCATAGAGTTGTAGTGAGAATTAATATCAGTGTGTGTGTATATGATATCAGGTGCCTAGCCTAGCACGTGGTAAGTGCTCAATAAAAGGCAGACACGATGATGATGATGATGATGATGATGATGATGATGATGATGGCAGCGAAGGTGATGGTGGTAGTAGTGGTAGTAGTGATGATAATAATTACAATTTTAAAAGAGCTAAAGATGAATTTCAGCTTAAAAGAGAAAGTTCTATCCAGGCGGTTGACCACAGCTCTCAGTGAAGGTAATTGAGCGTCCCCTTCACATGATGCTGTATGCAAAAGCAAAGGTAGTTTGATAGAAGTTTCCAAGTGTATCAGTTATTCATTCCCACATTTGAGATTTTGAAACAGGTAAATTTCATACTGGGCCTATAGATGATTAAAAAGGGAAAATTCTGGTTAGCATGGCTATTTGGCATGAAGAACTATATAAAACTAGTTTATTGGATGGTTGTGTAATTTTTAAAAAGGAGCAAATCTTTCCTAGTATAATTTTGTAGTTTTTGCTTGTATATTATAAAATAATTCTTGTTTGTTATAAAAAAATAGAACATAAAAAAAGTAAAAAAAAAAAAAAAAGACCAAAAAAATCACATGCAATTCCATTATTTAGGGGCAACAACTGTGTACATTTTAAGGTATATTTTTCGAACCTGTTTTATTTTTTTCACTTCTAATAATTTGAAAAAAATGGTAATGTCTCTTTTCTTTCTTATGTTACTGGTAACACCAATTTAAATTCTTATTTTTTCTAATTATCGATGGTAAGAATGAAATAGCACCTATTGCCTTTCTCTCATGTAAGACATAATATTTAGTACGTTATTTCTTACTTTTTCCTTTTGACCATTCCCAGCTTTGGTTTATTTAATATGGAATTTTTGACTTAAATTATTATTACTAATAATATGTATCTTCTTTTTCAATAATTATTTTGATATTTACATTAAGTTTTATAACCACATTAGTAATCGTTATTTAGATTTACTTACATTTAACTGATTTCATAGTTTAATGCCCACACACTTTTTCTGTGTCTTCCCATTCTTTAATTATTTGTTTTGGTTCATCTGTCAACTGAATTTCTTCAGTTAATTTTTTCAGGCAGGGTATGTAGATAATTGACTTTCTGAGGTCTAGAATATCTGATGATTTTTTTGTGTGTGAACATTAACTTGGCTGAATGTAGAATTATTGATTCATAAACATTTCCCCTAAAAATTTTGTAGCTGTTATTCAACCACTTCTTTTGTTTCATGTAGTAGAAGAGAAATCTAAAGCCACACTGATATGTACTCATTTGTAGTAATTTCCCTAGATGTTTATATGTTTGTTTTTTTACTCTTGAAATAAAAAAAATATATATATATATTATTGGTCTATGTAATATATTGCTATATGTAATAAATTTTGCCTGGTATTTAATAACACTTTCCCATCTCTTGTCTATAGTAATTTCAGGTCACGTGTTTGGTAGCAGGGTCGGAAATCATGAATTTCAGGGTCTGAACGTCCTGAGCTATTTGAGTCACTACACAGTTGAAAGTGAGATGTGATGAAAGAAACTCAGCCTGTGGCGTCCGCTCTGCAAGTGATCAGCTGCATGACCTTGGATGTGTCACCTGATTTCTCTCCAAGCCGTGGTTTCCTCAGCTGTAAACGCGGATGAAAACAGCTTGCAGATTTGCAGTATAGAATTGTGAATCGGACGTGGTTCCATAGTGTCGCGGTTAGCATGTCTGCTTTATACACAGAAGGTCCTGGGTTCGCGCCCCAGTGGAGCCACGGTCCATGGTCTACGGCCATGCCACCCTGAACGAGCTCGATGTCTGATCTTGGGAGCTAAGCAGGGTGGGGCCTAGTTAGTACTTGGATAGGAGACCACCTGGAAAGACCAGGTGCTGTAGGCATAAATAAAAAAATAATAAAAATAAATAAAAGAATTGTGCAGAATCGACGAGGTAATAAGCAGACCCTCCATAAATCACATCTGATATTCTGCAATACGTGAAGAGTAGTCAGTCATTCCTCCCTTAGGCCAAGGCTATAAAACTCTGGTTCAAGAAAATGTCAGATTCTGTCTTGGGACTCAGAGTTGCTTTTATTGCTAACTGGAAAGGGTCTTGGAGAGGTGGCTCCATCCTTAGAGGATGGAAATATTCTAGGAGAGCAGAGTGTTGGCCAAGGAGGAGAATGAATGTTAATGGCTCAAATCCAGTTACAGGAGCATGAACTCCAGCTTTGGGAAGAGGAGAGGGAAAGAAGATGCCGTTTTTCTCTCGGTCTCTGACATAGGCCTCTTGGCTTTGTCTCAGGTGCTCCTGCTGTCCTGGTTCCTTTCATTGCGACTCAGAACTGTGGACATGGCGTTAGTAGAGCCCATTAGATCACCAAGCCTCACCACATAAAGGGTGGTCCACTGGCCAGCAGCTCTGGGCATCTACAAGGAGCTTGTCAAAAATGCAGAATCTCAGGTCTCACCCTGGAGTCACTGAATCAGAATTTTCATTTTAACAAGATCCTCAAGGGATACATGTGCGCATCAATGTTTGAGAAGTTCTAGACTAGACCATATGTTGGTCAGAACTAGTTTTAGGTGGCTTGTCACAAATCAGTGATTGCATGTTCATGCTGTTTAAAAATAGAAATGAAAGCACAGCAAAGGGTCCTAGAAGAAAGCGAGGCATATGGAATTTTTAAATGTAGAATAAAGCCTAGTGGTTTCCCATGTAGTCAATTCTATGGGAGCCAGGGAAGGGCCTGCTTCCCCTCCCCGAGGACAACTTAACCTGCTTCTCTGCCCTTGGCCCCTAGCTGGCAAGGTTCGTTCTTCTTAGAACATGTTCTCAGCCTCTCTGCTTGACCACAGTAATGGGAACACAACTGCTGAGAGCCACAATCACGCCATCCACGGCTTTTATGGCTCCCCGTCCCCCGCACCTAATTCTGAGGGATCACACTGTGACTGTAGCCTTGGTCACAAAACAGAAACTGGCACCTGCTGCTTCTGTAGGTGTTCTGTGGCCCCAGCCTTGACCTCCCTCTGGGCCTCAGGTCCTCCCTTACCTCTTCTGCACACATACTCTGTGAATGTATATTCTTAGCTCTGGCCACCAGCCCCTGGCCAGAGCCGGAGCCGGAGCTGAAGTAGATGCTGGGTAGTGATTCCAAGAATTTACCTTGGTTCCTAGGACTCTAGAGTCCTCAAGGATGCTCTGAGCTCTGTGGCCTTCAAGCTCATGAGGTACAAGCTCTTCCTCAGACCTATCCTGCCCGTCCAGCTTGAATACCCAGAGGTAAACTAGACTGTGGCTGGAGTGAGGGGCCCAACTCCATTCTGGGGGTTTCTGCAGTCCTCACATGGCTTTATCAGCTACGCTCAAGAAACATGGGTGTCTTGACTACCATTGTATCTGGAGTACCCTCAGGATTTTTGGCAAATAATAAACACTCGCTATGTATTTGAACCTAAATCACAATGCAACGAAGAGCCTGCGCGATGTTAGGCTGGAATAGTGCAATCTGAGTTTAGTGAGGAATAAACATAATACCCAAATCACTGGCCATGGCCTTGCAGGAGAGCGGCATAATTCTTTTCTTGCTCCCTTCTTGCATCTACGAGGATGAAAACATACTCATAGGTTTGATGGGCCTTTTGGAGGAGGGAGGCAAGTTCCCCTGGGCACAGTCTGCCCGGGAGGGTAAGCTTAGAAAGCACTGGGGCAAAATAAAGTGGGCGGAATGTGAAGATTTCCTGGAAGCCTAGGGAGAGTGATAGGATCACTCGGGGGTGGGAGAAATGGGAGAGGGAATGGTAAGACCAGTTCTGGGGAACAAAAGAGGACCCAGCAAGGGAGGAGGAGACGAAGGGCCTGGAGACAGAAGTCAGGCTGAGGTCAGGAGGGTGCAATATTCCGTCGGAACTCTACCCCATCACTTCTCAGCCTGCCGGAAAGTCAGCCAAGTGCCACAGTCTTGTGATAGGGTGTTCTGTGGAAAGGGAGCTGTGTTCCACATTTGGGTGGCTGAGAGAGAGAGGCAGAGAGAAGAGAAGGGTCCAGGAAGGCAAGCTTCTGAGCAAGGGAAGTCTGAATAAGTTTCCCTGAGGCATGGCCTGATAAGTAGAATGGAAGGCTCCACCAGGAACCCACAGAAGCCTTGGAGTGGATGCGAGATGGTTCTTGAATGTGGGGTGAGGCCATGAGCATCCTAATGAAAGGAATGAGGGATCCCAAAGGCTAGAAGATTTAGAGACACCTAGTTGCTGTTACATGGGTTACATAAGATTTTGCCCCATTGATGGAGCCACCTCTGGCTTTCGGGAGAGTAAATCTTTAGTCTGTGGAAGCTATGAGCACATGACTGAGTTTTAGTCCCAATGTTATAAAACCTCCCTGGAGATTCCTGGACAAAAGTGAAAACTGTCACTATGAAATGACAAATGAACTGTAATAACCAGGGTTGGGTGACCTCCACGAGTCACCCGGCCTGCTTCCCATGATAACAAAGCCCTCCCACACCATAAGAGGCAAATGTCCAGATTACTCCACAGGCTTTCTGGTCTGGAAGCCCATCCCCACCTCCCCAGCTCCCGGAGAGAAGCCACATTCTCAAAGAAACCCACCGGAGTTAGGCTCTGTGGATCAACGGAAAAATAGGAATATTCACAGTGGCACAGTGAGGAAAAAGAAATGATTTTAGCATTTGGAGAGAATAATTTCTGAAAAAATTTATATATAAAAAACCAGATGGTTCTTTGTTTCCAATAACTGCCTATAAATTCTCTATTTTTCTGTTCCGTGGAACTGAAATTGATTGAAATTGACATTTTTTTTTATCATGAGTCAGTTGACAAGAAAATTGAGAAAACAAAGCACGGGTGCCAGATTTTTTTTTTTTTTTCCTTTATTTCTTTCCAAACAAGTAAGTCCAGAAACTCAGATAAGGTTTAGGAAAAAAGAGAAGAGAGGAGAGGAGAGGAGAAAAGTCAACTGTCTGTTTTTAGAAGCTACCAGCAGTTGCCTTTCTTAAGCTGCTATGCAGATTGTGGACACACACTTTATCCAGCTGCTGCACATCTGGAATTGTGGCGTTGTCCCTCCGGTGCTCCATGCAAAATAGCAAAAATCACCTTTGGTTTTCTGACCCATGTGGTTTCATAGCCTTTTCCAGACTTAAGCTGTGGAAAATTGCTGCTCTTGGCTTGAAAGCCACAGTTTAGCAAGTGGTGTGTTTCAGGGGAACTGGTGGGCCTGAAGATTAATTTGTATTTGCTGTCTCCTGGGGCTCCCAATCAGCCGCTTGGCTCCCAGAGCCACCGATCTGAGTGTTGCAATGCACACCGAGGACGAGGAATAATGTGGCACAAATGTCGCCAGTGAGAATGGTCTTGTTGTCTGGATGTCATCTGGTTTGTGCATTTACCCCCACGTCACCATCACGTACACAGAAATGGTGATGGGGGACATTCTTGTCTTCCAATGATCACAAAATGCCTCCAGTCTTGGAGACCTGGGGGTGATGGCGCTTTGGTGTGGCTGTGTCCCCTTTCTTCTCCCAGCCACATAACCCACCTGAGATGTTACATGCCAGGTCTATTAATCAGCACGGAAAAAGAGGCTTCAGTAACCAGTAGAGAATCCACTGGTTGACTAATTGAGCTTGACTCATTTCCTCAAACACAATATACATATGAGAGAAAGGTCACTGGGCTCTACATGTAGTCAATTGGCTCAGTAAAGAGTCCCTTTTCCACCCCTAAGTAGAAATGAGTCCCACGGGATGTTGAATTTTCCATATACAACTTTTAGAAATGGACGAAATTTGGGGTAGAGGTAGCGAGGATAGTGTATAGATTTAAATTAAGTAAATATATATTGTCTGTCTTTGTCCCAAGGTACAATCCTAAGGTCCATGGCATTTTGCTGATCATTAAAGTACTTTAGGGAATAATGTTTTCTTCATGCAAAGAGGCAAATGAAAAATGAGAAAAGCAAACGGAATCCCAGCCCCCAGCTTTGCACGGCGCTCAGTTTGTGCATTAGCGCAGGTTCCGGCCCCACATCCCCAGCAAAGCTTGCCTGAGTTTCCCTTCTGTGAATTCCCGCAGTATCCACCATCCGTGGCCCTCACTTTGCATGGAACGTTTGATGACTCTAAAAATTATTATTAATAATAATAATAATAATAATAACCTCCCTAGATATTCTTTCCATTTTTCTCAACTCTCCTATGAGGCCCTGGTGGGCAGATTTGTGCCCTTTTTGTCCCCACCATCAAGTTCATAGCCCTCCTCATATAGAAGATCTTAAAATAATTTAATAATGCGGAAAGAGTCATCTCTGTGTGGATACATGGCCCATCCCAAGGGAAAGACAAGTGCCCTGCAGTAGGTGAGGACGAGGACAGCAGCTCAACTCAGAAAACACCTGCTGATGTCTTCTCGGGGTCATGGCTACAAGTGACTGTGACAGAGAAGGAGGTAAATGGAATTGTGCTGGGCGCCTGGCCGTCTTCATTGCGAACTGTAGGCGTGGATACAGGGAGTGGAGAAAATCTGAGAAGTCACAGGAATTGAGGGTTTAAAAGTATAACCTAGTCATAGATTGTGGAGAGAAAAAGGCTGGTACGCTCAAGCCAGCTGTTATATATTCAGGAAAATTGCAGAAATTCGGAGAGCCCGTTAAGTCATTGGTAACTTGAAATGGGCTGTGGTGAGAGTATTTACCCCACAGAAATCAGAAAACATTACAAATCGGGCTCCTCCCACACCATCTCATCCCAGAGAGCTGGTTTATCAGAACACGACTGCTAGCATCTGACCATCTGCGGACAGGCAAGAGTAATTTTTGAGCAAAAGCTTCAAGCTGACTGTGACCTTAACTGGCCTTATTGCACAAAGCACCATCCTCTGCCAATATCAGTCTATGCATGGTCCCAGGAGCAAATGTTGGACACGACCTGTAGCTGAGAATCTTTGGTCACTGTGGGTCCTGTCAGCTACATCTTCCCACCTGACAACACTTATAGCCACAGCTTTTCTTATAAAGAACTACAATATGCACACATATATAATATGCATTTTGAATTTGTACATTTCTTTTATTATGGACTCTCAGAGCACTGCATATAAATTAGATTAACCATTGTTCCCAAAAGTGGTCTCCCAATGTGGAAGAAGCAGAATCAGGAATAACCGCAGATGGCCTGAATCTCTGTGCGTGTATGACACTTTCATCCGGGATTGTAGCGGCCTTTTATTTGTTCTTCTCTATCTATAATGTTTCCCTGGTTGACCTTATCTAGCCCCTTAACGTTAAATACTGGTATGCACTGAAGGCACCCAAACCTAGCTATGCTTTCTCTCCTGAGCTCCAGACTCATAGCCAACTTCCCCCTCAACATCTCCACGAGGATGTCCGGCGTGTGCCCCAAACCTTTGAAAGGGTGAAGTTGGCTCACGTCACTCCTCTGCTTCCAATGGCTTCTCATCTCCACTTTAGGAGAATATGCTACTCCATCTGCCTGGAAAGTTCTTTCACCACCTCATGGCTTCTTCCCTCACCTCCTCCAAGTCTTTATCAAAGGCGTCTTGTTAAAGAGGACTTCTTCGACCATCTTATTTTAAATTACAACCTCCCTTCACACACCCTACTCCCTCCATTATGCCCTACCTCCTATCACCTCTTAACATTTATATCTTACTGAGCTTTCTGTTTATTGTTTTCCCCCCTCCCACTAGAATGTAAGCTCCCTGAGGGCAAGGGTTTTAGTTTATTCGCTGTTTTATCCCTAAGACTTGGCATAATGCGAAGCACGTGGTAGGGGCTCAGTAAATACTTGTTGAATGAATAAGTGAAAATCTTGTTTTCTGTTCTCAAACCTGCTCCTCTCCCAGTCTTCCTCTTTGTTAATGGACATACCATTTCACTCAGTAGCTCAGGATAAAACCCTGAGCTATCCTCACCTTCTACGTCCAACGCTTTGGCAAATGCCAATAGCTCTACCATCCAAATATATCTTGAAACTGACTGCTTGCCACCACTTCTCTGCAACCACCATAGTTCAAGCCACTATCATCCCAACTGGGCAACTACAATCACTTCCTCCTTGTCTTCCTGCTTCCAGGCTCACCCCTCCTCCTAGATCCCTCACGCCCATCCCTTCACACTCACATTATTGGAGTGTCAAACAGAACACGTGACTCCTCTGCTGAAAACCTTCCAAAGGCTTCTCACCACACTTAAAATAAAACTCCTGCTACCTGACTCGGCCACTACCGACTCATCCAGACTCACCTCTGACGCTCTCCCAATTGTTCTCTTACCTTCAACAGTATTAAGTGACCACTCTGTGACAGGGCTGTTCGAGGTGTTTGGGATACATGATGGAACAAAATGCAAAAATATTTATGCTCTTATAAAGCTTCAGTTTCTACTGATGGAAAACAAACAGCAAGCAATAAACATGATGAAACCGAATGATATGGTATATCAGAAAGTGATGACTGCTATGGAAAATAAAGAGAAATTAGAGAGGAATTGGAAGTGTCGGGTCTGGACCAGCAAGAGCAGGCTGTAGTATTAGTAGGTCTGTAGTGAGGAGGCAGAACATCAGCAAAGATGAAGGAGGCGAGCCCCCCTGCTTATCTTGTTGTTCCTAGAATAGGCTGGGGCGGGCTCGTATTGTGTCAATTAGGCTAAGCTGGAACTCTATTTCTTCGAATTCCCCTCCATGCATAGTTCCAGGTTAGCATGCTGCACAATGTGCATGAGATTTGGAAGCAGAAATGAAGCTAGAGTCTCTCTCTCTCTCTCTCTCTCTTTTTTTTTTTTTCTTGCTAGGAAGGTCGGTGCAGGGCTCCAGGTGCTATTGCAGCTCGCTTGTGTTGATGCTTACCTGCTGGCTCAATTCGTTGGCCAGCAGCTGAGCCAAAGCTCTTTTAGTTCCCACAGGATGTCTTTCAGCAACTCCAGATCCTGGACAGGTGTGCACTTAGCCCCATGACAAAGGTCACCGAGGTTGGAGGCCTGAAGGCATTAAGAGACCAATCAGGTTCTAGATCATCCTCGCAGCTGTCAGCTTGTCCTTTCTTCTCTCAATCCACATCCATCTTGCCTTCTCAATGGTTTTCCCTACTGACTTTAGGATGGAGCACAAGATGCAGAAACAGTGGCTTCATGTCGACTAATTAACTATTTTTTATGGACTATGTTACTCTCTAAAGTTATATTTTTTTATTTAGTTGATTTCTTGTTTACCAGGGCCTGTCCTATTCATTGCTCTACTTCCAGTGCCTAGAAAAGGAATTGCATGTTGTATAAATTTAAAAAAATAATGATCGAACAAATGTATTTGATGTCTTTTATTTTTGGTGTCTATGAATAGATTTCTAAATACCAAAGTAAGTTAAAATGGTTTCAACTATATGTATTTTGAATGCAAATCTTACAAGAGCTTAATGGGAAAATGCCGGCATTTATTCATAAAGTCTATAAATGAAAATACAAAGCATTTTATTGATTACATTAGTCGAAAGGACTTTTGTCAACAATTTTTAAAAGCATAACCAAACCAAAAACAAACACTTTATTGTATCATACTAGTCATTTCACCAAAAAGTCCTCTGTTTTTCTTAGAGATAAATATTGAAATAGTTACGAAACAATATCCTTTGTTAGTAAATTACACTCAAACCTAAGGGGTTTGAGTAAAAGTTAATATTTGGTATTTGCAAGAAATTGAGCTAACAGTTTTTTTTTCAAGCAATAAAATACAGAATTAGAAGATTTTTTAAATTATACTAAAACAAGACAATCTTTTAAAACAAATGTCTATGTTTTACATTTTAACCATTTCTAACCAAAGATACTTCTAAATCAAAACTTCTTTTGCCAATTCTGCACTGAAATAGTGGTCCTAATTTTTGCCAGGTAATCCATTTTAATGATCATTAATTATTTCTTCTAGGAATTAGACTGATGTGTGCACATCTTTCCTTTTTTTTCCTGTATAAGTCTCTACTCTTAGCATCCTACGTGGCTGTAGATTTTCTGCACCAGCAGCCCCATTTAAAAGAACTCAGTGCTGTTTTACCATGGCCAATTCTGGCATAACTTCATTTCCCTCCTAAACATATTCGCTTCTTCATCCATGCATTGAACCAATATGTATTGATGATCTCCTGTGTTCCACAGGCTATTTTCTTTTCAAGGTCATTGTCTTGGAAGAATTCCTTCCTTTTTCTGATCCATAAATGTTGCACCGTGGACCTGAAGCAGCCAGTGAAGCCCTTCCTTGTTTCCCGAACAGTCTCCCTGAGACCATTTGGGGTGTAACGCTTCCTGCTGCTATTCCTACAATTCTCCGCCACTGATTTCTATTTGTCCTTGGTTAAGTGCTCTTCCTTCCCATTTTTGTTCCTGCCCTTTTAAAGTCTGAGAACATCAGAGGATTTCCTGTGCAGCCTCTGGTTTTACTAGTTCCCTTCCCTTCTCTTCTGCAGCAGGATCACTTGGAATTGCATATTCAGAGTGACATTTCTGAGTGTCCCAATCCTCTTGAGAAAACATTCAATTGAAAGTCTCTGACGGAGATATCTGGCCTATCTCTCCTCTAATCTTTGGGAAATCTGCTTCCCTAAAGTCTATATTGTAAGTTTTAACTGTAAAACTTTCTCCATCCTTGGTTAACATGAGCTCAAAAGTGGATTTTGGATCCAGGCAGGCATGGGTTTGAATCCTGGCTCTACCACTTATTGGCAATATCACCTCACCAAGTCATCGAATGTAGTATCTGTACAAAAGAGGGCTACTCTAAAGACTGTATTTTCCAAAGATGGGCACCTCAATAAATATATATGTGTGCCTCATCTCATACACTCTTGTTACAGTGTGATGTTGACACACCCCACCCCATCTGAGCAGGCAGAAGAATGCTATGTAACTTCCGAGACTGAGCCATACAAGGCAAAACTCCTGCTGTCTGGCTCTCTCTCAGGACCTGTGCTTTTGGAATAGGGTTGCCAGACTTAGCAAGTAAAAATACGGAACACCTATTTCAAATTGAATTTCAGAAAAATAGCGAATAATTTTTTAGTGTATGTCCTACATGTTGCATGGGACATACATATTAACTGAAAACCTATTCATTATTTCTCTGAAATTTAAATTTTAACTGAGTGTTAAAATCTAAGAATCCCACTTTGGAGCCCAGGGCCACCATGTAAGAAGTTTGACTTTCCAGAAGTTACTAGCTCTTTCAGTCCCCCGGTGTTTGAGGGTTCCCAGGCATCCAAAACATGTGTGAAGAAGCCTTCAGGATCATTTTTGCCCCAGTTACAGTCCGCCAGGCCAGAAGCCCTAGGTGAATGCAGTCAACCCTCAGAACTGTGAGAGATGAAAATCACAGATGATTGTTATTGTTTTTTTGTTTTGTTTTGTTTTGTTTTTCACGCCTACAGTACCTGGTCTTCCTAGGTGGTCTCCCATCCAAATACTAACCAAGATTAGATGAGCTCGGGCACGTTCAGGGTAGCATGGCTATAGACTTTTATTGTTTTAAGCCACTAACTTTGGGGTTAATTTGTTATACAGCAATAGATAACTAATACACAGTACAGTCCGCCAGGCCAGAAGCCCTAGGTGAATGCAGTCAACCCTCAGAACTGTGAGAGATGAAAATCACAGATGATTGTTATTGTTTTTTTGTTTTGTTTTGTTTTGTTTTGTTTTTCACACCTACAGCACCTGGTCTTCCTAGGTGGTCTCCCATCCAAATACTAACCAAGATTAGATGAGCTCGGGCATGTTCAGGGTAGCATGGCTATAGACTTTTATTGTTTTAAGCCACTAACTTTGGGGTTAATTTGTTATACAGCAATAGATAACTAATACAATTACCTACTTCATAGAATTTTTGCATTATTTAAAGAAAATAGCAGAGTAAGACACCAGAACAAACACATTCTCCCTTCCTCCCTGCAGTCCACATGCGAAATCATCCAATACATGCATGATGCTCCACAGTCTCTTTTCCCTAATGTTACCTTCATTTCCACAAAACTAATTTCTCTTTATTGGCCAGAACTGGATCCTGAGGGTGTCAGCTGTTTCCCAAAATGCTTTGTTGAACCCCTGAGGGATTAAACTGATAGCAAGGTAAGAATGGTCAGACACTCTGTTTCAGCTGTGAGACCCCCTTGCATAATGCGGTGAGCTGAAGTACTCTCACTGCTCATTCGCATAGCTCTGTGCCAATTCCGTGGTCATCTTTGGGAATCTTTTAAAAAATCTACCTATAATACCGTCCCACAAAAACCACTTCAGTTCTTTTCTCCTTTTATCTTTACACAAAGACTCTGCTGTGCTTCCGCCCACACATCGATGAGTTTCCACAAAGATGTTCAGAGATTACTATTTGCGGGTTTGTTTGTTTCCATGTTTCTGCTCCTGTTGTGTGCTGATGCCATTATTTCATGGTTGTTACAATTCCTGATAATTCGGTCCCTCCAGTGACCCACAGAGTGCTACCTATCCCATCCCACTTCAGTCAGGTCAGTGATACAGTCATACCTATGCCTCCTCTTCGTGTATGCTGAGATCTGCTTCTCATCACTCCAAGTGGAATCTTACGGTAGGCTGAATAATGGCTCCCCACCCAAGAAAAGATGTCCACATCCTAATCCTTGGAATCCTTGAATATGTTATCTTACATGTTACCTTACAAAGAGACTTTTGTAGTGTAACTAAGTTAAGGATATTGAGATGAAGAGATTATACTGAATTATGCAAGTGAGCCCAAAGTCATCACAAGTATCTTTGGAGGCAGGAGAGCCAGAGAGAGATGGAGATGTGTTGATGGAGCAGAGGTCAGCATGATGTGAGGCCACGAGCCAAGGAATGTGGGCAGCCTCTAGAAGATGGCAAGGCAGGGAAACGGATTCTCCCCCAGAGCCTCCAGAAGGAATGCAGCTCTGCTGACACCTTGATTCTAGCCCACCAAGACTCATTTTGGACTTCTGACCTCCAGAACCCTAAGATAATAAACTTGCGCTTTTTTAGGCCACTAAGTTTGTGGTAATTTGGTGCAGCCATAGGAAACTAATACACACCTTCATGAGTCTTATGAAATTATCTGTAAGGGAAGGGAAACTTTCTAGCCCTGTTCAACCAGAAAGATCATTCACATGTGATAAGTGTGTTTGTTTATAATTATGAACTCACTTCCTTTCCTAAAGAGTTTGAGATGGCACATTAAGAAATTGCCTATTTTTATTTGGTCTAAATAAACTATAGTTGTAGAGAAAAAAGGTGTCACGACTTAAGTGTGAGGATAGAGTAGATTTAGAAAGAGGAAGAGAAACAGACAGAATTCAACCCCACGGTGTCTGCACTCCTGGATTTCTTGCATTCAGGATTATAGTGAGAAAGACCCAAGACACTCATCTGTGAGAGAGGCTGCTAGCTTTCACCAAACCCATTTTCTCTTTTTCCTGAGCACTAGCTAGACACCATTTCTCAAACCATCCTGCAGTTGGGTGTGGCCTGTGACTGAGATCTCTGTTCTTTACTCTACATCGGCTTGATGCAGATAATCATGACAACCTTGGAAGCTATAGGTTGGATATACCACAAAATGGAAGGAGCATGAATCCCTGAATCACTTCTTGGAGGAGAATTACCAATCAATCAGGAAAATCTGTTTTGGACTTTATGTCAGTGAGAAATTAGCTTCTATTGTGCTAAGCTATTATACATTTTGGAGTTGTTTATCATAGCAGTTAACATTACTTTAAGGTAACACACAATGCAAATCTCAGATATTTGGGGTAAATACAGCCTGTTTTGCAGACAGGCACACCACGGGTTCAATGCCACCTGTAAGAAGCTGATTGGGGTTTATGTTTCGCTATGAACATAGCAGGTTTTATAAACACACCTTGAAGAATGGATCTTTGCAGATTTTCCTAGCTCAGACCAATTAAACCCACTGCTGATGCAACAAACCCTTCTCTTAATGCATTACATAACTTGTATTAACAAAAACAGCATGGTTTCAGTATTTTCACTATGGTCTAAATCTGCATGAGGAAGTCAACTTAATTCCCTTTGACTCTGTCACAACAGGTCTCTGGACAGAACCATCCAAACGTTCTTTAGTTTCCAAGAGAAACACCACCTCAAGAGTGTATACTTGTCTCTGGACTTAAGATTAGGTGACCAACCATCCTGGTTTGCTCAAGACTGAGAGAATTTCTAAGATACAGGATTTTCAGTTTTAAAACTGAGACAGTCCCAGGCAAATTGGGAAAAGCTGATCATGCTACAAGGTACTATCCTCTTAGAAGGAAGTCTACATATATGTCTAAAAATCCAGATGAGAACAAAGAAAAGAGACTTTTTGCCTCCTTCTACCAGGAAGGGCATACTTTCGATGTAGGAAATGAGGTGTTCTTTTAAGGCACCACTGACTGGGAAAATCCCAGAGTCTCTGATTCATCCAGTGGTTGTGCTCAGGCCCTCACAAAAGCCAAGGGCCAGTGCTGCAGTTAGACTGGTGGGGAACACGTCTTCGACTTCTCCTGTGTTCTCTCTTGCACAGCAGGGCAGGCAGCTAACACTCAGTGCTGCCAGAACAGTCCTGAAGTAGAATGACAACATGACAGAGGGAAGGTAGGTGCCGATGGCAGCAAGGAGGGACTCTGTAACAGGAGAAAACAACTGAGATGGGAAATGGAGGGGCCAAGCATAGCGTCATGAGGTGCGACCATCTGCTCTTCTGTCCTGGGGTGGCCTCATCACCCTGCTAACTTCCAAACACTTGCCATTAGATTAGCCCACAAGGTGGTTCCTGGAATGTTTGGCTATAAACTCATCTGTGTGGTCCCCACTCAACAGTGCTGCCTGAGTCATACCTCTGAGCTTTCCCTGGAACTTTGATACTCATCTGTGTCACCAACTTACAGGAGTGGATGAAGCCAACCGTTAATCTAATGAAAATCAGGTCAGGCCACATGAGGGAATGCAGTATTTCCCCATTCTAGTCTTATGCCACTGTCACCATTTTGGTTATGTCCCATACCCACTATATTCTTATTTACCACAGATTTTTCTTTCTATTATCTCACTTTTTAAACTCAAATAATTCTGTGTTAAAAGGAAATTGCATATCAACGACATAAAGGGAAAACCAGTATCACTTGATAGAACTATAACAATCATTAAAAAAAAGTTAAGTACAATGCAAGCAAAGTAGTGTTATTCGACTCCTGCTTGATGCGATTTCAGATGGAAAGCTCCAAGTCTGAGGCCTGTTCTCTCTCGATTAAAAAGGGACATTAACGGGAGTCGAAGTGTTATAGATGTGCTCACATCACATTGAGGCTTTCTCCTCAGTCAGCTGAAAGATAATTGGAAAAGAGGCCCCACTCTGAGACTCGTTGTTATTTAACACTGTTTTGCACCATCAAAATTTATCTGTTATTGAGTAATTTGATTTCATATAAAATGAATAATCGCTAACGGTCCTCCACACAGCCTGATATTCCAGTTCCTTCGCCCTAGTAAATGTATTTTCCCACTAAACAAGATACTATTTCCAAACATTTTCCTCTCTGCCCTCTCCATACCGCAGCTTTCAACTCCTAATCTTGATCCATATATAGTTTAAAAAAATAAAAGCAATTAACCAGATCTCTCTCTCTCTCATTCTGTCTTTCACCCTCATTAGTGAAAAAGTACACTCATGTCTCTAATCTTAAAGGAAACCTCCCTTTATCTCTCCGTTTACCTCCCCACCACCAGCTACCTTCCCATTTCTCTGCTCTTCCTCACATCCAAACTTCCCAAAGGAATTGTCCACAGACCTGCTGGATTCACCTCCCTTTCACTCCTTAACCTACCATAATCTAACTTTTAGTCTTATCTTCCTGTCATTCCACTTAAATTGCCCTCGTCAAGACCTCCAGCTTCTTATTCCCTTTCTTTCCGTCAAAGTCTTCTTTTCTCTTGGCTTCTGTGACAGCCACGTTCTTGGCTTCTCTTCTACTCTATGTCTGCCTCTTCTGAATCTCCTTAGCAAGAGCTTCTTCCTCTGTCCAACATCTCAGTGTCTGCCAGGGCTTGGCTCTGAGCCCTCTCCTCTCTTTCCTCCACATTCTCTCCCAAGGAGACCTTAGTATTCCCACAGCCGTATCATCCTTAGGCTGTAAATGCCAGAAACCATCTCTCCAGGCTGAGTCATACCTTTGAGCTCCCTGTGGCATGCACAGAGGCTCATTTACCACCCCCATTTGGATGTCTTACAAGCATCCGAGATTTCATAGATCCAAAACAAACGGGTGATTTTACCTCTTTCCTAGTCTTCCTCATTTTAGCGAAGGGCACGCCCATCCACCCATTGGCCTGAACCAGAAACCTGGGAGTAATGCTTGATTCTCTCTCCCTCTCTCATCTCTCCCAGTTCCACTCCTAAGCCTATCCCCCAAATACGTCCCTCATTCATCCTTTTATCTCTATCTGCACTGTCACCTCCCTAATCAAACCACCATCATCTCTTTTCTGGATTGTTCCAATGGCCTTATATTTCCAATACTCCAGAGGTATCTTCTTTAAACACATCGCTTTTTCCTTAAAAGTCTTCTGTGGCTTCCCACTGAACGTAGAATGAAACCCAAACTCCCTACTATCAATCCATTTCTGCCCACCTCTCCCATCCCATCTTGATCTCTTTTTTACTACCTTTTACTACCTTAAAATAAGAGTGTAATACTAGAATTAATGAAAAGTATTTGTTTAAAATTTTCCCAAAGGTACTTGGGTAACATACATACCCATTCCTAAAAACCATCAAACTCCTTGTTTGAAAAAGTGTTCACACTGACCTATGTAAGGAGAGAACTTACACCTATTTTTAACTTAATTGGTTCACGCACACGCACAAACTGAAAACACTGTCAATATTTCTAGGAAGGGAAAATGAGAGGGATCTATGCTCACAAAGAGAAATCTCTTTCTCATAGTAAGTTAGAAGAGAACCACGTACTGCATCTTTTAGGCCTAGGTGTGGCGATCAGCTGGTCCAAGATCTTATTTCAGGCCAACACAAACTTGCTATGACTTTTTTACAAGCAGCTCAACATCTCAGTGTGTCTATCTAACTTTGTTTTCCCTCCTCTCAGGGTTGCTACTACGATAAGCAAGATAATTTCCAAGACATCACAATATGTTATTTTGAAGAGAAGTGTCACATACATAAATCCAAATCAATAGAGAAAACTCTGGTACTGAGCAATGAGAGACTTGTGTGTCCTAGGAGTGTCTGAATCAATTGCCTTAATTGGGTGCACTATAGTTATAATTAGGAGTCTAAGGGCTATCTGCTTGTCTTATATATAGATGTATGCTGGATCGAATAGTCAAAGAAAATTTCATGCCATAATTATAAGCTACTGTTATTCAAAAGGGTAAGCTATCATATGACCTAGCCATTCTACTCTTAGGTATATACCAAGAGAATTAAAAACACATCTCCACACAAAGATTTGGATCCAAATGTCCATAGCAGCATTATTCATAGTAGTCAAAAAGTGGAAACTCACATATCCATTAACTTATGAACAGATAAATAAAATGTGGTATGTTCATATAATGAAATATAATTTGGCATAAGAAGGAATGAAGCACTGGTACATGCGACAACATGGATGAATCTTGAAAACATTATGCCAAGTGCAAAAAGCCAGACACAAAGTGCCACATATTGTATTGTTTGGACATAGAAAATGTCCAGAAGAGGCAAATCTGTAGAAAGTAGACTAGTAGTTGCTTAAGGCTGGAGGTGATGGGGCTAATGGGAGATTAGGGAGTGACAGCTAAGGGATAGTTTCTTTTTGGGGTGATAAAATGTTCTATAATTGATTGTGGTGATTAAATATACTAAAAGCCACTGAATTGTACATTTTAAATGGGCAAACTGTATGATATGCGAATTATATCTTACTAAAGTTAAAACAAATAATCGTATGCTACTTTCTCTAAATTATTTCTTCTTCCCATTTTTTAGAGAATTCAGCCTGTTAAATTAAAATCAATAAATCAATACTGTTTTGTTAAATGCCGTTATCAATATTTATATATTTTTAACGACATGAAAATTAATTAACAAAAGTTGATTAAACAGTTGATATTTATAACCTAGTGGATTCCATTCCTAAGACTTTTATTTATGTGTTCCTTTGTAATTATCTTCCTTGAGCAGCATCTAGGATGGACTTTTAACATTAGTCAAGGATTTTGCCATTTCAAGGGTAATGTTTTCTATGCCTTTAGGAGTTTCCCTGCCTTTTTCCTCCAGAAGACAGAGCGCCACCTGTTAGAGGATTTTCATGACCTCTCCCCACTAGGTACTCTTTTCTTTTAAGTTTTTCAATATTTAGATATTACCCACTTATGGATAAAATGTCACTTCGATTAAAAATTATATTCTTAAAATGGAGGTGCTCCATCACAGTAGCGAATGGTCTTGATCTTGTACTTGTTTCTTGTCATACACTCAGCTGCAGTTAAGCTCTCTGGTATGGTCTAAACTTGACCTTGAGACAATGACTGCCCGAACATGTTGTTAGTTTAATGTCATGCCAGAACTGTGACCAACAATAGCCATAATTGTGTCCAAACAGTCTCAGTATTCAACAATGTCAAACGAGACTCCCAAGGGTGCGTTGTGTTAGTGAAACTGAATTTGAAGACATTCGCTGCTTTTCTAGCAAGTGTTCTAGATTTGTTTTTATTTTGAGGTTTTGCTCTTCTATCTAATTGACTCCGTAGGAGTATTTTACATTTCAATCTTGTAAAGTTTCCATTTTCAAAGTAGATACTTATTTTAATGGCCTGGTTGTTTCCATTTTGACTAAGGAAAGTGATTTATTTCTCAAAGTCTTCAAAGAATGTGGTACTTTTGCCTAGACATGGTGGCTTTTTGAAAGAATGCCAAAGAAATGCCATTATTATTTTTAAAACAAACAAACAAACAAAAAACCTCAAAACATTCCCCCAGAGTCATTGTAGACATGCATTTCACTTCATGGTTATAGATTTTGATCACTTTGAGTTAAATTATTGTTGCGCAATCCCCACATTAATCCACGTAGTACAAAAGACACAAAAATCATACCAAATATTTTAAATATTCCAAAAGAGAAGATGTTTAGGCCAATGACAGGGCTCATATTTATGAAACACAAATATAAGAACTTTCACAGAATCTTAAGTACTGCAATTATCAAGAAAATGGCAATAATAAGTGGTATGAAATACCGCTTGTATTGAATTTCTTTCTTGATTTTCACCAGGAAGTATGTCACCAGGAAGTATGTCACCAGGAAGTATGTCACTAGTTTTTGTTTTGTTTGTAGTTTAACTATTCCATACAATAGCAAGTTGGGAATGTATTTTATTGGGGAAGAAGAGTAATCTATTCCTTTCCGCAAAACTCAAACCAAGATGAATTCAAAGTTGTCCAAAATAACCGTTCTGTAAACTATAAACAAGCACTGGAATTCCAAGAATGAATCAGTCTTCTTTTTGAGTAAGCAATCAGAAGTTCGGAAGCTTTGGTGAATGGAGGTTGCTGTGGAGTAGAAGGTGGATCTGTGTGTCTTTGGATGTAGTGCAGCAGACAGAGAGTGAAAACTTCAGAAGAAGAAAAAGTGGAAATATGACAGTGAGTGATTATACTCAGACACAAATTCTAGCAAAGAAAAGCAGATAGTTGTGCTCCCACCTCCAATCTTTGGCAGATAAAACAAACGATGCACCAAGGTGAGGTCTTTAGGAGTAGAGGGCTTGAAACTGCCACTCAGCAATGTTTTTTTTTTTCTCCCATCTTTAATTCCCCCCACCCCCCATTTCCACCCCTGACCTACAGGTGTTGCCGTCTTCCTTTATGAACTGGATCTGTGAAGGCGGGGTGTCTCCTCTCACATGCTCACAGAGTGCACCTGGGGCCTGGCGCACCCGGGGCCTGGCACCCCCAGCACACTTGGGGGGCCTGGCGCCCCTGAGGTATGGTCTGTGGCTCCACCTGGGGTGCAACCCAGAACCTTCTACATCTAAAGCAGATGTGCTAACTACTACACTATGGAGCCACACAGCAATATTCTTAATACATATGACAGCTGAAGACCCAGGCCAAGGTCAAGGGCCAAGGGTCAAGGGCTTCTGGGCCTTTAAAACACTGTCCCAGCTCTGCTGCACTAGAACTTCTGTGCACCAAAACTAGCCCACCTCACTTTCTTTAACAAAAATTTAATAACTTTTATTTTCCTGAAGATAAAAACAATATATTAAGCCTTATAGGAAAAACAAGTATAAAGAAAAAATCAAATTACCTATAGATATTTTGCTCTGAAATAATCGGTTAGCATTTTAGTGTTTTTCCTTAAATAAGTTTCCTATCCAGATATGGCCATTACAAAATTGGAACCATGATGAATACCTAGTTTTGTATTCTGCTTTTCCATGTAACATTATATTGTGAGCATTTCCCCATATCATTAAATATCCTTAGAAACAGGATTTTTAATGGCTGCATAATATTCTATCATATAGATATACCATAATTAATTTACCTATATCCTTACTTTAGACATTTAGATGATTTTCAACTTTTCGTCATAAATCTGTGATGAATATCCTTCCTATTTTTAACAATCCGGGGGGAGGGGGCGGGGGAATTTTTGTACTCAGTTTTGAGCACAAAGGGTAGAATTGCTGACAATGTAAGAATAAAACACAGCACCACGTAATTAGGAAGACGTTTCAAAAGAGCGCGTTCATCTGAGCGTCAGGCTTATATGCTCCAGGGGAGTAGCTGCAGTGAATAAGCACAATATCAGCATTCATTTGCTCACCATTTTAGGACTTGACAGCAATGATCTTGAAAAACGCTTTGGTTGTGACGCAGTTCAGTGAACAATTGGCTCCTTCTTATCAGGTTGCCAAGCCTCACCTACGTACAGCAGCACTGATCTTCCTGACGAGGACGCATCAGGTTGCATTTGCCAGATGTTTAGTGACCATGACAAAATGATGGAGGGGAAGAAGTTGGCCTTCCACTGCTTTATACTTGTTTTTCTTGCAGCAAAACACATTTGACATAAAAATTAACATTTTAATCATTTTTAAGTTTACGGTTAACTAAGAACATTCACAATGTTATGCAACCATTACCACTCTTCTTTTCCAGAACGTTTTATCATCCCAAACAGAAACTCTGTGCCCATTAAATAATAATGCTCCATTCCTTCCTCCCCACACCCCCTGGCAACAACTATTCTACCATCTGTCTCTATAAATTTGCCTTATTCTAGGTACTTCATGATAGTGGAATCAGATAATACTTGTCCTTTTGTGTCTACCTTCTTTAACTAGGCATGATGTTCTCAGGGCTCATCCATGCTGTAGCATGCATCAGAATGTCATTCCTTTTTAAGGCTGAATAATATTCCACTGAATGGTAGACCACATTTTGTTTATTCATTCATGTATTGATGGACATTTTGACTATTCTCAATAATGCTGCTATGAACATTCATGTGCAAGTATTTGAGACTCTGCTTTAAACTCTTTGGGGCATACTCCTAAAGATTAGAATTCTATGTAATTCTATGTTTAATTTATTGAGGAATCGCCAAACTGTTTTCCCCAGCGCTGTATTAATTTAAATTCCCACCAGCAACACATAAGGGTTCCCATTTCTCCATATCTTCATCAACACTTTTAATTTTCCTTTTTTTAAATAATAGCTGTCCTAATGGGTGTGAAATCGTACTTCATTGTGGTTTTGATTTGCATTTCCCTATTGACCAATGACATTGAGCATCTTTTCATGTATTTATTGGCCGTTTGTATTTCTTCTTTGGAGAAATGTCTGTTGAAGTCCTTTGCCCTTTTTTGAATTGGGTTACTGGAGGAGTCTGCTTTGGATGGGACAGACAGACATCCAGCATCAGTGTGCTTGCCACACTGTGTGGAAAAGATATTGATTCCCAAAAAGCACAATTAAAAAGGGAGTTATTATGAGGCAAAGAGGGCCTCTTCTGGGATCCTGGTACAGGAAGTTCAATGGGCCTCCAAGGATCTAGAAAGGCATCGTGACACTACCCTGTCCCCGTCGCTCTCTTTGGCTCAGTGCGGTCCTGTCTCTGCCTCTCCTTGCACGTCTCCTTCTGCTCCCCACCCCCAACCTAAATGACTGGCTTCCCATGATACATGCCCAAGCCTCATCTTCACATGACCTTAGGGCTCCAGGGGCCCCCAGCAGACGACAGCTTCTCTGTCCTCTCATTCAGCATTTGTCCTCTGAGGTCTGGAGCCCCTGTGACCCAATCAGCTGTGGCTAGAAGGCCAGTCACATAAAGTAAACACTACCAAATCCACCCTTACCTTCAACTAGGGTTTATGGATGGCAAGCAGCTTCGAAGAAGGGTATCTGGGGCTTGAGCACTGATGCCTATGCTTAGCACTCAGAGGAAACTTTCAAAGCTTTTCGGCCATCTATTACCACAGTATTTATTATGCTCATTTGTCAAACACCCAAGAGTATTTTACACTTGATATTATTTGCCTTCAGCTTGATGTACTTGTCTTTCAGGGTAGCACAGCTGTAGTGTTCAAAAGCCACCATTCAGCGTTGGTGGGGTAGTGGCATGCCCAATGTTGGGGACAATTAATGAGCTTGTGACTGCACTTTGGTTCCAAAGGCTTAATATTATCTAAGCAAAGCAAACGTGCTTGATCCAGAATATTTTTATATGAATGTGCTCTCAGCTTGTCTCTCTGGTGTTATGTGCGAGCTATAGTCTCGCTCCATCTTTTCATCTGGTTCAAAAAGGAAAATGGCAATTATATTACTTTTATATGAGTCAGGATGTGTGGAAGATGAGCAGTGCAGTGTCTAAGGGCAATCGAAAGAGCCAGCCTAGGTGGGACCCAAGTATCTTTGTGAAACATGAGATTTTAATAATTATTTACACGTTCTTGCCAACCTGCAGCTCTTAAGAGATGATGTTTTGTAGTTAGGAGAAGACCCTGTCACAGACGAATTTGTCTGAAATGTAAACCAAGGGTCATGAATGTTCATCTCAGTCCCTCCATTTTCCAGATGAGGCATCTGTTTAACGTGACGAGGCATCAGATTAGTCCCTCTGAAAAGAGAGATGAAAAAATACCCGGGTACCAGTAGTCTGCTCCCAAAGGAAAGGACAGTCCTGTCTTTCTTTGTCGGATGATGACCGATCTGACCAAATTCCCATTAGATGGTGCCTTAGGAGGGAAACCTTGTGATGAATAAAATGAGGGAGGTAGACAGCCAGATGGTGAGAGAAACTCAAAACAACACCTATTGGCAGGTGTACTTGGAGGCCTTGTTTCCCCCAGGATGGGGGAAGGGAGGTAGGCTGGTACATTGTACTCAGTTTACTACCATGCCTTTAAAATAAGTGTAATAGACTTTATTTATTAAAGCAGTTTTAGGTTTACAGAAAAATTGAGCACATAGTACAGAGAATACTCATGTAACCCTCCTCTCCTCACATGCAGTGTCTCCTGTTATTAATGTCCTGCAGTAGTGTGGTACTTGTGTTACAAATGACGAACCACAATTAATACGATATTAATGGAAGTCCATAGATTACATTCAGATTACTTTTTGTGATTTACGTTCTGTGGGTTTTTAACAAATGCATCATGTCATGTATCTGCCATTACCATGCAGAATAATTTCATTGCCTTAAAAATCCCCCGTGCTTCATCTATTCATCGCCACCCCCTCCTTGAACCACTGTCAACCACTGATCTTCTCACTGTCTCTACAGTTTTGCCACTGTGCCTTTTTTTAATGAAAACATCTGGAACCATAGAGAACCTTGGTCAGGATGGGATTAGGAGAGCAATGTCTTGGGTTTACTGAGCACATCCTCGCTTTGTGCCAGGTAGTCTCTCAAGCACTTGACAAACATTAGCTCATCTAATTCCCATAATAACATACAATCTGCTATTATCCTATTTTAAGGATGAGGAATTCAGGCTTAGAGAATTGGGTAAGCTATTTAGGTAACACAGCTAGGAAGGGGTGGACCTGGTCCCAGCACCCAGACAGACTGTAGAGATTGCACTTAACCCTCTGCACTGCCCCAGTTTTTAAAATTAGCTTCATGACCATTTTTCCTCTTGAACCAAATGAAAAGATATGGAGATGTTATGGCTTACTATTATTATCATAGATTTGTTTCATTGGCCTTAACATTTTTAAGTTTACTTAGAATATAACATGTACATGGGGAAAATAACCACATTTCTTTTTGTTTTAAAATAAAATTACTTAGCAAAAATAGCCAAATGGGGCTCCATCAAACTCAAAAACTTTTGTATATCGAAGAACACAAACAAGAGAGTGAGTTATGGCTTACTATTATTATCATAGATTTGTTTCATTGGCCTTAACATTTTTAAGTTTACTTAGAATATAACATGTACATGGGGAAAATAACCACATTTCTTTTTGTTTTAAAATAAAATTACTTAGCAAAAATAGCCAAATGGGGCTCCATCAAACTCAAAAACTTTTGTACATCGAAGAACACAAACAAGAAAGTGTTTCTCCCAACCTACAGAATGGGAGAAAATATTTACAAATTATATCTCTAATAAGGGAATGAGAGCCAGAATATATAAAGAATTTCTATATCTTAACAACAAAACATCAAATAACCTGATAAATAAGCAAAAGACTTGAATAAACATTTTTCCAAATATGATATACAAATGGTCAACAAGTATATGAAAAGATGTTCAGCATCACTAATCATCAGATAAATGCAAATCAAACCACAATGAGTTATCATCTCACACCCATTAGGATGGCTACTATAAAAAAAAAGTGTCTGCAAGGATGTGGAGAATTTGAAACACTTGTACACTATTAATGGGATTGTAAAATGGGACAGAGACTGCGGAAAGTGATGTGGAGGCTCCTCAAAAAAATAAAAATAAAACTACCCTATGATTCAGCAATCCCACTTCTGGGTATATACCTCCTAAGAATTGGAAGAGTGTTTCAAAGAGTTATTTGTACACCCATGTTCACAGCAGCACTACCCACAACAGCTAAGAAGTAGAAGCAATCCAAACATCCACCAGCAGAAGAATAGATAAACAAAATGTGGTATATAATACAATGGAATACCATTCAGTCTTAAAAAGGGAAGGAAATCCTGTCACATGAGAACACTATGCTAAGTGAAATAAACCAGTCATAGAAGGATAAACACTGTATGATTCTACTTATATGAGGTACCTAAAGTAGTCAAAATCACAGAGACAGAAAGTAGGAAGGTGGTTGCCAGGGGCTGGGAAAAGGGAAAAAGAGGAGCTATTTTTTAATAGGTATAGAGTTTCAGATTCAAAATAAGAGAAATTCTAGAGATCTTTTTCAAGGCAATTTGAATGTGCATAACACTGCTTAACTATACACTTAAAAATGTTTACGATAGTATGCGTTTTTATCACACACAAAAAAAGTTACCTAAGGAATCGGAACAAATACTTGTTATACAAATGTTCATAGCAGCGCTGAGCCACAATAGCCAGAGATGGAAGCAGCCCAACTGTCCATCAACACCTGAATGGATAAACAAAATGTGCTTTATCCACACAGTGCAATCTTATTCAGCCTTAAAAAGGAATGAAATTCTGATACATGCTACAAAATAGATGAACCTTGAAAACATTGTGCCTAGTGAAAGAAGCCAGATCAAAAAAAAAAGGACAAATATTGCATGATGTCACTTTTATGAGGTGTCTGGAGTAGTCAGATTCCTAGAGACAGAAAGTAGGGTGGTGGTTTCCAGGGGGTGGAAGGAGAAGGAAGTGGGGATTTGTTGTTTAATGGATACAGAGTTGTAGTTTTGCAAGATGAAAAAGTTCCGGAGATGGATGCTAGTGTTGCACAACAGTATGGATGTACTTAACGCCACTGAACTGTGCATTTAAATATGGCTCAAATGGCAAATTTATATTACATATATTTTACCAACATTTTTTAAATGAAACACACACACACACACACATTTTTTCCCTAAGGGAACAAGCCTTTTCAGAAAGTTTAACTGCCATAGAAAATGTGCCCAGGAGAAGAGAAGCTAAAGCTAGAAACTATTGCTCTGTGGTTTTCTCAGAAGTCACGTAGAAGCTAAAATCAATCTCAGGTCATTGAATTTCAACTTGTGTTACATCTTGCACAAAGAAAGAATAAGCAATTAGAAGAAAAGAGAAGAAGAGCAAAGGTCTGTTTCCTTGACAAACTTAAGATTCTTGAGATTCAAGGAGTCGTAAAGCTCAATCAGCTCATACAGCACTCACAACGGCCACATTTTATCTACGGGCAGACAAAGGCATAAGCACTTTGAAGTCAATGTGCCCAAAGTCACACATAGCTAGTAAGCAGGGCCAGATTACAAACCCTGATAGTATGAACCTGGGGGCCACGTTCTTAACCACTGTGCTATTCTCCTTCATGGAAGTAAGGGACCGACTAGAGACATGGATGCAAATAAGGGACTAGAAAGTGAGGACATAGCCAGCCTATGCCAGGTACAAGTGTTAGCTCATTCAACCATGGCACCCACTCTAGGAGGCAGCTTTTTTTCTGAACCCATTTTACAGACGAGGAATCTGAGATCCGGAGAGCATTAAGTCGGATTCTCTTGGTACCATAGCCAGCGGAACCCATTTTGACTCACCAAACCTGGCTTTTCCTAGTTACTCACCTTAATTAGAAAATTATTGGAAAATAAAGGATCTTAGATTTCTGCCATTCCTCAAAGGCAGAGCTAGCCCAGATTACTAGAGCTGTTTCCTAAATTTTTAACTAAAATCTCGACCCTTTCTAACTGTGGTTTGCTGTGACTCTTTCGCCTCTTTCCCACAGACCATGAGGCCAGTAAGTAACCATGGCTGGAAGGGCTGAGCAGCCAAACCCAGGAGGGACAGAAACCTCCAAGGTCAAAGTGATGAGTAGTCCCAGTCTGAGCCCTGCGTTCTTGAAACACAAAATTCTGTCTTAGGTGGAAGAAATTGTGAAGCTAGAGGAAAATGTTGAAAATGGGAATCCACCAACGTGGAAAGCATTACTCATGATTTTAAAAACATTAACGACTGTGGGAAACCGGCAGATGGGAGGAAATATTGCAGGAATGAAGCTGCACGACTGCTCGTGTCGTGGAACTTGTACCAATGCAAAGAAAATCACAGGCTCCAAAATCTCTTGAATGGAACTGGGGGGAAAATGTGAAATAATTTGTTCCGGTAGAGAGTGGTTAAACTTGCCACACACACCAGCGAGTTCAGGATGCCCACGGAAATAAGCCTGCAGCCAAAGCTGGCAGCAGCCAGAGATGAAAAGCAACAGGGCTTCTTCCAGAAGCAGGGTTCAGGAGCGACGACTAGCTCAGGGCCTTTTCTGAAAGGGTTATCTTGAATGGACCAGGGATGGGGTCACTCCAGTCAGCCATGATGGCTGGAAGAATACATGTGACACTTTGTTGCCTGGACAGAATCAGCCATCAAGTCTGGTGATGCTCGCTTCCACATTCTTAACATTCTTCTTTGCCTTCCTACCACTGCCTTCCTGAGCTAGATGTCTGTCACCTCTCGCCTGCTGCCCAGTGGAGCTTACATCTGCTAAGGGACTCTCCTGCTCAGAAATCCCCAGGGGCTGCCCACTTCCTATGGAATCAACCTCTAGCTCCTCAGCTTAACTCCCACTGATCACTCAGACCAACTCTCCATAGCTGCTGGGTCATTCTGCCGTGAGCATGAGGGACAGGGACCATGTCTGTGCATAATAGATTCTCAGTTAGGGTTTGCTGGATCAGCACTGCCAACTTCACAGGCTTTACTCAGAAGACCCAAATCTTCCAAGTTTTCATCTCCACCACCTAATAGCTTTGTGATCTTGGGTAAGTTCACTAACCTTTCTGAGCCCCATTTTCTCTATTGGAAAATGGGGGTAATGGTGTCTACTTCATTGGCTCATTTTGAGAATTAAATGGGACAAAATATGTAAAGCACGTAGTCAGTAATAAACTCTCAATAAATGTGTGGGTTTTTTTAAAATTCCTCCCCTGCCTATCTAAAGCCACCTATGCCATAGTGCTCATCACCCTCAAGCCTTAGGGAAGGAGAGAATTATCACCAAATAAAGGATTTTGGTGGCTATTATTGAAAGGAACTGTTTTGTCACAGTGCCCAGTTTTAGTTATTTCATAATAAAGACAGCTGAGAGAAAACAGGCTAGAGAAGAAATTTTTAAAGGATTGAACCAGGAGGAAAGAAAAACAAGCCAAAGATAATTATTGATTCAGAGAGAGAAATAACAGCAAAGTGTTTGGTCCTCTAGAAAGGCCATAAAATCTGTTCAGTCCTTGTGACATTCAGCTACTCTGAGAGAAGTATTATTAAATCCAAGGGCAATACATCTTGAATAAGGGAGACACCTTTGCTTTACGAAGTTGGACTGGTTCTATTAGCTGGGAAAGCAGTGAATTTCCTCTGGCCATCATCTCATCAGCCACTCACCTCTGCTGAGCCACAGGGCCCTGGCTTCTTCAATACACAGAACTTGCTACTAGGATGACTGTGCTCCAAGCTCCAGTGGAAATGGACTAACAAGTGCCAAGAGCAGTGTCTATGTCACTAAGAAGGGCCTCACGCCCGTTATTTAATATTCTGTTCATCCCCAGGTCAGCTCCCAGACAATTCTCCCATTCCCTATTTCTCCTATGTGGTAAGCATCGTCCTCTCCTTTATCCTAAAGTGTTAATATTTTAGTGAAACTTTAAATTTGCAAGATGCAACCTGTTAGTGTTGGTAAAATTCATTGAGTAGGTTGCAATCAGCTATTTCTTTAAAACGAAGTAGAAAATAATACAGTGCATCGCATGTGGTAATGTTAAGTATTGTTTTATAAAACTTTTGTATCGGTTATGTATATGTAGGTAAGATCTATTTTTTATTGTGGTTCTTAGTCAAAAAATGTTCAAAAACCTGACTTGGGTGCCTGTACAGACTGATTATAATCTTCTTATTTGATTTTTTTAATTTCCACTATATGATAGCAACTGGCACCATGCCTTAACACAAGAGGGTTATCCAATAAATATTTATGAATGGATAGGAGTAAATGAATCAATGCCTGCATGAATGAATAAAGTGCAGGGTAGCTAGACTAAGGAAGTACTTGATGTCTGAGAAAACAGATAAGGTAAAGGGGGAAAGAAGGGAGAACGTCTTTAAGCAAATTTTTCCTATTTTAGGAAAGAATTGACTCATTTCAAGCCTCTAAGATCTGGTTTGTGTGGCATAACTGATGTCTTAATTGGACAAAATATCCATTTGATGACTTCCTACTTTCCAATGTCTTTACTACTGTATGATCTAACGTAAAGATATTTCAGAACTAGTGCAGTGATCATGAATAACTCAAAATCGGGAGTGGGTCAAATTGCCATTTCAACATTAGTGCCACGTCTTACTTAAAAATATCAGTGATATTGTGGGCATTACAGCACAAACTGGAAAAAAGATCTAAATGTCCATCAACTGATGAAGAGATTAACTTTCAAAATATTCTGTCCAATCAACGGAACACTACTCAGAAGTAAAAAAGGAATAAATTACTGATACATGAAACAACATAAACCTTAAAAAACATTATGATAAGTGAAAGAAGGCAGACACAAAAGACAACATATTGCCTGATTCCATTTACATGAAATTTCTAGACAAAAAGCAGATCAGTAGTTGCTTGGGCCTGAGCAGGGATTGACTGCAAATTGGCCTGAGGGAACTTTTGGGGGTATTAGAAGTGTTCTAAAACTGGATGATAGTGATGGTGTGTAACTTGTTGAACTGTGCACTTACAATAGATGAATTTTATGCTATACAAACTACACCTCAATGAAGCTGCTAGAAAAATCATAGGTGCTTTGAAATGCCTTCCTAGTGTGGCATGCAGGAAAAAAAATTTCCCTTATGCTTCTCAGTTGTGGCTTAATTTATTAGAAAAGGTACTTCTCTTAAAATATATTATTATATAACCTGGCGACTTTCTACTTTCCAGTAATATGGACAGAATATCAGTATCTATCTGCCTACTGATCAGCCTCGTGGGCCTTAGAGACGGCACAATACCAACTGGCAAGAAGGGCCCTGTTGGTCACTTGCCCACTCACTCAGCAGTAAGGCTGACAGGCAGGAAATTGGTCCCTAGAAGCTCTTTCTATACTGTTGTGCTCTTAGTCAACAGGATGTAGGGGGTCCTATGCTGCCCAAATCAGCAGCAACTATAAAGAGAAAACACCAGACCAGTGTAATAAATTTGTGGGCTTTTTCTCCCCCAAATAACTCATCGCATGTTGAAAGTACAAAGTACAAAGTGATAGTATTTTCAACCTTGTAACCTAAAATCATACCACTATTCAAAGCTAATGATTAAGGTGGACAGTTAGCATTTTAAGGAAACAATTGGCATTTTCCTCCTTACTTGTTCACATAATGAAGGAATATGTCTTCACATCTTCCACTTTCTTTTGTTCCGCTTCCAAATAGTACCCTGGAACTGTGCTAAGTGTATTGAGTCCTGGATAAATACTTGTTGATTTGATTGATTCTCTGTCTACTCCAGTGACAATGGCCAGATTACAATTGATGGTATGATTTCTGCAAGCCTGGAATGGAACACCATGTACGCCAAGTAATTTGATTGATGAAGATGTGTTTTATAATGATGACTTTCAAATCTCAAACTTCTAGACTTCTCAAGTCCAAATTAGAAAAATTTTTTAGAAGCTTAGTATTTTAGCTCTCATCAGTTCATACCAAAACTGTAAAGCAAATCCAAGTAGGCGAAAGTGATTATAACTCACAAATATATGAAAATCAATTTCAGTTTTGTTACTGTTTAAAATGATTTTTCTTTTGTTTAAAAAAAAAAATAATGGCACCAGCGTTTCCACGTGGTTTGAAATTCTAATTCAAAAAAGCCAAATTATACATAGCTAACTCCTTGGCAAAATGTACAAAATACAAACTGAATGAACAATAAATCACAACTTAATATTGAACTGGGGAAGACATCCATGCTAGTCTTTAACTTTTCTGAGTATTTCTTTTTAAAATACACCCTATACACACATATTAGATAAAGGGAGAATAACACGGATGGCTCCAGTCCAGCCCGATCAGCAGCCGAAAGTGAATGTGATTCCTGGGTTCTCTCCGCTGGGATCAGCAGGGATGAAGCATGCAGTAAATAGCCCTCCCTCAGTGGAAGTGAAGACAGCCTGTTGGGGAGAATTGGCTCCACGTAAAGCTCCCAGCCACAGAAGTCATTCTCTCTGGAGATGAGCAATGTGGGATCCAAAGAGAGGCAAGAGCCACCTACTTGGTACAGATATTCCCCCTCAATTGCCAAAAGTCAGACTTAATGTTCCTTACTCACCAACTAAATAATGCAGAGGGAGCCTGAAATGGCATCTCTCTCCACACACCTGCGGTTTTTCTCTATGGTTTACATTTAGTATTTATTAAAAGTCGGCTATATACCCAACCCATGTGTAACTTACTAAATTTTGAACATACCTCCTTTTTGACTGTGCCTGACTCTCAGTGCTATGAAAGGTCCTTGGGAGTAGAATTGAGCCTTTCCATCTTTGTAGCCTGAACCTCCAGGCTAGGGCCTGGCAAAGAGTGTGCATTCAATTAATGTTGGTTGAATGGGTAAATGGGTGAATGGTTGGGTAGAAATGAGAGGATGTGTAGGTAGTTAGGTACATGGGTGGGTAGGTAGATAAATGAGTGAGTGAGTGGGTGAGAGGTACATGGGTGGGTAGGTAGATAAATGAGTGAGTGGGTGAGAAAGCGGGTGGGTGGATGGATGGGTGGATGGATGGATGAATGAAGAGACAGACAGACCAACATGTCAGTAAGTTTCCCCGCTTTCAAGGTCCTATATGTCAAGGTGCCCTTGTATTTCAACTGTTATATAAATGTACAGTATTATCATTAAGTTCCAGACATTCATCTGTTTTCATGATAAGTATGGTGGGAATAGACAGAAAAAAGAGTTCCACGCGTCACCGATGCCACATGTGAAAAGGTCTTTGCTAAATGCACTATTTTATCACCTGAAAACTACTCTTCCTGATATCTTATTCCATTTATAGATTCTGGCTCTAGAGTGTAAGATTTTATTTTTTGAATTAAAATGTGATAAGAGACTGTTCAGTTCCCAGAGTCTCTTCTCTGTTTGTAGGTCAGAAGTTATTGGCTGGAGTCCCAGCATCTCCCTTGAGCTGCTGCTTCTGCTGACCAAACCTCTTTAGCCTTCAGTCCAAATGATGTCATATTCTTTACGGTGCATTTTTCTAGCAGTTGACTTACATCTACATAAGCACACATATCTTTGACTTCCTGCAGCTTCCAGAAATTGCAAGCAGGTGAGCAAGTATTAATTCTACCTGGTGAGCACTTCACAGATGGTTTTGTTAATGATACTAACGATAAATGTGTTGGCGTTTGTTGAACTCACTACTGGTGATGGTATGGTTTTGTGACATATTATAGAATGTGATATATAATCATTGATGGAAAGATGCCTCTTAGAGATACTATATTTCTAACACAAATAAGTATGATAATAAATAATAAATACTATTTATTAAGCACATACTACATGCCAGACACATTAGCTGATTCATTTCACATTAGAGTCCTAGGAAGTAAGGAATGTTATTTCCATTCTGCTGATGAAGTAGTTGAGTCTTGGGAAAAGGACGTATAATAACTAGTAAATGCTGAGACAGAAGTTAAACCCAGATCCAGCCTCTGTTCCTTCTACCTTCCTTAGATAGTTCTAAGAAAAATGCATTTCTCTTGCTTATTTCTTTTGCTTATTACACAGGACCTTGTGGTACTATTCATGTACTAAAAACCCTGATCAGAGTTATTGTGGTTTTGAGTTAAGAGAAAAAGAAAAGTCAGATGTATAGATTTGCTTTGACTTCAGTATGGTGTGACCTCAAAAAAAGAAATTCTTAATCTTTCAACTACCCATTTCCACAATATACATATTACACGTACTCTGAAATGACGGGGTGGGATGAGTCTACTGGTTGCCTCTGGAGCAATAGGCTCATCCCAAATTACAAAGCTGGAAGGACAGTGGGAGAGGACATCTCTACGCTTGACAATTTGCCTATATTTAAGTGCCTATACTAAAAATTCAGGGCATAGTCATAACACCTCCATTTGGTTTTTGCATTATGGACTTTTTACTGCAGCGGCAAATGGGAATTGACTGCCAGGTGGCTGAAGTCTACAGTTCATCCGAAAGGTCAAAAAGCCTCCTTTGTTTGACATGTGCCGTCCCTCCCTATTCCTTTACAGCTTGTGCATCAGTCACTCTATGAGGAACATGTCTGCTCTCGTCCCCGGTGTGTGTTGCAGTATAGCCGAGGTGCTATGACGGCTTTAAGGCTCAAAGTTCAGCCTTCCCCATGTTTCGTTTCGTGCACTAATAAGCAGAGAGAGCTTGTGGTTTACCCTCTATCTCTGCGAGCATTCAAGGCCAAGGCAGGCTGCCCAAGACTTAGAACAAAACAACACCCAATTGCCCAACAGTTTGAAACACCCTAGCCAGCCACCTCTAATCCAGGTAGCAATCACGTGCCCCCTGACCTGCCCCCCACCCCACACAAACATGCAAATACTTCCCCATGCGCCATTCCCCTCCTCCTCCCATCACACTCCACATTCCCTTAGCCCCACAATTTCTTTAGTCATTCAGATATTTTAATTTTAAAATATAACAAGTCATTTCTTCCTTGATGAATCGCTCTCTTTACCCCACCCTATAACCTCGCTCTGAGGTAATTTCCTAATTCTCTTTGACAAGACAGTTTACTCTTGACAAGGATTAAAGGTTATTTTTAGACTGAACCGCACACAAGGAAATGATGCAATAACTTCTTTTGAGCTGGCTGAATGGTTCCTCTTTTTTGGTCTTTGAATTAATCTGATTGTGAACTTTAAGTTGTTTCTGGCCTCGGTGAGTAATTTCGTAATCGCAGAAACAGAATCAAGTCCCCGTCTTCCAATGTAAAG
>NW_006442207.1:4307925-4313537 GCF_000325575.1 Pteropus alecto | reverse complement strand
TAGACCACGGTGCTAAAAATCAGAATGATTTTAACTCATCACGTGCTGTCCTGAAGATCTATTGGCTGCTGGAAGATCTCCTTCGTCCTCTTTATCCCTTTCACAAAGCCTGCTCCAATAGTAGCAAAAAGGTGGTTAACTCTGCCACTGGACTATTTTGATAGGCATCAAGCTGCCTTTCCAATCTCTTGTCTATACTGTCTATAGAACATGGGCATGTCTTAATCCATCACTATTTGTTCATTTAAATCCTTATGTCTTTATCAGGGTTTCTCAACCTCAGCACTACTGGAATTTGGGGCTAGATAATTCTTTGTCATGGGGCTGTTTATGAATTATAGGATGTTTAGCAGCATCCCTGGCCTCTACCCACTAGATGCCAGTAGCACCCCTCCCCAGTTATGACAATCAAAAATGTCTCCAGACATCACCACATGCCCTCCAGGGAGGCAAACCTGCCCCCGGTGGAGAAACACTGGTTTTTATGCTGTTTTAAGTTACAAGTCCCTTTTGCATCAGAATTAACCTAATTTGTACAGACTTCTCAACAGGAAGATATTTAGAGAAGACTGTTTAATTGATGATCACAGTCACTAAAAATGTAACAAGAATTTTCGGCTCACATCTGAAGAAAATGGAAACTTTAAACAGATGATCAAGTAAATAGCGGATAATTTGTCTTATTCAGCCTTTCCTTCTAATCAATAAGATTAAAACAATGCTTAGCCCTCTTTTATTAACCACGTAGAGGAATTAAAAACTTGTAAGAGTTCATCACCTTATAATTAAACTGCTCCCACAAAATAAGGCAGGTAAACTAAAATCAGCCACAGCAAGGCGAATGATTGCAACCCTCAAAGTGAAGCCTCAGCTCCAGGAGTGAACATGCCTTTACAAATACTGTTCTGCCAGGCAGGGGGTAAGAGTGGCACCCCATCCTCTTGAGGGAGTTGACCCTTGTAAAGCACTTCAAGTATCTTTCATAGATGAAAAAGCAAGAGATAGATGTGAACTGATATATCATTACAACTACTGCTGTTATTCATCCACTCAAATGGATTAAACTGCTTGATTTGGAAAAGAAAAGCTTCTAAATGATCTCTTTATAGCCCTCTCTCTAGGCAAAAGAACAAAACCTTTTATCAGTTAATCTGATGAATTACATGAGTTATTTTTATTCTATTCATAAGAGGCAAGGCATGTAGGTCCTGCTTGTTCTTACATGCATTAGTTAGTAGTTCAATTGAACAAATATTTATTGAAACCATGGGCGAGGCAGTGTGATAGTCACCAGTCACCACAGTGGAAATACCCAGATGAGTAAAAACTGAGGATCTGCCCTCGAAGAGTTTACGATTTTGATTTCTATGACAATTGGTTGTGTATTTGTATTCTATCTCCACACATACTTGACTTTGTATACTTTAGGGCCCAATACTGAGAGCTCTAGGAAAACTTTAAAAAATCTGGTAGCAATTCAAAGGCCTGAGCAATCACAGATGACAGACAATCAAGAAAGAGTTTATGGGGAACAGGTTTTTAAAGTAAGAGTGGGAGTTCAAAGCAACATTAATGATGAGGGCTTTTCCTGAGTATAAAATTAATGCAACTTTCTTGCTTTTTAGAAAATACAGAAAACAAAGTCCAAGGGGAAAATGGTCTGTCCCATAAGCAGTGGAAGGCTGTGCAAAGGCCCAGGACCCGGCATGCTGGAGTAGTGGATGCCAGACCTAATTAGGAGGGCAATGGGGAGCCACTGATGGTTCAGTTTTCTGGGCAGGGCCTCCTTCCATCCTCATAACAATCTTGCGAGGTCATTGTGGTTCTTCTCAAATTTTGAATGTGGAGCTGAAGGATTTAAGGTGTATAGTAACTTGCCCAAGGTCATGCAACTAGTAGATGGAAGAGGTGGGCACTCCCAAACCCCATGCTCCTTCTTCAAAGTGGAAATTGATCAGAGCGAGAAGAGGACGGCGATTTAGAACACCAAGAGTCTAGCTACAGCAGGTGGCCTTTGACACAATGGAATGGATCAAAAGATTGCATAGGCACAGGGAAAGGATCCTACTTACTTTGTAGAGGAAAGACCCATTGCCAGCCCAGAGATAGCTACACAAAGCAGGTGGCTCGGAGGTGCTCTTTGGTGGTGGCTCATTCCCTAATCTTCGGGTACCAGCATGGCATGCCACTGCCAAGGTACCGCCTGCGTGAGGTCAAGATCCCTTCAGGTGCTTTGAGTAACTCCCTCTGCACTTTTCATGGGGAGTTTGTGCCACTGACCCATTCCAATTGTTCTGGACCATCTGTCTAAAAGCCAGCCTGCTCAATAGGTGTGAGCTTATGAAACCCCTAGCACATTCCTGAGAGACTTCAGGATGCATTCCCAGGCTACCACACCCCTGGTAGACCCACGTCTCACACCAAGAAAGGACATTTCAAAGGAAGATTCCTGAATGTGAACAGAGCTAAAAGTGTCAGATGCTACAGAAAGGGCCCAGTGCACAGGGCAACTGTTTTTGATTTTTATAGATTTACCGGGAATTTTTGAGGAAGCACATTTGAGCAATCATGGTGACAAAAACAGGATTGTCCAAGGTTACAGAGGGAAGGAACAATGACAATAAATACGATAAATACAATAAATACAATAAATACAATCTACATCTTCTAATATGATCTACTCCTTCTAGAAGTTTGTTGATGAGGAGAGGTGAGAATTGATAAGATTTGCTTAAGCCAGGTGAGATGTGAACTTTTCTTCTTCAATAATATCCAACAAACGTGTTTTCTGTGCCTTGTGTCAGGCCCTGTCCTAGACTCCGGAGATACAGCCATGAACACAACCAACAAATTTCCTGTCCACATGCAGCTCGCATTTGGGGAAGGGGACAGAAAATAGGGAAACAGGCACCGAATGTGAAAATAAGCACATAAATACAAATAAGGTAATTTCAGATAATGATGTGAAAATGGCACTGATATATCAATGAAAAAATAGACCGGTGTAGTAAGATGGAGGTTGCTGAGTTTGGGAGAAGGAGTCAGACAAGGCCTCCCTACGGAAGTGACATTTCAGGGGAAGCTTCAATAGTGAGAAGGAAATGGCCATGCAGTTTCTGGCAGAGGGGACAGTGGGTTCAGAGGCCTTGTGGCAGGTACCAGTTCGAGGAACAAAAGGGCCAGTGTGATAAAGCACAGGAAGCAAGGGAGGGGCCAGGAGCCGGGAGCCAGCACACAGATTCCCGCAGGCCACAGGCCACGGAAGCCAGTGTGATTTTAATTCTGATGACAATATGAAACCAATGGGGGGTTCAAAGCAGGAGAGCTAAGTGACCATGGATGTGTTTATAAAAAATGACCTTGGCTACAGAGTGGAGAGTGAACTCTCGGGGCAGGAGCAGAAGTCACTGGTGTCCGTTGCAGGGGTTTCAATGGGAGATGATGCTGGCTTGAACCAAGGCAGCGGCAGGAGAGAAGTGAGAATATTGTGGATGCAGAGTTGATAGCACTTTCTGATAGACTGGACGTGGGGTGAGCAGGAAAGAGAAGAATTAAAGATGAGTGCAGGGACCTTGCCTAAGCACCTTAGGAGAATAGTGGTGCATTCTCCTGAGAGGAGGGGCTGGGGTGTGGAGAATAACAACTTCAACACTGGGCAGGTTAACTTCGAGGTACCTGTATGTTGGAGGAGATTCGAAGTAGAGATCTGGAGAAGTCAGGCCAGTTCCAGAAACAAATGGGCCAGTATTAGATTTTTGGGGTCATCGGCCTATAGAATTTATTTTTTAAAGATTAGTTAAACATAGAATTACCATATGACCCAGCAATTCCACTCCTAGGTATAAACCCCAAAGAATTGAAAACAGGCATTTGAACAAAAGCTTGTCCACAATTATTCATAGCAGCACTATTTTTTTTTAATTGAAGAAATTATTTAAATTTTTTTCTCTCATCTACCTCTCCTCTCCCCTCCCCTCGCCCCCTCCCTCCTCTACCAACCACTGGACCATTGTCCATGTCCATAAGTCTCTGTTTGTTTGTCCTGTTCATTTGTCGCTTATATCTCACATATAAATGACATCATGTGATTTTCAACTTTTTCTGTCTAGCTTATTTCACTTAGTATAATTATTTCAAGGTCCATCCATGTTGTTGCAAATGGCAGAATTTCATCTCTTCTTGTAGCTGAGTAATATTCCATCGTGTATATGTACCACAGCTTCTTTAGCCTATCATCTATTGTAGGACACTTCGGTTGCTTCCATGTCCTGGCTACTGTGCATAATGCATGGCAGCACTATTTAAAATAGTCAAATGGTTTCATTAACCAATGTCACCATAAATAAATGAATGAATGAATGAATGAATGAATGGACAAACAAATAAATGAATGAATAAATAAGTAAGTAAGCAAGCAAGTAAATAAATAAATAAATAAATAATAGCCAGATGGTAAAAACAACCTAAATATCTGTCAGTGAGTGAATGGATAAAAAATTATGGAAAAACACAGCCATGAAAAGGAATGAAGTACTGATCCATGCTGCAGCATGGGTAAACCTTGAAAACATTATGCTAAATGAATGATTCCATTGATTTGGAACATTTCGAATAAGCAAATCAATCCATAGAGACAGAAAGCAGATTAGTGGTTGCTGGAGGCTGAGAGAGAAGGGAATGGGAAGAGACTGCTGTGAATGGGTGTGAGGTTGTTTTTTGAGGTGACGAGAATGCTCTGGGACTAGATAGAGGTTGTGTTAGCAAAGCAATGTGAATGTACTAAATTGAACACTTTAAATGGTGAAATTAGTAGGTATTTACCACATACACATGAAAATTCAATGGGCAAAGGGATGGGACGAGATGATCTAAGGAGAGGGGGTGTAGATGGAGAGAAAGATCCAGACCGAGCCCCAGAGCACTCTGATATTTAGAGACTGGGCAGAGGAGGGTTAGCAAAGGAGGCTCAAAAGGAGTGAACTGTGACGCAGAAGAAAAACCAGGAAAGCTGCTGTCCTGGACCCAAATGAGAAACACGTTTCAAGGAGAGTAGAGTGACCACCTGTGTCAAAGAGCGACGACGTGTGTGATTCGGCGGGGTGTTGCCCGACTCACCTAGCCCGGAGTAGAGTCAATCTGCACTCTGATCGGCACTGCGTGAAGTTGCTCACTCCCTCACAGTCCTGCCAACACAGCGTACTGTCAAAAGTGATTTCTCACCGATCTCAAAGGTGAGAAATGGACCCCAGGGTAGTTTTCTCCCACAATTCCCTTATTGAGAGCGAGGTTGAGCATCTTTTCAAATGTTCAGGGGATACTTGCCTTTTTTGTTGTCAGCTTTCTGTTCATTGTCTTTGTGCCTTTTCTGTTGAGCTGATAGTCTTTTATTCTTGATCTCTGGGAGCTCTTCAAATAGTAGGGAGTTTGGTCTTTGAAATCATCCTCATTCTTGAAACTCTCTTACAAATTCGGAGTTGATAGATGGTCACGAGGATGGAGAGCACGGCATAGGGAACGCAGTTAACATTAATATATCGGCCACGTGGAGAGCCAGAGGAGAGAAGGAGCAATTAGGGGGATCATTTTATAAACTATATAAATGTCTAACCAAC
>NW_006442207.1:4292940-4307880 GCF_000325575.1 Pteropus alecto | reverse complement strand
GAAGGAAAGAAGGAAGGAAGGAAGGAAGGAAGGAAGGAAGGAAGGAAGGAAGGAAGGAAAGAAGGAAGGAAGGAAAGAAGGAGAAAGAAAAAACCTTTTTAAAAAATAATTTTTAAAAAATTTGGTGGAAATTACATGTAAAGCCAAAAAAATAAAAAATAAAAAAGAAGGAGAAAAAAGAAAAAAGCAACTCTCTTGTTTCCTCAGCAGCACTCTCTCCCAGGTCTTCTCTCACCTCCCCGGATCTCATTTTGGCATCTTGGGATTTTTTGCCTTCTGTGTATACGGGTTACTCTTCCCCTCTGTGCCTCAAATGCTGCTGTTCCCATCTTCGGCTGACTCACCCTCTACATGCTCTTCTAAGACATCCCTCCCCTCCGTCTCTTCCTCCACCAGGGTTCTAATTACAACCGTGTGCTAAAAACTCCCAAATCGATATGTAACAGGATGTTAAAGTAGTACTTTTCTGATGCCTCAGTCTGGGCTGAGCCCCCACAGCTGAAAACAAGGAGTGTCAGGTGCCCACGCATTCTAAAGAGAGGGGCAGACACTGCAGAGATTGATCCAAAAAGGCCCAGAAGCCAAGCCTCATCATGTCTTTACCAGAGGCTCGAGTGGTTTTCCTGGGTTCTTTGCAGAGTTGAGACCTGTTATGATTCTTTCCTACCACCTCAAACCAGGCAGGGGGCGGTAAGAGAATCGTTTGAGGAGTCTGGCTTGTCTTAGAGCATTCAGGGGACTCAGGATTTGTACTGGACTCACGCTTGTAAATCTCTCAAGGCTGGCTTGCTGCCTGGGCCCCAGATGAGAAGAGGGTACCCCCGGGGGAGCACGCTCGACTCCTGGTGCTATGGCCCCCAGTTGATGATTATTTTCTCCTCATGGTCAGAGAGAGTTGGAACAAAATCTTGAAGGCATTAAAAGGGTGTTAATTGTTGGCTATGCAGGAAGTTGGGAGGCAGACTTGGCATATCTCACGGAAGAGAGGAAACGTCGAATAGGCAGAGTCGGGTAACTCATGGAGGACGAGCCCTAAGAATTCACGGAAAACATCCTTACGAATGAAGTTTTTATAAAAGATAGCGTAGAAAAAAATTCATGTGCTGTTACAGTGTATTATTCAATTAAGATTTTTAATATCGATTGAATTCAGACCTTAGTTTCAAAAAAATAATAAGCTGTTTCAAAACAGGAGAAAAATAAAATGGAGCCTTCCTGGAGACTGGCAAAAAGCTCTGGCTTAAGAGTTCCACAGACCTCGGTCGGAAGTCCTGCTCCGCCAGGACCAGTTGTGAAAATCTGGGCCGATCTCTCCATGACTCTAAGCCTCCACTTCCTCCTTTATAAAGTGAAAAATTATGCCTGACAAGACAATTACAAAAAGTAAATGAGATATAAATCACCCTTAGCATAGCGTCTGGGGTTTAGACATGGGTGTCAAAAGGCAGTGTGACATCCATCACTAACCAGGAGGGAAACGCAATAAGGAAAACCGCAGTGAGACGTCTCCTCACACCTGTTGGAATGGCTATTTATCAAAAAGACTTAACAAGTATTGGCAAGGATGTGGAGAAGAGGGAACCCAGCACACTGTTGATGGGGATGTAGATGAGCACAGCCACTATAGAAAACAGTATGGAGGTCCCTCAAAAAAACTAAAAATCAAACTACCATATGGTCCAGGAGTCCCACTGTTGGGTATATATCTAAAGGAATTGAAATCAGTACCTCAAAGAGATAGCTGCACATCCATGTTCACTGCAGCCTTATTCACAATGGACAAGATATGGAAACAACCTAAATGTCCATATGAATAAAGAAAACGTGGTATACTTATCCAATGGAATATTACTCACCCATAAAAAAGGAAATCCTGCCATTTGTGACAACATTGGATAAACCTGGAGGGTATTATGTTAAGTGAAATAAGCCAGACAGAGAAAGACAAATACTGTATAATATCATTTATATGTAGACTCTAAAAATAAAACAAAAACCCATTTCGTGGAAGTAGAGAACAGAATAGTGGTTGCCAGGGGCTGGGGAAAGGCAGAAATGGGGTGATGTAGGTCAAAGTGTACACATTTTCAGTTATTCAAAAAAAATAGGTTCTGAGAATCTAATGTACAACATAGTAATGATAGTTAATACTGTATTACATGCTTGGAAAGTGCTGTAGATCTTAAGCATTCTCCCTCACACAGAAAAAGCGTTACCTGTGCTAACTACATGTGGTGCCAGATGTGTTAATTGTCTTGATCTTGGTAATCGTTCCACAATGCAGATGTATATCAAATCATCACATTGTTCACATTAAACATATAAAATTATATTCATCAATTATTCCTCAGTGAAGTTAAAAAAAGAAACTCTCCAAAGGCCAACTCCTTGAGGACAGGGTCCGTGTCTCTCCCGTGGCAGGTGAAGTTTTACCGCTGTACATTACTATGAATACTGCGGCAATAATGATACTTTAATTGGCAAAAATCTAAAGATTCTCTGTTAGTCGGAAGCGTCGCCAGAGGTTTTACATGACTGCAGACAATGTTTTCAATAAAAATAAAAAGAAACAAGAAAAGGAAAGAAAGAGAATGTGACATAGATCTATGTCTCTGTTACGTTGCGTTGGAAAGCGTGCATATGTCCTCTGATTCTATTTCAAGTCCTCAATTTCGGTTGTTTGGTTTGGTGCTTTCTGACGGATGTTGCTTACTTACATGGAAGCATTATGAAATTTCCAAAGAGAGTTCTTTGTAATGTGTTCTGAAGGAAACTGAGAAGAAAATAAACCAAACTGAAGTATGGAAACACAGCTTGGAAGTTCAAAAAAACTATTTGCTCATCATAAATTAAGTTAAAAAATAGCTGCACAAACAGATGACTAATACTCAGACCCACAGATTTTCTTTAAGGACTATCTTATATAAGATTATTCTACTGAACTAACCTCTCCATTAAAAACACTTAGATGTGACATTTTTAAAAATATAGTTTCACATATATCTATCTCCATGCTGTTTACATAGCACACACATAGCAGACATATCTGTAAGGAGGAGCTGACATCACTACGCATAGAATGCCATTCATGCTGGAGAGATTCTCTCATTTTTCCTACTTGGGATTCTGGTTCCACATTCAGCACCTGTAGCAAAGGTATCCAGGACAGCCAGATAGTCTTAATATCAAATGGCAAGACAGTTCACCAGACTGAGTTCTTAGATCTTTATCAGGTGGGATTGTTTTGTTTTGTTTTGTTTTGTTTTGGCATAAGTCCGGCTCTTTTGGTTTGTGGCCATGTACAGGTTAAAATATTATTAGCTATGTCATCAGAATCAGCAAAGGACAAGTAGACTACGAAACTAGGCTGTTCATGAGCTTCAGACCCCAGAATAAATCTAAACCAATATACTTAAGGGAGTGATTTCTTAATCAAACCTCTACTAGCCGATATTTTAGCATCTAAATTGCCCTCTCAATCAAAATCATTACTTCAAGGTCATAAAAATCCTGTCTTTCAACAGATTCTATATGAGTGACTACCTGGTTTTATCTTGCCTCAAAGGCCAGCTTTGTTCTTCAGTTATAAAGGTTTGTTGTATCTCTCCTACACAGTTATTTGCTGTCTGTTACACTAATTCTAGCTCAGGAAAAATAACAAGCATATTGCAGCTGTGGAGAGCCACTCCGAGTATGTCTACATAATTTCAAAACAACCTGCTGAAAAGTGGTCTATATAAAAATCAGGTGGATTGGCAAATTTTTCTCTTTGCATTTGAATTACTAAAGTGAACCTGAATTTTTCCATTCCATTTGCAAGAAAACTGTTGAGTTTCTTGGTTTGTAATGAAAGCTACAAAAAAAGCAGTATATGTACCCCTGCCGTAAGCACATACATAACAGATATGCCTTACATTCCACCTCATGCTAAGACCCAGGCCACTTATTCAACACACATGGGAACTTAATCTGACCGCAATCAGCCTGTGGCATTCACAACTTTGCGACAGAATACAATCCTACAACAAACTCGATTGTTCTCACCGAGGTCTGGATGCCATTTATTTGGGGAGCCATCTGTAGGGTGAGATATGCCAAGTTGTGATGCTTGCCCTCTGTCCCGGAAGACTTATTACAAATATAGCACGTATGAGTTACAGGTCACGAAAGAATGTGCATAAGGTGGCAAGCTTTCTTACATAGAGTAACACCTTATTTGGGGTTAAAATGTGTCCCTATCAAAAATATCTGTTGGTGTCCTAACTTCCATTACCTCAGAATGTGACTTCATTTGGAGATACAATCTTTACAAAAGCAATCAAGATGAAATGAGGTCACAATAATATTGTAATAACTATGAGTAGTGCCAGGTGGATACTAGACTAAGCAGGGGGTTGGTGTCCTAACTTCCATTACCTCAGAATGTGACCTCATTTGGAGATACGATCTTTACAAAAGCAATCAAGATGGTCACAATAATATTGTAATAACTATGTGTAGTGCCAGGTGGATACTAGACTAAGCAGGGGATCACTTGGTAAATTATATAAATGTCTAACCACTATGCTGTACACCTGAAACTAACCCGAAATAATATCGAATGTCAACTCTAATTGAAAAATAAATAAATAAAATCTACCTACATACGACATTTTAAAAAAAGATGAAACGAGGTCATTAAAGCAGATCCTAATCCAATATGACTGGTGTCCTTATAAAAAAGGAGAAATTTGGACACACAAATAGGTATGAATGGAGGGAAAGATGGCCATCTACAAGCCTAGGAGAGATGGCTAGCACAGATCCTTTACTTACAGCCCTAGAAGAACCAACTAATCCAGCACTGTTGGAGAATGAATCGTCTACATGAATTCACTTTCTAATAACGAAAGTATCCCGGCAAACAAGTCCCCAGATTTTCATGCTACCATTTTTTTAAAATAAAAATGTTTCTAAAAGGCACACTCTGTGTTCTTTAACTGAGGACAGTGATCATAATCGAAACCTTAGTGATACAGCATAATCATTGACTGGGAGGTACAGAACACTTTTTCTCTGCAGTAAATGGCATCAGTTGTTTCCCTGTTTTCCCTTCTAATGTAAAGTTCCCAGATGTCCCCTCTGCCCCCTATATCATCCTCATTCCTTCACTTTAATCTGCATCTCCTAATTTGTAATGAAAGAATGGAAACGGGACAAACCAGACATTGGTACTGTTTCTGAAATAAAATTAATAGTTTCGAGTTAGGGTCTGAAAGACTCTCTTAGGGAGTAAACCGCACAGACTTGGAAAAACTTCTTTTGTTGTCTACTTCTTTCCTCTCTCTCTTGGTCAGGCTCTTGTACTCAGGATAACTTAAATGCCGCAAAGCAGGCCACCAGAGAATCTTCAGGCCTTCTTGAGATGTTATGAATTTATACCATAAGAAGCAGCAGCTTGAATCAATTATAGCTCAGAAATAAGCTTCTCTATTAAGAGCCCAGTGGGGCTTTGTTTTGTCACTGTGGTTTCATTTATTTGGAATATGGTTATACCATAGGGTAGAACGCTCTGGAACGACCTTTCCATGATGTAAAGTTAGTTTGGAAATTCTAATTCCCCAAACGGAACAATAGTCAGATTAAGTGACCACAAAGAATAAACTTGCCTTTGAAACCAAAAAAGAACTTACCAAATTAGATTCTTTACTACATCCTCTCACTTTTAAAAGAACATTTATTCAATTGTTCAATTTCCGCTGATTGGAAGCTGGCTCCTTTGCCACCCTTGGTATTGTACGGCGCGAAGAGTTTTTTCCTCTTTGCCCCCATCTGGATGGAAGTGGTGTTAAAAGAGGAGAGAGAGAGGGAGAGAGAGGAGGGAAAAAAAAAAAAAAAAACAGAAGAAAGGCTAATGTTTATTAAGTACTTACGATGAGCCAACCACTGTGCCAAATTAATTATATGCCTTATCTTTATCTCTAAGGTAGTTAGGATTATCATGGTCATGCTCCAGATAACAACACTCTGGTCAACAATGGACTGCATCCACAACGTGGCCCCATAAAATTACAACAAGTCCTCAATGCCGTTGATAGGTTCTTGGAAACTTCGACTTTAAGTGAAACGATGGATAATGAAACCAATTTTGCCATACTCTAACTGATACAGACAAGAGTTAAGTTCCTACAGTGTATTTCTCGTCACGAAAACACCATCAAACCTTTAAATTAAGAGCCAAAACACTTCTAATTAAACACTGAAATAAATGTGAGCTATACATACAATTAAGAAAGATTAATAAAAAGTAAGATAATGATTTTCCAACCTGTTGATTCCAGTTCAGGGTCCTAGGTGGCTGGAGCCTCTCTCGGCAGCTCGGGGCACAAGGCGGGAACCCACCCTGGACAGGCTGCCCTTCCATCACAGGGCACATTTGCACTCACACCCACACTCACTCACACTGGGACAGTTCTGACCCTCTGATTCACCTCACCTGCACATCTTCGGGATGTGGGAGGAAATCCACACCGCCATGGGGAGAACGTACCTGCTCCACATAGAGAGTGGCCCTGCAGAGAATCTATTTTTATTTTCTCGTTAATGTTATAGATAACATTGAACAAAACAACATCATTCGAGGATCTACTGTATAATGGAGCTAAAAAAAATTCCTATTGCTTAGTGATGTCACAGCTGTTGAACGTTATAGCGCCAGGCATTACTCATGTGTTTGTGATGAGGCTGGTGTAAACCTACTGCACGCTGCCAGTCATATAAAAGTATAGCGCTTACGATTACAGTAATAGGCTATGTGCTCTAGGTGTAAGTGCATTCTATGATGTTCGCACAACGATGAAGTCGCCTAACTATGCATTTCTCAGAACGCATCCTCAGCGTTAAACGATGCATGACTGCTTCTTTTAAAGGATAATGAAACAGAGGCCGAAGTGTTCAAACGACTTGTTCTCAGTGAGTCATCCAACTTCTAACTGGCAGAACCTGGATTTCAACCCAGGCAGTCTGACTCCAGAGCCTGCATTCTTACTCATTATGGCATATAGAGGTAAATGTCAAAACTAATTACTAAAATTAGTGTGATCTTTTGCCATAATTTGGAATTTTGTAATAGAAAACATCTAAGACAGAAATGCATAGGACAGGGATATTTTCAAAATCTCCCATCAACCCTGCTGTGCTATAAAATCTCAATTGTTATTTTTAAGGTCGATTATGGGTTTTTAAGTTGCTTAATAAATTACTTTTATTCTAAGTCCTCTCCCAGATGAGTACTTATGAAAACTATACATGTGAGTATATATGTATGAGAATTTTTTAAACCAAGATCATTATCCTCAAGACAAGAGCTATGAAAAGGCATATAACCTCTATTAATTAATAATGGCCGGGGGCGCGGGGGGAGGGGACGCCAAAAATGCCTGCTTACAGAGTGCTTGGCGGCAGGAGAGAGGAAAGATAGGATGTGGGATGGAAATGGTGACACGTCACAGTAAGATCATCACTTTAGACATTTTCAGAATAAGAAAAAAAATATTTTCAGGGCTATGCCAATACCACGTTAGTGCATTTTCCAGGCTTTTCAGAGAGCCTCAAAGCTTACTATGTATATGACTTAATTACCTGGCCTGGAAGAACACGAGTTAGGATGTGGCAATGACAAAAGTGAGCAAGTAGAGCTCACTTTTAAGTTTTCTGCTCCAACCCCCCAAACAGCTTCATGTGGGCTGTTAAATAAAATCTCCAACTTGTCACAACTTTTAGGGCTTTGATTCTCAGTAAGAGTCTTCTGCGAAATATTCTTCCAGTCAGAGATTAAAAAAGCAAAACAAAAAACCAAATTACTTAATTGCTTGGCTTTTCTTTGGTGTTCTTTTGTCTTCAAAGTTAGATTTATGTGGCCCTGTGGGATATTCACACAGAAATGTACTAACAATGAGAATTTCATTTGTGTAGATAAATATTGTTGTTATTCTAGCTCTATCCTATTTATACCACTTAAAAATTAAAATAAACTTTGCATGATAGAAAAAATACAAATAAACTTCACTCGTTCAGAGATAGTTACTTAGAAAATTACTCCATGAGCTGCCCCAAGCCCCCAAATATATCATGAATTAAATTATGCTGGCGAGTGGTAATAGGTGGGCCAAAATCTGTTAAGGATTGGTTCAAGTAATTAAAGATTAGCTCAAGAGGCAGGAAAGTGAACAATTCCCGTTCCTTGAATCACATCTCTCTTTTTATGCTTCTATTTCTTCATATTAAAATGAGAAGGAAAACTCAACCACTTCACCAGTGTGAAAAGTAATTTATGTTTGAAAAAAGTCTGCAAAGAAGCTCGTTGCCCCCTTAACATTTAATTAAGGGATAACGTTCTGGAAACAGAAAGCTATCATAGCTAATAAAGGTCTCTGACAGGTTTCATTCCAGGAGCTGCAAAGCTGAGACATTATGGAAAATAAATGTCATGTCAAAGGTCTGATATTTATTTTCAAAGCAAGAAGCCTGACCACAGTGGTTATCAAAACCAAAGTAGCAGCAATACTGTCTCACCACTGTCTTCAGACTCTGCCCTTCTGAAACCTCTATTGGGTGGGTCTGGATGAGCTTTTCTGCAGTAGGTAAATGATAGAGTAAGTTAACAACAATGATATCTATACAGCACAAAGAAGTGGAAAACATATGGAAAGAGAAATGCGTTTGGTCTTCTCAAAGCAGTGCGTGAAAAGAAAAAAACGTAAATGATTTGTTCTGTCACCCAGAGGCAGAGCAGACAATCACCTCTTTCCACTGGTTCCTTATGGCAATTCCATTCAGTTGGATGGCCCAGATGCCATCTTCCATGGACGAATGGGAAACATGTCTTCTTTTATTGTAAAGAATCTACTGGGCATAAGCTTTTAAGAAGTTCCTCTATTGCACAGGAATTTGTGAAGTACCAACTACATGGCCAGAATAAATGAGCTAATATGTTTAAATGGTATCAATCCCACCCTTCAGAAACTTAAAACAAGGGCTTGGGGGATTCTTGTTTCTACAAACTCTCCAGCTTTTTAAAACATAATTGTTTTATCTGGAACACAGTAAGACTGTTAAAATAAAACATAGAGTTTTATTTTACATAATTGGCACAGCTTGTTGTCATTACAAACTCTGGACTTGGGCAAACTAAGGGACAACTCTTAGCCAAATGCTTCTCATGTGTAGTAATAATACTCTTATTGCCACTAGCACTTGAAGGAAGATTTCAGCTGATGACCAATCAATTATTTTTTTTCTTTATACAACTGAATAAAAACAGAATTTTTGAAAGTTGGCTTAAGTTTTATATTGTATTACCTTTTTTTAAGTTCCTAGTTATGGCACTAAATAGTTTGCTTGAGGGGAAAAAAAATCTTTTGTCCACTGCTGCTATGTCACCACTGATAGACTTTAAAGGAATTTGTTTCAGAGAATCACGTAAAGAAATAATTTTTTAATAAAAAGAATATGATACCTACTAAGGAAGGGTACCAAAATATGGTGGGAGAAATTTTTCTTAAAAAATGATTTGCCAAAGGTCAAAGCTTTTATAGATAGTTCACTGTTACCCAGCCTCTGAGTTATATTAATATCTAGTGTGAGAAAGAAAAGAGTTAAACTGATTAAAGAGAAGCTTATTTAAGTGAATTGACTCTTCTCATGCAATCAAATCCTGACACCTTTCATGGTTTACAATGTCATGATGATTAGGTAAGACAGCAGTTGATGTATTACAAATATATGGTGCTCTGTGAGTTTTCAAGAAGCTTTCACATGTTTTATCTCATTTAATTTGGGCACAACCCCGTGAGGGAGCAAATGGCGAGTCCATGCTACAGATGAAGTCCGTGCTGAAGGTCAAACCGAGAAGTGACAAAGCCAGGATGCAAACCTTGATCTTCTGCTTGAACATTTTCCAATGCACCCAAATTTTGAAAAATATTATTATTGGCTCTAGCACTGTTCAATGAACTTGTTAAACACACAAGGAAGAGGAGGAGGCAAAGACGGAGCAAGTGGGAGAGAGGAGAGCTTTTGAATCTTCCAAATAGCCCACACTTCCCTGTGATTATACCACTGTCTTCTGTGCTCATTCTTATCATAATGGATGGAGTCGCTTGTCCTTGTGTAAACTATGGCTGCAAAACCAGCGTATGACCTTAAGTACCAGCTATGGGTACAGGCTGTTCTTTGGTCACTTCGCTCTGAGTGACTGTTTCAGCAGTAGTATTTGCTTTATGTGAAAAGTTGTATGTCTTTACTCAGAAACAGCCACTTGAGCTCTGAGTAACAAATCCTGCCACCAATTATCAGCTGCGAGGCAAATTTTGCTTACTTTCTGATTTGATACACTTATTGGGGCTTTACTTGGAAATTCCTCCCAGATCTCCTTTGGCCTGCCTTCCAGTAGCTGTCCGGGTAGGCTATCCCTTTTATTTTTATCTCATTTTCTAGAAAAGTCAACTCAAGAATGGAAATGTCTTCATCAAGTTCCTGGCTTACAACCATAGTTGGGGTGGATGCCTACTAACTGCTGTGTGGAGCTTTAATTTAACCTAGAACTTGAAACCTGATCCAAGTCATCAGCTATTCTCCCAGGTCAGAAAAGTCTGGATATATAATATGATGCATGAAAGCTAAAACAAATAATAATAAATGGTCATTCATCTTGAATATTTAATAAATAAATGGTCATTATTTATGAAGATTTAATAAATAAATGGTCATTATTTACGAAGATTAAGTAATGCTTTTCATGGATGCGAAACTGCATGGCCCCTTTAGGAAACCTCTTACCTATGTCCCACTTTATTCATTGCTGAGTAGGTATAAACTTATTAATCTCATGAGCCTACCTTATATTTGTAAAGCATTTTTAAATGCTTATATGAAAATATTGACTAGGCTACAAGAATATGAATTATTACTATAAATTCTAAGCATGAAGGAAGATTATAATTCTAAAACCACTCAGTCTACAACCATGCCACCCTGAACAAGCTCAATCCTGTCTGATCTCAGAAGCTAAGCAGGGTCGGGCCTGGTTAGTATTTGGATGGGAGACCCCCAAATAGGAAGACCAGGTGCTGTAGGCATAAAAAATAAAAAAATAAGGGATTGGAAGCTGACAAGGTCCTTGCAATCTGTGAGGTCAACCAAGAGTTGCCTCACCTAAAAAAATAAAATAATAAAAATAAAACCACTCAATCATTTCTCATACTAGTAAATATGAAAATATTTTAATAAATTAGACATTAAATATTTATGAATCAAAGTTTAATGTAAATTAATGTTAAGTAAATATTAGTAAACATGGGAGATATAAAAATGTACAGGATAGTCCTGGCTCTCACTGAGTTTACAATCCACATGATAATAAAAGAGAAAAACATATAAACATTAAATAACAATATAACAGATGTCAAAAGGCAAAAATATCATTAATCGACATGTGAAATTCAATGATCAGAATATCTACTGTAGGTAGAGGAAAGAGAAATCCCTTCTGGAAGCAGCGGGCAGAGATGACCGTAAAATAAAAAAGGTATCATCAGCCAGATCTTGAAGGCTGAATCCACTGAGACAGAGATGGAGGAAGGGATTCTTGGTGGAAGGAACCCAGTAAGAGTACAGGTGTAAAAAAAAAGTTTTTTTTTGAAAGAGTTTAGATCCAAAAAAGGGGGAGGGATACAGAACCGCAAGTTAGAGTAACGTGGGGAGTTCCAGCACAAGATCGTGCTGGAAAGGCTATTTGGAACTGGACTGTGGCAGTCGTCGAATGCCAAGTTGAGGAGTTAAGGTTCCAGAACAGAAAAGCATCTTGGTCAAAGCAGCATTTTAGAAATGCTAATTTGGCTACAGTCTACCAAATTAAATGGAGCGGGGAGGACTAGAGGCTGGGAGATCCAAGAGAACCCATGCCAAGTTCAGGTGTGAAATGATGGTAGTGGGATTGGAAAAGTAGAGGTAGAGGTAGGAAATACTGAGAAAGAAGCCCAGTAGCTCTCAAGTGTGCTGATCAGCGTTTATTGTTGGAGCTTTCTGTTACTTTCTAAAATACTGTCAAATCTGTGGGTTCCTTAGAAGTGATTCATTTGTAACAATTGCAAGTGGGCATGGAGAAATGGAGGAATTATTTGTTTTGAACTTGCAAAATGTAATACCTGTATAAGTGGATATACTGAACCTTTTGTTCTTGATCTTGTATCCTTACCTAAGGACAAAAAGCATTAACTCAAAAATGCCTAAAAAAAAGTTTCATGAAATGTAGGAATAAAAGGAGATCTGAGAACATTTTATTGTAAAAGAAGAAATAACTCTAGTTGAATCTGGACTATTCCAAACTTTTCTTTTCCATCAGTACCACTGAAGGAAAGCCCCACGAATCCTGGGATCCCCTTATGCGTGCAGCCCTCTGGTGGAACTCCTATTAAAATAATCTGGTTTTGAATATTTATGATTCAATGAATTTATTATCCAGAAATTCAGAGAAGCGCAAATGAGCAGAGAAAAAAGTTTCAAGAGAGTTTTTCGACGACTCCCCATACCTGGCATGTTTATACATATAGACACAAATACATGTATGTATACATAATGCCCACAGATACACACATATTTACACATACAGTTAAGGTATTGGCATCTGGGCCTCTGCACTTAACCTCTACAACCAAGGTCTAGCTTTACTGCCGACAGAAAGGCAATCCCTTCACCCTTCTGGGGCACTTTTTTTGCCACACACTATCCCAGCAACACCACTTGACAGAAAGATGGCGCCGGATAGAAAGCCTCTTCTCTCCATTCCCTACATTTTCCCCAGCACAGCACTCAGAATCTCTTTTCTGGGCAGTGTCAAATTCGACTCTTTCAAATCCCTTGGCTATTTTGAGACCGTCCCTTGAGGAGTGGGGAATAGAAAGAAGCCAGAGGGGGAGATGGGTTTGCAGTGACTTGGGGGAAATAAGGCTCTCCTGCGATTACTCTGAACTCAGTTCCCATTCCTCCTTCTTTCTAGCCTTTCTCCTTTCCTTGCTCCCCATCCTCAGCCTCTCCAAGTTAGCAGAAATAGGCTGACAAGTCCCAGGGCAAGAGCGAATAAATAAATCACCCTCCCCAACCCCCTCCGCATCCCTGAAACACTGATTATCAAGCGTGGGCCTAAAGCAAATTTACCTCTGGATTCAAGTAGGAGAAGGTGGTTAAAACTGCTTGATTTTATAAATTGAATAAGCATTGCTTCCACTCTTGACTTGGATTGCTGTGGAAGTCAATCTCTCTGCAAGGTAAGAACGAGTTTGGTCCAGATGCCAGAAAGATGTGTGAGCATTATATAACATTTTCATGCACCCTTACGTGAAGCTGTTTATTTCTCAAGGATTCAATTAAAGGCTTTTAATTTTCAAGGTTGAACTGAGGACCATACTGTGGCTTAACTTGAGAGGGGGCTTGCAGTCCTGCTCCATTGTCTGTTCATGGTGGCTATCCTGTCTGTTTGTCCCCACATATAATTTACAGACAGCTGGGCACATGACTCACTAATTTCAAACCAATTCATTTGCCAACTCAAAAACCACTGATGTAATTTTAACTGCTATCTGATTTTAATCCTCTTGAGTATTTACATATTTTCTTCTCTCATCCCTCCAAAACTAATCCTAGAGTTTTGAGAATCTGGGAACTCAGGCAAGGGAGAAAACCAAGCAGACCAACAAATCTGAACTCTCGATTCATTACATAAGCCAAAATTTAAAGTGCTTTTTGGTTTGTATTGATCCAGCTCAAATTATAAAATAATGTTAGTAATAACACAAAAAATACAGGTGTTTTTACTGAATACGAAAAGCCTGAAATGTAATTAAATGTTTTCTTTCTCCGTGGCGGTGTCATTTACTCTACGTTTAAACATTTGTGTTTCCTTAAGCCCACTCTCTTTACAGTATCGACACACACTGTTGCATCATACTCACATATTCATTAGCTGGGAGTGGGGAGTGTGTGTTTTTCCAACTGGTCCTCAGCATTAGCTGTCAGATGCATAAACCTTAGCTTCACTTCTGCAATTACTTCACTGGTACAGCAGAAGTTCCTTGCAAGAATAGCGCCCAGAACGTGTTCCTGACAGGTGCGCGGTTTGCTCTAGCAAGGCGCTCTGCTGGAAAGTTTTCTCCAACCACTAATACCCGCTTCTGGTCCCCTGAGCTGGCAGGGCACAGGCTGGCTGAGTCTCCTCTTGACAGGGAAAGGCTTTTACACACACTCCGCTAGGCTGCCGGATCCGAGAAACAATCTCTCAGCCTAACTCCTCTAACCCCAGGGGACAGACTGTCCAAGGCTCTCTGGCGCTTGAACACCGAAGTCTCCTTCCCACGTAAGGAAGAGCGCGCTCCGCTCCGCAGGAAATTGGGGCACTGGAGGCAGGGGGGATGCCAGCAGGGGGGATGGAGCGGGGGACAAAGGAGGGGGCCGCACGCAGAAGGAAAAGGAGGCGCAGAAGGGAGCGGAGCGCAGGAGAGAGTGGGGTCCTCAGGAGCGGCAAGGATGCGGATGGGCGCGGGACGCAGCAAGGAGCTTGCGGGAACAAGGCGCAGGAACTAGCGGGCACAGAAAGGGGCGCATGCACAGGCACCCGCGGGCGCGGGAGAGGCGCTCGCTGGGCGATCTGCCCCAGACTCCCCAGAGCAGCTGAACTGCGGGTAGGAGGGGGATGCGGGGAGTTGTTGGAGAGGTGAGGGAACCAGTTAGGGGCGTGCCTTTGCCCGGATTGGCTGCGGGAGCCTGACGCGAGGCCCCGGGGGTTGGCTTGGGGGAGTGGGAGCGGGGTGGGGTGGATGCTGGGTGCCTGGGCTGCAGGCTCAGCACGCTCAGAAACATGCTGAGGTCCCGGCGGCTGTTCCAGCAGCGGCAGCGGCTCCAGCAGCA
>NW_006442207.1:4291607-4292910 GCF_000325575.1 Pteropus alecto | reverse complement strand
AGAGGGAAGGCGCCCGGCGCCCATGCCTCCGGCTCTGCGCAGCGGCTGCTCTGACCTGGCCGCGACCTTCTTCCGCGCGCCCAGCCGCCCCGACCTCTGGGGTGTTACCCAAACACCGCCCAACCCTGCCACACACCCCGCCCCCGGCCTCCGCACCTCGGCATGGGCGCGGGGGCGCTCGCCCTGGGCGCCTCCGAGCCCTGCAACCTGTCATCTGCCGCGCCGCTCCCCGACGGCGCGGCCACCGCAGCGCGACTGCTGGTGCTCACGTCGCCGCCCGCCTCGCTGCTTACCCCGGCCGGCGAGGGCCCTACGCAGCTGTCGCAGCAGTGGACAGCCGGCATGGGCCTGCTGATGGCGCTCATCGTGCTGCTTATCGTGGCGGGTAACGTGCTGGTGATCGTGGCCATCGCCAAGACACCGCGGCTGCAGACGCTCACCAATCTCTTCATAATGTCCCTGGCCAGCGCCGACCTGGTCATGGGGCTACTGGTGGTGCCGTTCGGGGCCACCATCGTGGTGTGGGGCCGCTGGGAATACGGCTCCTTCTTCTGCGAGCTCTGGACCTCGGTGGACGTCCTCTGTGTGACGGCCAGCATCGAGACCCTGTGTGTCATTGCCCTGGACCGCTACCTCGCCATCACGTCGCCCTTCCGCTACCAGAGCTTGCTGACCCGAGCGCGGGCGCGGGCCCTCGTGTGCACCGTGTGGGCCATCTCAGCCCTGGTGTCCTTCCTGCCCATCCTCATGCACTGGTGGCGGGCCGAGGGCGAGGAGGCGCGCCGCTGCTACAACGACCCCAAGTGCTGCGATTTCGTCACTAACCGGGCCTACGCCATCGCCTCGTCCGTGGTCTCCTTCTACGTGCCTCTGTGCATCATGGCTTTCGTGTACCTGCGGGTGTTTCGCGAGGCCCAGAAGCAGGTGAAGAAGATCGACAGCTGCGAGCGCCGCTTCCTCAGCGGCCCCGCGCGGCCGGCTTCTCCCGCGCCCTCTCCGGGGTCCCCGCGCCCCGCCGCCGCCCCGCTGGCCAACGGGCGCACCAGCAAGCGGCGGCCCTCGCGCCTCGTGGCCCTGCGCGAGCAGAAGGCGCTCAAGACGCTGGGCATCATCATGGGCGTGTTCACGCTCTGCTGGCTGCCCTTCTTCCTGGCCAACGTGGTGAAGGCCTTCCACCGCGACTTGGTGCCGGACCACCTCTTCGTCTTCTTCAACTGGCTGGGCTACGCCAACTCGGCCTTCAACCCCATCATCTACTGCCGCAGCCCAGACTTCCGCAAGGCCTTCCAGCGCCTGCTCTGCT
>NW_006442207.1:4268674-4291482 GCF_000325575.1 Pteropus alecto | reverse complement strand
CCGCCCGCGCGCCTGCTGGAGCCTTGGGCCGGTTGCAACGGCAGGACAGCGGCGGACAGCGACTCCAGCCTGGACGAGCCGAGCCGCCCAGACTGCGCCTCGGAATCCAAGGTGTAGGGCTGGGCACCTCCCCACTTCCTACCCCGAATGCGGGCTCTGCGCGCCCGGAGGAAGAAAGCCCGGGCGCCCCTCAGTGTCTTCCCATGGGGAAAGAGATCTGTGTTCACTCGCAGGTGAACTCAAAGCCCACGAATTTCGTCTGAATCATCCAAGACAAACAGAAAAGCCATGGACCGTTGCACAGAAAAGAAAGTTTGGGGAGGTGTGGGAGAGTGGCTTGCTGATTTTTCTTGGGTTCTTTTTCCTGTTTGTGGTTTGGCCTTCCTTTGTGTGTGCGTATGATGCATCTTTAGACTTTTTTTTTTTTTTTCTCTCCAGGTGGTTTTGACACTTTCTGCAGGGACCGATAGGAGAAGGGAGAAGCATTAGGGGATAAAAGTCTTATCAATTTGGCTTCCATCCCCTTCCTGAGAACAGGAGCAGTCAACCGGAGAGAGAGGGAGAGTGACAGTCTGTCAGGACATGTTTCCTTTTGCTTTCCAGAGAAATTTCATTTTAATTCCTGAGTAATGATTTCTCCTGTTCTTAAAGCAAAAGAAAAGGTTGGATGCAAAAATCACGTTTCAAGAAATTTTAAGTTATTCTTGGAACAAGCCTCACCTTGCTTCCCTGTTGTCGGGCAAGCCTGCTGTCCCCACGCGCCTCGGTGGTCAGGCTGAGGGGTTTCTACCTCACACTGTGCACATTGCACAGCAAGATAGAAAGACTTGTTTATATTAAACAGCTTATTTATGTATCAATATTAGTAGGAAGGACCAGGCGCTGAGCCTCTGTGACATGTGACTGTCCATTGAAGACAGAACAGAAAAATAAAAAGAGAAAAGAGTTCAGATTACTGCACATGTGGATAAAAACAAAAAACAAAACAAAAAAGGAGTGGTTCAAAATGCCATTTTTGCACAGTGTTAGGAATTGTAAAGTCTACAGAAGATGTTACTTGCACAAAAAAATATTTTTTAAGGGGGGTGGGGGAATCTTAAAAGCTAAAAATAAAATTCAGATTCTACTTCTGTTGTCTATTATGTTATTGAGCTAATGGTTTATTGGAAAAATACCTTTTTATACTCTTTTATCATGGTACTGTAACTGTATCCATATTATAAATATAATTATCTTAAGGATTTTTTTATTATTTTTTTATGTCCAAATGCCCACGTTAATCTGCTGGTAAAATTTAGCACTCGTGTGTAAATTCTATTTCCTCCGTGTGTTTTACCAAGTATTTATACTCTGGTGCAACTAACTACTGTGTGAGGAATTGGTTCATGTGCAATAAATACCAATGAAGCACAATCAGGGTTATGTACCGTGTGTCTGTAAGAGGTCAGTGATAATGGAAAAGAGTTTGCCTCGTTCAAAATATAGGCTGGATTTCCCATAGAGCTCTTTTAAATAGCTTTTCATGACTCAATAACATAGCAAAATGCCTCTAGACCAAATAAGGCATGCACCTACTAAGAGCTGCAGACTCACCCTAAATTTTCACAGCTGGATTGAAGGTATTCTAGACTACTTGTAGGTGTTTTCAAGATCCCATCTGCTGCGCTTGACTTAAGAAGTGACATTTGGGATTGCGTATCTTCTAAAGAAAAGTGATCGAGCCAGGTAACTCAGCTGCAACTTTGCACAGAAACACAGGAAAGAAAACTAACTCAAACAATCTGCCTACTTGGAATCCGGTAAGTGGCTTCCACTTTTTGTTTTCCAATAGAAAATCACAGCCTACAAATGATCAGTGTATGCAGATTTCTCCAGTGGCTGTTTAGAATGAAAAATACTTCCATGGTTAAGCAAAAATTTATGAGAGCTTTTAAGTAAATATTTTTTTTCTCTTGTGTAATTAAATAGCATTTCAGCAGAAGTTCTGGGTGGGCAGGTCACAGGTAAACGCAAATGTGAAAATTTTAAACTTCCTAACAAAATTGACACCCAATGGCTAGGATAGTTTTCATAAAATTAGTTCCTAAGGAAAGTATAGTGTGATTTCATCCTGGGATTAATTCTACATTCTCCAAAATAAGTTGATTTAAGTGTTTATCTTTGTATTTTAAAACACGCTTTTTCATTTCGTGATGGTGTAGTAAAGAAACCAAAGTGAAGAGTATAAAGTTGAGGCTCATCCTGAGCTTTAACATGAACTAACTACTCTCTACGAAGGAAAATCAATCCTGATTATCATTTTTTTTTTTTTTTTGCAATGGGATATTCTAAAGTCCAGGAGACAGTCTTCTGAAAAAGGTCAATTATGTAGACATTTTAGAGACCAGGAGAAGGTTGTATGAATGGTAGGAGTTTGAACAAAAGCTGCTATGAAGTTTAACCCCTTTCTCCAGGGGGGAAAAAAAAAGGAGGAGATGGCAAAACTTTTTTAAAAATACAAAGATAAATACTTTTAAAAATCTATTTTGGAGAATGTAGAATCAATGTCAGGATGAAATCTCGCTATCCTTTTCCCCAGGAACTAAATAAAGTCATTTTTAGCCTCCCTCCCCTCACCAAGGGTATGAAAGACACATTTTGTTAGGGATTTTGTTCCTCTTTATTTTAAGTTATACTACATGATTAATAGATTTAATGTATACAGTTTCATGTGAAGAATACTGACGTACCAATTTAATACTACACTTTCTCAGTTTCCTGATCATCTACTCATTTTGTCTAGATAAGTCTTCGCATTTAAATAAAAAGAAATTTTCCCAGCCCAAAACATACATATAGGCCCATCAAACCTTAGGTCTTAAAATTATGAAAGTCTTTTAAATTTTAATAACAAATATATGTAACTTAACTACTTAATAGATAGGTCTAAGCTCTATCATAAATTAGGAGAAACCATTATAACCTTCGGACCAGTTTATATGTATTTGTAGGAAATAGAAAAAGAATTTTCTGTGATCTCTGAGCCCTCTAAGGATTACAAGGATTCAGAAACAGACTGTGTCCATGATTCCAAATCCCCATGAAAATTACTTGTTGTTGTTTTTGAAGAAGACAGCCATTGATTTATAGTAGAAATGTGGGAAGTTGGGCTGCCCGTTCCAATAGCTAACGCAGTGGGAGGAGAAAACTGCCAGTCCTATTTAATCTGGTAAAATAACTCACAGCAAAAGTTACAGGTGTAGGCCAGTGAATACTCAGAAATCAATCTCATGGGTGTCTGTGTAATGAAGCACCAAAGGCATTAACACTAAAATTAAAACAGTGAACTTTGACATGATCAATATTCACTGATTTGCTACCTTGGAAATTATGTTTAGGTTGTACACTGTCAGGTTCTCTAATGTGTAACAAGATATTCCATTATATCTATAAATTCTCCCTCCGATGTAGAAATGTATACTTGGTATAGTATCAAGCTTCGTCACTTGGTGAACTTGCCTATATAAAACTTCCCAAACAGAGTTTAATTTTGATCCATCCTTTCCTTGGAACTGGAATTATTAGTAACTTCTAAGTGGCTATTGTGAAACCTTTCCTTGTTAAGCACATTTTCCTAGCTTATTTTAATTTCACATTTTGTTGAACGTGCTGACTTCCTCTGGCAAAATGTAGAATTGCCAGGCGGAAATTCTGTACCCGAAATATCAAGATGATATTAACATTTAAGTTTTTTTTAGCATGAGCTTTTTAACCAAGGGTCTAAAGGAAAAGTATTCTATTAAGTTTTTGCTGCCATTTGAGAAAGGTTTAAAAAGGTTTTTTTTGTTTGTTTTGTTTTTAACAAAGTTAGACCTATTAGTTCTTTGGAAAGAAAAAATAAATAAAAACCTTAGCAATAATTCACATTAAACGTGTTGGCACAGATAATTTAGTTTTATTTGTACGTTTCTGGCATAATGTGCTGAGAAATACTAATTCTTTTGACTCCCTGCCAATTTGCTACTAATCAAAATGGAGAAGATATGCACTGTTTGGATTATACCTAAAAATAGTTGTGCTACAGTCACATCAGCAAACGGAATTAAATTAATTTCTCTTTCTTCCCCTTCACACACACCCTCCACATTAGATTTCCATCTAGAATATTGCTCCCGAATCTCATCATTTGTCATTCAGTGTGTCCCCAATTTCATTGCTACATTGTAATAATTTTTAAGCAAATTCCATTGAACCACTTTCTGAAATACACCTCTCCTCAAATTCCCTCTTTACCTTGCTCTCATTTAAAGAGTCTTTACTAAATTGTCCTTATCATGTACTCAAAGAGGTACTATTAATAGATACTTTATGAATTGATTTACCTCATCCATAGTCTTTTTACTGTTTTGTGGGAGGAGGGAGATAGTTTCTGAATCAATGAGATTTAATCACTTGCTGGAGCAGTTACCAGGCTTTCAAATCCATTTGCTCTAATGACAGACTGGAAAAACGGCAGCTTCCAGAGCTTACTCTATGCTGGCACTATTAGAGCATGATCTTTGCAGTTATGTTAGCATTACCCAAGAAAGCATTGCCTACATCCTTTAAATCTTTGCCTTCGCTTGGATGTTGGGCAATGATCGCTCTGAACATATCTCTACCTTCTTCTGTACCTGAAGGCAGTTCTTGTCTTGGACCCACAACACTCACTAGCCCTTCCCTTGAGGACTTCAGTTCTTCTTGAATGAACTAGAAACATCTTGAACATCTAGTTCTAGATAAATTTTTTTATAGCAGCATTAATTTCTCATAGTTTCCTAAAGCTCTTATTTTCAACATCTCCAAAGCTTACAATTTCTTTTTTCCTCTCTCCGCATTTTCTTGATCATAGCTGTTAATTAGCAAGATCGCACTGTTTTTTTCTAGTTTGTGACACAGAACTTACTTATGATGCATTTTAAATGTCTTAAGTTTGGGTTACTTCCTGAGAATTTCACTATTGCTCATAATTATGATTAGAAAAACTTTTAAACTATTGTTTGTACTTTTTCTATAAGAGGGCTTCATATTGACTTTAATATTTGGGTTGTGGGTTATCTTAACAGGCTTTATTTTTGTTTCTCTTTGTTTTTCGGTTCTTAACTATATGACCTTGTCAGTCTTTCAGTATCCTGATTGCAAAAGGTAACATTAGCTGTTCAACCTTCAACTACTTGTAAATTAGTTTTCCTAATCATTATTAGACTAGCTGATTTGTAGGAATTGTGGATAAAACTCTAGGAGAGCAGAAAACTTATTCAAGCAGATGGCCCAAAGATTGACTGCTCTGGCTCTAACCGTGTTTGCCACTGTGCCCAGTAACTTTGGGGAAGTCAGTTAATTTCCCTGCTACTTGGATTCACTTCACACAAAGCCGGATCAGTAGCCTTTGTAAATCACTCTGAGATGCTCTGATAGAAGTTTATTGCTTTGCAAAGTCTCTGGGTTCCAATACTTCCTCCTTATCATCTTTTCCCCTTTCTTACAACTCCACCCACAAAAATCCCTGTTTTTTTTTTAAGTGAAAAGAACAACCAAAAATAGCAAAAATATATGTTATATTTCATGCATCTAAACACAGTCCTTTTTTTTTATATTTCACTTAAAATTCCACAGAAACCACAACTGAATAAATAAAATAATCTTCTTCCCCAACATCAGATTAAAAAACCTGTTTGCTATGTGCTAAGCAAAAGTGCTCGTTTAATGAGTCTTAACCCACAGCCACTGCGAAAAAAGTCAGTCAATTTAGAAAGTAACTAACTCAACGCTACAATTTTGCACTGAGTTGTAAATGCTAAAAGCCAATATTTAGATTGTTCTCTTTTGGATAGCAATTCAGAGATGAGCAGTGCTGAGGGAAATGGGAGTTTGTATTTTTGCTTACCTTTCTTTTGTGGCTCACAGGGTATTGGGTTCCTTTGTTCCCAACTTGATAAACAGTGACAAATATACGGGAACTTTACTGACTTAAAATATCTGTTATATTAACTACAGGAACTCACCTGCAATCTTGAGATCCTTATTTAAAAATGCTTTTAAGGAGTAAATATTAATAGCTGTTCCAATGATATTTTCTTCACTCCAGGGATTTTTCTAAAGCCGTTAAAGGTAACATTTTAGCAAGATGCTCTTTCTAAAGAATTTCTTGCACTTAAATGATTCTGTCATCAACTCTGAAATAATGTGGGTTTTTTTTTTCATAGGCGTACCTAAGTAAGTCACTCAGAAAAAACCCAGAATTTTCAGAATGGGAAGGACCTTGATATGCCTAATCAAGAACACCCCATCTTCAAGCAAGGCTATATACCTAGATCAATGCCAACTATGGAGACTATTTGAAATTTAAAGACCTGGTCTACCATTTAATAGCCTATCCTATCAGCAAGTGTTTCCTGTATAGCTCACCCAAACATTTCTTGTTGTTTTGACTTGTCGAGTTTAAATAAATAACCAGATATTTCTCCAACACAATGGGTTTACTTGGGAACAACAAAGAATTGCAATTCAGGACATGGGGTCTAAACCACATGCAAGTCCAGAGAAACAAAGAAGAGGATCACTCTTTTATGGACTTGGGAAGAGCTGTTATAAACAAAGAGTCCATTGGAGGAAGCTGAAAGTTTGAAGTATAGTGACTTTTCATTGGCTGAGTAATGGCAATCTCCCATTCGCTGAGTAGTTGTTATTGGGCCAGGAGGAATCTAGGAAAGTCTTATCACTTCCTGTGGGAGGTGCAACAACCTCTCTTCCTGTTGGGGTCAGTGGTGTGCAGTCCTTGAGTGACACTTGCCTTAAGAGTTCTCTTCTAGCTCCCAGGTCCATTTTAAATGAGGTTTCTGTTTATTAACTTTCACAGACTTGTAATTGCTCTCAGTGGAATATGAAAACTGATGACCAAGGCGCTGTTCTCTGTTATAAAAATCCTTCTGATGATATATATGAAAAACATACCATATATTTTGATATGCAACCCCCTCCTCGATTTTCTATGCACTAATTCCATTTACTCTTATAAACAACTTCAAAGCCTTTTCATCCTTTCTCTTGTTCAAATGGGAATCATCCCAGTTACAGAGAGTCCTCCTGGGTGGGAACTAGGATGATACACAGCATAGCGCAGTGTTAAATGTGGCACCCGGCCTGGTGGTATCAACATACCATCCTTTCTGGGATTGTACTAATTTTTTCAATATTACCAGAGCCACAGAACTTTGAAGATCTGAAAAAATAGCATACAAAGCGACAAAGTATAATGTGAAAATTAGTAAGTCCTTACAGTACTGCAGAAAGCATCCTTGCAAGTACAGGTCAAAAAAGGCAATACAAATTTTTTTTCAAACCAGGCAACCAATAGATCTCCTCCACCAAAGGACACACATTTACAACTCTTCAAATCTTTTGAGTGTTAATATACATAGGGACAAATTTTTTACATTAGATATGCTCAGAAGACACTTGGAGAGCTTAAATATTTGGAGGATTTCTGTGATTAGTCTTCAAGACATGATTCACATATTCAATTGTTCTTTAAAAATTGAAGATACTACATACTGAGTCAGTGTGCTGTATGGGAGAGAACCAGCCTATGACTCTGAGCCTGCCCCTAAGGCACTCACCTTCTGGCCAGGGAGATTAGACATCCGCGTGTGAATAGTGACAAAGAATGAAGCAGGTGTGGTTGGGTGCCAGAAAGATGGGCCAAAAGTAAGGGCTCTAGACCAGTGATATCAATTGAAATACAACGGAAGCTATATTTAATTTTACATTTTCTAATAGCCACATTTTTTAAGTAAAAAATAAATAGGTGAAATCAGTGCTATCCTTTCAACATGTAATTGATATAAAATATACTTTATGAGATTCTTCACTTTCTTTTTTTTTATACTCTTTGAAATCTGCTGTGATATCTTATAACTCATCTCAGTTGAGACTCGCCACGTAATCATATAGCTAGTGGCTACTCTGTTGACATTCAGGTTCTAGAGTTCAGAAGTTGGAGAGAAAGGCAGAGTGGCATAATTCTGAAGCTTAATGATGCCGTGGATCTTGGATAAGAAGACAAAATGGCATGAAAGGCCATTCCATGAGAAATTTTGGGAGGAAAACCGCATGAACAAAAGCATAGAGGTATAAGTAGCTGAGATGAATTTTAAAACAATGAATAGCCAGTTGCAGACAGTCCATGTTGATGGAGTAATCAGAAGATGAAATTGGAAAGGTAGTTTGGGTACAGATCAGAAGGTTAGTGCAAAGTGTTGAACTCTAACCTTCCTAAATAAAGCATAGATCTTTATGAGCAAGAGTGTCATGATAAAATGTTTTAGAAAGATCAACCTGGCATCAGGAAGCATGACAGGTGGATATAACATCTTAATCTTCAAAATATTTCTGGGTTAAGTAAATTCTGCGTTACAAATTAAAAAACTAAGATTTATGTAATCTCATATAATAGATATGAGCTGATGATTAAATTGGATTTCTGTATGTCAGCCTCAGGAGCTGACCCAGAGATATGCACCCTTACCAAACAGGTTTCTGAGCTCATCTCATAAGGCTGAGGGCCTGCTCAAAGCCCAAAGGTCATGAACCCTCTGGAGCTAAGACATCTGATCTCAGGTAATTTGTTCACAGCAACAGGTGAGCAGTCTTGATCAAGTCTAGTGCCTGACTCCTAAGTCCATCTCTTATTCATGTCACCAAACTACTTGTCTGTCCCCACCAGACTAAAAGCTCCTTTAGGATAATGGCCTCGTCTTTCTATCTTTAACTCTCCACTGCCCGACACACTGCCTAGCACGAGGTACACAGTCTGAATATTCATTGACTGAATTCTAGAGTCAGAGAACCAAGCTTCTGCTTCTGCACCAATCCAAGCACATAGTGATAACAGGCCTAATTAGAGCAGTGCGCTGTAAAAAGATGTGCTCTAATCCTCTATTTCCTTTGAAATCCAGACATAAAGAATGGTTTCTCTAAGTGCTAAGCCTCAAATGGCAATGTAAATGGGGCAACCTCTGCTAGGGTCACAAAAAAAAGGGGGGCGATTATTTCCCAACTATTTATAAGATGTGAGTTGATAGCTAGAAATGGCACATAGATTGCTGGAATTATGCACCTTAACAACATGAATTCAATGAGTATGAAGGCAGTATACACTATATGAAATGTATATCATTATTCCTTAAAAAGATATTTCACTAAAATTGTTAAATAAGAACTACGTGTTTTTGGCTCTAGGTTCAGTTGTCAGTGTGTAAAATACTTATTTGTCATTTATTCTGTCCTAAATGGGGTTTTCTCCTTTCTAACTGAGAGACCTAAAGCCATTTTTCTTACTGGACTCTACAAGGGGAAGAGCCCCTTAACCCACTCCAAGTTTTCTCCCTGGACCCCAACAAAGCTAACAAAATCAGAGTCTATTTTACTAATATACAAATTTCAGTTTTAAATTTTATTTCTGCATTTCTATACTATAAGAAATAAAAATACATCCATAAAAAAAATCTATTTAGAGCAAACAGACATCACAGCCCTCTCAAAGTTTATATTTCTCACTTGAAACAGATTCATAATCATTCTCTTCCCATCTTAACACAAGACGTAGAGTTCATGGTGAATCTTTAACTGTTTTAAGGGAAATTATATGGATTCTTGCCTTTCGATAAAGCATTAGTACTTTGGCTGGTGTTCTCTTCTAATGTATGCATATACTCAATATCGCAGAGTTCATTTTAAATAGCATTATATTTTTATAACCTTACTGGAATTTTCATTTGCAAGGAACTCAGTGTCGAGGCTTCAGGCTGGGAATGAGGGGAGCAATGCAGAGGCTGACATGAGGAGACCCTCACGAGAGGCATGACAGGCCGTCAGCCTTAAACGCTCAGAAACCTGTCTAGTAAGAGTGCATTTCTCTGGGATAACTTCTGAGATTGACATATAAAATCAGAAATCCAATTTAATAATTTACAACTTAGCTGTCACAAGGTCTATTACATTCTCTTGAGCAAGATCAGATATTCTCTCTCTATACCCAGGGAAGATAATTATAATCAAAAGTTTGCTTAGTGAGCATGGGGTCAGAACAAAGAAGCTGGTAGCAAATTTAACGCTGAGGGCATCAGGCTAAGATTTACCAGTGCATCCATTTCTGCCGTGGACTAGAATACTGGAAGTCTGCTGGCTTTAAGACCAACTGTCCTTTCTCTTCGAGATTGGACTTGGATGGGCACTGCCAACATTTATCTCTGTGTCTCTCCTTTTTCCGTCACCAGTAGCCGCTGCCCCCAACCCCAGAAGATGCATTTCTCTCTTTATAGAAATCAAGTCACGATCAAGTCTTGTTGATTTGGCTGTCTCTTTAGGAAGACAGGATATCTCTGTTTTCATCCATTATTTCTGAGTTAATGGAGGATGGAAGTAGAAAGTAAATTTTGCTGCCTCCCCCTAACACTACTGAGATTCAAGCATATTCTCCATGGAGAAGCTCCTGGTTCTGTTTCTACATTATGGGAACACATAATCTTGCTCATAGAAATAGCATCATTTCTATTTCATGTAATAATATGGTCCTTTTTCTTAAATACATTAAATGTATATCTAGCTTGCCATTCAAACTTTCTTTGATTTGTATATCAGATGAAGTCGAACTCTAAAGTGCATGTTCCTGATCTGTATCATAGAAACATCTGAGCTATGTATGCCTCTGAAAATGCCACTTTCTTAGGTCATCCGAGGCTCAAACTCTGGAACGTCTAAGAGTTGAATCATGTTTATCTAGGGGATAAAATTCATGATTTTTGTGATGGCACTAAGGGATTTGGTTCACAGCACATTTTAGATTACAATTGTAGAGCACAGTCTGAAATTTGTGGCAAAAAGAAAAAAAATGGTTAAGATTTTAGACCTTTTGTTTCCAACCAAAGTAATTGTATATTGTCATTTTACTGTATTACAAAGCAATTTATAATCTTTTATTTATTTATTTTGCCCACAATGCACTGGGCCCTATAGAGAATAGAACAAGAGAGACACAGTTCTCAAAATCAAGTAGCTAGTCTTGTTTATGTTTCTTCCATCAGCACTTTCAAAGCATTGGTAGAGACAGAGTGACCACTTTTTAAAGTTCATTTATCAGAGATCAGAAATAACTTACTGTATCTCAGCCTAGTTGGGAGAGATAAGAAAAGTATTTCGAGTGACCACAAAAACACATACACACAAATATACAAAACCCATATATTGAACATATAGAAGTTAATATTATGTATGGTATATACATATTATTTTTAAGGCAAAATATATGGTATAAGTCCACAAATGCTTATCTGAGGCCCTGTGGGAACAGATGTGTTTTGGAATTCAGGATTTTGGGGGTTTTAGGAAGGCAATATGGTGCATAAACATAACACAGGGTTCAGGTCAGCATTCCATAATCAAACATTAATGACTCTGCAGTGAAATATACGATTATTCGTACTAAGTGGATAAAAAATGGTTATAAATAGCCTCACACCAGTCCAGGTCAGGTTTGGCTGCTGAATGAGTTCACGTCAGGTCACATTTACTCTCAAATGTGTTATGGAAAAACTCTATCTTCAGAGCTTTCTGGATCTGGGAATTGCGAATGAGAAACTCTGGACCTGTATGTAGAATGTTCCTTTTTACAGTGTCATCTACTATTTAGGGAAGGCAATGAAACATATTGAAACCTACCAAATATGTTTAATCAATTAATTTACAAGTAAATATTATTTAATAAATACTGGTAAAATGGGAAATAAACAGTTATTTAAACAGTGGCAATTGCAGAGAGATTTTGAAAAAACTAAGCTGCATGCTGTTAGCAGACATTAAAAATGGCCAAAAGCATGATAGTAATTGGTGGGCAATTTTTTGGAAACAATCAACAAGGGACAATATCTAAACAATCAGCTAAGAAAGTATACTTCACTAATACATGTCTGATTTCAGAGAATCTCAGGATTAAAATAGACCTTTAAAATCACTGTCGTCCGAGCAAACAATCTTATCTTTGACTCAGCAACCCTTTAAGATTATAAGAGAAAAAAGAAAAGAAAAGAAAAAAAAGGAAGATTATGGTCTTTATTCCAGAAAGATGCACATATATGAAAATTGTCACAATCATTTTTAAATGGTCTGCTGACCTCTAGGCAAGAGCTCCTGCCTTAGATGCTTACCAAATTTGAAAAGACAGCTTTCTTTTATTATTTCACAGCAATCTTAGTACCCTGGAGAGCTTCTGTATTTTAAGTGGCCTCATAAATTGACTGGCTTCTGTGACATTCATCTCAACTTATGATTCTCTATGCAATATTTATACGCTAAATATTTTTAAACTTGTTGTGACCTTTTGTCTTTATCTTAAAGGTTAAAGAGAGGAAACATAATGGCATTTTTTGGCTTATCTTTTTGTGTTTTTATATCCCATATTATACATAACCTAGAGGTGGGGGGCGGAGGAGAAGAAAAAGAAATCTTCTGAGGAAAAAAATATAAAATTTCCCACTAGTAAATGTATCAAGCGTCAATTTTCAATTTGACATAAACTGGGAAAGGATATGATGAAGTAAATTTTCTAAGTGTTGCGCTGTCACTGGAGAAAAGATTTATATTAGTCTCTGGCATCAAAATCATGATTTAGATTTGTCAGTATTGGACACATCATTTCTTTGCTTGGGCATTTTTAGGAGTCTGAAAAGGGAAGTTTCTAGATGTGTTGCAGTATATGAACACTTTCTTCTGTGCACTTATCTGAACAGTTCATGAAGAGTGTCCTTCTCTATCTAAATAGCTCAAAGAGGCTCACCAACATCACCAGCACCTCAGCACACCCACCAAAGGAGTGCATGTCCTCCACCGTCACACTGAAAAGATTGACTTTTGTTTGCATGAGAAGCTAAGAGAGCAGTGGTTTCCAATAGGCATGGACATAAAAGCTGCCCTGCAGCCTCTGTGTGTGTGTGTGTGTGTGTGTGTGTGTGTGTGTGTGTGTGTGTGTGTGCAAGGAAAAGACCAGGTAGGCCAACTCAGGCAGCACAAAGCTGGATGACTAGCTCCTTGCCCTTCCTGCACATTTGTTATTAGGCTCAGCCCAGGGCCTGGGGAAAGTGATGGAGAGCCCTCCTTAGGTCAAGTGGGCAAGGGATATGGAGGGTTTCCCTTCACATTGTTATCCTTGAGGACCACTTCTCTTCTCGTACTAGGAGAAAAACTCTCAATCACAGTGATTCATGTATTTGGCTTCCTCATTGTCAAAAATATACCGCGAACATTACAAAACACAAAATCTGATAGGACCTTGAAAATATTATGCTAAGAGAAAAATAAAAAAACAGACATAAAAGCTACATATTACATGATTTCATTTATATGAAATATCCAGCATAAGTAAATCCATAAGGACAGAATATAGACTATTGATTGCCAAGGTCTGGGAGGAGGTGGGGAATAGGGATGCTTAATGAGTATGGGGTTTCCTTTTGGGGTGAACGATATTCTGGAACTGGAGAGTGATGATGATTGCACAACTTCTTTGAATGTACTGAATGCCACTGAACTGCATGCTTTAGAATGGTTAAAATAGTGAATTTTATGTTATATGTCTTTTACCATGATAAAAAAAAATTCTGATAGGGTTCTTTTCTTTTGTTACATAACATTTTTATTTTTCAGCTACAGTTGACATACAACCTTACATTACTTCCAGGTGTACAACATGGTGATTAGACATTTATATAACTTACAAAGTGATGACTTGATAAATCTAGTACTCATCTGACACCACAGTCATTACAGTATTACTGACTGCATTCCCTGTGCTGTATTTTACATCCCTGTGACTATTTTGTAACCACCAATTTGCACATGTTAACCCCTTTCCATTTTTCACTCATCTCCTGAGACCCCCTGATGGGATTCTTTTCTACTAGGTTTGCAATTTATTTAGATAGACAAAAACTTATAAAACAAAAGTTGGGGAAATATTCCAGCAAAAGAGGAAGAAAAGGGAAGAAAATTTATTCTGACTTCAAAAATAGTTAAATTTATTTTTATCGAAGTTGAAAGCAAGCAAGAAAGAACCTTAGTCTTCATGAGCCAATGAGATTCCCTCATTTTACAGCTAAGGAAGTGAAGGCTTCCATGGTAACCTGCTTTTGGAGAGCAGACATCCAGATTTGAATGTGGTTCTGCCAGATTTACTGTCTATGAGACCTGAGCAGTTACTTGGTCTCTCTGACCCTCAGTTTCCACATCAATAAAATGGGACTGAAAGCACCTAGTATTGTACTCCCCAAAAGGTCACCAGACCACCTGTTGATACAGCAAAGCCAAATTTATTAGAACTTACTTAGCGGTGTCTCAGAAGGGGAAGTCAAAAAGGATATGTATAAGGTTTTAGGATCTGGTCACAGGTACTTTACAGCAGACCTTTCAAGGTGGAGCTGACTGGGATTGGGCAGAGTTTGTAGCATAATTGTGTAGGGTCAGTGGGCACAGCAGGGCAAGGGTCTTAAAGCGAGTCTTGACAAGTAAACTGTTGTTTGACTAGCAAGCTCTTTGCCTGTTGCCTCAGGTAAATTGATCTGTAGGAATTTTCTGAAGCAAACTGTGCGGTTATTTATTGGTTTACAGTCTTACCATTCCTGAGGGAAGGATTCTGAGAGCAAACAACTAAGTCATGTTGACATGGGTTGTCTCGGGTCCAGGTCCAAAGAGTTCTGTCATGGTTGGTATAAGAGGTGCTGTGGCCGTATGTCAAGCACATAGCCCAGAGTCTGCACCCGATAAATCCTTTCTTTTCTCCCCAAATCTCACCACCATATTCACTAAAAACTTGTTCCTAGTGAACCTCAACTAGAGCTGGAACCAACTCTTCTGCCTTGCTCTCCAGAACCCTCTCCAGAACCCTCTCCGCCACCCATGGTTGGATTGGGTTCCACTTCTCCCAGCATAGGCAAATTAATTCGGCCACAGTAAAAAGTCCCAAGTATTTTCACTGCTCTAAACAAAGCAGCAGAGCAGAGTGGTCATAATGCCGACAGCCTGGCTCCTAGGTTTCCCGTCACTTGCTCCGTGACTCTACACCAATCATTTACCTCTTCAAGCCTCACTTCCTCATCTGTAAAATGAGGATGGCAGGGCTTAGCACTCAATACATATTTAGCTAATTGTTTAAATTAATAAATTCATACTCTCAGATTCGAATTCCATTTCTTTTTCAAGGTTATCCCTTATCTTCTGGGAGGACCTGGGTGTGGCTCTCAGGATGCTGAGAAAGCAGCCTTTCCTGTGGATCGGGAGCCTTATCTGCTCAGAGGAAAACATGGAATCCACAGGGACAGACTGGTCACAAGAGACCCACAGATAGATTTCAAACCAAAAAGGTTCATATGGTTTCAATAGTCAGCCCCAAATCTAGTTTGATGATCTGAACCTGATCAAGCCTAAAATCCCTCTCTTACCACTAGCTTTTTCTCCTTTCCAATGACCTCCAACACCCGTTATGGGCAGAGCTGTTGACATTTTTAGCTGCTCCATTTCAACCTGATTTACTGCCTAGGGGTCAAGTACAACAGTTTTTGTTTCAGTATTTATTTATATAAACTAGTAGTTTGTCTGACCCATGTAATTACCCACGTCCACATGGCAGCTTAAATCTATGACATTAAAGTATTGTGAATAATTCCTATTCTGGTTGCTTCCAATAGAGGCATCAGATGAAAAGGTCCCTGAACTAGAGATTGGGACCAGCATGGATTTTAATGCCCTCTGCCCCCATCAAGTTTGGGGGAGTAATTTTATATCTCTTAACCACATTGTCGAACAGTAACAGCTAAGATTTTTTCCTAGCTGTGATTAACTGTTACTACCCTACTTTTAACCATGGATATGTTTCTGAAAGTTGAGGTTCTCCTTCAAGGCAAATTCAGTAAGTTTCTAAGAAGTTTTAAAAGAGACCAAAATTAATTGATTAATTTATACGTTTTTCAATCCAGAAACATCTAGTGTACTCCAACTAGACCCCAGGTTCTACCTTAGATAATGGAAACACACACTTGCCAATCCTGGCCCTCAGAGAGCTCACAGGCTGGTAGAGGAAGTGACCAATGTAAGTTTCTAATTGAATTACGTAGGGTTTACTGTGAGATCCCCAAAGACGGAACAGATTCTAAAATGGGCTGGGACGGTCAGGGAAAGCATCACCCACAAGGTATCAAGTGAGCTGAAACTTGGTTGATGAGTACTTTTTGCCAAGATAAAAAGGGCATTCCAAGCAGAGGAGAAAACTTTCCAAAAGCACAGAGGCAAGAAAGAATAGGCTAGATTTCAAAGATTGCATGGCGAGAGCATAAGGCTGCCAAGGCTACCCCAGTGGGACAAGATTCCTGATAAACAGGCAAAGGTTAGACCAGGAAGTTTATATATCTTAACGAGAATTTGAGACTTCACTCTGAAGGGCAGAGAGAGTCATTGAAGGTTATAAGTAAAAGAACAACGGGATCAGATTTGAGTTTTATCACATGGACTCCCCAAAAGTAGGGAGGCTAGACTAATGGAGGAAGAGCTGGAGAAGAGGAAACTAGCTTAGCGAGTCAAGATGATGAGAGAAGGCCATGCATTGCAGAAAGGAAGACAAGACTAGTAGCAGGTTTTGTTGGACGAAGTTCAAGTAAACAAATTTGTATGTGTGGTTTGAGGTTCTTGAGTTCGATGTGAACACACAGGGACAGATGTCCACCAAGCAGCTAAGGAAATAGGTCTGTGGCTTAGGGCAGGGCTAGATGTGGAGATGTGGGAATCGTTGGCCCATCTCTAAGGAAAAGTTAAAAGTGAAAACTTTCTAATACCACTAACAAAAATATAACAAAACAAGTAAGAAAATAATAGTATAGAGGGAACAAATAACTTCTACAATTTTCCTTAGGCATTTTTCAAATGACAATATTTCCTATATCTTTCAGAATAAACAGTTCTTCTTTATAGCCAATTCTGACATTATATAACAACAGGTAAGACAATTATAGTTTCCAGCATTATTAACTGTATGTGCATATGCACGCATACGTGAGTGTGTATCTTTCCTCATTCTAGGAAAAGATGGTACCAGCTTCAAGCCAGGTGAATTGGCCAAGAAGCGCTAGGCAAAGATTAAGTTCTCTTCTTTATAGTTTTAGTTCGTTGTCCAATTTGTGCAGGATCTTCCCCTACATCATTGAAAGAATGTGTTTGGCACCACGGACTTGGTATCAGGCAGACAACATATTTCTTACTTTAGAAGTGCCACTGGTAGAATAAAGAGCCTGAGAACCGGAACTGCTGCCAGAAATAGCAGGGCAAATTCACCCACTTCCAAGAAGGTCAGTCAGTTTCAGAACAGGGTGCAGGCAGATTGAAGCAGATTCTTGGCACTACCACTACTGTGTCTGTTGCATAACTTACAGCTCTTAGTTCCCTTGATTGAGAGAGCACTACTGTTGACCGGGCATTTTCTGTTCCTCTCTGTTTTCCAGCCATGTCACAATAATCACTATTATCAGGTGACCCTTCCTAGTGAATCAGTCTCCCTTCTAATTTTAACAGCTACCTGTTGAGAATCTGATTTTCAATGAACAGGAGCTGTCACCTGTCAGGTCTTAAATGTTTGTTAAAAATAGGAGTCCCAGACATGTAGTCATTAGGTAAGAGAAAACCGCAAACAATAGGAAAAGCAAGTGACAGCAGGAGATGTTAATTACATCAGAATTCATTACTTATTACATACCTCAGCCGAGGAAGACATGGCCGTAGTCTGTGGCAAATCATCAGGAAATAGCTGGTTGTCGCCCTTAACAGAAGCAGTTCTAACTCACAGGAAACTACATCCTTGTAGACAACCAGTTCACAGTAGTAACTACAGCTATGCTCTTTTATTTATTTATTTATTTTGACCCGTTCTAGAATAGGAATTGGAAAAATAGGATGCTATCTCAGGAACGATGCATAACACAGAGGGATGCTTTGAAACGACAGCTGATTTTTCTTTGTGTTTTTTTATATTTATTTATTTTAATTAGTTTCAAGTACACAGTACATTGCTTAGACATCTATGTAGTTCATAAAATGATCCCCCCAATTGCTCCCTCCCTCCCCTGGCCCCGCACCTAGCCAACATATTAATGCTGACTGCATTCCCTCTGCCGTGCTCCCCATCCCCGTGACCATCCTTCCGCTACTAATTTGTATTTCTTTAACCCTTCACCCCATTCTCCCAGCTCCCCAACGCCCCCACTGTCCATCACCAAATTGTCCACTATATTTGTGAGTCTGTTTTTGGTTAGTTTGTTCTTTTTGTTCTTTAGATTCCGTATATACATGAAATCATATGGTATTTATCTTATTTTATTTAGCACTGTACTAAACGCTCTTATGGATTACATCACTCGATCTGAGGGAACGGGGTGAGACAAGTACTGTATTATCGCATTTTACTGATGAGGAAACTGAGGCTTCGTGAGGTCAAATAACTTGCCCCAGAACACAAGACTGGGAAATGGCTGTACCCTAGCGCTGTCCTCCAGAGCCCTCTGCTTATCCACTCTCGCCCACTCACATGTCATGTTCTAGGCTGCCCCCTACCTTGGACAGGAAAATGTCCCTTTATGGACACTGAAATGGGAGCATCTCCACCTCCCCTGCTGGGCTCTCCGATTCTCACCATGCTTCGCCAGGTTGGTGGTGGCAGCTTGGTTTTCCGTCAAGAGAGTAACTTTCCAAATCACCCCAGAGTTGGGGAGTGAAGGCTGCAGTTTATTCAATGGCCCCATTCTCCCTACCTTGACCCTGTGTCACGATGTCCTGGGTAATTGCAGATGCTCAAGATGTCCAAAGGTGCAAGATTCAAGGATCCATCTGCATATGTTGATAGAAGATCACATTTTTAATTAGTAGCTTCTTCTTTTTTCACTCAAATTTTTTTTTTTCAGGCCATGATGTTACTTTTCTCACACATCATGGAATATGTGCTTTTCCTTCTGAGCTGTACCCTGTATAACTCATTTCTCGGGTCTTACCCCCACAGTATTTTTCCATGAGTTCCCCTGATTTGGGGAAATTCAAACTTCCACATCCATAGAGCCTGAGGACATAGTAGGCTATCGAACTCAGTTGAACAGGAGACTTTTAAATAGCTGCCATGGGTCTATGGCCATGCCACCCTGAACAAGCCCGATTCCGTCTGATCTTGGAAGCTAAGCAGGGTCGGGCCTGGTTAGTACTTGGAGGGGAGACCACCTAGGAAGAACAGGTGCTGTAGGCGTAAAAAATAAGAGGAAGGAAGGAAGGAAGGAAGGAAGGAAGGAAGGAAGGAAGGAAGGAAAGATAAAGAAAGAAATAACTGCCATACATAGGGGTACACGTCATGCACAGAGCCTGGGGACAGGGGCGTAGAGTCCTGGCTAATTGACAATCGCCCAGAAATGAACATGAAGCATCTCTGTAAAGCTGATTGTTGAGTGTGTACTGAAGCCTATCTATACACCTGTGCTGAATTCCAAAGTACAAAAACATTTCCAAAGAACTTAGAGTCTGATCGCACTCAAAACTAGAAGGAAATATATGTAATCGAGTTAAAATGTGCAGAATGTGGTTCAGTTGCTCAAATTCTGTTGTATAATCATGTTTCAGATTCACATACCTATGATATATAGTTAGCTACTATTTTCTTGGTTAAAAATCAGTTAAAAGTTCATAATTTTCATTGGGAAGCTATGCCATCAGTCTAAAGATATCCTCAGTCAGAATTTTCTTTCTAGCATTTAGTTTTTCCTTTTATTTTAACCTCATTTTAACATCTCTGAAATATGTCATAAAAATGCAGTGATTATGGCCACAAAAAGTACTTTTTGTTGCAAATAAGAATCGTTTTTCTCATTACCTACTTGCTCCTTAGATGTTATTTCAAAAATGGGTTCTCTAGAACTGTGCTGGTTTGAGAATTTTACGTTTGGAATCTAGATAATGATAGCCCCCTCCCTTCCCCTGAGATGCGTCTTCTGGGAGCCCCGATGCTACAGAAGGATTTCTGAGATCTCCTAGAGAAAATACTTCATAAACTTTACAGCCAACAACCGACTTTGAAAAAGAGACGATAAGTGCTGCTGGAAGTGGACGGGACACAGAGGCCTTCTAAATTCCTTTTTCAGTTTGTCGCGCTGCAGATAAGTTTTTCCATGAAGCAGTCCAACCCCTGTCGCCGCAAAACCTGTTTTTTTTTTTTTTTTTTTTTTTTGGTGGTTTTTTTTAAACAAGTAGGTAAACTTACTGGAACTTCTGTCAAGTCTGGTGATTCTGTGTAAATGAGTGCAAATTTAACTTGACACCTTAATTTCTTTCTAGAAAACAATTTATATTCATAGAGCCACGGAATCCTAGCATCAAAAGGACCTTAGCAGTCATGTAGTCCGAACACCAGTCTTCTGCTGGAATTGTTCACTTTGAAAGAAGGCTGTTTTCCAGAGCAGCTGAACTGAAGTCCCAGAGTCAGATATCTTGCATGTCCCTGCCCCATCAGGGAAGTTCAGTATGAAAATCATCTCACTGGTGATTATTCTTGATGCATAGTGTGGATAGATTCTGAGGGTTTGGTTTGGTAGTTGGTGAAAAGTAGAGTTCTGTTTTGTTTTGTTTTGTATCTTATACTTAAAGAAAGATCTCAGTATTATTATTTTCATCTTGTGAGACTCAGACCCAGGAACTCGGTGAGGAGAGCTTGAATCCAGGCCAGTCAAGTTTCAGCACCTAAATGCCTTCTATACTCTTTCTACCATAAGCACGCTATTAGAATATTTGGACGAACCCAAGAAAAAAATAAGGGGAAAATAACTTTTAAAAAGAGAATCACATGGACTGCTAATAGGGCGAACTAGAAATTGATTAGTTGGGTCACCCAATAGCCTCAGGTGTCTATCCTTCCATATTTCTATTTTTCTTTTTCTCTATAGGAAAGTCTAGAGTTCTGAAAATTCCAGCACGTTTATTGTTTTATTATAAACCTCCCCTAAATATATGAAGATTGGAAAAATCCCTCTACCAGCCACCCATGAAATAGGATGAGTAATTTCAAACCTCAGGGCTGGAAAACAGACCAGAATGGAATAAATACATGAACGGGCTGAGGCACAACAGGATGAAAGGCTCAAAACCCAGGAGCAGTACATGAGGGAGTTTGTCCTCGCAGGCATGTGTTCAAGAAATGGGAAGCTAAATCAAACAGATTGCTGTAAATAGGAGACTAGAGTATCTAAAAGCTGCTTGATGTAAGGTCTTGCCAGAAGGAAGCTCTCACCTGTGCAGTGAGTGACCAGGAGAATTGGGAGAGTCCCGGCTTAGACCGCAGGCAGGAGCAGGAGAGAGAAATCTGACGTCAGGATAAAGGCCTGATAAGCAAGCTCTACTGAATCACGGTGAATTGATGAAACAGGGTAGAATCTTACTGTCTTTAGTCTGTATTCCCCCATCTAGAGTGGTAGTATAGTCAAAGATTTTTTACTGTGAACTGTGATGTTGATGATGCAGAAAACGTGGAGAGGAGAAAAAAGGAAAAGAAAAGAAAATAAGAAAGAAAACGTGGGGAGGAGGGATTCCAGAGGAGGGGAAGGAGTGTACGAGAGCCATGAAAGAGAGAATCTGGTCCATGGGAGCGGCGCGCAGGGGTTACCAGCAGCGGACCAGCAGGTTTCTGTTTGGGGGGAGACTGACTTCTTCTCATCCAAGAATTTAACAGGAGGACCTTACACAAAGCGTCCGGTCTGATTTTCTATCATTCGAGTTTATATTTGTTTCTCTCCTATAACAGCTGCTTCATTCGTAATTGGCACTCGCATCAGTGAGTTCAATTGAGCTCAACGGGGTTTTCCTTTCCCTTCAAATTTTATATTTTAGTGAACAGAAATGAAAGAGAATAAAGAAGTAAACATAATTAGAAACAGATATCTACATACCACCACCTACTAGAATTGGTTAATATTAACATTGGGACATAGTTCAAGATCTTCTAAAACCACGAAAAATAAAGTTGAAGTTCCTTGGTTTCCTGCCCAAGGCCATTGTCCCCTCTCCTTCTCCAGAGGTAACCTTGTCATGAATTTAGCAAGCATCTTTTCCCAAGGTTTTACACCTGTACCATCTATAAACACACAGCTACCTCATAGAAGATTGTCTTGATACTTTAAAAATGTTACAGGCATCATATCATAGATATTAATCTACGATTTGCTATTTTTCAATAAATATGTTTGAGAGCTGGCATTCAACATTTTACAGATTCTCTATGACCACTGCTTTAGAGAACTATTAACAAACAAACAGGATGGTTCCCGTAGGAAAAATGTTCCTATTAGATAATGAAAGATTAAAGTGTTGGTATTATGGGCAAAAGAAAGACATGAAAAGCATTCAACTGCACTTCCAGAGGTATCGTGAGGATCTCTGATGTATCAAATTAAAAAGCACATCATTTCAAAAATATTGCAATGAGTACCAATCAGCTTAGACACTTTTGTTTTTATTTCACGGAGCTATTTCATTCAAATGAAAGTGCTTTGAAGATGAAAGCACATTTCCCCCCAAGAATTAAATTATTCTGTCCCTCATTTCACAAAGTTCATTAATGCAGAAAAAAGTAAATACTTATGTTCTTCCCTTTTTATAGAGTTTCAGCTTACTTATGTTAGAGTTTGCTTCAATTTTCTATCCTTATTTCTTGTCACAGTTTGTAATTTCCCTAC
>NW_006442207.1:4265020-4268641 GCF_000325575.1 Pteropus alecto | reverse complement strand
AGTCTTTTTTCATCCCTTAAATTATGCAGAGTAGTAGTCTGGAGGGAGGGCTCATTAACCTTGTGTGTGTGTGTGTGTGTGTGTGTGTGTGTGTGTGTGGTTTTTCTCTCAAGATTTCATTGCAAGGCAATATTTTTTAAAAGACCTCATGCTAGTGAATGGAAGTTGACACAATAGAGCATAACAACTTTTTTGGAGTCTGAAGGTCTCTGATGTAAATACCCAAGTTTGTTTTTAAAGGGTTTTCATAATCCATTGTATAAACATACATATTTACATAATTTCCAAAACATGTACTTTGAAGCCACAATCCTTCCAGCCTTATCTATTAGTAACTAGTAAATGTGGAATCTGCAAGCTCGGATTCCAACATGTCATTTTGTCATTTTCTAATTTTGTGAGAGTTGGAACTCAGAGGAGAGACTTACCCCATCTTGCTTCAAGAAAACATTTTCAGCACAACATCCACTTTGGAGGAAAGAAGGCTCCCGTGTTTTGATAAACTTGACCTCTGTGGAATTATACCAGAGGGAAGAGAAATGAAATAAATGTTTATAGGCATTGAACTTTAAATTGTACTTCTAGGTAACATTCTGCTATTCTTTCTGTGATCTACTTTGTATTTTGTACCCTAACTTCTGACCAAGGCCAAGGAGGTTACAGCGGAAGTCAGAAAAGATAACATATACTGCCCATTGGAAATATGGAGGGTCTTTCCTGTGTTTGGTTTCTTGTGGGCTTGATCTACCCTGGCTTGGAGTAGAGGAGCTTCAGAGGAGCGTGGAGAGGGAGAGGGCTGATAACAGTTTCAGCTGAGTTTTGCTTATCCTTGGCTTGCAGGGGAAAGCACCGAATGTAACCTACCTCGGTATTTCCAGCCTCAGATACACACCTGTGGCTGAAACCAAAGGTCAAACACAGCCAGAAGTACTTTGGACCAAGTCCTCTTGTAGATCTTGACTAGATCTTTCCCTGGTCCTCTATAAGTTTCTCCTGAAAAGAATCCTTTTCAGTTTTCTGCTTTAACACTGTAGTGGTTGCTGGTTGGCATCTTCTAGGCTTTCCAATACAATAGAAGGGTCTTCTCTTGACCTTTGGAGAACTTCTATTTTTTCCTATATTGAAATTTTTTGTACATTATTTTTTTATTATAACTCCTCTTATTGCAGTTCGTTTTCTCTGCATTTTCATCTTTCAAGAATGAAACAGAGAACAGTTAGGATAAGGGGAAGAGATTCAAACAAGGGGACCAGATGCCATTAGTCCCCCAGTGAGCTTTGCCTCACTCAGCCCTTCTTGCCTGTCAATGGATCTCTCATTTTGGTCTGGAATGGCCCCCTTGACCTTGAAGACAGCCTTCTGGGAGAAATTTTTAGTCTCACACCTAAAATCATTATTCTTGGCAGCTCAGTAGGGGATACAGGCTAAAATATTCCCTCTGGGAAACTGTGAGCCTAACTCTAAAGATGGTTTAGTGGGGCCCGAAACATACTCTCTTATCTCAAGATGAGTAAGCTTACCAATTAAAATTCTTGATTTCTCCTCTGCATAACTTTCTCACACTGAGGTGATTGAGAGGAATGCTGGATAGTCTTCTGTCCCCCTAGATTCGCTTTCTATTCTTCTTTTATCCAAATTTTAAACACTCAATGTAAGCAAAAGTATATTCTTAAACCAGAGAAGGAGTGGACCACCCAGTGCTCATCATTATCATTATCATCATCATCATCATCATCATCATCACCAAATGCTAATTAAACATCTGTTCTTTGCAGGACCCCTACAATACAAAGTGTAAGGCGCAGTTCCTGCCCCAGAGGTTTCTCTAAAACCTGTGACTACAGGACATGCATATATTTGCATAAAATTTAAAAAAATAAATGAGTTTAAGGAGCATGCTATGGGAAGTGTCTGCCCAACGATGCACACAACAAATACCGCAGGAGTTCAGGAAAGGGAGGGAAGAGAGTAGCCTGGGGTATTTTTTAAATGATCTCAGTAAAGAGGTGGGAAATGGCAGGATTGAGATTGAGAGGAGGGCATTCATTCTTCCAAGGAGAAGTGTGTGAACAGAGAAATAGACAGGAAAAAGCCCGACCTGTCCGAGGTTAGTTAATGGGCCAGAGCTTGGCTCAAGGTTTGTTTTACCTGCAGGGCAAGGACTGCCTCCTTTTATATGTATATACTGTCCGGGCCATTTGGTGCACCCAGTGAATATTAAATCACAGCGTGGGCCTTTGCTATGGAAACAAAATTTGACTGTTTGTCTTCCAGCCGGTTTACTAAGAACAGTGTGAGTTTTTAGCTTGGAAAAGGTTGAGAACTGTATTTTTTTTTAGCTTACTTTATTCTGATAACACTGGCACAATTTTTTCATGTTTTAAAATTAATATGAACAGAAGTTCGTACGTATTACATACAGGAAAATGCACCCTTTTTAGCAGACAGTCCCGCGAATTTTGACAAATGCAAGCAGCCATGTAACCACAACCACAATCAAAGTATCAGAGTTTTATCACCTAAAAAATTTCCCCTGTGCCCTTCGTAGGCAACCTTTCTCCCTCACTTCTAGTTTCTGGTAAGAGGAATCTGTTTTCTGTCCCTACAATTTAGCCTTTCTCAGGATGTCATATAAATGAGATCACGCATCCTATAGTTCTTGAGCCTGGTTTCTTTCATACAGCATAATGTATTTGAGAATCGCTACCATGTTGTTGCGTGTATCAGTAGTTCACTATTTTTAGTTGCTGAATAGTATTCCATTATATAGATGTACCAGAGAGGGCATTCATCCATACAAAACTTGAGGGACATTTGGGTTCTTTCTATTATTTTGGCAGTTACACATACAAGTTTTTGTGCGAACTCTAGTTTTCATTTCACTTACATAAATACTTGTGAGCAGTACCGCTGGGTCCTAGAATTGGTGTATGTGTAGTTTTAGAAGAAACTGCCGATCTGTTTTCCAAGTTGGCTGAACTATTTTGCATTTCCACCAGCCACGTATGACTTCCAGTTCTCTGCATTTTTGTCAGCACTCGGTGTTGTCATTTTTTTTTTTTTTAACGCAGCCATATCTCGCTATAGCTGTAGTTTGCATTTCTCTAACGACTAATGATGTCAAGCATCTTGTCATCACACTGGTAAGTTTTTAACTCTACCACAAGTCTAGGTGACCATCCCACGACAGCAGTGGTGCTCAACCAAGGGCAATTTTGCCCCTCAGGGGACGTTTGGCAATGTCTGGAAACGCTTTCAGTTGCCACAACTGGGGACGTGTTACTAACATCTAGAGGGGAGAGGCCAGGGATGCTGCTAGACATCCTACGATGCACAGGACAAAGCCCCAACACCATTATCTATCTCAAAATGTCAGTAGCGCCAAGGCTGAGAAACTCTGCACTAGGGGATTGTCAGAAGGATTCAAACATAGGCCACCCTGAAGATTATTGGGGCTCTTTATGCTATATTACATTTATACTAAATAAAAATGGACTTAGCAAACAATTTTTGATTGGTCTTGAACCTTTTTTCAACTGCCAACATGCCCTAGGGGTCATAGATTCCTGGCCCTCAGCTCGTTAGTTCCCATGAAAAGCTCTCCCTCAGGTTTAGACGCAC
>NW_006442207.1:4255910-4264032 GCF_000325575.1 Pteropus alecto | reverse complement strand
TTGTAAAACACAATAAAAATGTGCTTGCCGTCATAACAATGCCAAGTCGTTATGCAAGTTTTTAAAGGCTTTATCTTAATTTCTGTGGTTATCTCATTGTAGAGCCTTAAGCTAGCAAACACAAAACAAAAACAAAAACAAAAAAATGCCACAGACCTCACTTTGACAATAAGAGAAAAAGACAAAAGAGGCTACATTGTGCCTAATGTGATCAAAGGTGTGTGAAGCCACAATTCGCACTGATGTCACCCACTCTGTCTTGGCTTGATGCAAGTAAGAAGTTGACACAATCAGAATGACTGCTCATCCTCAAACCCAAGTTTTGGTTGGTTGGTTGGTTGGTTTTTGTTTCCTTAAATCCTCCTTCACGCAAATGTGTTTTCTGTTCAGGCAATGAATGACAGAAGAACCGAAGGGCAGAAAAGAAAGAAAGGCAGAGGTGGGGTTCTGGGGTGACTGATTTCTACTCAAAAAGAAATGACAAAGAGGTGTTCCCGGCGGCCCACCCAGGCTCTCCCACACCTCAATTCATTTGGGCCACCTTGAAGTCACTCAGTTTATGAACTCAGTGTAACCACGCCCCTGTGAGCTGAGATTTGTAGACTGTAGCTTCTCACGCCTCTCCGATTAGTCACTGGGCAGTACCCATCATATAACATCACGGTCAGGCCACTCTCCGAAGACATTCCAGCCACTGACCTACAACCTAATGGTTCTCTAATTAGTGTTTCTAGCTCACTGAAGCGTCCACTTCCAGTGATCAAAGACTCCTCTGTTCCCCTTCCATCTCACCCATGGCCTCTGCCAGCTGCAGTCACCATAAGGTGGTCATGACTTCCCTTTCGGTCTGGCCAACCGCAAACCAGTGACCTAAGGAGGACTCACCACCTACCAGCATCAGCCCGGGGGCATTCAGCTCTCTGTGGAAAGCATTTTATTTTAAGAACCAGAGCAAACTGTCATTGTAATAACTCTTCTAGAGCTCAGGATGAAACTCTATCATGAAACAAAGAGCCTGCTGAAAAGAACAGGGATAAAAGGTCAGTATTCTTAACTTTAGGGCCGGCCACGTTTGGATTAGGCCATCTCCAGCCAATTGCTGAGAAAAAAAAAAAAAATGACATGGGAAAACGCCTCTGTCTCAGTATTTTTCTGGGTGGTGCTGAATCCCTTGCAAGACATGGTAACAGAAAAAAACACTCCACGGAGGGAGCCATTATCGAAACTGTTCTCGTGCAAGTCTGCAACAAAGAAACATTCGTCAGATTTAGGTCATCGGATGCAGTGTTTGGAGTGATCATGTCAGCATCGCATTTTTTTAATTACTCAAGAAGGCAATCAATTAATTTGACCCAGAAACAAAGTTGTCCTACAAGGGACTAAACTCCGTGCTTCCTGACACTTTGGCATAAAACTCTGAGTAAACGATATTAAAGTTGAATGACGTTATTTTGAGAAACCGTTACTGGAGTTGCTTCTCAGCTATTCTTCCCACCTTCACTCTCTCCCAAGTTCATCTACCCTGCATATGAAATCAATCTTCCTAAAATACTTCTCTCACATCCCTGTTTTGCTCATGAATCTATAGTGGCAGCCAATGATTTATCTCAAAGAGTCAGTGCCTTGTAGAGGAAAGGAATCCCAACCATTTCATCTAGTCTCCTTATTTGCAAAGTGGTGAAGTAAAGGTCCAGAAAAGGTGATTTACTCATGGTCACTCAGCTAGTGATAGTGATTGGCAGAAAGAAGAACTAGAGCTTCAAATGCAGGGCATAGTTGTACTTTTTTTTTTTTTTTTGCCTTAATTCCTCTGATAAACTTTCAAAGCACAATTTGACCCCACATTCCTGTCGAGCATTGTTTCTCAGCCCGAGTTCCCAGCTCCGCTTCACTGCTGTGCACAAACCTCCCCCTTTGCTTAGGCTGGACCTTCAGCCAGAAGGTCCCATCCCTTCCTCCCCATGCTCATCCCACAACAATTGCCCGTGAAGCCCAGCCCAAGGACTCTACGGCTTCTTTCCCAGCTCCTCTCATAATCGGCCATACTTCATGGTTTAGCACTCGATCGCATGCTGTTTTGTTCATTAAGTGTTTCTTGGGTCTTTTCTTCTTGATTAGCATCATACAGTCATAAGAAATTAGTGATGGCCTAGAAATGTACCTAGATATCATCCAGTTTGACTCCATACCTGTATTATATTTTTTACCAGCTCTCCCAAAACACCACCAAGAAAAAGAAAATTAATATTTGTCTCTAAATCACCTATTCCAAATTAGAGGACTCTTATTTGTCAGAAAGGCCTTCCTTACACTGCGATAAAAATCTCCCTCCTACCAGTCTCCATCAAAATTCATCCTATGTCTATTCCCCAGCGTGACACAAAATAAATCGAATCCCTCTTCTATGTAGCTTCATTTCAGATATTTAAAGACAATATTTATGCATCCTCCCCTGTCTTGGCTCCTTTCCTTCCCCAGGATCTCACTCCTAGTCCAAATAATCCTGTTCATTCCATTCTGCTCACGATGCATGCTGCCCACCACGCTCTTAAATTATGGCCAAAAATATTTGAACACAACACCAGAAAATCAAGCATCAGAAAATAGTCTGCTAAAGGCCAAATAGAGTGGCCCAATCGCCTCCCCTATTCTAAGTACCATACCTCTACTAATGTGTCCTATAACCTCAATAGCTTTCTGAAGGGCATATCACATTGTAAATCCACAACGAGTTTGTTAAAACCAAGATTTATCATCAGGGCATATCTTCCCTCTTTATTATATGTGCAAGTTAAATTTTAAGAGTTTTGCAGAACGTTGCATTTATTCTTGTTAAAATAATCCCTTCTTTCACTGAACAAGTCATATTGAATTCCTTAGCACCCTGTGAGAAACAAAGGAGAATTAGACCTTAGTCTTTCATCAAAAAGTGCTATAGTAAGTCAGTCAAGACAGCCACAGATAACTTAAGATAAATATTAATGTGATTTTAATGAATTTCAGTTATGGAACCATGAAAGTTCAGAGAAGTAGAAATTGCTTTCATCCAGAGAGAGAATAGAAGACTTTATGAAGAAAAGGTAGGGTTTGAATATACTGAGGTAATGGGGAATGATATTGTCTGTGACTGAAACAGGTTGGACAACGATACAGAGCAAAGTGATTAAAAAAAAAAAAAGCTCAGAGGTTAGGAGTAGAAACCATGTTTCATAAATACCTCTGATTCCAGACCAGTCTCATAAGGTTCTTCCTGGCTTTCCTCCAGTCCACATTTACACATCCCTCCCTCCGCAGTGAGGATGCTGGCTCTCAAAATATTGACACGTTTACTCATTTGTTTGGTTCGACAACACGCATTACCACACCCATGTCATTACACAAACTTACTAAAAAGAGTTCAAGAGTCGTTAGCAGTTCTTTTTCATTTTCTCTTGGACTGAGAGTATATAGTCAAAGTGCTATGTCTAAAAATTACTAGAATTAGTTCTCCCCTTCCCCCACCCCTATTCGGCATGGTGGTGTTTATTCCTTTAAATACAGTTAGGTTCATTTGCTTCTATTTACATTCAGTTTCAGTTTTCTTTCTCTTGTCTTTCTTGATTTGACTTTATTTTTCTAATATATAAATATGTAGAACACTTGTGTGCTTGACCAGAAACTTTATTTTATACTTCTTTAGAGCCTTATTACACCTAGCCAACTGCATCATTCATAATAGGCAGTTGCTATTTGATTGACGCATTGCTAAAGAAATAGATAGAGATGTAATAAGTTGTTTATGACAATCAGAGATACTCATTATTGATGGGGGTCTTACATTGGACCTCCAGAGATCCTGTAAGGCAAGACTTTGATGTCCAATCGTGGCAAAGTCTGATGCGTCCAAAAAGTCTCAAGTTCACCGAGACTTTATTCACCGAGGTCATACACTCAGACGGCAGCCCTGGGATGCCCCCAAAGAAGCACCCCATCTGGGACGCCATTCGGTGGTACCCTGGTGAAACCTGTCCTGGGGCGTTGTCTTTGATGTGGCAGTAGCTGCTGGAAGATTTTTAGAAGCAGCACCTGCATAATAAAACACTTCGGATGACTGCTGCTTCTTCCGCTGTGGGCAAGGCTACAGGAAAGAAGAAAAAGTTAACCTTCCTTAGAAGTTAAGACAGATCAGTGCATGCACTGCATTTCTTAGGTGCAAGTAGGGCACCCATTTTTCAGAAACCTAGCAACTGAAATGCAGCCAGGTTGACCTCTCCATGGAGAAGAGATAAGAAAGTTATGAGTCATGAGATAATTCATTCTGAGAAAAGGGGTCTGGTTAATGTAGAGTCTGTTTGTTTCATTTTAAGATTATACTTATCAATCATTATAAAAGTAATCATTAAGAAATTATTTAAATAAATGACTAGAACATGCAAACAGAGGGCCGTAAGACGAACAACTTGTTTGAGACTTACCTAAGACTGCACTTAAAATTACAAAGCTCGTTTTACTCCCATGAAATTCAGTTGTAGTTCTATCCATTAAGCATGATTTTCCTCCTTTCCTCTTCATGGAAAGGGAGGGAAATATGTACAAGTTCATTGGTAGCATCTAGGAATATGCTTTGCCAAATGCCTTATACCAGCACCGCCCGGTGGGTTCCCAGGAGGGGACCAGTCCCGTAGCCTGGGGGCCCCTGTGACATGAACTCTCTGATAGTTCAGCTGGCACGCTGGCTTCTCCCTAAAGCCCTCGAACCACCTAATTGGAGAGGAAAGTGCAAAGAGGGAACCAGATCGACTTCTCCCCTTCAAATGCTGAAAACATATTTCTGACCTCCTGATGCAATTAGAGAGAAAACAGAACTCGTCAACATCATCCAATGTTGCCTAAACCTGGTGATATAAGACAAGATATCCAATCTAGAGATACAGTTGAGTCACAAGGAGATTAAATGCCTAACCCTAACTATTCCACTATATTTCATTCTCTTATTCTGTACCTCCTTAAATAAAAGCCTTTGGAATATTCATTTATGTACAGAGCAAGGTGCTAGATATAAATGTAATGAGACACTCGACATGTGTATCAGTTATAGATTGTCACATTATAAACCATCTGAAATTTAGTGGCTTGAAACAACCACCATTTTATTTGCTCAGGATTCTATGGGTCAGCAGTTTGGGGTGGGCTTAGCTAGTGGTTTTTCTGTGGGTCTTGCCTAGAATCGCTCATGCGGCTGAAGCCACCTATCTGACAGGTCAGCTGGGGCTGGGTGATCTAATATGGCCTCACATGCGTGCATGGAAGGTGGTGTCGGCTGTCAGCTGAACCCCGTGTCTCTAACAAGCGACATTTCTTCCTATGGAGACAACATTCTGAAAGGGGAAGCCTTAATACACAAATATTTTTCAAGCTTCTTGTACCATGTTTGCTGATAAGTCATTGGCCAAAGCAAGTCACACGGCCAAACCCAGAGTCACTGTAGGAGGGGACTACTCGTGTTCATGAAGGACATTGCTATGGGGACCTACCACACATGGTCTTGTAAGGAGAGAGGTTAGACACATTAAAGTCAAAACCACAGTACAAGGCTCGCTTGGGCTTCTCGAGGCTTCCTGCCGGAACTCTTTCTCCAGCCCACTCTCTCTCTGTTCTCACCAGTCTGGCTCCTTCTTTCCAATTATGTGCCATTCACATAAGGCTCTGACAGACCCAGGGGTCTAACAAAGAGACCTAGTCTACCAGCCTCTGAGCCTAACACCTCATTTGTTCCTGGCCAGCAATCCCTTACTGTTCGTTTGTTTTGTTTTTATTTTGTTTTAACTAGCTCAAAATATAAAAACTCAAAACATGTACCTGGTTAAAAAAAAAATCTAAATACTTCATAAGAATATAATAGTTCTTCAACTTCAAAAAAAAAGTAATTTCTTCAACTCTACCTACAGAATCTTCTAGATTTTTCTTCTGAAGACATTCCTGCATTATCTGAGCTCCCAAGACCTTTTCATTTCTCACTCCGAACTTCAAAGCTACAGGAATTCTCTGGGTCTGCAAAAGCAGGCGAAGATCAAATGGGCAGTCAAGAGGGTGTTTTAAGGCGTTACTTGGGGAGTGTCACAGAGTCCAGGTCCCTGCCGCCTGGGGATACACCTTCATCTCGAATTCCACTTAGGGATTTATTTTCCCCACCAAATAATGCAGAGTTAGCTCATTGCACTGGCATAAGATATGCACTCTATAAAGAGCTTAAACACTGCACCCAGAGCAGGCAGACACAGGACAGAATGCCAAGAGCACACACACAGGCAGAGGCTAAGGGGACAGGCAGGCAGACTGGGCACCTGCCCTGGCGAGGAGACTATACTTAAGAAGAACTGTTAACATGGGCATTGACGAAAACTGAGACTAGTCATGACAACTCTGGCTGTCATACCAGCATGGGACCTGCAGAGAGATGCAGCCATGTCCGGACACAGGCAGCAGAGGCACCCGGACCAGAGCAAAACGTGCACCGTTTTCTCGGTCACGCTAACCCGAGGGTTTTCACCACCTCCCCTGTGCTCAGGAAATATTACTATAATTATCATCGACATCAGAAGGGCAGGTTATATATGAACAGGAAGTGCATATGCACAATATAAATTATTCTTCAATTAATCGTAGTAGTAATTTTCATCCGATCTTTTTTATCGTCCTCCTAAAGCCCCCGGATTAGAAAACTCTTGCAAGTATTGTTAAGAGGAAAACGTATGGGCTATGCAGACACTTTCCAGCTATTGCTGTCAAGAGCGGGCCCAGGGCGGGCCGGGCCCTAGAGAGCTTCACTCTTGGCTGAATTCTGCTTTCATAAGCTTATTTCCGCCTTTTCTCGGGACACGGCGTACTTCCTCGTGAGGTCTGCATTCATCCCTTCTAGGAAGATCCTCATTTCTCCTGAACTACAGAAGTTCAGGGTATCTTTTCCCCACCCCTTTTTGCTTCCATTCCACCTTCTCCTGTTCCCCATTCTCTTTTTGAAATAATATTTATTGTTATTCAACTTGCCCCATAATCTCTTTGTTACTTTTCCTCTGGGTTCTGGGAGAATTTCTCAATCTCATCCCCTCCTTCCCTGATTTCCATGTCGGTGGTACCCAATGCCTCCGCTGGGGTTTGCGATTTGCCAATCACATTCTTCATCTCCGCGCTGCTTCCCCTGCTCTCAGCCGTCTGCTTCCTCGAGCTTGTTTTCACTGTTTCCCCAGCTCAGTGTCCTCTGGGGTCTTATTGAGAACACAAATCAGAACTTTTTTTTTTGCACTGAGTTGATTTCGTAGTTGATTCCGCATATTCACTGGAGTCCTCCGATGGGCTCCCGTCTGTAGAACTGTGAAGTCCTCTGTGTCTTGTGCATTCTGTCTGAGCCGAGTTTCTCAGATGAGCTCTTGGGAGCTGAGGTGCGATCTGTCAAAATGATGGAGCCACCTGTTTGAATTTTTCACACAAGGAAATTCATTCTAGTTTCACTTTGCTAGGTCAGAGGTCCTGCAGCTTTGGCAGAGAGCATGGTGGGGGTTGGGAAGAAAAGGAGGGACAAAGGCAGTGCCACAGGCCCTTCCTTGGGCCAAGGGCTTTCTCTCTTGCCATTGTCTTCTGAGCAAGCAAACCCGGGTTCCCTAACTCTGCCTGGCACTGTTATCCATTCCACATACTGGCACTGGACAAAACTGCTCCTTAAAGATTCTGGAAAGCTGGCAGAATCTCAGTGTTTTTCTCCTTCCCTTGCCTGCCCCCACCATCCCTCATGCATTCGCCTGTCTAGTCCTAACCCTCAAACTCGGTGGATATTGGTGAGGGTCTAAGCCCCTTTCATTTCCCAGATAAGCCGTTCCTTTACATATATGTGCAATATGATGGGGGAAGTCATATTTACCAGAATTTCTTAGAGAGGAATTTCTGTGTCTACAGCTCAGAGAGAGAGAGCTGTATTCGGGAGAAATAATTTGACAAGTTGCTTCACAGAGTAGATGAGACTCCAAAAGCATAACCCTTTGCTAAAGGCAATTGTTTAACTATGGACCAAGAGACAGGGAGAGGAATTTGTTAGAGAGAGAGAGAGAGAGAGAGAGAGAGAGAGAGAGAGAGAGAGAGAGAAGAAACA
>NW_006442207.1:4249051-4255825 GCF_000325575.1 Pteropus alecto | reverse complement strand
GGAGAGGGGGGGGGGGGGAGAGAGGGAGGGGGAGAGAGAGAGAGAGAGTGGAGAGAGAGAGAGAGAGAGAGAGAGAGAGAGAGAGAGAGAGAGAAAGAAAAAGAAGTCATAGAGATGGCAAGAACCCATGCATAGTGTCATATCACCAGACCAGTGACCTTTACCTCTTCAGTTAAGGCAAAGTTTCTCAATGTCAACATTAGTGACATTTGGGACCAAATAATTGTGTCATGAGGGGCTACCCTATGTACTATGTCATCCCAGGCCTCTACTTACTAGATGCCACTAGCAATTCTTCTTCGGCTGTTATAACCAAAAATGTCTCCAGATGCTGCCCAATGTCCCCTGGGAGGCAAAATTGCCCCGGTAGAGAACCACTGAGTTAAGACAACTGAACTCATGAAATGATTGGTCTGAGTGAATTTTTTGTGCAAAGCATTGAAGGGTTTAAGTTTCTGTCCAGGCTGATTTGGGCCAAGCAGGGGCAGTATGAGGGACAGCGAAACCAGAGGCAGAAGGGATCGTGAGAATATAAGCCTCAGGAATGTGCAGATATGGTGCATCTGGCTTTGATGTTTTACAGGCTGTGGTCTCTGGGGACAGGGAGTTTGCCTGAGTCTGCATCGTAGTCAGTCCCGGATCAAGTCCTCCCTTCCTTAAATCTGCTCCGGTCTGAGCTGTAGACACAGAAATTCCTCGTGTTGCTGGCACGTGGCGGTCAGTCTTCCTTCGTTTCCAGCTCTAACTCAGGCTGCTCCCCTTTCTTTAGTGAGAATCTGGGAGAGAACTAGATGTCATCCCGCCCAGAAGGTGCGCTGTTATTCAAGTCTCCATACCAGTTTTGCGTCTCCTCCTGGTGTTCATGTTGACACGAATGTCTGACTCAGTAAGACGGGCGTCACTGACAGCCACATTGTAGGACCTCAGGACAGTTTTTTCAGCTTCAAGTGAAGCAATGTCTTTTTGGTGGCTTCCTTCAAGATAGACGTGGCCTGAAAACTTGTGTGGCCAACTGCTTGCCCTTTATGTGAGTGCATGCATGTGCATGCGTGATCACGCCCGCATCTAAGGTGATCAGTGCTTAACTCCTAGGGATTCAGGGCTTCTGTCTACGTCCTCCAGCCTCTGTGATAGCCTCCCTCGGGAGCATTTGAACGGCTTATTCTGCAGGGTGCCTCCTACATTTCTTCAGCAAGCGCCCCACTCAGAATTTTCTGAAATCACTTCCTTCTCTCCTCTTCTGCTGGATTTTTATTCTCTACCAGTTTCCTAAGCCCTCATGGTGGGTAACCTGTTAATTCAAATCAAATCAGCAAATACATATTGAGGGGTTGGAATAGAATGCTGAGGACGTGAAAATCGTGGCTCCATCATTTTTTGAGCATTTACGTGTGCTCTCCAAAACTTTAGGGAATTAATCAAACGGTAGAAGCCCACTTTAAAGATTAAAAAACTGAGGTTCAGAGAGGTTAAGTAACTTGCCTATCGTCACAATGTCAGCGACTGATCTGACTGCAACCCCTTCTCTTTACAATATAAAAATGACATAAAAGAGGAGAGTATCGGTTATAATTTTGAGCTTTTTGGACACGGATAGCATACATTTATGGAAAACGAGTTTGCTTTAAAAAATGGGGTTGTTATTTTCAAAATTCTAGCCTTCGGCTAGATTCTTAAAGGTGGAGTTTGGGGTCAAAGGTAATGAACATATTTTCAAGGTTCATGGTACCTATTGCCAAGTCCTTTCTTTTAAACTCTTTGCCCTTTTGACAGGTGAAAATATGCTATCTTTTCATTTTATTGAACATTCTTTCTTTATCTCTAAGGTTAAACATTCTTTTGCATTTATTGGTAGGTTTCTGCACTTTTATTCATGTCTTTTATCTATTTTTCTGGTGTACTTTTAAAAAATATTTTATAAGTTTTGCTTGTAAAATAAGGATATTGACTACCACAGTGTTAAAATATTTTTGATAGTTTATCATTTGCCTTTTTATTGTTTAGTGTTTCTTTAAATACATAAGAATTTCTTTTATTTCATTTAAAAATCTCATTCTTTTTCATAACAATTTATTCTGATGTGGTACTTAGGAAGTGCTTAATTTTTAATTTTCTTCTGCTTTTAAAATGTTTTGTGTTTTACTTCTATGCTAATCCATCAGTAATATGTTTCAACATGTCAGGTGAGATTGTATTTTCGGTCTTCTACAAATAACCAATGAATGTTTCCGACATTTTTTGAATAATCCAATTCTGCCCTCATTGGTTCCTTTATGATCTATTAAGTACTTAAATATCTGCGACCTCTCTAGGTTAACTGTTCAGTTCTGTGTATCCATTTACCAATTCTTATGCCCAGAGCATACTGTTTGAAAGTAGCTTTCTGATCTCCTTTAATATTTAAGGCTCTTTCCTCTCCCCATTACCCCTTCCCAAAACCTTCTTGGCTCTGTTGCATGTGTATTTTTCCAAATGAAGTTTAATCATTATGTCCTTTTTTAAAGAGAGGCAAAATCTCACTGTTATATCCATGAAGTTGGTTGGGTTAGTTACTTGCCATTCTCCCAAAATCCGTTTCGGGGCCTTTTAGCTCCCTTTGTCTTTGCCTAGAATTCCGTCCCCTCCCCACCCCACTTCATCTCCTGTGTAACTCTGGCCACTGGTTCAATCGCTCAGTTGTTCATCTGTCTGTCCCGTGTCACCCTCTCCCTGCTGCCACCCTATTTAAACTGTGACTCTTATTCTAATCGTCCGTCCAGCAGTCCTCTTTCTAGCAAAAGGTGTTCAATGAAAGAAAAGGTAGAAATAGAGCCAGGTAGAGGTGAAAGTAAAAAATGAGCTTCGGCCTTGATCTTGAGGCGGCCTCAGGAGACTTAGCTGGGCCTTCCTAGACTCAGAACATAATCTCCACAGTCTCTTCAAAAAGACTTCATCAAATCCATGCCTCGCTTTGACCTTCTGCGGAACTGCTGTAGCACAGCCCACATGGAAGGGATATTATGAGATGATTTCTGTTAAGGACCCAAGTCAAAGACTTATGGAACTGAATTTTAATTTCAGAAGCACAAAGTGTGAATAAGCATTACCATGCTTTAATGCTCTAAATTTGTTGTTACATTCTTTGCTTCTCTACAAGTCAGAAGCCCAATAAACAACTTATACAGTGATCCAATAACTACTTTGACTGTCATTTCAGATATTCTGTATGAGTCATAGCCTATCTACAGAGTCCAACCACAGAAGTACTTTCTGACAGAAGCCTTAAACCTGAAAATGCATAACTCTCAGAGTCATGGGAAGCAGTTTGGAAAATAAGGATGTTTACGGAGACATCTGGAGATGTCCGCAGGCAGCATCTTTCTATTTGGTGGGCATGAACACTGAGGTGGGGGCTCTATACTTGTTTTCATATCTATCCTTATGCAGCTTCCAATTTTAAAGGAGTAGGGAAGGTCTTGCTCTTGAAATATAAATGGAGCCATATCCCTCTCTAATTACACTCTCAACCAAAGATGCTTAATTTGTCGTGGGTAAACAATCACCACCCCTTCTAAATCTGCGCTCACACCCTGCATTACAAAATAAGTGGTAGGATGGTCCCCTTGTACGTGTGTAGGCGTGTTAAATTTTCAAATCTGTACCAAGATTTTGTGAGCAGGCTACCCCATGCTCTGGCCCTATATATAGGCAGATGAGCAGGCCACTGCCTGAGTGGTAGGATTGAGAACGTAGTTTACATTTATCGCCTAAGCCCACACGCCCACATCCAACTGTCACAGAGCCTGAAATTCCTACCATTAGAGTTGCTACTTTTGGTCGAGGCAGAGGGCTTCAAGAAAACCCTTGTTCAAATATAAATATAATAGGCAAGAATTGTTCCATGACACTCAGTTGCAAGTAGCATCACATTTCGTTATTTTTCTATGGCAAGTAAAAACGGGTCGGGTGGCTTATAAAGAATAGACTAGGGGAATGGAAATAGCAGCTTTACGGTGGTGAAACCTGGCAGACACCACCTTCACCTAGGGACGAGGGCTGCCACGATCAGTGACGTCATGTGGGTGTCACGTACCCTGGTGTGAGGCGATGAGAAAGGCACTTCACCCTTGTGGTATTCTTCCCCAGATCCCATATCCCTGGCCTAATCATGAGGAAAAATACCTGTCGAACCTTTAAAAGACTGTCAAGGTCATGAAAATGAAGGAAGACTGAGAAACCATCATAAACCAGAGGAGACTGGGGAGACGTGATGATTAAATGCAACGTGGTACCCTGGGTTGGATCCTGGAACAGAAAGAGGACATTTGTGGAAAAACTGGTGACATCTAAATAAAGTCGGAAGTTTAGTTAATATAATGTACTAATGATGGTTTCTGAATTTTGACAAATGAACCAAGGAAATGTAACATGTTCACAACAGGGTAAATCGGGTAAGGAGTGGACATGTATTCTCTGATTTATCTAAAATTAGTCCACAATAAAGTTAAGGGTCAGGAAGAAGTCTAATATCCATGTTATTCTTTGGGGCTTCCACCTGCACTCTTGGGCTACACAGGACCTGGGAATTTAGAAGTGTCCTGAAAAATTCTCTAAGTCTGGAGTCAATGCTCAGCTGGTTTGTCTTACATCATCTTATGTACTGTGGGTGCAGTTCACCGCCATCTGTCCCGTGCTGTGGTTCCATCTGAAGGGAGCCTCACTTGCTCCATGAGCCCAGGCCAGCCTGGTCCAGGTGCTGGCCAGTAGTTAATGTTGAGCACCACTCCCTGCGTGTCAGGCTCAGTGCCAATGGACATTTGCCTCGGCTATTAGGGGCCTGCACATTGGTACTTGACCCTTCACTGGCCTCCAAGTGACCAGCCCTCATCCAGAGTGTCACCTTTCACGAGGTAGTGCCTGCAAGCTGGGATGGGTCTTAACCATTTCAGAACCTCACCTCCTCCCATCTGGCCAGCCTTGGGGCTCCACACCCTTCAACCTCCCCTTCAACTGCTGAGCCCTTGGCATTCCAAGGGGCTGAGTCCTGACTCCTGCAGTAACCTAGACTGTTGGGGGGAAAAAAGCATCAATTCTCTCCTGAGAGGAGAGAAGTCCAGATATCCAGGGCACAGAACCTGGTTCTTCTCTTTGGAGTAGAAGGAAAAAAATGTCTCTCATATTTTCCTGATGGGCTTTCAGCTGAGAAAAAATGGGCACAGAATTCTCAAGCTGGTTCTTTCATCATGTTAAATGTTCAATATATAGCTTTGCACCATTAACACACTAAGGATGACACAGTACATGGTAATAACAAGTATTGGCACCAGTCCCTCTGCCCCAAGAGGGAGATGGAGAAAAATGGAAAGATGGAAGAATCCTTTCCAGAAATGTTCAGCCAGGAAACCTTGCCAGGGGTGTCTATGGGAATAGCCAATAGAGGGTAGTGCAAGTCCTTTACTATCTTGGGGGACTCCAAGGTGACCAGACCACTCTGAGTCACATATACAGCCTTGCAGTGTATGTGAGAATTTTTTCTTGATATGAGTCTAGACTAGACTGCTCCTTGAAGTTTAATATTTGTCCTTTGGAGATATGCATGAGCTTGCTCTAACAGGTCAAGTAGTCAGAGAATCAGGAGGGCCTGCCATACCAATAGCAGAACTGGGGACAAGGAGACCCAGCCTAGAGGATTCAGTTACCATGGGTGTGGACCATCTCTTCGAACTTCACTGACCATCAAGCTGAAGCCCCACGTGCTACTCCAGACAGAACGACTCCAACTCGCAGTGTTGGGAAGCATGAGACCCTTTCATTGGATATATTTAGGTTTCCCAGGAGAGGTGGGGGAGATTCGCGTGCAGATCTCTGGAAAAGGAGAAACATCCTGAGGACCAGAGGAGCCTGGTAAAGATTTGAGGGCGTGACGTCTAGGGTGGTGGCCACTACAGCAAGCTTATAGAGGACCTAGAAGTTCATCCAATATGAGGAAGTCACAGGGCAAGCTGTATTCTCTTTGCCTAGAGAGAAGGCAGTGGAGCATGGCCCAGAACAGCTCTAGAATTGATTTCCTGGATTGTCGCTGGCTGCATAGCCTCCTAGCTTCATTTTCCAGCCCTCCTGGAATTCTAGAAGTCATCTAATACACTTTATAAATTCTTTTCTGCTTCAAGGGAAGGACTTGGTTTCTGTTATTCACCATTAAGAACCCTGATTGACACAGGTCAACTGCTTTTGTCCTAAATTTTTGTAGATAAATGTTACATGGAAATGATTCCCTTGAGCCTGGAAACAGTAAATTAAATGGATGTAATGGAATCAGGCTGCTGTTTAGCAAAAGAGACTGAAAATGTGTTTTTGTTTCCTCCTTCCATAACGCTTATTAAATAGCCCCATCTTACATTACTTCTGTGCCTCAGAGACTCGAAAACCACCAGAAAGCACATGAGCCTTGTGAGTGAAATGTAACAGCCTTTGCTGGGTTTGGCCTGTGGTTTTCCTCTTATAATGAAATGGTAAGAACAGGGGAGGTGATGAGCCCCACAGTGTGTTGCTGCTAATGTTTTCAACCAAGGCTAATGCTGTTCGATGTTTTTGGCTTCATCATTCCCGTCTCCAGTCCCATTTTGGAAATAAAGCAAGATCGAAGTCCAAAGTGAAGACCCTGAGCTACAAAATAGTCTCTTTGGTCCAAGATAAAAAGTTAAATTCCTGAGGTCTCTCTTCTTCCCATCTGAGTTTGCTTTTTTTTTTCATGTGGCAAGCTGTACTTCCCTGATGCTCTTCCTATCGCACCCC
>NW_006442207.1:4168802-4249011 GCF_000325575.1 Pteropus alecto | reverse complement strand
GCCTTAGTACCACAAGCTAGTTTCTGCCCCAGTTTATCTCGGTATTTCTTTTGTGGCTGTGGACGTCTTACCTCTTCTTGGCACACCTCCTGCGCAATGAGACTTCAAACTCAGGACTGAGCACTAGAAAGAAATCAAGGTGTCACCACTTTGTTCCTGGATATCCAAGGAGGGTGTGGCCCTATTGCCCATCTTGCCCACAGGCCACCACATGACATAGAACCCAACAGAGAAGGGGGGTCCCAGAGCTGAGCTAGGAGACGTGACATTATATTCCTCATCCAGCTTTGAAGTCTCCAAATTCGAGCCAGAGATCAAGGGTGCATGAGGGTATTATTTTACCCTCTATGAACTAAGGGCATTCTTCAGCACAGGTTCAGAATCCCTAACAGCAAAAAATACCAATGCTGCCTTCTTTTTGCAAGGAAGTGTGCGAATTTTTCTGGTCTCTGTGTACTCTCGTGTGTGTGTGTGTGTGTGTGTGTGTGTGTGTGTGCGCGCGCACATTTGTGTGTGAGTATGTTTGTGTAACTGGCCCTCGTTTCTCAGAGAACCCAGGTTTGCCTCACTCTATCAGATATTCTGTCTTTAGGAATAAGAGAATTTGAATTTTCTTTTCAGCCCGAGTTGAGCACATGTGGCTAACCGAGTCTCAAACCCAGGGTGACCTCCAAGCTCTCCTGAAACTCCAGACCCTGAGCAGTCTCCTGTGATTGAGGAAGGAAGAGTCAGGGGGAAGTTGTTGAAGGCAGGAGATATTTTTGGTGAAGCTCCCTATAAGCTGTGTAGGAAGACAAATTAGCAGTCTTCTCCTGCTTAATGAAATTTTCTGTTGAATTCATCCAGCCAACTTGCCATTTTGCATTATTTGTAGATAATGGATCACACTGACTCAGCATCCAGCAGGGTAGGTGTGAAATCAGCGATGGTAGATAAATAAATGAACATATGATTTGCAATATCGCTCTTGGCTCAAATTCCTAAGAAGGCATGATGTTTAGTAGCACCTTTGCAACTTCATCTTTTCAAGCTGTGGCCTCCACATCTTGAGTGAATACAGAAAATGTGATATTCACACAGGCCCATAAGACACACTGTCCTAAGCTGCATATCTCACTCCTGTAAGATAACAACTTGCCTTTGTATAGCATTCGATACCCTCAAAAGCCTCTTTTCTTACTTCATCTCAAGTCTAAAAATAAGAAAGAAAGGCAAGTTTTATTCCAGTTTAACCAATAAGTGGTACGGGCTGAGCTGTGTCCCCCAAAACTCATGTGTTGAAGCCCTAACTCCCATGACCTCCAAATATGACTGAAGTTGGAGAAAGAGCCTTCAAAGAGGTAATTAGTTAAAATGAGGTCATTAGGATGATCCCAATCCAATATGATTGATGTCTTTATAAGTAGAGGATATTAGGACAGAGGTGGGGAAAGAGACAGAGACAGAGATTCAGAGACATCAGGGAAGTGCATGCACAGAGAATCAACCACGTGAGGACACCGCAGGAAGGTGGCCATATGCAGCCCAAAGAGCGAGACCTCAGAAAAAAACAACCCAACCTGCCAACACCTTGATCTCAGACTTCTAGGCTCCAGAACCATGAGAAAATAAATTTCTGTTGTTTAAGCTACCCAGTCTGTGGTATTTTGTTATGGCCGCCCTAGCAAACTAACATAGGCTCAAAGAGATTAACACTCAGTAAGGGGCAGAATGAATTTTAGTCCACATGCCCCAACTTAAAAATCCTTTATCCAAAAAAAAAAAAAATTCCTTAGGCGAGAAATACCCTGCCTCATAGCTGTTAATGCATAATGGGTCTTCGATTCACTTGCTACTTCATTGCTGTTTAATTGCCCCAAGGGGTAATACACACAGGGACACAAATTATAATGTTCCTTTCATTTCAGGCGACTTTGGGTCCAAATAATATTTATGGCAAAATGTTCCTTTGATCCTAGGCAACAGTGGAAAATAATTCAGGGGAAAAGCTAAAACATCCCTCATTCTCTATCCTTATTTATCCAATATTCACCTTTCCTATTTGAACTATAAGCAGAGAATGTTTAAGATTCGAGAAAAATTAGACTTTTTCAGGTAGACCCAATTCCAATGAAAACAGCCCTTTGACACAGACTTGTTTCCTTTGAGGACAACTGAAGTGCACTGCTCCCCCTCCTCCGCCCAAGCCAGAAGGGACTGTTCACTCAGAGGTGGCCAACTTTGTACTTCTATTGTTAATGTTTTCCCTGCCTCCCATTTCTCTCTGAGAGGCTGGAGCCTGCTCCCTTGCTTTGCATTCTGCAACGGAACTGAAACTTTGGTGTGAGCAGCATTTTGCATTACGAGCCCATTTCCTCTTTTCTTCCCTGCCTCGGGAGGGAACGCTCACACAGTCCCAGCTAGATCTGACCTCTGGGGAAACTTCTCAAAGCAGAGGGAACAAGAGCCCCTCAGTCATGAAGCCGGTTCTGGAACTGGCAGCCCAGAAGCCAAGTTCTATTCTGGGCAGAACACTCCCCCTGGTGAAAGGGCTAGAAAAGCATTTGTCGCTGCTGAGGAGTGAGGGGGACAGGAGGAAGGGTGCTCCCGACTTTCCCTGCAGGCAGAGATCAGACACGACCTGGCGAAAATAGTAACTGCCGAAAGTGACAATGACATAATCCATGCGTGCAGCCACCACTGAGTGGTCACATTCTGGTTCTCCATCCCTGTGCTGGCTAAGGACCTTCCTGAATGATGGTTTTGCTCCCTGTTTAGCTCCGAGACCAAAACCTAAGTGTTCTTGAGAATTTAGATTCCTGTTCATTTGTTTAAGTGCTATTTATTAACTGGATTCATTAAAAACATGGAAGCCTTTGTGTCTTCATCATTATTCTTATTGTAGTTTTCAAGATGATCATGAGATCCTTATCAATGCGTGCACAGCTGGCAAACATTCCAAGCATGCCAAAAGAGGCCAGCCTCAAACCTGTGATCGTCAAGTCGAGTGGAGAAGTCAGCATCCCACCCAGACAGACTGTGACATAAGGGCTTGGGAGATATGTGACTCTTAGCTGGGTCGGGCTGTCAGTAATGCAGCTCTTCCCTCTCTTCTGGTGACCTTTGAAATAAAGGCATATTTAAGTCTACTGAATCCCAAGCATCCTAAGTGAAGTGTGGGGACCTTGGGGTGGTGGTTGATTGTCTGTCTACTTGTTCCCAATGCAGCACAAAGGAGTCCTTTTCAGGAACAAAAAAGCATCCTTCACTCACCATTACAAGAAAGTTTGCAAATTCCTAGATGCGCCCCAGTGTGATTATCAAAGCTCCAGAAACATACCAAGTTACAAAAGCAAATATTATCCTGCGGCACATGGAAAGGGCTCCTTGAGAAAAACTTTTCGAATATCAAACCGGAAACCATCTATAACAGGAAAGAAAGTCCTGAGTGCGGTTTTCCTTTCTAGAGAGAAAACCGTTGAGAAGAGCCGAGGTTTCCAGGGCAGGAAGCGGCACTCAGCACCCGCGGATTGCGAGGGACCCGGGGCCAAAGGCTGAAACGGGGATGACGCGGGTGAAGCTGGGCTCTGGAAGCAAAAGGGAGGGCAGGCCAGTGCGGTTCAGGCCGCGGGAATCTGCGAGTGACGATCTGGGAAGTCAGTGGGGGCTGCAGCTGCGGGCAGAATGAAGTGGCCGAAGCTGCAAGGGGAGCTGTTCCCAGCTCACTCTCCACTTCTATGCACCTTTCAAAGCCCTGCCTAGACACTTGGTCAAAGAGATGAGACGGCTCAGAAATGAGGGTGCAGCTCCTCCCCCTGCCTTTTAGTTCTCCAAAGCCTTGGCTCTCCGCCTCCGCGCCGCCCCTGACCGTGGGCAGGCTCCGCTCGCGGCTTCCTTTGATTCACAGATGGCTGCGGTGCCAATAACCCTTTATAGAAGGCAGGAGGAACTCAACACCCAGCTCCTGGCTTGCAGGGGCGTAGGGTTTCTTTAAAGAAGGAAATGATTGTATTGACTTAATTTGGAAGCCCCTGAATTTCATTTGCCCTTAATTTGAAAGCTGGGTTTTCTCTCCAACTTTCTTTCCAAAGCCAAGAAACAGATCCTTTGCTGGAGAGCTCCACTCACAGAAGGAGCATATGGCCACTGTGGCAATCACTTGCAGAGGGGCTGGATGGATAGAAGATGCTTTGCCAACATCCCAGCTAACACCCAAGGCTAGTGGCTCGTCAGTAAGGCAACATGCCCACATCAGAGATGGAGATGCTGAACAGATCTGGGACACACAGAGGACTGTTAACTGACAGCGATAGTGACTTGGGCACATGTAGGAGGGAAGGGTCCCACACTCTCTGTTGCCACCTCCAAACCCAGCTCTCTGTCATGGCAGTAAGATGTCTTTTCAGACTGTAAGGTCTTTATTATATCTCTTGACATGGATCCTTTTCAGGCCACACACCCTGCTGTCATCTCCGCTGACCCTGCTCCAATCTTCGGTCACCATCTGCCACCTGGGACCAGAAGGGGAGAAATGGATTCTTAAACCAAGGACCTCAGTTAGCTACCATGATTTTTCTGCAGAAATTGGAACAATTAAGTAAACGGTTATAAATCATAGAGGAAAAATTTGGTTACTGTTAGCAACTTATATTAAATACGATAAAATTCTAAATCTTAAAGCTTCATTTGGTGGTGACATGACATTGGAGCAACTCTTTCCAGGTGGGCATTTTCTGTCTGCTGACGTGCCTGCTTGATCAATCTCATCCTGAACCCTCTCCAGATACAGATGAGTCAGAGTTTAGAAATATAAAGAGCGCCTTCCAGCTCAGACTCAGAACCTTATCTTTTCAAAAATGAAAAAATGACTCATTGAGTAAATCGCTCAAGTTTAGTTCAAACCAGCCTCCCCGATTTTTAAGTGTTAAGAACTATGTTCAATATCCAAAAAGAATGATCTCTGAGATTAAGAAGTTAAAGATCTTGATAACAGTAGAGTCGTGTGCCCCTCCGTAGAGTGAGTGGGAGGAGGGAGGTTGGGAAGCAGATCTGCCTTATGTAAGGAAGAAAGATGGCATCACAACGCCTTAGGCTCATCCTCTCCAACAAGTGCCCTCAAGGCATCTGCAAGGACATTGGCCCTTCCAAATGTCCAGCTCTAGGAGACTTGAAAATAAAATTTTTAAGGTTGGAAAGCTTTTGATATTTTCTCTTTAGGAGTTTGGGTGACGCGGAATCGCAGTCATGATATGCTAGAATCTGCTAGAATCTGCCATCCGGGGTCATGCAGTCATCTGGGGGGCTGAGTATGTGGAAAGACAAGGACTAAAAGCCTAAATTACAGGAAAGATCTCTTAGGATCCTGTAGATAGGGCACCCAGTGATGAGAAGGAAAAGGAAATGCACGCATGTTAGCCTGTGAGAAATGGCTGGTTTCATAACATTCCTCTGCCACCTAGTGGCATTTAGAGCCTAAACTTAAGTCCTACGGAACTTTCTAGGGGTTCCTATGTCAGGGAGGACTATCTGCAAGACTTTTATGAATTGTCTTTATTTTTTACTCAAATACATTTCAAAAAATTCCTCACGAGTCTCATCAGAAAGAAGATCAAAGAGAACTGACATCCAATCTGTGCTGGTCCACTTTACCTGGACATTGCCTGATCATTTTTGGCAGGTGACAGCTTGTAGCTTCATAATAATGTGACCCACAGCACAAAAATCACACACACACACATCCTTGCTATCTTTACCACTGGTGACTAGGAGTTCCACAATAACTCCACGACTGTGCTTTTACCATTTGTCCTGCTTTGGGAAATCGTTTATAATGATAAAGCCAAGTCTTAATTACATCATGCTGTTCACGTGACTGCAGTCTTTTGCCTAGTGCCTATGACCTTGCACTGTCCTCAAGCCTGGAAGAGCCACGTTCAATGCCGGTGTTCTGAAACTGTACCAGGACAACGGCTAACACATATTCAATGCTCACACCATGGACCGAGTACATAATGTGCTCTTGACTCATTATCTCATTTGCATCTCACGACAAGACTACACCTGCTCTCACCACCATTTTACATATGAGGAACCCGAGGCTCAAAAAGGACCAATGATCAAACCCAGGCGGCCGATTCCACAATGCACACTCGAACCATTTTGCCACCATTTCCATCAAGTTTCTAGCCCTGCTGTCAGACTTCTGGACGGTACAAAACTTCTATCTAATTTTTCAGGCCAGCCAAATTGCTTGATTAATAATTTAAGCTCATCACCACACTTGAATAAAAGGTCTCTCAGCATAAAATAAAATTAAAAAAAAAAACAAAAAACAGCCTTACTCTAGGAAGTGGTTATCATATTTGCATTGCATATCATGTTATGTCAAGGGCTTCTTGGCACAAAAGCAGAGGCCTGGCAGTGAATTGTACACATGAAAGGCCTGCAGCCAGGTGAGCAAACTTTTGTGAGGATTTCCCAGAAACATTCCAGGGGAAGAACATGTCAGTGGTCAATGGTGTGAAGAAGTCAAATGAGCCCAGATCCAAAATCAGACACTGAGCCCTTGTATTCAATCAAACGAATTAGAAACCTTTCTTAAGTACTAAACATCTTTTATTTGACAAAACCAAAAGAAATAAGTAAACACTGAAACTTAAAATTTTAAGCAAAAAGTGACAGCATAAAAATAATAGTTCAATTTACAAATTTTCAAATGAGCATGGAATGACTTTTTTAATGATTCGACATGAACAAAATCATTTAGTTTTGTACCTTTCAACTTTTAAAGCCACTTGAGGTTTTAAGGCTAAGTGTTGCTAACGCTGTTAAATGTGCTTGTTATCCCAGTTGCTTCATAAGTCATTTTAAATTTGTTTTCATTTAGAGAAAACTACATTCAGCTGACGATGGAGTGATAACGGTCAAAATTAATAATATTAAAGGGAACATACACCAGAAAAACTTGTACTCATGTCAGTTGAGGTTGTGTATTTTTTTTTCAATTTTCCTTTTTAATTATTATGTACAAGGCAGTAATTGGTGTCACCCATATGACTAATTCTGTAGATCCCTACTTGAATATTTCTTCATATCTTCTATGCGTCTTTCACAACTGACATTCGATCCATATCGATTGGATTAGAATTAAAATGTCAATAAATCAGAAACTGCACTTGGCCTTGAAATTCTTGGGTCTTTCTGGGCAATAATATATATAATATTTTTTTACAATATGTAATGGAATTTAAAATGATAAATTATACTCTTTTACCACCCCATGAGTGTTGAAGCTCACAGAGATTTCTTATTGGCTATTGGTAAGTCAATCAACAAAGTAGTTAATGCAAACATCTTTTATATATCATTAGATTTTTAGCAAAATTTCTGCCAAGGGAGTTTTTCAGTTCAAGAAACCAAAATTTTTTTAATACAAAATTGTATTTATAAGTAGAGATATATTTAAAAATAGAATTTGAATCAGTCCCAAGACAAGGTTGTTTTCTGCTAAATATTGAAATGGGATGACAAAGCTCCGCTTACTTTCAGTGAAAATGTGGCCAAATATCAAAGGGCGGCCCATAGCCAGGGCAGTTCGTGTTCCCTGAAGGCAATGTCTGCTGCCATATCCTGCTAGCTAATAAATTGGCAAAGACCAAGAAGCTTTCTTAGACTCTGACACACTGGGAAGCAATGCACACCACTTTTGTGTATTATAATAATCCAGGCATAGTATATTCTTTTTCACTGGCCTGCAGAGTAAATTGTATCTTGCGCTGCACAAATTAATCTCAATTACCCAGGGAAAATGTGACCCGTACAGAGGTCTATTGTGATATTGTTTATATGCTTGTGTTTCTTTTTCTTTGGCACTGTGTGATATGGTCTTGCAAATGCTTAGACAAATAGTTGTTAAGAGAATACTGAATAATTTATAACTCATTTCATTTATTCGATAAGTGGTGATTGTGCAATTTCCTCGTGCCTGGACCATGTTAGGGCAGAGAATCCTGGTGACTAGGAATTTAGTGTTCTGGTTAAGAGCATAAACTCTAAAGTCAGATGGCCTGGATGTAAATTCTGACACTGCCACTTACTAGCTGGATGACCTCGAGCATGTTGTTTAACCTTACTACTTTGTTCATCTCTGAAATAGTTTTTTTATTGTTGTTTGCAAGAATCAAATGAGTTAACATAAGTCATCTCAAACAGTACCTGATTTATAGTAAGCATCTGCCATTTTCATTAATACGGCTATAGATTAGCACCGCTGGAGAAGAGGCATTGCCTTGGCCCTGATTGAGTTATCGGAAAAGATAGATAATTGTGAAATTGCTCCTCGTTCACTGTTAGGGAGGCATTTGTTTTGCTAGTGTTGTCATATTTACTGATTTCATTAAAATTTACCTGTTCAAGGCCACCGTCAACACCACTATAACTGTAATCTCACCTGAGTCTCTTCGAGTCGCCCATGTGCCCTAGCGTAACATATCCATCGAGCTGACCGCAGCTTACGCAGCCTGATGGTAGACGTCTTCTCAGCATGCCTTGTCCTATCTTACTCCACTCTGTACCATTTCTTTGAGACACGGCACATGCTAACCACCAGAATTTCTCACAACAGGTCTCCATGTGACTCATGCACTCTCTGGAATTACCTGAACGCTCATCATTTCCCATCACGGTCCTTGAAAAAAACTAGGAGGTCAAAGGATGCTCTGAGGCAGATTGTCAGAAGAGTTTAGATTTGCTAACCAGCCCTGGTTGAGTCTCTCAGTGCACTGTAGGTCCCTGCGGCCCAGGCCCCAGACACTTCGTTGTCATCTCGTTTGTTGCCTTATTTACATCTTGTCTTCATTTTTCCTCATTCTCACGCCCAACTATGTGCCACCTAAATTGTGGGAAAACACTGAGCGTTTAGAGCTTACCATTTCTCCGTACGCCCATTAGTAACTACAAGCAACGCAAGGAAGCACTACGCTTGGCGTAGGATGACGATTTGTTTGCCAACTAAATTTGAAAAAAACAAATTCCTCTCTTTAAGAGAAAACATTTCAAAATAATTTCTCAAATTTCTGAAGTTACTTGCTTTATGCCAACAATTTAATCTTTATTAAACGTGTTCACTACTGGTGTTCCCACCAGTAGTGCCAAACACGTGCTCGGTAAATATTTGTTAAATAAATTGAAGAACAATAGGCATGATCATAAACATGAGGTTGTTTGGAGAAGAGATGGAAAATTATATCAAGGCTCTCGTTAAACTATATCCAGAGTAGAATGTATTTGTTCATTTATCCATATTTATTCATTTAATAAATACACTTAATGCTTAATATTTGCTAAGCACTATTATAAGTGATTTATACAGAGTAACTAATTTAGCTAATATTTCCTCTCTATAGGGCTGACTAATCAGATGTTAGAAATTGAAATGAAGTTCGAAAAATAATAGGTGTGTAGATTTATTTGGATATAAGAAATTTATAACTGATTATTTCATAGTATTCACAATATATCTCAGGCTTACACATTCTAGCAGACCCCATGCCACGTGCTTTATATAATAAACCCCTTTCATCCTCACAACAAACATATGTTGTAGATATAAAAACTGAGGCTCAGAGAGGGTAGATATAGGTCCCATGTCCAAAGTCAAATGTTAAGAATTTGAACACAAATATATGTGATTTCAAAGCTTTTGCATACTTGTTCCCTTAGTGACTATCTGCCCTTTTTCTTCCTCGCTCCACTCCCGATTGTAAGCTCTATGCATTGGCGGAGAAAGCCTGCTCTTTCGCTGGAGTATATCTGTGTCTAGATCAATGTCAGGCCCTTGGTAGGCACTTGAGAAATATTTGTTCCATGAGCGAATAAATAAACGGGCTCCAGAGTCTTCATGGTGGTACTGCACTGCCTCGCTGGTATCAACAGTTTCCACCAAAATAAGTTATAACAATCTTCAGACTTACTTTCCTAATTTAACTATTTGTTATCTGAAGCATCTATCTGATGCTAGATACTTCCTTCAGACTTCAGGAACCAGTCATGTGGAAAGAACATGGGCTTTGAGAAGACGTACGAATGGCCAACAGGTATGTGAAAAAGTGCTCAACATCAACATCGCTAATCACCGGTGAAATGAGAATCAAAACCAAGATGAGCTACAATCTCGCCCCTGTTAGAATGGCTGTTAGCGAAAGGACAGAAGATAACAAGTGTTGGCAAGGATGTGAATAAAAGGGAAACTGTACACTGTTGATGGGAATGTAAATTGGTATAGCCACTATGGAAAACAGTATAGAGGTTCCTCAAAATATTAAAAATGGAACTACCATATGATCTGGCAATTGCTCTTCTGAGAATATATCCCCCATTCATTGCAGCATTATTCATGAAGCCAAGATATGGAAATGACCTACATATCCATTGACAGACAAGGGGAAATATATTAAATGGAATATTATTCAATAGCCTTAAAGAAGAAGAAAATCCTCCCATTTGCGACAATACAGATGAACCTGGAGGACATTGTCCTAAGTGAAATAAGCCAGACACGGAAAGACAAATACTGTACGGAATCACTTCTATGTGGAAACTAACATAGTCAAATTTCTGGAAGCAGAGAGTGGAATAGTAGTTGCCAGGAGTAGTGGGAAATTTAGGAGATGGTAGTCAAAGGCCACAAAGTTTCAGTTATGCAAGATCAATGAGTTCTGATAATAGCCATGTACAGCATGGCAGCAATAGTTAACGATACTGTATTGTCCACTTGAAGTTTGCTAAGAGGATAGATTTTAAATCTTCACAACTCATACACACACATACCATGGTTAACTATATAGGGGTGGTTAGTTATTTAGCTTGATCTTTTCACAATGTATACATATATCAAAATATCAAGTTATATACCCTAAATATATACAATTTTTATATGTCAAAGATATATAAATAAAGTTATTTTAAAAAATAAAACTGATATTTGAGCATTAAAAAGAAGAAGAACATGGGCTTTGAAGACAGGCCAACCTGGAATCAAGTCCTGCATTGTCTTCACCTGGTGGGGCCTGGTGGGTCCCTGGATGCAGTGGGATTGCTGCTACTTGCTGGGGCCCCAGAGACCAGTCTAATCCCTCTTTACTTGGCAATTCTTTAGCTCTTTGGAGATACTGCTCATATCTCCCTGGAATCTTCTCCTTCCAGGCCGAAAAAGATCTTATTTTTTTTAGTCCTTTCTTAAGAACATGATTTTCAGTCTTCATCCTCCTGGTCGAAGAGCCCACACATTTTCAGTGTCCCCTTTAAAAAGTAATGTCCATGGCAAATAAGTGTTTTCTAGGATATAGAGCAACTGGAACTCTCACACACAGCTAGTAGGTGTGCGAATTATACAGCTACCTTGGAGAACTGGTAGGATCTGCTAAAGCTAAACATATGCGTATCTTCTAGCCCACCAAATCTGCTGCGAGGCATATGTGCAATAAATATATATCCATTTGCTTTGCAATAGACATGTACCAGAATGTTATAGCAGCTTTATTCATAGTAGCCCCAAGCTGGACACTCCCCCAAAGCCCATCAAGAGTAGAATAGATAAATTGTGATATATCGGCACATGCAATACCATACGGCAAAGCGAATAAATGTCCTATAACTATACTCGATATGGGTGATCCTTATAAACAAATGTTGACTCAAAAGAATGTGTACTATATGAGTCCATTTATATCAAGTATCAAAAAATCAGGTAGAATAAATTAATGCTGTTAGAAGTCAGGATAATGGTCACCCTTTGAGAATCAAATTGGTATAGCCACTATGGAAAACAGTATAGAGAACGGGTGATGACTGAGAACATGAGGAGGGTTGGGGGATATTTCTGTCAGGACCCAATCGGAGAAAGCAAGCCTGGGGTGTTGTTATCACAGCTGTGTTTATTTTGTGGCAATTAATTAAGCTTTATACTTAGGACATGTGCATTTCTCTGGATGTATTACTATACTTCAATAATTTTTTTTTTTTTTTAATATAATGACCAGATTGCCAATATACTAATGTAGATGGTACCTTGAACTGTGGCCTTCGGTTGAGGCGATTTTTATGGCAATCTCAGTATTCAAGTGTATTGTATGTGATGTTCAAGGCCGTTCACAGCCAGATTGCTATTAGAGAACTTGCTAAGGTCCCTTCCAGTCCTATGGGTCTTACCATTGATTGCTGAACATGATAAAGGTTGGCAGTGGCAAAAGAGATTCCATGCTTTTGTGCCAAGAACATCATCCAGATCAAATTCTAGCCAAATAGAACTCCCAGCTATATCTTCTTGTTACCACTTCTGTGACACCTGTACTGCCTTGAACAAAAGGCATGGCGCTTTCTTCCATCTGGACTTCCCCTCCATATGTTCAATTTCCACCTATACATGAAGGCCGCTCTCAAATGATGCTGTCTCTTCCAGCCAAATCTTGTCCTCTCCCACGCCCATCAGTGCTAACTTAGGATGCTGGTCTCTTCCCACCTTGTTACAGTATGGCACTTGTTTTATCTCCCACAGTGCCTTGCATATAAATAGATAATAATGAGTTTGTCAAATAATAGAATGAGAAGAAATATAAAATTTTTTTTAAACATTGAGTTTTTGAGTATCAAAGAGCAACCTCTGATCTCTGTGCCTTTTCAGAAGGTTGTAGGACGTACTTCACTCTGGCCTCCGGCAGCAGTCTGGGTCCAATCAGGAGATAGAAATAACACAGGTTAAATGAAAGTTTAATACAAAGAATTATTAACAGTAACAAAGGAGTATAAGATATAGGGAATTTCCATACGGTACCTAAGGGCTGAGGGAGAACACCCAAGGATGCGCAAACTTGGAAGAGGTTCAGACCTTGTAGGAGAAGTTGTGGGTCAGCCCACTGGGTAGCGGAGATGTTAGCTGCTTCAGCCAGGGCAGAGCTGTTTTGGATTTGTTGGGCAAGCAAACCAGCTACCCTATGTAGCGCCTTCAGGCAGTCAGCAACCAGCGGTGTGGACGTGTGGTGGCTATTTTGTGTGTGACTCTTTGGACCACAAGTAATTGTGTGTATCCATGTGGTGGCTTTGGTTTCCATGTCAAGAGGGTCATGGAAAGGTGATCACCAAGTGGAGTCTGCAAGGTTGCAGAGGGATGGCTGGGATAGGCTCCACTGGATGTCCTCACAAGCACAAGGCTGACATCTAGTCTTGACTAGAAATTTCCAGAAGCCTCTTCCTTCTGTAACATGCCTCTGTTTGCCCTCTACTGAGGAAGCTTACCACCATGTTCACTTTAAAGGAGAAATGGTTAAAGAAATTCTCTTGTTTATCATGGAGCAGATATTAAAGAACGAATCTGGAGCCGAGAAGCAATAAATCAATAACCTACACACCTTCTGTCTTCAGAACTTCCTTAATTCACTTGGTCCCATGGAACGATAAAAGTGTTGGTATTAACTGTGTTTTGAGAACTGGCAGAGTCATCGGTGCCTGTACGGCAGAGAAAGAGCTGATTAGGTGTGACCGCAGGAAATCACTTCCTGTCACGGGCCTTTTTCCTCATCCTATAATGAAGGGTTGCAGTGGATCAGTGGTTTTCAAATACCAGGCTACATACAGCAAGGTGAGAAAAACAAATACAGTGTTTCATAGAGCCAAACTCATTCTATTTAAAAGTTGAACCCTTCAACCTTTTTTGTTTTTGTGTTAAAACGTCTTGTCTTTTATGAAATTATGGTGATAAATGATAATTCTTTTTGATCCTGACTTAGCTAAATAAAGCAGGCAAAAGAAAATCTAAACAAGGTGCTGGCTTCAGCCACATAGGGAATAAATTTGGATCCATCACAGATTAGCATGGCTCCTGCACAACTCGTAGATACACGAAGCAGTTCATATTTTTAAGATATTTTACAAACTCTAGGACAACCACTGAAACATTTTATAAAGAGGCATCACTCGTAAGCCAATAATGGAGATATAATCGAGTCATTCAAAATACTCAATCCAAAAGCAGGCAGAAAATTTAGAAAAGGATGGAAAAATTATTTTACATGTATGTCTTGGTTAGCATAGTGGCTAGTCTTCGTGGCAGCAAGCAGAGCTTGAGTTGTATCAAAACACAAATTATTTTAGTTAGGGACAGTGCTTCAGTTATCTATATTGCTTTGAAAGCATTATAGAAACTAAAAATATTGACGGAACTTTCTTAAACTTAAGAGAATGAGAGCCAACCATGTGACAGGGGTGACACATGCTTAGGTACCAGCTAACCTGTCTGCCTTCCTTATCTTTTCAGCAACCCACTGCTTGTGTACTAAACAAAAGGTGGCGGAAAACACAGCATCGTTTGGACCTCCTCACCCAGAGCAGTTAGGATGCAATTCACGTCAACACCTCCCTTTTGCTAGTTAGTAAAAAACCAATTCCTCTAGTGCTTTTTCTCCCTTTCTTCTTCATTCCTACAAAGGGGTAAACCACCCGCTGTCCTATCTCAATAGAACCAGCCCCTCAGGACAGAATCTGTGTGAGAATGTGAGACAAATATTAATTTAAAAGCTACAGCCATCTACACACGCCCCTTGCTGACACCTTGGCAGCTGTGCACAAGAGGGTGAGGTTGGGTTGAAAACGAGTGTTAAGTGCACAAGTTTCTTTCATTCTTCTAGTGTATTTATTCTCATAATACAGCTGCTGTACCTACATTCCATCATCAGAAACGGGGTTAGGCTGTAGGTGTCTTCCAGGTAGCTGTCTGAAAGCATACAAAGGTCAGAAACTAGAACTGAATGATAGATCTTCTGAGGGGATGATGCTCAAACAAAGGTTGCTCCTTCTGAGCAAAACATATTCGCCTTCTACCTCTTTCCAAACTCAGTCTCTTTCAAGAGAATGAGAACATTGAACAATAGGATCTTTTCCAATAATGAATACGTATGTATCCATACTATCTCCACACAAACACCCCCTCCTTTTCATTCTGAACTCTAATAGTGTGAGGTCAGGCACGTGATAGGATTCTTAGACTAAAATTTAAAAAGCCAAATGTAGCAAAAACAGTACATACTCATTGAAAAAATTTTTAGAAACAGGAGAATATAAAGTAAAATATGAAAGTACACCACTCATCAGGGAAAACCACCGTTGAGTCTGATATGTATCCCATTGGCAACCTTTTCTTACACATACACATGGATGTATACGTAACAGTATTTTTGTCACTTTGTTGTAAAGGTTATTCTGCTAAAGCGACAATTTTTACAATACTCATATATAGGCATTCTTCAACATTTTTGATAATAGTATGTTTCAATTGAAATTACCTCTTTATTTTTTAAAATTTTAGCTTATGTGTCCACACAACTCAGAGCTTTGCAGCTTGCAAAGTTCTTTTGCACGCATTATCCTATTTAGACCTCAGAATGGCTCTGCAAGATAGGTTTTATCATCCCCATTTTACAGATGAGAAAACTGGAACTCAAAGAGGTAAAGTGATGTGTCCACAGTTTCAGAGTCATTGTTCTCTGGCTGCCTTAGATGGCCATGGGCAGGAAGGGGGAGGCTCTCTTACAGTCACCTATAGGACAGCACAGAAGGGTATACCCACCCACAGGTAATTCAGAAGTTTAAGGAACACCTACTCATTGCCCAGACTGTCAAGAAAATTATAATATCCTCTATCAACTAACCATGAGTCCCCCACCAAACCTTTACTGAGTTAAAGGGGAAAAAATGACTGGTTTTATTTCTGTTCTTCTCTGATTGCAGTTAGGAAGAGCTTAGTCAAAAGACAATCAGAAAGAGGAAGAAAAGAGAGGCACCAAGTCTCCAGCTAAGGGTTTGTTAAATCGCACATACTCACATCCATCTTTTTTTTTTTTTTCCACACATATCTTCTTTACCAGATTATTGGTCTTGTTGTTTAAGCAATATTAGTGCAAAGAAAAAGTATATAAGTATGACTTTAACTCACTCACTGAGGTATTAGAACCTGTGACTTCAGGGAGGCAGCAGAGGACAGTGGAAGGCATCTCCACACTTGGTTCAAATGCCATCTCGACAAATCCCTAGCAGGAAGATTCTGGAAATGACTATGTCTGATTCCTACCGCATAGGGTCGTCTGAGCCTCACTCAAAGCAGTTAATTCGTATTTACTCCCTGTCCCTGCCTTGATATGTTTACATTTTAAATGTGTTCCTTCATTCCAAAAGGAAAACAAACACTCTTAAAATACAAAAGCAATACAGTACACGGTGTCTGATTTCTGACCAAAGCAGCTCCTAAATGCTACTTTGCTTTTTAAGTATATATAGCATTGGGTAAACTCCTAAAACACATAATAACACCTCACAGGACAAATCATGTCCATATAAGTCGCTACTTTTCTCATGCTGGAGAACAAGTGTCCAGAACACACGAAGTGCCTTTTAACTTCACTGACGGATGGATCGAGTACAGAGCTGTATTAGGAAGAGAGAAGCCCGGCCCTGGAACTAAAATATCCATTACCGCAGACTTCACCTTTACTTGAACTTGGTCCTTACCCCCGCTCCCCCTCGACAAAACTGATCAAGTATCTGCTTCTCAGTTCCACAGCCTATAATTCTCTAAGCTACAAATTTTATCTGTTAATGAGCATTTAAAACAAAGGTCAATCTAAAAACAGTTCGGTATAGTAAGTAAATATTTCCTATGACAAATTGGATTTTTAAAAAATCTTTTCTGGAAATCAAACTTTAAATTACAAATACATGAATATACTCTTAGAAACTGAAACAGCCCTTTAACCACCTCACAAAACTCCCTGCACCCCCTCACCCCGTCCCCGACAACACACATTTACCTGAGGCAACTTCACCAGGAATTGAGTGTTTAACTCTCCAAAACCCCAGTCTTTAAAAAAACATATATACACACATATACGTTAAGCTAGTACACCTCTAGTTTGACTTAAAATTCCAAAAAGATACAAAGTGACATTAGTGGTTACCTCTTTAACAGCCTTGTTATCCCAGTCCTGCTTCCCCTGGCATACAGCCCACAGCACAGGTGAGCCCACCTGAGATGCAGCACTCCCGCCATCAAAATTAGAATTTGACAAATGTTGACAAGGAATCTTGCTGAACTTAATCTCTTTTCCCTTTTGTCTCTTCTTCACTTGACTGACCCGGTAATAAAAGCTCATCTAAGCAGGATGATGAATTGAAGGTTGGTAACCCAGAGGTAGCCAGACCACCTCTGAGCAAGTTAAATGTCCTGATTGTTGTTTTGGGCGTAGGTCTGTTGTGTGTTTCGGGGTAGGGGCATGGAGGGGTGGCCAGAGACAAAAGGAAGGATTGTCTTCTGCTCTATACCAAGTTGCTGCTGAAATGGGTATGGCATCAGACAGGCAGGTAGAAGGTCATCTTTGAAACCATCAGTGATCTCTGTGCTCTACAGCTTGGGCTTTGACATTCAAGCTACTCACACTGACTCCTTCAAGTGCAGAACACCATTGTGAGATCACGAGATGGGATCATCTAATTTCTCATAAGGGACCTGGGACTGGAGCGTGTGGCGCACACTCCACACCATGAGGCTGGGCCTCCCAGCCTCTGCTTCAACTTTTTTTGAAAGTTGGTGCCTTGGAGCTTAGAAGGCATTTAACCACATAAAAGTAAAGAAAAAAGGTGGTAATTGTTTCAGGAAAGCACACGAAGCCTTTTTTTTTTTTCCCGCTATAAATTTTGATTAGAGACTTAAGTACCCACTTAAGTCTGTGAAGAAGTGAGCTCTGAATTCTAAATAGGATACCAGGAACAGACTTCTTGGCCTGCTAGTCCAGCAGGGTCTCCCTCCAATTCCTCCACCCTCACCCCAAATTAACACAGAAACAAAACATGAAATCCAGGAAGCGTACTTCAGAGCCCAAAGCAGCACTCTCCTTTAACATAGACTCCTGGGGACCTGGTTTTTTGGAGAAATAGGATCTATGGTGTGTGAGAACAGACGTTGAAAAGTGTTTCTCCTATGCAGTAGCAGAAACACAGCTCCAGACCTACAGCAAGGGAAGCAGGGTGGGTGGGCATCTGTGATAACTTCTCTAGCCGAGAAGTACCTGCCTAAGAAACAGTAGAGAGGAGGGCAGGTTTAATTGACATTTCTTGGAACAAGCAAAGTGGGAGGGTGCTGAAATCACATGCATACATACCACTTCCTGCCCTTGGGCCTTTAACTGGTTATTAAAAACAAAAACCACATAGTGAAATGGATGATGTGGAAAGCCATTTTAGTATTTAATATATTTCCTAAGTTAATGTTACTACAAGTTGACTATCAACAAGTTAATTTCAGTGGCTTCTAAACTTTCAACAAATCTATTTTTGCATTGGGTTAAATGGTAGGGATTCCTCTCTTTAATACATCTCATGCCTATTTTAGAGTACAGTTAGGGCAGTCAGTCTGCCTGGCAAAAAAGCAAGATCTTTACGCAATCAAAAAAAAAAAAAAAAGCTGAAAATTCCTCAGAATACTTCTTAAATGTATTTGTCTTTTAAAATATAAGAATCGAGTCTCTTAACTCAGGGATCAGCAGTACATCACAACAAGGACAGAAACTTTTAGTTTGTCACACTGTTCTTGGAAAATCAGCAAAACAGCATCAGTATTTGGTTAAATGGAGGCAGCTTTTCCAAGTTGCTGGTCCTGAGAAGTGTGTGCTCTCTACGCTCACTGACTGAAGCGGACTTTAAGAAAAAGAACAAACTGGGATATAAGTTCGTTGGATATAACCGTCTTTCCAATCTTAAGACTGTGGGTCATACCAACTAGTTAAGAACCACAAGCCAACATCCCTTTCCCAAACTCACCCTCTTCCTGAATATATTTATTCTTTTCTCTTGCAAACAAATCCACAGGTTACCAAAGGCAGACTGTTAAGGATGTTGGGAAAGCTTCCTCTAGTCTATTAATTTTACCTTTAGTCCAAGGTCCTGATTTCAGGGGAACCCTTCCAATAGTGAACTGGTTAAAATATGTGGCATAACTTAAGTACCAGAACTGTTACAGAAAAGGAAAACAACACAATGTAATTTGAAATATCCAGCACACACATTCACTTCATTAAATTAATGCTATTTCAATATTTATTGAACACAGATCTTTATTAAAGCCAGATAATTTGGCCAAGTAAATTCCATTGTTTTGTGGGAAATCTGAATACCACTGGATCATCAAGTTCAATGAGAAATTTTCACATAAATATGTGAAAATTTGTCTTTTGTAAAAGGCCAAATTTTGTCATCAATAATTTAAACGAAAATTTAAAATACAGCCCAGCATTCAATTTAACCTGCTTACTATTGTTCATTGACTTCTAATTAAGGATAAGATAAAGATAAACATGGAAAGCAAAAATTTCTAGTCTGGTTTAAAAAAGAAATTCAAACAGTCTGGAGAATCAGTTTGTTTAGTAAGCGGTGTATGTAAATAAATAATCAAAGATGACATTAAAATACGACTTGGTAAACAGGCATTACCTATTTAATAAGTACAATATATACATAGGATTCTCTTGAAAAGCTTCATTTTATACAGAAACATATTTACAAAATGAACAGTGTAATCAAATTAAAGATTATATGTACAATGCACACACACATACATATATATATATATCTGTCTACATATATGAACTTTGGAAGAGAAACGAGTGTCATCATTGTAGTCAAAATGGACAGCCGTATTGCATTTTAAAAAAGAATTCCATTCCAGAGGAAAAATACATCTTTAATATACAATTATATTTTTCATTTATTTTCCCGAAAATTCTTGATGTATAAATACTTTTTCAATTATTTTCTCTTGTTCAGCTTTGAAAAATTTTCAGGTTTCTGGTGCCACCAACTGGTGTTAAAAATTAACAATCTTACTGTCAAAAAATAACTGTTCTGTTTTAAAATAAAAAGATTATTGAAAAATAGGCTACTGGAGTCAACATTCATAAGGCAAATTAACCATATTGAATAACAACATGATTGATAAAAATATTTTTACAAGGGTAGCACACATAACGTTGACAATATTAATGGTTTCTAATGCTTTTTTTTCTTCTACTGGTAAATTTTGGTCTAAATTAATATGTAAAAATCTTTAGAAAATAATAGACTGCAAACCAAAGTTCAGAAATATACATGATTAGATTCATCTTTATGAACATCAAGTAGGCATTAATAATTTACTAAAATGGCAAAAATCGAATGCCATTTTACGGTCTTTGGGTTTTTTTTCTCAAGGAATATTTAATCACCAAACTGTAACACAAAGATGGAAATGTGCATAAGTATCAAGAAAACAGCAATCTGCTCTCAGCATACCTTGGTAAGGATTCACTTCCCAAAACTTCATACCAGAGTGAGACCTCTAGGTTACCTACTTTTACCAGTAGATTAACCCTCTTCCCACAAGGGGCTGGCTGGGAGCTACACAGGCTCAACGAGATCCCCCTGCTTCCTCCCATATGTTTTCACTAGACCATAGGCTCTATGGGAACAGAAACTGCTGTCTGGCCTGCTCACCAATATAATCACAATACCCAGAAAGGTGCCTGGCAATGGTTGGTTTTCAACAAATGTGTTTATTAAAAGAATAAATAACATACTGGTAGCCTGATAAAATTTAATTTAAAGATAAATTGCTTTAAACGATTATGAAGATAGAAAGTTAAAAAGAAAATACCAAAGTTCAAATTCATTATTCTGCCCAAACCCACTATTTTCAGTTAAAACGTAACAGGTTAAAGTGGTATGGGAAAAAAGGGAGTCACAGTAGGTATTCACTTAAAATTGAAATCCTGTGAAGTGTATAACATATATACACACACACAAAATAATTTCCTGCTCAAAGAAACCAAAATAGTGCTAACTAACCAAAACAACCTTTGATTTGTATAATTCATAATAAATTTCCCCCGGATTTTGGGTTTATCCAGACCATTTTCCTTTTCCTGACACCCCATTCTTCTCTTAAGACCCTCTAAATCCTTCCATCAGGAGCTGTTTGTGAATCAGTATAGGGATAAGAGATCTGATATATGTACATTTTTTGTACAGTATTTTGCTCAGACTTGATCCATATAAGAAAGGATGTAGTAGAAACTAAAGAACAAAATGAAAATAAAGCATTTTCTTCAAAAGTTTTCCATAGTTTCTTACATTTGGGAGGGAGTAATAAGTTGAAATATGATTTATAATAGCTTTCTTCTGAAAATTGTTTCACAATTAAGTTTCTCCAAATGAATGGTGGCACAAATGTCAATATTGGAATGTTTCAATTTTGTATATAATAAACGTATATATTTTTTAAAAGTGTATAGACATTGGACACTATGGAACTGATCACTATTTGTCTCCACTAACACGTTTGTGTTCTAAAAGAAAAAAACAACAAATATTGTAGTGTATGAATCTGTATCACAAAAGAAGCCATAAAAATTTAGGTATCTTGGCTACTCTAGTCTTTAGCAGTATCAAGAGTATGACTAAAAACAAATGGGAAAATAATTCAGATTGATTGCACTTACCCTTTTTTCCTTTATTTTGATAAATCACTATTGGTAAAAAGGACAAGACACCTTATGGTAAGACTAGTACTTTTTACAGCTATTTTAAAAATAAAATGTTTTTAAACATATTTGTTTCCATTTTGAAGTAAAAAAATTTTGGTTTAGGATGACAATATATAACTCAATATACAGAAAAAATAAGATACTACACTGAATCATCTAATCCTTAGTAAATGATCTTTCGAAACGATGATAAAAAAAAATGTTAAGACACATTAAAGGGGTATTGCCACCATGAGCCCAACTTTGAGAGCTACACAATTCTTTAAAGGCTTTTAACTCATTATCCCAAAGCTTACTTAAGGGAAGAAAAAAGGATTCAAAAATCCAAAATGAAAATGAGACTTGCTGCAATATCTATCTGCGTATGAGCCAAGGTATCCAATCCTAGATATGACCTAAAAAAAAAATGAAATTTGAAAACCACACACAGAAATTTTAACAGGTGGGAAATTATAAGTGAGAAAAAATTCAATGACAAAGAAATATTGACATTATAGCAACATTTAAGTATACATCTTAAATATTGGAAAAAACCAATAGGATACATAAATTTGGCTCTAAAATTCCTTTGGTTACAGATTAAAATTTTGTGTTTTAAATAAATATACTGAAACATCATATTTGGGGACTCTAAGTTCACTCCACTATAACATGTATCAACAGTAACAAATGGGAGCTCAAATGAAATGGTTAACAGTGCCATATATCACATTCTCTTGGGAACTGGTTCTTCATAAATATCTTAAACATTTATCTTCACATTTGATGTTAATAAAACTTAAGTGTTTCAGTTTCAAAGAATTCATTATTCATCTGTTTTAATAACTAATCTATTTCACATTTTAAAATATAACTGAAGTCCACAGAAAATTTCTAAATAAGCATGTTATTTAAAGTCGTATTTTATGCAACTGAGGATTTAAAAACTCAACTATAAACTCAAATACTTTGAATCTGAACAAAATGTACCTAACACACTTAAGAAAACCCGATAGGAGCATACAATGCCTGATCAATGCTAGTTACCACAAGCTATCTTTCCTATCAGTCTGCATTAAAATTAAAAGATTTAAGAATCATTGTCATCCCCTTAAAACACAACCAAATGTTTTACTGGAGTGTCAAAACAAAAACTTTTATTACGTCTTTAGTTTTAAGTTGGAAAAACAGCATATTACTGAATGAATACCTGGTCCTTTCACACATAATTTTTAAAAGACAGAATCAATTTTGACATGTAATTTAAAGGGAAGAAATACGGAGAAGGAGTGTTCAAAAGCCCTTGTAATGTTAAGCACTTCATTTGACTATCAGCGAATTAAATTAGGTTGTTTTGGTTCAATGACAGGCTGTCACTATACAAAAACAAATTTCATTAAGTTTACACTCAAAGTATACATAGCAATGCACTCCTATTGTAAAAGGATATTTTTTATACAGATGAAACAAAACAAATTTTTTACTGGCTGACACACAAAGCAAAGAAACACTTCCAAAAATACTGGGCAGTGGCACCTGCTCCTTGTGTGGTTTTTGTCTCTCTGCTGATCAACAGTTTCGTGCTAGGTTTTCTTCATCCTCTGTTCTAGTTCATGCTGGTGTTTAATAAGACGTTCTATTTCTGTTCCAAGTGTTTGTAGATTTTCCTTGAACCATTGGAGAAGGATCAAAAAGAAAACAGAACTACTAAGTATAATAAGTAAAAGATTCAGTTTGAACTACTTTAATGGAAATTTTGAAGCTGAAAGAGTAATGATTAGTCTTAAATGCTATGTGAGATAAACTAGGCAGTCAGCTGTTTCAGTAGTCCTACACATTTCAGAGACATACTTAATCTTTTCCCTGAAGCTACAGCAAATTCTATTGCATAAAATTATTACTAGATTTAAAAAATATGTTTTTAAAATCCATTACCATCAAGGTCCAAATACAGCACAAATAGAATAGTTGGGTCAGACAATAGCTGTAAAAAATAAAATAAAGCTAGAAAATACTTTAGAAAGTAAATGCCTCAATCCTAAAAAGTCTCGGTAATCAATTTTAACAAATTAAATTTAAAAATTATAGTTTTTAACAAATTACCCAATAGCTAAACTGATTTTTTGTTATTTCTTTCATTGCTAGTTTTAAAAATTGTACTTTTCTAAAAGAGAAAACCACACATATTTTATCTCTGGCTATCTTACATTTAGAAATAGTCCATCTATGTGCTAGATCAAACTATGACAGAGGCATCATTTTGCCATGTTTATTGGCTGGTAAGTGAATGAAAACAACGAATACCTTCAAAGTAATATTTTTTAGTAATGTATCCTCCAAAACAGCCTGTAATTTTCGGTTGATCTCCAAAGAGAGTTCCAATGTCAATCCACTATCAGCCGGATGGGATGTATATAGAGATGCCATGATGCCACCCCGTCTACTTAAATGGACTTTATTAAAATCAGATGCCTCTGAAGAAAGTGTGCCCGATTCTTCCCGTAAAATGTAACTCTGAATTATTCTGCAAAATAAAGCGACACTATCAATTATGTACCTGCAAAATTAAAAACATTAGAATTTGCAAGTCAACTAATCATAAGCATGAAGATGATCAGCATGAATACCTACTAATAACAGAACTATACTAGAAAATAAATGAAGTTTCCTCATTCAGATGTCTTCTTTAAAGATCCCATTTTTGTTTTAACATGGATGTTAGATTAAAGATAAACACTGCTTGTCTATTTCTTTTTTATTACTTTAAACTTAGTACTGTATTTTACTCTTTTTCTTTTAAAAGTCATAGGCTAACTTTTCCTTAAGTCTAAAATTATTTCAAAAAAAAAGTTAAAAGTCATGAGTAAAGACCACTGTGTGTGTGTGTGTGTGTGTGTGTGTGTGTACCTCTTAAATGAATACAGTATTTGTGAGAGGAATGTGGCATACAGGTCTGGAGCCTCACAGCTGGGCTTGGATCTCCAGCTCTTAGTCTGTCACTTACAGGATGAGTGGTGATTCTGGAACATTTAGTGATTTGACCTGAGTCCCAGTAACTTATCTGCCAAATTACAGAATTCATTCTCTCCTTGAACAGATGTAAGAAATCAATGAGATATTGTTAAGTCACAGGCATAGTGCCCTGTACTTAGCAGGTGCCCAATAAAATACCCCACAATGTTCTACCCAACAGGAAAGATAATCCACAAGCCTATGTATCTTTTAGAACCACAGTCATGAAAATAAAAAGCTAAGTTGAACACTATCTTTTTAAGTCCAAAATTATTTTGGTATCTTAAAAAAATTGTCTACTGAACTCTATATCACCTTAAAGGAAAGATATGCATTTTCTTTCACCTCTGTATTTCTAAACCTATAACTAATAAGTGATCATTAAAAGATTGAGAACTCAATTACTATAAGAATTATTTTTTGAAAGATAAGATCTTGACGTGATTAACTTGAAAACAGTAACTTTACCAGCTGAATAATGGTATTTCAAACAGATTATGTTACTATAATAATAATAATAATAATAATAATAATAAATACTTTGTTTTTTTCCTAATTTCTTCCACCAATTGTTTGATGTGATCCTCCATAAATTCTATCTTTTCATTTTTCCGGGCATGTGCTTTCTGCAGCCTCACTATTCTCTCAATCAACATGGCCTTGTCTACTTCTGGAAAGTTATCCACGGCTCCCGACGACCCAGTATTTTCTGGAGATCGATCTTCTGCACTGCTTCGAGCATTAATGGACCCTAACGACAAAACAAAATTTAGGCATTATACTAGCTCTAGCGTCATCTCTAATCTCATATTATTTCTTCTAGCATCATTTTCAAATATTCAATCTAACGGAGTTGGGTACAGAACACATGTCATACCTGGCCTAAGTTCTCATTTCTGAATACACTAGTGACCAGAAGTACAAATCTACTATGTCTTTCAGGAACAGGATGAGGGAGTACCAACAAGAAGAAACTTAAGAAAAAGTCAGAAATAACAAGTCTGAAGTAAGGCCAAAATTAAACCAAGAGAAAGAGAAAGATAGAGAAGACAGAATATAGCCAGTTTGGTTAAGCTCAGGAGCTGGTTTTCCTAGGTTCAAATCCCACTCCTCCACATTCTAGCTGTGTGACTTTGGACAAGTTATTTAACTCTCTGTACCTTGGTTACTTCATCTTAAAATGAGAATAATGACATCGTTTACCTCAAAGGTATATTACCCTCATTTAAATGGGTTAATATATGTGAAGTGCTTAGAACAATGCATATATGGTAAGCATTAAGTAAATATTAGCTATTATTTTTATTAACAGCTGAAAACAACCTTTGATCCTCTTTACCCTACAAAGATGTGTTTTTTTTCACCCCACTTTGTACATTTAAAACAAGTAATATATCGACTCAAAAGTCATATACTAATAAATGGCAGAGCTGGGATTTAAATACCTACATGTAATTTCAAACCCATGTTTTTTCTACTACACAGTTTTCTCACTATTGTAACAGTTGAAGACATTTTCTCGCTGAATATGCAACTCCTGGGAGGGAGTGCAGCGCAGTGGCGTGCAAGGACCCTAGAATCTAAGAGTTCAGTTGCTGTGGATTTGGGGCAAGTTATGGAAACACTCTGAATCTTAGTTTCCCCATCTGTAAAATGGGCATTAGAATACCTCACGTGACTTCTGCAGAGTAAATGATATGTTTCAAGCATTTAGTATAATTCCTAGCATTCTAAAAATGATAAATACACTGATATTTTGCTAATTATAATTTTCATAATGTTACCAATCATAATTTCATAGACGCTATTCATTTCTGCTTTAGACTACAGGCATATTTACCACGAGAAAAGCTAATAGATTAATAAATACATAAGTGTATATATATAAAAAATCTGATATATAATCATAGCCATTTCATTAGTTCTCGGATGTTAAAAGTAAAAGAGAGATCATACTATAACACATCTCTCTATATGAATGAATACAAATCTGAATTTAAAAATTGAAGGGGAACTTGTTGCACAGAATAAAGAAGCAGGTAAGAAAAAAGGAGGTAGAGAAACAGACAACATGACAAACTTGTAACCTTGGGTAATAATTAGAACTTAAACATTTAACTGGAAATATTTTTTACAATATAATTATGTATAACTATCACTTTTTAAAATTCAAAATGAAAGAAAAGCATATTAATATATTTTACAATAAAAAATGCTCTTTCTCTTCATAAGCAATCATTAACTAAAACTAGTTATTTTTACCTGATGAACTAGAACGACTTCCCATGCTGCTGACTTCTTTATCGTAGCTTCCGTTCTCAACCTGATCTAATTTTCTTCGTGCTATAGAGAAAAAAGTGAGTACTTGTGACAATTATCATGACCATTTGCCTCCACTACCTCTGATTTTAATTGTAAAATCACTTAGGCCAAAATGGCAGAGATAGCAAGGAGAATTTCTTGAATACATATTTTAGACAGGAGGGCTGTAGGTATCATTTATAAAAAATGACAACTAGAAATGTGCAGGTCAAATACAAAATATATAGAAACAACATTATGATAATTGATACCGGTATCACTAAGGTGCACTGAGCATAATAACTTTTGGAGTCTTGAAAGATGTAGAAGAGTACCAGAAATCTCTACCCCCAAATTCTCTTTAATTATATCTATAAAAACAAACTGAGTTCTTATGGAAAATATCTGAATATATTTCTATTAAGAAAATGCTAAGTCTCTTTTACTTCTATATTCATCCTATTTTGACACGAATAAAGCAGAGGGGAATAGTAGAGAATAAGAAGTCAGAATGCAAATCTTATTCATCTTTGTGTCCAAGCACAGGGCATAGATTCCCAATAACTGTATGGATTTTTAAATCAAAGAAATCTGGGTTCCAGATCTGGTTGTTAATCATTATGTTTGGTTAATCTACATCTTTCTTGGGTCTCGGTTTCCTATAAAATAAAGGGTTAGGTCTCAACAATCTCTAAGTTAGAAGTCTCCAAGTTGGGGTGCAGGTACCCTAAATGCTGCCATAGACGCTGCACAAAACAATTCACAGATGTGTAGGCAGAAAATATCAGAACTTCTAATTTATACTTATAAATCTGATCTTTTAAAATTTCTATTTTCTTATTTTTTTCTAATACACATAAAATAGAGTAATACATGTTTAAAATTTATAAAGAAATACATATAAATTAGAGAACAAATACTTAAGTACCTTTTACTAACAGAAGTATGTGATCAAAAAAGTTTAGACGCTACTGCCCTAAAGTACTTTCCCAATTCTTACATTTTGTGGTTCTGAGAATAAATGTCCTTTAACATAAAGGATGCTACACATTATTCATGTAACTGCAAGAAGTTTAGCAATTTGGTTTATGAATATTAATACATTAAAAAGAACATAAGGCTCTAATCAATGTGGTGGAACCTAATGTAAAATATATATTTCTCTATAAATTCTAATAATTAAAAGAAACAAAAAATATTCAAGCCTGAGCATGGAAGAATTTCATACCTTGCTGAAGTTGCTTGGTAAGATCCTTGACACTAGAGGCATGCTTACGTCTTTGAGTTACTAATTCATCTTTCAATTCTTCGACCTGGGTACTCAGTGCTTTAACTTCTGTTTGTTTACAGGTGAGCTCAGCTTGCAGAGTCTGGACTTCCTCTTTTCTCAATTCTTCCTCTTTCAACAATCTACTTTCCTGAATATTAAACGAGATTAAAAAAACACGAATTTTAATAGGTGACTGTATGTTTCCATTATTTCTCATGGTTTAAAGCATTCAGAATACAAGGTCCTTGATAGTAGATCCTTCTATCATCACTCCTTACTAGGTTTTGTGTACTGAGCTCCTCTAATTCTTCATGCGGTAATGCAGGGGGATACATTAAATACATCTGCCATTCTATACATGCAAAACAATATGTGACACAGGTCTCTGTATTTTTAGACCAAAGTCCCAAATTATTTTTATAAGTAACTTGAAGGTGCTCTCATAACTTGTAAATATTAAACAATTTTTAAACTACAAAAATACAAAATTTAAAATACTTTTAAAATATATATAGTATTTCCAAATAAGAATGACAAAATTCTGGTTTTCTTATTTTCAAATGTGAAATACTTCTTCATAATTAGTTTAGGGAAAATTCTATTATAAATTACGTAAGTTGAAAGAAAAAATTAACAGTTATCACAGCATTTGAAATTATAAGAGTGCCAATAAAAGAGAGTTTAGATCAACTACCATTAGGTTTATGCCATTAGAGAAATTTAATTCGTGCTTCTTGCTATGTTGCTTTAAATGTTAAATGTACATTTATACTTACCAAATTAATATTTGTCTGTTTCATTTGCTCACATTGGCTTTGTAACTGACTTTCGCTACAGGAAAGTTTATCAAATTGTGACTGTAAAGAATTGGATTCAGACTGGAGTTGTGCATTCTTACTAGTGAGCTTTTCTGTAAATAGTAGTAGCTCAGATTCTCTTTTCCTACTGCCTTCGATGTCTTTTTGTAGGTCATTAATCAAAGAATTAAGACTTTCCACATCTTCTTTCAAATTTTCAATTTCTTGTTTACCTCTAAAAAACAAAGTTTATATTTAAGAAAAAATTAAACCATTAAAAGACATTAAATTAATGGTTTGGGAATTTTCATAGAATGATATGCTTTATAAAGGTACTTTTATTCATTCATCTAAATATTTATGAATGACTAATATATACTGGGAACTAAGAACTGGGAATATAAGTGAGTGGGACCGACGGTCAGAGCTTTTAGTCAAGCAGGAAAATTATATGAGCGTGATAAAACATTTTTGATGATGAAAGCACAGAGCGAGTCACCTAACCTAGTATGATGCTTGAACTAATAGTTAGAATAAAGGTTAGCAAACTTTTCCTGTAAAAGGCCCAGATAGTAAACAATTTAGGCCTCTGGGGGATATGGCCTTTTTTGTAACTGTTCAACTCTGCCACTGCAGTGTGCGAGCAGCCACAGACAACACATAAAGGAACGAGAGTGGCTATGTTTCCTGTGTTCCACAAAAAAAGGCAGTGGGCTGGATTTGGCTTGTAGGGCATAGTTTGCTAATTCTTGACCAAAAGGAAAAGTAGGAGTGAACAAGAGAACAAAATATGTTCCAGGTGGAGGAAATAATGTGCTCAAGTTGAGAAGGGAACAAGAAAATGGCTTCCTGTCGGTCTTCACAAATAGGTGTTCAATATTGATGAAGATAAGGATAAGCACTCTATCCCTAGCATTGAATACAGAGCTTGACACTTACAAGATGATCACTCGACATTAGTTAATCAACCACTGCTGGAACACAACAGTGAAAAAGTAGAAGGCATAGAGGGCGTAGCAAGGGACAGGTCACTAATGACCTTCTCAGCCATGTTAAGGCTTCTGAACTCACCGGGCAATCTTTGAGGCAATGAGAAATCATTGAAAGGTTTTGAGATTTCCTTTTTAAAAAGCTTGTGATGCTAACCACAGTGTGGGAAACATTAAAAGTAAGCAAAAACAAACAAAAACACCAGTTTAGAAGCTGTGGCAGTTTTCCAGACTAGAGTTAATAATGGCTTGGATAATGGTAGCAGCAGCGGGAATATAAAAAGTGGACTTAAAAGACATTAAAAAGTTAGCATTAATAACACTTTGTGAGTGGTTAGATGTATGAATATAAGGAGAGAAGAGCCAAGGTGACCCCCAGGTTCCTGGGTTGGAAAACCATGTGGATGCTACACTCATCGCTCTTCTCAGGAACATCAGAGAAGCAGATTTGTGGGTGGGATAGATGAATCTGCTTTGGACTTATTAAAGTTTGATACCTGTGTTGTCTGGAGCTCAGCAAAAAGGGCTGAAGGTAATGATTTGAAGGTCCTGTGGCATACTGTAAGAATAGATAGCATCACCCAGGGTTATAATAAAATAAGAACAAAAGAGAGTTTTATGACAGAATGAGAAGGCTGCCAAGGAGACTGAGAAAAAAGAGTGACCAGCAAGTGGGGAGGAACATCAAGAGAACATGATGAAACGAAGCCAAAGGCACGGCAAGAAAGATAATAGGCTCAGTGGTATTAATGCTGAAAATTCAAGCAAGGCTTAGCCTGAAGGAGTGTCTACTAGATTTAAGAAGGCATTAGCGGTTTTTAATGGAATGTTGGGGTAGAAACCAGAATGAAGTGGAGAGAAATAGAACAAAGAAGTGAAAAAATGAGGGACAAGTATGGATGATTCTGTAAAGATGTTTGGTTGTGAAGAAAAGGAGAAAGGTAGGGCAAGGTCATAGCAGTTTTGATGTTTTTAAGATATAATAATATTTAAATGTAGAAAGAAAAAAGTCAGTAGAAAAAGAAGGGTAAGAGATAAAGGATAAAGAAGGAATAATTAACAAAGACCCTGAGAAGGCAGGAGAGCATGGAGCCCACAGCTGAATAGAGAACAATTCGATTTAGAGAGAAACAGGAACATTTCTTCCCTAATAATAGAAGAAAAAGAAAAGAATGGTTGCAAATGCAGGCCAAGTTCATGGGACTGACGGCAAGAGGTTAAGAGAACTGTCAACTCATAGCTACTATTTTTTTCTGTGAAGTAAGAGATAATTGCCTGCCAAGAGTAAATGGGGTGAGAAGAACAGAAGTGTGAAGAAAGCAGTAAGATCTGGAATAGATGCTGAGCAGATGGGAGAGAAGGCTCTAAGGACATGTGGTAGGATTAGAGGTATACTATTATTCCCATTTGAGGTTGCTAACCATGAATTGATAGCAGCATCACTCTGGATGATGGTGATGATTTCTTTAGCCTGGGTATCAGTGGGGTATGAAAAGTATTTGGATTCAACCTGAATCCATGCTCTTCTAAGTAATGTCATGAGCAGAATTTAGCTAAATGGTTTTATAAGAAGCCAAGAAATAATTTCAGCTCCTGACCTCAAGCAACATATATGCAAAGATATAATACATATCTACCTTTTAGAAGAAAAACTAAGTACTGTGCAAAAGTTAACAGAATTTGAAAGCCAAGGAATGGATAAGGAAACTAAAATCCATTCTGTCTTATAAACTGCTACTGTCAATGTTTAGGGAATATAAACTTTGATTTTTAGAAGCCATAATGGGAACTTTAAAGAAAATCCAAAAAAGTTCTAATGAAGACAAGAATTTAAATTGTGTAGCTAGTAAAACTATAAAATTATTCCGTTTAATGAAATAATTGCATTTAAAAATAGAACCCTGAGTTAGAATTAAAAAACCTGTTGATTAGCATAAACAGAAGTTGCTCATTTTATACCTTTGATGCTGCTCCTGTATCTGATCCACGATTTTCACTTTGTCCAATAAATTCTGAATTTCAGCTTTTTGGCGATTAATAATTTCCTTATATTTTGATAATTCATCTTCTGTTCTTAATCGCTCATCTTCTAGACATTTCACCTATTACATAATCATAACCAAGTTAAACTACAAACAATATTTTCTTGTTCCTTAATAACTATTTCAGATAGTGGTTATATGCTAAGAATCTAAGCTTAATTCTAAAGCAGTATTAATTAATGTGAAGAAAACATAATGAGAAGTTAACGGTCCTGGGTTTCAGTCTCTGATTTCTACTCATTTAGGCATGGAAGTTTTAGTAAGTCACTTAATTTTTGCTGAATCTCCATTGCCTTACCTGAAAAGAGGATATACCTTCCTATCTACCTCAAAGAACTGTCATGGAGAACAAATAGAAGGATATGTGAAAAAAACTTTAAAAATTATTAAGTGATTGCAAATTCAAGATGGTTACATAAAAGCCTGTTTATAAATAAATGAATGATATACAATAATAAGATGTTTTACAATCATATTAAAAGGAATACTATTCTTACAAAAAAGGCAATAAACACTGGTAAGAATAGCTAGTTAGAAATTAAAACTGTATACAAGACTATTAAGTATACCCAGAAGAAATATAAAGTCTTTCTGTTATTTTCTTATACTCACAGTTCTTAAGTCAAATTAATCTTACCAATTAATTTGACAATAAGTGCCTTTGGATCAGCGGCCCAAGGATAAGTTATAGATACAGCGAATGTGTAATAAAACGGGATTGTTTGGCAAATACTTCAAAGGGACCGAAGTGGGAGACATTTTCATTTCAACAATAGTTAATTTTATTGCTAATGAACTGATATTATACTCATGAGTTCTTTTACTTTGGAAAGCAAATAGTAAATAATAAATATCCTTTCCCCAACATTTCAAAAATCAGAATGAGTCCAAAATTAAAAATATTTATCCTTCCTCTTGAGTCATGACTAAAAATTTAATTACCTTTGTCCTCAGGGTTCGTAGCTCATCCATGCCCTCCTTAAATGTCCTCTTCAGATCTTCTAGTTCCTTTATTTTGGCATGATGCATCTTTTAAAAAGTTTAAAAGAAACCATAAATCATTATGTACTAAACTATATCTCAAATTTATTGCCAGCTCCTCCCAAAAGGTCTTAAAAGTAGATGACAATAAATACTTGGCATTTCTCTCCTTTTGTATTTATTACACAATATATATTATCTAGGGTATACATAAAACAAAACTACTCACTTCTAGCTGGTCAGATTTTTCTTGCATTTGTTTTTCAAGTTCTCCTTTAGTGACTCTAAGCTTGGCATCAAGCTCATTTGATTTAATTTCTTCTGACTCCTAATAGAAAGGAAATGAAAAAGGTATGAGTTAATTCTTAAAGTTTTATACTTTGAAAAGTGAAGAAGGCTTTGGCAATTAAGCTTACTAATTGAGAAATACAAAGCTTATGTATTTAAAAATGATGACTGCACTGAAATATTTAAAATGTCAATTTTGCATGAACAAGAATAGCATACTTAAGATATATAACATAATAAAGAGTGGTTTTCTTTTTAAGTTATACATTTCCTTGTACTCTTCATTCTTCTGGCATTTTCTAGTGTTTTTATTTGGTTAAAAACTTTCTAATAACTTCTCTACTTAAGCTACAAGTGTTTTAACATAAGGAATAGCCTGTATTTTATTTAACTGCCCTACCAAATACATTATACGCTTCAAATGTTACAGATACAAAAAGTTAACAAAAAAAAAGAGTACTGATATTTGGCATAATTTGCTACTAATCTACCTGAAAAGTTAGGCATACCTGGTATGTTTTTATCATATCCTGACAATTTTTTCGTATCTGGTCTGCTTCTTCCTTTGCTTGAGTTAACTTTGTTGTTGTCTCTTTGAGTTTATCTTTGGTTTCCTGCATTGACAAAAAGACAGTGACACACTTTGGCACAACGATGTGATGAATGGTAAGAACAATGACCAGAGAATGGAAAGTTCTTGTCTCAGCACTGCCACTGAGGGGTCGAATAACTGAAACCCATTAAATAAAGTTAAGTTTGATAGGGTTTTTCAGCAAATCATGTGAATTTACTAACTAATCTGATATGACAAGAAGAGCAAATACTAAATAGTTCTTTGCACACACACATAAAAGACAATTCTTTGGTTTATGGCCATGATATCTAGTCAAAAACTGCTTTTATAGATTCATTCTGCAATTTGGTTTCTGTTCCAAACCACTCTAAAACAGCAATTCTGAAGGTTTACAGGGATTACTCTCTCAGCAAATTCAATGACTTTCATTTTCTCATCCCTTATTCTTGACTTTGCTCCAGTTCTGACCTCTCCTGACCCTGAATATCCTTCCTGTTTCCATTACAACACAGTATACTCCTGTTTTGTCCCTTTTTGTTGTTGCTTTGTCTCCTTGACTGGATTTTTACTTCCTGTGGTGTTTTCCAAGATACAGCCCTGTCCTGCGGCTCTTTCTCCAAATTCCTTCAGTGTACCATCCAGTCCCATGGTTTTGGCTAATATGTGGATTTCAAATGAGAATCATCTCCTCCAAGTAGCTTCCCTTCAGAAACGGGTAAATGCTGCTATTCTGCCTTCCCATCGATAGAATCCATGGCATTCGTAGATTATAACAACTGACACAATGGGCTGTACGTGTCTTCTCCGATTGAGGATACAGCTTCTCGGCAGCACCTAGCTCAGTACTTACCACATATTAATGCTTCAAGTTGTATCTGCTGAATTAATAAAGGAATACCTAATATAAACCTTCTGCTCTAGTTAGGGTGGTCTTCCCAAATAGCAAATACTCATTTCACTTTTTTCTTGTTGTTCCTCCACTTGGAATGCCTTTCCCTTCATCTCTGAACCTTTTAAACTTCATCAATCCTTCACACACTGCTTCTTGTATATCATTGTTTTTGTATAAATATACCATACAATTAAGCTCTGAATTATGTACTTTCAGCTGCTGGTCTTTTAATAATAATTTGACTTATATAAAAACTCAGTATCACTTTTAAAATATAAACATTTGGAGACTTTTTCAAATACTGTTCTTTTTTTTTTTTAATATTTAGAATATTACTTCTACAAGAGGACAGAGAGGAACTTTGTTTTTTGTTTTTTTTTTCCCCTCAAATTCTATATCATCAACTGAATCTGGCACATAGTAGCTACTCACTTAATTCACTCAAAAATTAGCAATTGAGAGATTCCTATATGCCAAAAATATTTATTAAATAATTGAATAAAAAAAAAGTAAGAATCACATTAAATGTGTTTTGGTCAAGGTATTAACTGTTTCATTCATTCAATATTCACTGAGCACCTACTATGTACCAGGCACATAAGTAAAAATATGTTATATTATATATAACATATATATATAGTATGTCATATATTATATTATATAGCGACAAGTACTAAGGAGAGAAAATAAAGACACGAGAAAGTTTGGAGGAGGTGATGAAAATTCAGAAAGAGCGGCCTGAGAAAGTCCCATTGAGAAGGTGATAGATGAGTAAAGACTCGAAAGGACTGAGCAAGATTTGCTAAGGGACTGGATATGATGACTGAGAAAACTCAAGAATAAATCTAAAGGTTTTGGCCTGAGCAACTAAAAGGATGGACTGCCATTTGTTGAGATGGGAAAGCAAGGTAGGGAAGGGGCATGTTATCCACCTAATTTAAACTTGTTGAGTTTAAGATGCCGATGAACCATCCAAGATGTCAGATGTCAAGTAGCTACTTTAATATATAAACATGGAATTCTGAGTAAAAGTTCTAAATCTGGGAGTCACTAGCATACAGTTTTCTATTGCTATGTTTTCATATATGTTTTTCAAGTTCACTAGTCTTGTCTTCGAGAGTGTCAAATCTGTTCATTCCATCAGTGTATTTTCTGTCTCAGACGTTATATCAGTTTGGCCTTTTTAAATATCTCCCATGTCTCTCCTTAACATACTTATACTTTTATCTATCTTCCCAAATATAGGGCATATGTGTGTGTGTGTATAAACTTTTTAATATCCTTATCTACTAATTCATCCATGTGATTTCTGGCTTTATTTCTATTGATTGAGTCTATACTTCCCTGCTTTTCGTGTCAGGTAATTTTTTATTGGATACTAGATATTGTGAATTTTATGTTCTTAAATCTTGGAGATATTTGTACTCACTTAAATATTTTTGGGCTTTGTTCTGGGGCATAGTTAAGTTATTCAAAACAATGTGATTTGAGGCTTTTTTCTACGGCTTTATTAGGTGGGTTCATAACAGACTTTAGTCTAAGGCTTAAGAGTCCCCAGTGCTGAATCAACACCCTTCTGAGGACCACTAGATGCCCTGTGTTGAGGACTTTCCTTTGGCTGATGGAAACATGAACAATTCTTAGCTGTGTGTAAGCTGCTTTAGAAACTGCTGTCTCTACTCCTTTCTGTTCTTTCTCCATCTCTGTAGTGTTCTCACACACATATAATGATCAGCAGTGAGCTGAAGAACTGAGAGGAATACAATGCAGATCTCCATACCTTTCTCTTCTCTGGTGCTCTGCACTGGTCCCCATACATCAAACTCTGTCTCCTCAACTCAGGAAGACTGTTGGGCTCTGTTTGGGTTCCTCTCCTGAGAACTCCAGGTATTACATCTCGTTTATTTCCCTTCTCTCAGAGATCACTGTCCTATGCTGCCTGTGTTATCCCAGGTCTAAGATTCTTTGTTTCATATATTTTGTTCTTTATTTTTAAGGTGGGCGAGACCTTGGACCCTGTTACTCCGTAATGCAATAGAATATAGTTACAGAATAGAAGAGTTATAGAAAAGAACACAGAATATAGTTTTACTAAGTGAGATAACAGCAAAGCTAATTAAAAGTGAGCCTGGGTTTCTAATTAGTGAACCTTATGAGTAAATAAACCACTTAAGAATGAGGCTATCATTGACAAATGATAATCTGGGAGAAGAGCATAGTAAAGTAAGTGGTGGAGTCTTGCCGAAGGGCTGCATCGTAAAATATACCATCCCCTAGTCGCACATTAGGTCTGCAGTATATTACAGTCTGGTACTTCCTGCTGCTCTAGACTCTGTCTTGACACCCAAGACTCCACTACTTTAATTTTCTCTGAAGCAAAAATGTCTGGCAAGTACCCAGCACAGTCAAACCATGTTCTATAAAGATCTACTGCCACCTCCACCAGCCATATCTATGCTCCAGTGAGATTATATTATCCTACAGTTTTCTCAGATAATACTCTACACAAATATCCAAAAGTTATTAACAGTTTTACTGACTTTATTATTTTTCCCCCCTCTTTAATCCCCCCGCATCGCTTCTGCCCTTGACCTATGGATGTTGCTGTTTCCCCTTAAGAACTGGATCTCTGAAGGTGCGGCATCTCCTCCCACAAGTTTGCGGGATGCACCCGGGGCCTGGCCCACCAGGACCTGGCCCCCGCAGCGTATTCAGGGGGCCTGGCATACCGGGGTATGGTCCATGGCTCCACTTGGGGCGTGAACCCAGGACCTTCTGCGTGTAAAGCAGACGTGCTAACCACTACACTATGGAGCCACCCGCTTCTATCAACTTTAGAATTATTTAGTGAGATAACTCATGATTATGGTTTTGAACAATATCATTAAGCCTATTTTTGAAAACTTGGAAATTACTGCCGTAACAGTGTTCTTTTATCTGTCATATTTTAGAGTTGTTCTTTTATTTCACATTCTGTCATCTTCGGATTTTTATTACCTGTAATACTACTTCAGTTAGTGCTTAAAATTATGGCATCAGGAATCAGCCTTTATAATCATTCTTCATTATAGTAAGTTTTTGGTAAAATGATATTCATAAGTAGGCACAATACCAATGGAATTATATTCATAATACACATTTAACTTATTCTAAAAATCTTTATATTACCTTTGTATTTAAATAAGAATTTATATTTCTTGATTAGAAGACTCCTAGCATCAGTGGTATTTTAAAAATTTCCCAGAGTATACTTTCAATTTTTATAACCTATAGATTCTCCTCTTCCTCTCAAATTTCTGACAATGTTTAATATAAAGTAATACCAAAAAATGCTTAAAGAACAAAATCAATTTGGAGGTTGTAAACAATGAATGATAAAATTTAACATTCTACCCAATTTAATATGTAAATTATATGAGAAAATATCTTTTCATAATCACCAAATATTCAGGCCCAATCTATCGTATAGGAGTCACTAAATTAAGTTTTATGCCTCATTAACTAGTACTTCATTTGCTCTTAAAAATGATTCTAATAACTTTCCATTGCATTATATTACTCACCTTGTGTGAATCCATTTCTGCTTTTAATTTGTTTTGTGCCCATTTTACTTTAATGATGTGAGAGCTGATATCTTCCTTTAATTTGTCTATTTCTTTGATGAGTCTAGAAGTTTCACCTTCCTAAAATAATATCACTAGGTCACATTTTTTATTCGACAATCAACCAAATATTTGTGTATCTTTTATACTTTCTCAAAATAATTAATGCAATAACACTATAATTCAGAAGCTGGCACATTATGGACTATGAGCTATAAAACTGATTTAAAGGGCATATAATAAGAGCAGAGTAAAATCCTATATCCAATTAACAAACATAATTAACATATATATATTTTAACCAACTAGGTATGTTACAAGTACAAGCATATCTTTAAGATTCTTCTTAACCAGCTGGCTTTAAGATAAAATACGAAATTAAACTGATTTTTGCCAGAATTCCTGAGAACAATGACAACATTCCTGATCTAAAAGTTAATTAATAACAAATAACATTCATCATCAAGAAATGCTAATCTACTGGAAACAAGACCATGTCATGAGGCTGCAACTTAATGCAAGGGCTCTGAATAGCTCAGTAATGGAATCTCCTTAGACAGCATCTAAGAACATGCTTTTTTCCAAAAAAAAAAATATAAATTCTATTCTATGATGAGTGTTACATTAAGATTCTGATTAACTTATTAAACTATGCACGTTTTGACACTACTAAGTATATATTTTGCCAAAATAAATTCTTTTGAGCACAAACTCATTTCTTCAACATAGACTTAATAAAAAAGCTTTTTAAAAGATCTATCAAGAAAAAGTTATCTCATAAACAACATGTGTCAATTTCTCATCTTTTCCCAGCAAACATTTTTTGTAGACAAGTAACAAGAAACCAGAATTACTAAAGCACACATATTCTAAGAAGGTAAACTAAACAACTTTATGTTTAATAGCGGTTTACTCACATTAAGTTATGACTGATTAAACAAGAAAAAGCAAACAATAAATTTCAAATAAGGTACAATAGCACAAATTCTACCTTTGTTTCGTAGAGCTGGTGCAATCGTCCTTTCTCCTGAGAAAGCTGCTTAATTTTGTTAGTGTTTTTCTCAGATTCTTTATTTGCATCTCTAAGTTTTCTCTCAAGTATCTCTTTCTCCTTTCGAAGGTCTAAAGATTCCTTCTCACCTCTTACATACTTCATTACCATTGCTTCTTTTTCTTGGCGAGCCTCTTCACATTTCTTGTTGGCCTTTGAAAAAATAGCTAGCATTAATGAAAAATATTTTTCAAATAAAAATAAAAATAAGTGTGATTTTTCTGTGATATTACCGATGTATTTTTTGGTCTTTGAACATTCCCAGGACCTGTGTCATGAAATTTTAAAAAGGAAAGGAAAAAGTCATAATTGTAGAGAAACAATACAATAAACAAATTATTATCACTAACATTTACTTTTACCTTTTCCTATTCCTTTTACTTTGGCTGATATGGTTGCTATTTTCTGTTTACTCCTCCAGATCCACTTTCCCACTATTTCCCATCCACCCTGTGCTCCAGAGAGATGACCTTCAGATACTATATCAATAAGTTTCCTTGCCTTCATACTTGCAGTTGAGTTCAACCAACAGGAGGCACTAGCCAAGAGATCAGGAGCATAGGCAGAGAGTGAGATCTGGCTCCTCCAGAGTCACCACAAGTTGGCCAAAGGCCACTGCTCCTGTCAGCTGTCCTCTTTATACAACTACCTTCTCTGAGTTGTACTCCCTGTGCCCGCTCTCCTATTCATTTAGCCCAAAGAGTGATAATGGCTCCCCCAGCAGCCCCAGGATCCTTCGTTTTCCCTTGCTGGGCAACCTAAACCTTGCCCGTACCATTGTAAAGAGTGCTTCTATTAAGTCCTCCTCAAATCACTTTCTGTTCTCTGCCAGGACCCTTACTACATGGCTAACAATTTCTAAAATCTATAACCTTAGCTCCCTTGCAAAAAGTAACAATATACTAATAAATAATCATTTGATTTCCTAAATATGAAAAGCTTTCTAAAGCATTTTGCACTTAGCAAGAAATATCGAATTAGATTAAGTGTGACATCTCTATAATCATTTAAAATTCCTTATTCGTGTAAACTGGTACTCCACAGTCTGAAATTTTATACATTAAAAACTTCTCCACATAGCTTTTCATTTAAGTAAATTCACGGTTTGCAAATATGACGGAGCACATATTTATTTTATAGAAGATGGAACCTCAAGCTTTAGGGATTTTCAATCGCATCTAGTGATAAACGCCAACTGATACTATAACTGAATTGAAGAAGGTACAATGTCTGGAGAATATAGGAAAAGTTCCTATGCTCTGATGAAAAGTGACTGAAGAGTTTCATGAAGTTCTGGTAGAGCTGATAAGCACATTTAATAAACACTCGAAATACTATACATATATGTGTAAGAACTTTTTTAATCATCCAATTGGGATTTTTTTCCTCCCACTGAAATAGCCTAATTTTCAAGAGAAATTAAGGAATAGGGATTTCAGAGATTTGACAAGGTGCTGTGGACAAAACTTGAGAAAACTGTGCTGAAATTAGCTAACAGAATTAGATTCGTAGATGACTGAGTAACTGTACTTAGAAAAAGTCTATTAATAGTAATGTCAACTTTAAAAGCAGTTCTCTCACGATAACTTAATGCTCAGGTAATGTATTAGGTTTGAGAAATACAAAGAAAAATAAATCATGGCTTCTGTCCTGGAAGAGCTCTCTACCTAGTAAGAACGACAGATATACAAATGTTATAATACAATATAATTTCTAGTGGATGAATGTACAAAGGTCTTTGAAAACACAAAAATAGTAACTTTCCCTGAGAGGAGTTGGCATAAAGGGTGAAAGATGGTATACTTTAAAACTATGTGCTATCTATACTTGAGCTAGACATTGAAGTTTAAGTAGGATTCAACAGAATAGGAGTAGTTAGTCAAGGAAAGGAATTCAAAGTAGAGTGATTATCCTGTGTGAATGCTTAAAAGTATAAAATAGCGTGATATATTTAGAGGCTATCCAGTCATTTTGTAGGGTTTAAATTTGACCTGCAGGTTAGAGTGGGAAGGAAGTAGTTATAAAACAAAGAGAGGTAGAGACTAGATTGAAAGGTAGAAGGGCTTCCCTTGTCATGCTAATGATCTGAAATTTTATCCTATAGGCAATGGGAAACCAAAGAAAGATTTATAAACCAGAAGCTTTTATTAAATATGTGTTTTAATAAGATACTGGTGGCAGCATGGATGCTTCATTGAAGTTGAGAAACAAGAAGCAGAAAAAACAAAACAAAACAGGAAAAAAGACCATTCTAATAGTTAAGGGAAAATAGATGAGCTTCTTGAAAACAGCAGGGAACGTGCACCAGAATGTCCTATTACTCAAGAGTCATCTGTGGATAAGTTGTAAAGGAATAAACTGGGGTGCTAAAAGTTCACATTTCCAGGTCCTAATCCAGATAATGGCAGTACCTACTTCATTATTGGGACTATTAAACAAGTTAACATGGTAACTCCTATTAAAGCTTCTATAGAAAGTCAGTCCACTTATAAGCACAAATAAAGGAAGAGGAGCCAGTAAGTCTTTGGACTTGAACAGTTTCAGATGTTTATTTTTGACTTGGATGAAGTTAAAGTATGAATAAGATAATCAATGAGATTCAATAACCAGCTAAAATGATAAGGTACATGAAGTAGAGGGAAAAATTTATAAAAGAAATATGTACAGTAAAATTCCAATCAAGTAGGGGGAAAAATATATGAATATGTACACATAAGCATGTGTGACTGATATATGCATATGTGGTAAGATACAAAACCAAAATATCGATAATTAGCAATGGAAAAAGGAATGTGATGTAGAGGGATTAGGGTCAGGAAGGGAGAAGTACAGATATGTGGACTTTCATTTTTTTACTCTATATATTTCCTTAATTTATTATATTATTTTTTGTAGGTAGCACATATTTACATTTGCTTTAGTATTTTTAAAAAGGTTAATTTTTATATAAATAAAATTGTCTATTCCTAATACATCGCTGATGTCCAAAATCAAAGAGAATTAGTTTACTTTAATAAAAAAGAGTCCTCAGAAAGTTAACGATGATGACTTGAAAAATACCTGTTCCATCCGATGGGCCACCTCTTTGTGTAATTGCTGAATTGCATTTTTTGCTGCAGTGTCTTGAGCTATTAGTGTATCTTTGGAAGCTTTAACTTCTTTATTAAGTTCCTCTATTCTTGATTCTAACTGTAAAGAAAATTATTTCCAGATTATTTTTATAGCTATACCAAACAGACCACCGATACTTCAATTAAACAATGGAAATGAACATAAGGAATATAATGAATATACTTCAACCATAGAAATCAAAAGTAAATGATAGCAATGTTTCTGTATCTCATTAGAATTAAGTTAGTATAAATCTAAAGCAGATTCTGATAAGATGGATGGTTAAGTTCTAGAGTAATTACTAAGAAAGTAACTCAAAATAATACAGTGAAAATATCATGAAAAAAATTAAATGTTACATATTCAGTTAATGCAAAAGAAAAGCAGTAAAGGAGGAACAGCTGAACAAAATAGACATGAGACATATTAAAAAATGGTAGACATAAATCCAACTATCAATAAAAACACTAAATGAGAAACTAAATAATCATATCTAAAGGCAGAGACTGTCAGACTGGAATAAAAATCAAGGTTCAACGCTATGCTGTCTACAGGAGATGCTTTAGATTTAAAGATATAAATAAACTGAAAGCAAAAGGATGGGAAAAAATATATCATGCAAATCATAAGAAAGTAGCAGTGGCTATACAGATATTAGACAAAATAGGTTAAAATAAAAAAAAGTTACTAGAGATAAAATCTGAGGGACATTTCATAATGATAAAAGATCAATCCAGCAGAAAGATATGACAATTATAAATATACATGCACCTAGTAACATAGCACCAACATACATGAAGCAAAAACTGACTGAAATGAAGGAGGAAATATATAATTCAATAATAGTTGGATACTTCAATACCTCACTTCCAATAACAAATCTAGACAAAAGGTTAACAAGGAAATAGAAGATCTGAATAAAACTATGAAATAACTAAATCAAACATATCTATCTATACAACATTCCACCGAGCAACAGCAGAATATAGTTTCATGAGGTGCACACAGAATATTCTCTGGGATAGAATAAGCTAGGTCATAAGTCAAATCTCGATAAATTTAAATTATTGAAATCATATATCTTTTCCAACCATAACAGAATAAATTAGAACTCAATAACAGAGAAAGAAATTTGGAAAAATTCACAAATATATAAAAATTAACCAAAATAACCAATGGGAGAAATCACAAGGGAAATTAGAAAATACTAGGTAATGAATGATAATAAAGACACAACATACTAAAATATAGGAACATCTAAAGCAGTGCTCAGAGGGAAACTGATAGTTATAAACACTTATCTGAAAAAATAAGATAGATCTAAAAAAATATAACCTAAACTTCATCTTAAGACACTGGAAAAAGAAGAGCAAAAGAAGCCTAAAGCCAATAAGAATTAATAATGATTAGAGAGAAAATTAATGAAACAGATAATAGAAAAATACAGAAAAATCAACAAAACAAAAAATAACTTTCTGAAAAAAATCAACAGAATTGACAAACCTTTAGCTAGACTGATCACTAGAATCTAAATGAAAGAGAGGCATAGAGTTTACAGAAATAAAAAGAATTATAAATATTATGAACAATTTAACTTAGATGAAATTAACAATTTCTAGTAAAACTGACTAGAGTAGAAAATCTGAATAGACCTATAGTAAGTAAAGATATTGAATTAGTAATCAAAAAATAGAAAACTTACACACAAAGAAAAATTCAGGTCCAAGGAACAATACAGGCAAATTCTACCAAACATTTAAATACCATTCTTCACAAACTCTTCCCCTCAAAAAGAAGAAACATTTCTCAACTCATTCTGTTAGGTCAGTACTACCCTGACACCAAAACCAGACAAAGACATCACAAGAAAAGAAAGCTGCAAGACCACGATTTCTTATGACTATAGATGGAAAAATTATCAACAAACCAATCCTGCAATATATAAAAAGATTTATGCACCATGACCAAAAGGGATTTTATACTTATAAGGTTAAGCTGGCTTAATATCCAAAAATCAATTAATTTAATATACCATATCGATAGAGCAAAAACTACATGACCATCTCAGTAGATGCATAAAAAACATTTGATAAAATTCAACACTCTTTTGAATAAAAACACTCAACAAATTACAAATAAAAAAGGAACTTCTTCAACCTGATAAAGAGCATCGGTGAAAAACCCACAGCTACTATAGTATTTTAATGGTGGAAAACTGAATACTTTCTCTCTAAGATTAGAAATAACAATAACCACTCTTGCCACCTCTATTTGACATGGTATTGAAGGGCCCAGCCAGAGAGCAACCAGGTAGGAAATGAAATAAAAAGCACCCAGATCAGAAAGAAAAATGTAAAACTCTCTATTGGCAAGATGACATGATCTTGTAAATAAAAAATCCTAAGAAATTCACGCAAAAAATTTTAAATAAACGAATTTAGTAAAGTTACAAAATATAATAAAATCAATTGTTCTTGTACACTTACATCAACAATCTGAAAATGACATTAAGAAAACAATTATTTTATAATAGCATCAAAAAGAATAAATTATCTAAGAATAAACTTAACAAAAGTGCAAAATCTACACTCTTAAAACTCCAAAAGACTGTTGAAAGAAATTAAAGATCTAAATAAATAGAAAGACAACCCAAGTTTGTAAATGGAAAGACTTGCTATTTTTAAGATGGTAATAATACTAACCTAATGAATCTATAGATTCAATATAATCTGTGACAAAAACCCAGTTGGCTTCACTGTAAAATGCAAGCTAATAATAAAATTCATATGAAAATACAAGGAACTGAGACTAGCCAATCTTGAAAAACAAAATGTGAGGAGTCACTTCCCAATTTCAAAAATTACTGCAGAACAACAGGAATCAGGACAGTGTGGAACTGGCATAATGACAGACATAGAAATCAACGAAACAGAACTGAGAGTCTAGAAATAAACCCATATATCAACTGATTTTCAAAAACAATACTAAGACCATTCAACAGAGGAAGAACAGTCTTTTTAATAAATGGTTCTGGGACAACTGGATAACCATATACAGAAGAATGAAATTGGAACCTTATATCATACTATATACAAAAATTAACTCAAATTGAGACTAAAATATAAAGCCAAATGATAAAACTCTTAGAGGAAAACATAGGGATAAAACTTCACGATCTTGGATTTGGCAATGGAGTCTTGCATATAACACCAATTGCACAAGCAATAAAAGAAAAAATAGATAAATTAGATATCATCAAAATTTAAAACTGTGCTTCAAAGTACACTATCAAGAAAACACAATCCACGGAATGGTAAAACATATTTGCAAATCATATATCTGATAAAGGTTTATAGTTAAGAATATAAAAATAACTATCACAACTCAACAATTAAAAAAAATCTAATTTCTGGATAAATATCTATCTAAGATATACAAATGGCCAATAAGCACAGGAAAAGATGTTCGACTTCATTGGTCATTAAGAAAATGCAAATCAAAACCATGACATACCACTTCATACCCATTAGGATGGCTATAATCAAGAAGTCCAATAATAAAAAGTGTTGGACTAGGGTGTGGAGAAATTGGAACCCTCATACACTGCTGGTGGAAATATAAAGCGGTGCAGCCACTTTAGCTCTTCAAAAAGTTAAAACAGAATTATCATTTGACTCAACAATTCTACTCCTAGGTATACTCCCAAAGAAATGAAAGCATATGTCCACACAAAAACTTGTACATGAATGTTCATAGCAGCATTATTAATAGCTACATGGTGGAAACAACCCCAGTATCCATCAACTGAGGAAAGAATAAACAAAATGTTGCATATCTATACAATGGAATATTATTTAGACTTTAAAAGAAATGAAATACTGATACATCCTACAACAAAAATGAATCTTAAAAATACGCTAAATGCAAAGAAGCCTGACACAAAAAGGCCACATATTACATGATTTCATTTATAAAAAATGTTCAGAATAGGCAGATAGATAGAGACCGAAAGTAGATAAGTTAGTTGTTCCCTAGGGCTGAAGGGAAGAAGAGGAGAGGGTTGGAGAGAAATGAGAAGTGACTACTAATGGGTTCAGGCTTTCTTTTTGGGGGATAAAATATCCTAAAATTGTAATAAACATTACACAACTAAATACCATTGAATTGGACATTCGAAATGAGATGAATTATATGGTATATGAATATCTCAACAAAGCTGTAAAAAAATCCCTAAATGTTAGCTTATAGTACACGTGTACTAATTTTCCTTATGACAAAATTATCTAGAGCAACACTGTCCAATTGAAATACGAGTCACATGGATAATTTAAATGTTCTGGTAGCCACATTTTAAAAGGCACAAATAAATATGAAATGTTTTATTAAACCCAATATATTAAAAATACCACTTCGATACACAATCAACATAAAAAGTGGAGCTGTTTTACTTTTTTTGGTAATAAGTCTTCAAAATTAAGTGTGCATTTTATACTTACAGCACCTTATAATTTGGACTAGACACCTTTCGAGTGCTCAATAGCTATATGTGGCTAGTGGCTGTCATATTAAATGGTGCAGATTTGGAGATAAAATTAAAGAAGAAAATCCTGCTATACTGGCTAGCAAAAGAAAGATGAATCCAATTTTCTCTTTTAAAAAGACATAACCACTGACAAGCCTGTGAAAAGAACAGCTCTTAGTCTCTCCCATCTATTCAGTTTGAAGTGGCTGATCACTAGCAGTGATACGCCTACTGAAATACAGATTCAGCCTATTATTAAGGTTTTCTCACACTTTAAAATTCTAAGTTTTGTTTATATGTATGTGGTGGCCCTATAGCACATAACAATCAGGAATAAATATGTAAAATTTTACAAATAGTCACTTTCCAACTATGTAAAGGTGCATTAAGTATAAACATACCAAGGCATGAGCAGGCGAAACTTGGTCTAATTTTTTATTATAGATTACTTACTGTTTACTGTTATTTTCATTATATAGCTTTCTGTGAAAGATACCAGTCTGAATATTCACTTTATTGATCCATGTATCACAGTGGGAGGGGAGGGGAAGAGAGAAAAGGCTAGGGAAGCCACCTAGCCAGATAATCTGAAATAGGAGAGCCAGTCTCCCCAGTATAGTTCACAAAGTACTATATTGGAATCATATTAAACTATAAGCTTAAAAATATTCTGACAGTTATAAATATTCTGATGTTTGTTTCTGACTTAAATGGGTAAAAAGGTCTATTTTACTGCCAAATCAAATTGTATTTTCTTCTCAGATTTGTTACATACAGAATATAGTCACATATAGCATATAAAAATGTAAATTTACATAAAAGAAAAAATCAGGCTACAATTCCCACTTCATAAGAGAATGCTTTATATACCAAGCAATCCTCTGCATTTAAAATATAATTTAACTTACAGAACTTCAACTTATATAAAAATTTTCAAGAATGTATTTATTTTATAAAATATAGTCCTTTTTTAAATTAAAAAAGATTTTTCAATTACAGTTGACATACAATATTATATTAGTTTCAGGTATACAACATGGTGATTAGACATTTATATAACTTATGAAATGATCACCTCGATAAGTCTAGTACCCAACTGACACCATATTCAGTTATTACAGTATTAATGGCTATATTCTCTTTGCTGTATCTTACATCCCCATGACTGTTTTATAACTGGCACCTCTTAATCTCTTTACCTATTTCACTCATCTATCCAACCCCGCTCCCATCTGGCAACCTGAAATACAGTTTTTAAAAAGACTGTCTTTTTTACCTGTTTAATTGTGTTCATATGCTGCTTTTCCGTTTCTGTTCTTTTTTTTAGTTCTTCTCTTAAATTGTCTTTTTCTGAACAAATGTCTAAGATGAGCTCCTGATGCTTTTTATTTTCTTTAATTAACCTAAATATACAAAGGGCAGTATAAGTAAAACAATTTTAAAAAGAGATGTGGAATATAATGTTTGCAGATTAGATTATAGATATTTATGATTAATAAATTCACATTCCTAAGTAATCCTTTTGTAATGATACATTCTACTTTGCAATACATTCTTCTGCCAGTCTAAGTATTAACTTTTTTTGACAAATTTGTATATTTCAAATCAAGTGAAATATAATCGGGTTAAAAAAACCATACTCTTTTATGTCTTTGGGCATCTCAGTTATGCACTTCATCCCTTCAGCACTTGAATCCCTTCAGATCAGTTAGTAGTTCTCAACCAGGGGCAATTCTACTCCTCCAGGCATTTGTCTGGATACATTTCTGGTTGCCACAAAAGGGGTGGGCGTTACTACTGGCCTCTTGTGGGTGCAGGCCAGGAATGCTACTAAACATCCTTCAACAGATAGGACAGCACACCAACAACAAAGAATGACCTGCTCCCACATGCCAATAGTGCTGAGGTTAAGAAATCCTGCTTTAGATTTTAAGGATATTTAAATGATATTCTAATAGAGAAGAGTAGCCAATGCAAAATAAAAGTTTAAACAGAAGTTTCATTTTCAGTACTCTAGAAAAATATAAACAAAATCTTAAAAATTACCTGCAAAGTACTTAGAACTATAAGATACCTAAGAAGGTTAACAGCTGATATTTTAAGATTAACAGCTATTACTTAACATTCATTGCACAATTACTACTTGCTAAGTTTAAGTGCATTATTTCATTTAACATTCAAGTCTATGAAATTAATATCTATGAATTATTACGTTTTGTGAATAAAAAAACTGAAGCCTAGAATTTGTTCTAGGTCATTCAGTTAGTAAGTGGATGAACTGAGATTTAGACCCAAGTCTACTTCCATAGCGCAGGTTTTTCCATTTTCTACTTTGAAGATCTCTCATTCACTCAGCAAATGCTTCCTGGGTACCTAATGCTCTGTGTTAAGAATACATCAGCAAACTGTCCCTGCCCACATGGAGCTTACATTCTAAGGGAGAATAATAAAATAAACAACTAGATACATAATAAAATGTCAGGTAGTAAGTCCTGCAAATATCTAGGAAAGCAAGTTATTCAAACCTTTTTTGTCACAGTGGTTTAACTTTGACTACTTATATGATTAAGGTGTATACTCAGTATGTTGCAGAAACACAAGAATTCTGGGTATAGTTCATAAGTAAACAATTTAGGGAAGAAGAATAGCAAGCCCTCAAATTGTCATTATTACATGCCAAACGCACATCCTATAGACGAGCTGTTCTTAATTAACAATTCTGGTTGGGACCTTGGACAATAATATTGCTATTACAAAATAGGAGAATTGATGTATAAACAAAGACATTTGGAAATAGATACATCCTTTAGCTTAGATATATTTAAGCTAAAGGAACTGAAAGGCAGTTATCTTTACAGAAAATTAAATGAAGGAGAAAAAATTAGCCGTTTTAGAGTTAACCTGAGTCATGACATACTTGAAATTTAAAATATTATGTGTGTAACAGAAGATAAACTTAGAATTCAAATGACAGTAGCCAACATTTTTATAATGCCTTAACATCCATGAAACAATTCCATCAACTAAGCATCATCCTCCTCATTTGATAAAAAATCTTTGATTCAAGAGAGGTTGATTTGGCCAGTGAAACAGAGCTTGCAAGTGGCAGTGGGAATCTTCCAACTCTTGGCTTCTGACCAGAACTGTGCTTACCTCAGTCCACTGTGCTTCCACTGTTCAGACAGAATGGAGTAAAACATAGGAATAAATGTGGCTAAAAATATTAGTAATATAGTAGAAAATTAACAACTTGTAACTAGTTCATTTCAGACAACATTAAAAATTCTCTGAAGCCAGACTAATTAGGCTTAGATTTTAACTTTGCCATTTACTAGCATGTGACCTTGAACAAACTGCTTAATCTCTGTGCTTCAGGTACCTCATCAGTTCATACCACATAGGGATGCTGTAAGGATTCTATGAGTTAATATATATAAAGTGCTGGTCTCGTAATTAACAGTACATAATTTTTTGCTATTATTATTATTAAATGTACAACATCTTATATTTTATGAGAGAGGCATGAAAGTGATTAAGAGTCTGGATCTAAGAAAAGTGGGAAAAGGCATCAGGGATAATCTCAAAGGGAAGGTCTAAAAGAATAGAGAGCAAGAAAATGAGAAAGTTACCCTAAAAAGCAAGAATGGCAGAAACACTGATGGTTCAAGTACGAAGTCATATAATTTATTTATAATAGCAGCATTCCAGTAAGAACATGAGTAGGAATAGCAGCCATTAGTTTTAGGGTAGTATTAAGAAGGCCTTAGAGTCTCAAGAGATATTTGTACACCCGTGTTCACAGCAGCATTATTAACAATAGTCAAAAGGTGGAGGCAACCCAAATGCCCACTGATGAACAAATGGATAAACAAAATGTGGTATCTATGGAATATTATTCAGCCTTGAAAAAGGAAGGAAATTCTGACACATGCTACAACATGGATAAACCTTGAGGACATCTGCTAAGTGAAATAAGCCAGTCACAAAGAGGCAAATTACTGTATAATTTCATTTATATGAAGCATCAAGAACAGTCAAACTCTTAGAAACAAAGTACAGTTAAACCCTGAACACTTGATAATCATGTATAACTTTTGAATCCCCCAAAACTTAACTACTAATAGCCTACCACTGACTGGAAGCCTTACTGATAACATAAGCAGTTATTAACATATTTTGTATGTTATTTGTATCATAGTTTCAGATTTGCATGAAAAGGCTGTGGAAATCAGATGCACTACAATGGGAATATAATGCAGTTAACACTACTATATAATACACTTAAAAATGGTTAAGACGGTAAATTTTATATGTATTTCATCAAAATTTAAAATTAAAATTAAAAACAGGGGAAAAAAAGGAGGGTTCTGGATGCTAAGAGATTAAAGTTTATTGGATAAACCAATAAAGACGAGCTGGTTTTGGGAAGACTGATCCACTGAGCAAGAAAATCTGCGAAAAAAAGACTAGAAGCAAATTGATCATTAAAAGCCAACTACATATCCAGCAATATTTGGATAATGAATTTTTTCCTCCTCCTCTGGTATGGAGACTTCTTCTCCTTTCTCTACACACACACCTCTTATTCTGAATTTTGTTTAAAGTACTGTTTTTTAAAAAGAGAATCAGTCTGTATTTTAGCGAAGGCTAGTATGTTTTATTTTCCTTTCTTAGAGGTTATAAAAGAGTACCTAAACATATGCATCACTTACGCATATAAATCTAGAATAAAAACATGGGGTAATATAATACTATTAGAAAAAGATCAAGTGAAATTAAACTAGTTAAAACAGAAATTCATGAATCCAAGAAGTCTAAAAATAACCATGTTCTTTATTTACTGAATGATAATCAACCAATTCTTCTGTTCTCTAAATTTTAATTTTTTAAACCTATGAATTTATAACGGGGATTTTAAGACTACTTTTTTGAATTTTATGACTTCTCATTTCCTTTTGAATTTCTCATAGTTTTGACAATATTATGCTCCATTCTTTTAAAACTAAAAAATTTGAGTTGTCTTTAGAAATATCTCTAGATCTTAATGAACTTATGCTATTTATAAAATATTCCTTTAGACTTAATATATTAAGTCATGTAAAACAAATTTTGAATCATATTAAAATATTGACTTTATATGTATAATTTATAAATGCTAATTGTATGACATATAATATATATAAAACCACTGACGCGTACCTATTTCTAAAATAATGAAAAAAATACCATAATATTAAAACAAAGACATATTAAATAACTGGACAAACTTGACATTTGTTCATTCAGTAAATACATATTTTCTGATTAACTATAATGTGCATGGCTCTACTGCGAAATTTAAAGTGCACAAGATGATTACCTTCCTTTAAAAAATGCTATTTTTAATCTCTGTGGAAAAAAATAACCTAAAAGAATAAAAAACTTACTTCCTTATGGTGTGTTCCTGCTGCAAATACTTATCTTGCACACACTTTTCAAACATAATTAATGCATGTTCTCCCTTATTCATTCCATTTGGTACTCGGTGTTCTGCAAAATCCGTCGATAAGAGCTCAGATTCTATTTCTTCCAACAAATCCTCTGATGCTGAAACATTCTTTATTTTTGAAATAAGTTTCTTGGTGCAGTCTGTATCATAGGGACTCTCAGAATACATCTTTTGACTAGCTGCTTCTGTAAATGTAGATGACCTCAATTCCGCCAATATTTGAGTTACTGTCTGTTCTGTTTCATTTGTTTTCAAAACTTGCTTCGTAAAATCTCCACCAGGAAAATTAGCTATTTGTTCAGAATTTTCTGGGCATATGTCTGCTTTAGCACAGGAATCCTCTCCTCCACCATGATCTGGAACATAATTTTCCTGTGCTTCGGTTTGACTACTGTGTTCATTAGGATGACATAAAGTTTTATCAAAGTTTAATGACAACAGTTTAGATTCATTGTCTAAGCTACTGCTTTCATCAACAGAAAATGAGTTGCATGAATCTTCCTTTAATTCAGATGTCTTCCCAATATTTTTATCTGAGGAAATGGAGTCTATGTGCACTGTCTCTGACATGCTGAATGGCACCAATTCACTCTGCATTTCTTCCAATCTGTTCCTGATCTTCGTTTTACATCTAAGAAAGTCAAAACATCGAAATAAAAGTTTTTTTTAAACCAAGAACATATATACTTGCACATATTCTATGATGTGGAATAACTAAGGACACAAATTTTACCACTAACAGTTCTTTCAAAAGCCATTCATTAAGAAAAAAAAAAAAAGAATAGGACAGCAATCCAAGGGTGCCACAACCAGTAGGGTCCTACAAATACTAGTAACTGGAAGATTAGTGCCAAAGAATTGTTTAGCTAGAATTCCTTTGGCTCCATGAGAAGAAAATGACTTTCTTAAAAATCTATAAAATAGTGGGGAAATAGGACAGCAGTGAAAACATCAGAAGAAAAATTATAAACCAAGATAACAAAACAATGCATACTAACGATGACACAAATTTACTGAGAAGGAAAACTAAACAATAACAAAACATGGCTACCAATAACAAAACACAGCTACCTAGAGCCCAGACACCTAGAGCTGAGCTGAAAGAAGAGTGTAAAGGATCCCTGACAGAAATTCATTTTTCGTCCTGGCAGAAATCCAGGAGGTACCATGGGGATTTCCAAATATGCTGCTCATCAAGAATAAACCATGTTCAGTGCAACTCGAATGGAGACCATATGCACTGCCTAGGTCATAAGAGCAACATTTACAAAACTAATTCAATAATGGTAGACTACATTCGTACGCTATTCATGACGGTTATTCTCTAGCTATTTCCTGAAAATAAGTCAACTTCAAAAATTAACCTGAGATAGATAAATATAAACATCCCAGCAATCTTGATGGAAAAGAACTGTCAACTTCTTTTGTCAGATATCAACAAAGCATGTACGGGGTATCAGCGGTCCCGTACATTTTTGGCACCAGGGACCAGTGCTCCTATGAGAATCTAATGCCTGATGATCTGAAGTGGAGCTGAGGCGGTGATGCTAGCACTGGGGAGAGGCTGCAAATACAGATGAAGTTTTGTTCACTTGCCTGCCACTCACCTCCTGCTGTGCAGCCAGGTTCTTAACAGGCCACGCACAGCCAGGGAGTTGGGGGCCCCTGAGGTAGACAATTTACTGGAATCATGTGAGGTTGGATAAAAATGTGGGCAGATCATAGTTTTGACAGAAACTAATAATTCCAAATGGAAGATGTACTTATGGAAAACAAAACCAAGACTAAATTTTTGAATAACAGAAAGATATATGTTCATGTCAGTCTGTGATGGAGGTGGTGGTCAGAGATGGTGAAAAAGGGTAAAAGAAGATGGTTAGGTAGAATCCTCAGAATGATACACAAGAATGAATTTGCTAAAGACAATAAATCATAATCAATTTGTATATACTTGATTAGAGTATAGGGCTTCTAGTATACAGCAGATTCTCAAATATTTGTTGAACTAAAACACAGAAGTGACAGGATAAAACTAGTATTTGAGGAATATTTTTCTAGGATTGCAGAAAACTGAAAGAATAATTCTAAGAAAGGAAAAGACCATGTTGTTTGTCAAATACCTTGTCTTTTAGTTTAGACAGCCCTTTTAGGTATAAATTGATATAATATAAACATTGGCCTTAATACTATGAATTACTTAGCTGTAAATTTGCAAACAATCAAATAGAAATTATCATAATGATCTTATCACATATATGCTATACCTAAGACAAAGCCCACAATAGTATTAATGGCTTGGATTAGATAATACAAATAAATGCAGTAAGTTAATAAAAGATCTCACAAGTATGCTGTATTCTAAAATCTAGGACAAAGTAAAATCATTCTCAAACAGAGGCAATATTCACCTACATCAGCTTCCCCAAAGTAACTCACTTTTAAGATGTAATTTGTGAACATGTTGCTGTGTAATTCAAAATCGTAATTTAGAAGTCAATTTCAAAACTAACCAAGGAAGTGGTTTTAAACATCATAACTAGTCCATGCTATATTAACTGAAGTAGAACTCAAAGCTGACCAAAATCTAATGGAAAGCAAATAATCTATTTAAAAGAGAGTAAGTCTATTAAGACATTGTGACTCTCCAGCATAGATGAAGTGAAAAGAAACTTTATCATTTGAGAACTTTATGAATCATGTCTGTGTGCAATGCTTTGTGAAAGAAAAGCACTAAGCAAATATTGGTTATTATCCTCTCACTCAGCTTTTTTTTTTTTTTTAGACAAGACAAACCTTGGTTGACCTCAATGGATTGCAAGGACTTTGTCAGCTTACATTACAATCCCTTTTTTTTTCTCATCTACAGCACCTGGTCTTCCTAGGTGGTCTCCCATCCAAGTACTAGCCAGGCCTGACCCTGCTTAGCTTCCAAGATCAGACGGGATTGGGCTTGTTCAGGGTGGCATGGCTGTAGACCCTCTCATCCAGCTTTTATTCCCCGGGCTTCAGTCCTCAACTTTATTTTCCTTCCCACAATTCATCCACTTTGATAACTTCAACCAATAACTTATAGTTGATGCCTATGTTAATTATTTTCAGTACCATGTTCTTAAGTTACAGATAACAATTTATACCTTCACCTTCGCTCTATCTCTATAGCTCTATCAAAATCTCCACCTGAATATAGGCATTTCCATTGAATGTTCCACCATAACCTCACACTCAAAATGACTAAACCCAAAATCATAATTATAGCTCCTACAATTGAGTACCCCCAGCTAATCTTTTTAGTTCTGTCAATGGTATCATTTTCCTTAGTCACGACTCCTTTCATTTGTTCTCTTATTCTTTTACCAACTTCATGTCTCCTACAATTATAACTTCCTTTCTTCTGTCACTGTCCCCTACCTGCAACCCAACCTCGGCCTTATCATTTCATGCCTGGAACATATGAATTGTTGGTTTCTCAGTCACACTCCATTCTTCCTTTCTGTTTTCTTTCCTTCAACTCCAAGTGAAGGAGCAAGGAGTTAATGGAAGAGCAAGTGCCGTCAGATAGCCCTGGGGCGTCAACCAATCCAGAGAAGGGGTCAAAGAGTGTACTGCATTGGGTCTGTCGAAGGGGAACAAGAGCTGCCCTAAGAAGTGGGTCCTCAATGGCAGAAGGGGCCAGGAAGCTATGTTACCCCTAAAAAATCTATATGCACCATCTCCACAGAGCCCACCATCAAATGTGACCGGATGAACTAGAGGGGTGCCAGGGTTATCTCTTCCCTCTTTAGAAGTTCAGGTAATGAGAACTCTGCCCCTCATGGCTGGTCTTCTTCCCCTAACTCCAAAACGGTTAGCTAGAGAAAGGAGAGGGAACATACTTTAGAGTCAGATTATACCTCTTCCTCAGTCTAAGCCACTGGGAACTAACAGCTTCGACCTTTATTCAGAGAGAAAAATGTGTTTTTGTTGCTTTTGTTTTTTAAATGATTGAAACCTGTCTTAATTTCTGAAATGTTTTCTCTAGAATCAAGTGGCAGAAAAGTTATGACCTCAAACCAAGCCGTTATTAAGGGATTACACTTCAGAGGGAAGCGGAGGGGAGATGGGGGCATTTTACACAGTATGACAGGAGACCCGTTAAGGAAAAAAAGTCTCATATGTGTACCTGAGTTGTGATTCCTCAGTAAACCAGTTGTACTACTTTTCCAGACTTATCTCAACACATTCCTAAAATCCTAATACTTCCCTATATGCCACTAGTCCCTGAATAGCCTATTCAAGATTCTTCCATTTACACATTAACATTTCCATCCAAAAGCAAATACAGTATTTTCCACCCAAAATATCCTTCCCTTTAGTCTATCCAGAGCCTAATTATATTTAAAGGACTGATTCCAATGTTACATCTCCCGTCAAATTTTCCTTCATTGCAAGTACAAAAATTATCTCTCTTGTAAACAAAAATATAGCACATTTACACTCATCAAGCACACAGTCACAGCCTTCCTTGTGACATTTCTTTTAAACGATTTCTGTACTTACAAGAAGGCACCTCATTCTGAACTGAATCAAACTTCTTAAATCTCAAGCAACAGTAATAATTGATAAATCTAACAAATATATTCTCTACCGCCCTTATACTCATTTTTGCAAGTGCCGTTCAGTGGTTCTCCATGACGGTGGGACCTACTGGTTTTACACAATAATCTGGGGGTGCTGAACAGCACTTAGTGGGTGGGAACCAGGTTGTTAAGAAGACTCATAATGTGCAAGACAGCACAGAGCAATAAAAATCTGTCTCATTCTGCTGAATATTCGCTTAGGTAAACAAACAAACAAACAAACAAAAACTTGATTTTATAATTACTTCAGCTTAGACTGTTTCACTATTATCCTCCCATAAATTAGGAAGGCTTACTTTAACCTCAAAAGGCAAGTCCCTTCTATACTTTTGTTCAGTAACATGCCCATGAAAAGTCTTCATATAAATTGGCATCTGATAACCACTTAGCTTTCAAACTTAATTTTCTGATGCTCAAATGAATACTGATTGGATGCAAAAGGAAATGGAGAGGGGTTAATGAAGATGTATGTACATGTAACAAAGCCATCACCAAAGACTAAATAACTATGTAAGAATGGGGGGAAGAGGGGCCACAATGAGCTTATGTCCATGATTAACCAGGGGAAAAAACAGTCAGCTGAGTCCTCTTGTGGGCCTCCAGCTGGCAATGCTGATATAGGCCAATTTGACTGCTGTCCAAGTTTTTTAGGGGAAAGGAGCTGGGGGTGGGAGATGCCATCAAAAGCTACTGAGGATGAAATAAGTCTAGAAACAGATTAGAGGCAGGATGTAAAACTACACCCTTATTTACAAGATTGTTTTAATTAAGATCTTGTATAAATTAAAATGACATTCATATATAGTGTTTAAAATTATATATTATAATACATGCTGCTTCTTTGAGATAAAAATAAAGGGTTATTTGACTTTTAGCAACTATAACTCATTAGGATAAAATACTATATTTAAAACTTAGCAGAGTCACAAAATTCCTCTTAATTTAGCACTTTTTTTTTCTAGAGTTGTTTCTGACACAGTACTACAGGACCAATTCACACTTCAAAATTGTTTCAGTGGAGTGAGAACTGGTTTCGCTCTTACTGGAGCTCATCAGCTGCAGGCAACTGGTCAAGAAACATTTCTTGTTAGCCTTAAAGCCAACCATTATCCACCTTGGACTTTATTTCTTAATGTTAGTACTCACATTTCTATGAAATCATTTCCATACAAGAGCCATGTAAATGAAAACACTGTCTTTAACAGCTTTTAGCACTATTTGTTTTCCCAGTAAATTAGCAGTATAAACAACAAAAGCTTAAGCTCATTCAGTTAATTACAAATGAATCCAATCCACAGATATTTGGTAACAGGTTATCAAAAAAGTCTCATACAAAAGCACCAAGTCATAAATACATTTCCAAACTAGATATTAATTCACCAAATATGTATTCAGCATGTATTATGTGCAGGCACTGTTTTATGTACTGGGAGCAGAGTAGTAAATAAAACAGTGTTCCTTTATGGAATTTATATTCTGGTATAGTGGACCAATACATAAAAACTACGTTAAATCTTTTACTCTTTGTGTTTCATTATTTTAATTTGAAGGTCTGTCAGTGTTCCATCAGAAGCTATATATGATATACATGAGTATTTTTTAAGTCCAACAGAAAAATCTGACGCAGTTCAACAAATTGTTTACAACTACAAATGTTTAAATCACAAACTGTACCATTTGAGTCTCAAATAATACCAGCTGTATACTTAAGTAATTTCCATTAAGCAAGAGCATTTCTGTTCTTCAATATAAGCGTTTACCATCCTTGAAAGGACAAGTACACTAAAGGGTTTTTACATATTCCTCAAATTAACTTTGAAAGCAGCATAAACAAAAAAATAATCTTTCTGACCAGTTCTAATGAGGTTCTGAAATGGCAATTAAAATCGGAAGCAATAAATTAAATCAGAAAAACATCCATAGTGCAACATAATCCTATCACAATCCCCAAGCAAGTGATTTTTAATAGACATTAACTTTAAAATACAAACACTTTACTGGATGAAGTTTTTAAAAATAGAATAAAATAAGAGAACAGAAAAGAACCTGTGTAAGAAACATGAAAACCATTTCACATGATGAAAATATCTGACATTGAAGTTCATTCAAATTTGATTTATTCAAATCAAATTCTACTTTTAAAAGATTAAAAACTCAGCTGGTTATTTCAAACAATTCTAGATTAATTCAATCAAAAAGAAGAAATATTTTGTAAAATAGTCACATTCTTATTAAGTTTTTGGATAAAATTAAACTTTACTGTTTCCTTAACATGAAATATATCACTAGATTTTAAAAGCTGCCTTTAGTCCATCAGTTTAAAATGTACGTTATATGAGGTCAAGGTCAATTATTCCTGTAAGGGTTTATTCATCTTTGCACCTAAGACTCAGGGCAGAATGAATTTTACGGTGCATTATATCACATGGACAAAAACGATGTTAAAAAGACAGACTCAGGGCAATGAATGCAGCAGCATCCTCCTGCCCCCCAATATAGTACCAAAGTCTGTAACAGAATAACAGAGAAATTATGGTCCACCAAAATTCCAAGAAAAAGAGGCTAAGTGGCCACATCATATATTACATTATCAAGTTATATATCATTTGATCAGTTTGGTATCTTAAATCCATGTAATTTTATATATCTCATTTTATAATAAGTGTTAAAACAGAAAATTATTAATATAGAAATCTTATTTCAAAGCTACATGTAAGAGCTCACCATTTGAATTTTAATGAGTCTGATAAATCATGAAAAGTATTTTCAGTTAATTTTTGTTTCCAAATCTGAAATACTTTTAAAAGAAGAAATAAAATTGACCTGTAGTTCCTTTTCCAAAAAGGCTGATAACTTTAAAAAAAAGGATTAATTTGTAAATCTGCCTTAAATTAAGGAATTCTGTCTGGTTAATGTTTAAATTTTGAAACTACCTTTTGCTTGGGCTTGGTTAATTTAGTATGATGTTGTTTACCAAAAAATTAAATTATGCATTAGCACATACTACATAATCATTCTTACAGTAGACTATCAGTTCATGTGTCTTAAAGACAAATACATTCACAATTCAATCGATACTTACCAAGGCTGGGTTTGATTTACGCTTCATGTCTATTACCCCTTCACCCCAATATTTTTCCATTTGCTTACTTCTTAGCCCAAATAGACTTTTTAAATCTCAATAACTAGAAATAAAGTTCAAAGGACAAGTCTGAAATAATATAAGATTCGAGGATTATTTGTAAATTTAAATTATCTATGCTTTCACTGTTGCCCTGAAATGAATAATAAATACAACATTCACAATACTGTAAGCTCAGTGACATGTTTATGAGAAATTCAAGAATCAGCTTTAGTTATTTAAAGCTAGAGATAACGCATAAAAGGAAAAACTAAATTTTATTCAAAGAAAAAAAACTGAACTTCAGGTTAAGGATTTTCTCATATGAAACTGTTGGATGAATTTGGAAAACTAGTGCAGATTACGAGTCATTCTTCAAAGGGAAAGATGATTTTTCTAAATCTGTAAATAAGGCTGCTTCGTCCTATCATCTCTCCCTCAAGAGTGAGAATACTGCACTGCTTTATCCTCACTCAGTGATGTCAGCATGTAGCTGTAAATAGATGTTTTTAAATTAAATATACTAAGCAATCATCATCAGATATGCTGTCATTGTATATCATCAAAGCACAACTCTTGAGTTTATGGGTGAAGAAATAAAAGGGTAGAGTGGTTACTGTGCTATATCGCTCCTTTTGTTAGCAATAAATAAAACTGAAATAACCATGACACTTTGAAATCTCCACTGTTTAAAGAAACCTTCAAGTTTATATGCAGGTATTCTAAATTAGACAAGGTCTTAAGAACAAAATCAATATAAACAAATCCACGCATTTCCAGGGAATAAACCAATATAAACATAAGCCAGGCATTTCCAGGTAGACTCTTCTGTAATTATACATGCTTGCCTAGTACAATGGGAAAAAAAAAAAAGACTTTTAATTCTTTACACTGCAAGATTTGTGAACTACTCAATATCTTCACCTCATTTAAAATAACAAGAAAAGACCATAAAAAAATGGAAAAAAAAAAAAAAGGAGGCCAATCAACAGTGTTTTCTGTTTGTGTAATGAATGATGGATGAAGAATTGAAAAGTAGCTGTACAGAGAACAGCGTTCTTTATACGCAAGCATAGTTCAGTTTCACTATCGATGTTTCTAGAAATTTAACCTTTTCCATAAGATCAACACTGCAAATATGAAGGTGTAGTTAGGAAGGCTACACCCACTACCATATCTAAATACTTAATTTTTTTTTTTTTAATGACTACCAGCACACCTCTTGAAATACTGTTTCAGTGATTTACTGCATATTTTCCTTAGAAAAACTCCCAGCCTATCATTTTGGAAAAAATTAAAAAGCTGGGGATCAAGGGAACATGACACAGGCACGGAGAAAACTAACAAAATGCCTGGGACAGTACGGCGTATTTTTATTATACCGTCTAATTCCCATAGATAAGAGGACAATCAAGTGAAAGAGGCGGTTTCTAATCCAGACATTATGACTCCGAATGCAGGCCTGTTTCTTCTAAACAAAATCAAGACATGAATAAGTTGTTAATAACAATACCACACCTGCACTGTTCCCCAGGATTGCTACTACAGGATATGTATAAAGAACTTTACCTTTTACACGTTTGATAGAGACAAAATTGTGAAATATTATCCTTACCAACCAAAGTTTCAAGACTTATCAAATGCCTTGATGTCCTCGGAAAAAGGCAACATAAAAATCAAGAACTTATCTATCTCATACCCACAATCTCAAAAAATCGTCTCTAAGTTACCTAAAATCACAGTAATGGCAATGTTCGGAAGACGATAAAAAGTCGCCACAACAGTAAACATAAAAAACACACACAGTCAACTTGTACAGACGAAGAGAGAAACAGGCGATCGAGTCTATGAAAAAGATCGCTGAGCAGGTGGGGCCGAGCGGCAGTTCGCATTGGGAGACCAGGCCATACGCCCAAATTCCGCCGCTCTCCAAGCGCAGCTCTGCTGGCGCGGCCCTCGCGACCCCCCGTTCAACCTCTCTCGGCCGCCACCTCCCGTGGCAACCCGGAACCGAGAGAGAGAGGCAGGGAGAAAAAAGGGATCACGAACTCCGTCCCCCAGAGCCCGACCGATCCTATCAAACGGAGAGCTGCCGTGGGACTTGCAGGACGGAGCGCTAGGTGGGCTGCCCCGCCGCGCCGCCACCAAGACTCCCTGGCCCGCCCCAGGCGACCCACAGGCACTCACCCACTTCTCCGAGCCTCGGGCCGCACCCCTAGCGAGGCCGCTGGGGCTTCGGCTCAGGGACCAACTTCTCCATAGCGAGGTGCGGCAGAACAGGAGATGCGGGCACAGCGGTAGGGAACAGGGCCGACGCCGCGCCCTCTCCGCCGAGGCTTCCCCAAACCCCCGCGGAGCTGACACATCAACAAAGATGGCGGCCACGGCCCCGCTACAGCTGAGGGGGTGGGACTTCCTAAAGGAGCCAATCAGCGTTGGGCAGCCGGTGTGACGCGACGCACCTTAGGGCAGTGTAACCTGTCTGCAGTGGGCGGGACCGGTGCAGCACCGCCTTCTGCCCTGGTAGCGTCCAGCCTAGCACTTACAGTCGCTGGGCACCCACGCCCGGTGCAAGCCGGCTCTCCAGCAGAGAAGTCCTCGTAAGTCTTCTTACGCCCCACCCCGACTCAAACGACTTATTTCTTTCTGTAGGATGCGCTCCTTGGATATAATCCTCACCCTCTGGCCTTTCCTCGTATTAATCAGGTGTATAAAACAATGAGAGAATTCAAAATTATGACTTCCCAGCCCCTATACACAACCCTTATACCTGACGTGGGCGGGGTCGGCAGGAGTAGCCTACCTGCATTCTGAGAATTCATCAGAAGAAGAGACTCAGGGTTTCCATAACATCGCGTTCGTGTCCACAGCGTGTCACCTACTGTCATTGTTTAATAATAAACTGTTGGGGCGTTCGTCTCTGGCACCCAACTCTGAGCTCCTTGAGCGCGGGCTATGTCCTCTCCCAGCTGGGGTTTGACATGCAGCAGCTGCTCTAGTATTAATACTAGCGACAAAAAGTGTGTGGGGGCGGAGAGGGAAGTGTATTGAATAGTTGCCTAATTAGGTCCCAAGAAGTCAGGTAAGCAGTTTCAGTCTGGAGGTTTTGCAAACCTACACTGTCTAGTGAAGTAATATGCTTTTGGTTTAGGACTTAGTATGCGCAGCTCAAGAGTGAAAATAGTTAATTCTGACGAGTCGTCAGTGCAAGTGTTTGTAAAGGAAAACGCTACTATTCTGTTAAGCTTCGTGATTAACTGCTGGCAAAAAGAGAGAGTCAGAGATGGGGGGATCACTTTTTTAAGAAGTTGTGTAACCCTCTTCCTTTTAACTTTTCAACAGGAAATGGCACCTCCCTCTTTAAATGAAGATACTGCATTAAAACACATTTGTAGTTAGTGTTTGTGACAGTAAAGAAATGGTTTGACTTTAAAACAGTAAATTAACCAAACATTCCTTCCTAGTGAGATATATTACTCCAAGGGAAAAAAATTGAAGAAACTTTAATCTTTTTTCCGTACTCATATTGTCAGTAACAACATTCATATTCTTATTTCGGATATATATACATATATATGTATATTAGTATAAACCATATGAGTAATTATATCTTCCAGGAACCAAGATTATCAGTATCAGAAAAAAGAAATACAAATGTGAAATCAAATAAGTAAAAACACTGCAATCCTGAACTTAGAAATATTTGTATGAACTCATGAGGCATTTATTTTGACCCTTAAAAAAAAGGCTGTTCATTGTAAAGGCCAAGAATAATGACCAACCCAATGCACGCTCCTATTCTCCAGATCATAACTCTGAATATAATTTACCATGAAAAGTCACCTGGGTTCTTCTGGGAGACCAAGGGCTGATTCTAAGTCTGGGGCAAGAAATCTACAAGAAAGCCTAGGACATGTAACTTGTATCAGAAAACAAAGAAGAAAGCAAAAGATTCAAGAGGTTCCAGCAGGTCAAAGATAGGAAAATTTTAGCGTTCAAAAGTAATAGCAATTGATCGAAATACATACTGTGTTAAAAATGACTGTGCTGATTTTTAAAAACATCATTGGTCACCTTTTGAGGATGCCAAGAAATCACATTCTGAAAATGTAAAAGAATCAAGCATCCTGCCTTTCCTGTTACAAACCAAATCTCAATCAGTCAGTGTGGGAAAGTTCTTCTTTATGGAATTCCAGATAATAAATGCAGAAGAAAGGATAGATCACCATTTTGCAAACCCTGATTAAATAATGGATCTAGGTAATGCTCAACAGTGAGTCTAGAATCCCCAGATGAAAAGCTATTGGGAAACTTCATAGTGGATGGATGGGGCTGACAATATTCGAACCTGCTAGAATTTTAATATCCCCTAAGAAGAAACAACTAGATATTAAGTGTTATCTGAGGCAGTAGAGGATCACGACACCACCTGTGTTGAAGTCTTGGCAGAAGAGATGCAATCAACAAAATCTAATAGGAGAAAAACTGCAGTTACTTCAATATACAAATTGCAAGAAAATGAAAGAATTGAAAGAGAAATCTTCACTTATGTGTGGAATCTAAAAAGCAAAATAAATGAACAAACAAAACAAAACAGACAAATACAGAGAACAAACTGACAGTTGCAAGATGGGAGGAGAGTTGGGGAGCTGGATTTAAAAGGTGGAGGGATTAAGGAGAACAAATTGGTAGTTACAAAATAGGCATAGGGATGTAAAGTACAGCATAGAGAATATAGTCAATAAGATTGTAATAACTATGGTGACAGGTGGGTATTAGACTTATCACAAGAATCACTCATAAGATATAAATGTCTAATCACTGCTGTACACCTGAAACTAATATATTAAATAAGTGTAATTGAAAAATTGAAAAACATTAAAAAAGAAATTAAAAATACATAACACAAATACAGGATCTTGTTTGGAGCCTGATTTGAACATACCAACTATTAAAAATTTAAGCCTATGAAAATTTTAAGTTCTAATTTTATGATATTAAAAATTTTAAAGGTGAGAAATTTTAGTGTGTTTTTTTTTGCCATATTCTTTTAAGGCTACATACATAAATATGTATGGATGAAAACATACAATGTCTCAGAAAGAGCTCAAAAAGGAAAAAAAAAATGCTACATAGATGGGATTATGTCAAAGAATAATAGCCAACTGAAAAGAGGTCCCAGGGGAGAAAGTTGGAACAATTTGAGCAAGGAAATAGTATTGGATTATAAGCCAGTTATAACTCAAAATAAATATCCATGAGTCTATACTGATATATGAAGAGACAGACTGTTGAATATATTAATGGAGAAGAGACAAATCAAGCAAAAGAATTCAAAATGATTTCTGTAGATACTCTCCCCTTAACGGAGTGGAAATATAAGTCCCCTCCCTTAGGTGTAGACTGCACATAATGACTTCCTTCCATGGTGTATAGTATGAAAAAGGGAAAGCAAAATTCTGTAGTAGAGAAACCTCACAAACTCTAACCAGGTGTTCCTGGAAAACATTGTTATAGAACATGTTTATAGGGCATGTACTTGATATGATGCAATTCAAAAGGCACTTGAACCTCTATAGTCTTCCCTCCAATAACCCAAAACTCCAGTTCTTTGAGAAAAACATCAGACATTCCAACAATGAGGCATCCTACAAAGTGCCTGACTAATATTCCTGGAAGTTGTCAAGGTCATCCTTGACAACAGAGAAAGTCCGAAACACCGCTACAACCAAGAAAAGCCTAAGGAGACCTGACAAGTCAATGTAACATGGTATCTTGAATGGAATCCTGACTCAGAAAAAGGAGAATAAGTAAAAACAAAGGAAATCTACATAAATTATGGAATATGGTAATATATCAATATTAGTCCTATAATTTTAACAACGTATCCTACTAATAAGTTAGTAATGGGGTAACTGGCTGTACTGTGTTATCTATTTTGTAACTCTAAAACTGTTCTAAAAATATATATATTAAAAAGTAGATGCAACTTAAGTTTGCTTCAAAACAATGTGGGGAGTGTGCGCTTGGGGGTTGTGTCGGTAAAGATGCAGACAAGATTGACCATAAATGCGTAATGTTGAAACTGGATGATGGGTACAAGGTGATACCAATTTTCTTCTAAATTTGCTTGAAAGGGCTACATACAGTTTTAAAGTTTTAATATTGCTTTCTTTCATCAATGCTAACATAGAGTGACGACCTCTTAGGGAAAAAACTGATCACACGTGTTCCGTTTCCAAGATCAGGCAGAGGCAACCATTAATTTGAAAAATCTTGTAAGATTTTAAGTGGTTACAGCCACTCAAGTGACTTTTGAGGAGACAAGGTCTGCCTGTTTGAGCTCGAAATTTGCCACTGGGGTTCCCAGGCACATCTTTCTAGAAGCTTGAACAATAGTTGTATTAAGTTTCCGCGGAGGAATTTCATGAGCCCACAGCCTTCGTATCATCCCGGGAGCAAGGACGTGCCACTGAAGCCAGATCGCAGCTCCCCTTCCCGCCACGTGGAGGGTGCGCGTGCGTCACGGAGCGCACGTGGGCACGGACTGCGCAGGCGCGGCCAGCTGGGCATTGGCGGTGAGCGGAGCGTCGGGAGGTGGCTGGGCTGCGGGCCTCTCTGAGGGCCCAGGAGGACGCCATCACGGCCAGGATTCAGAGACAGGTCGGGGTCAGCGGCCCTTTTGCCTCTTTCCAGGTCAGGGTTCCCAGGCGCATGGGGGAGTGAAAGGGACTGCGTGAGGGGCGTGGGGCTTTGGTCGTTGAGGGCTGGACGTTGGGCACTGGACGTTGAAGTCGGGCGTTGAGGTCAGGCGTTGAGCGGGTACAGAGGGCCTGGAAGTAGAGGGTGGAAGGATGGAGACCTTGGAGCCTTGGCTGGGAAGGGCCTGTCTAGGGTTGGAGGTTTAGGTGTGGGAGGAGACCGCACTGCGGGAGGAGCCAGAAACACTGCTGGGATTGAGTTGGTGGGCACGAGAAGGCCCTGCAGTAAGTTTAGAATGATTCTCCAAAATGTGAATGTCCACTTGTATCCTGTTAGAGGACCTTTTCCCCCATCTCTCTAAAAGAAAGGTTTGTGGATTCAGTGCCTTTGTTTAACTCAAAGCCACTATGTAAACAGTACTAATCATTTTTAGACTTTTTCCCCTACCTGCTACCGGAAAGGAAGATGCACCACCGCTTTGGCTTAGATGTGGATAAACCAGCACGGATTTATTTAAAACAAGTGTTTATAGCATGTCCTGTTTGTGCTAATCTCTTTTCTTGGCACTCGGCTCCTGCTATAAATATACTTGCCTTGTTATCCTCTGGTTCCCATGTCGAGCCATCCTAGTATTGAATGCAAAGTTTCATGGCTTAGGGTTCTGACCTATTTTAATCGCAGCTGTGTAAGGTACTGGGGGTGGCTGGAGGGGTGGCCCCGCGTGGTGGCGCATGGCGGCAGAGTGGTATAAAACTTAAATACTAGAAATAATACGTTTTATAAGTACTTAGCACAGCCACTGTGCTGTCATTACATACAGTCTCAAATTTAATCCTCATGATTAGGAGTTATAAAGAAGTTACTACTGATAGCCACATTTTACAGCCACTGAATTCTGGAAAGATGAAGCCAAGTAGGGATAAATGCACATTCTTACAGGTGGTATTCTTATTTTATGTTGAAATTCAGCCGTAAAAGCTGTTCTGATTCTTGAATATGGTGGTTACATAAAATCTATGTGTTAAAATTCATAGAACTATGTCAAAAGAAAAAAAGTCAATTTTATCATATAATTACACATTAAAAAAATTAAATTCCAATTGATTTAGGTGATTGCAACTTTTATGTGTAGTCACAGTAGTCCTTACTGCCTGCTCCGAAAGCTCCTGCCTAAATGGAAGTAGTGTTCAAAGTCAGGGTTTGGAGATTCTCTCTGCAGCCTGGCTGTTGATTCCAACATCTGGAATCCTGTGCTCAGGGGAGTCACTTCACTGTGAGAGTTTCTGATGAACTAGAGAAAGTGCAGAATTGTGAGGAGTCTGGAAGGTGAAGGACCTTGGAGACATGGGGACATGATAGGCAACTCATGTCTCCATGAGTTGGTGTGGTCACAGGGCAGCAAGAAGAGTCGGTCAGTTGGGAAGAGAACCATCTTATAAAAAAGAATGCAATTGGATTTCCAAAATGAGAAGAAAAAAAGCTTCTAGTTATAGAACAGATCTAGATGTCTGTTTGCCCTTGACATTATAATGAAAATTCCTGAATAGGGACAGGTAAGTGAGATGTCTCACCATAGGTGAAAGCTTAAATCCTTATTTGCTGCTGAAACTTCTTACAGTGGGTCTAAGATTGATTTTGTTCTTGTCGTCGTTGTTCTTAAAGTCAAATTATATTTAATGATTTTTGGACTTTGGAAGAATTGATGTAAGACATGAAGTTTTGCTATTAAATTTCAACCAGATGTAATTCTCCACCTAAGACTGCCAGATGTAGTTTTGATGCAGGACAGGGTAAATTCCCCCGAGTTGGGGGAGACCAAGCCCTGCACTGAGAAGAGGGTTCTTGGGGAGAGTATAACAAAGAATTCAAACACTCCAAAGTCCGAGTCAAAGGGAAAGTTTATTAGAGAAGGGGTAACTCTCTGTAGACAGAACGTGGTATCTTCTTAAAGGCAGAGAGTGAGAGAGCCTAGGAGAGACTCTGAGGGACAGATAATAGAGGAAGACAGTGAGAGAGAGAAGTAAAGGCACTGAGAGGGACCCCTAGTGTTTGGGTAGTTCAGTTTGTATACATTCTTTAATTCCTGTGAGTTACAGTTTAAAGACTTTGTTTACCCTTTTTCCTTTGATACGGACATACAGTGAGGAAGGGGAAGAGTATGTAGCGTGAAAGGCCTGCTGGCAGTTCCTAGCCTTTAATCAGTAAATTTCTTATGGTTTTAGCCATAGGGAATGAATGATTTTATTTTGTGTAGGGCGCCACTTAAAGATTCTTTTCCCTGTTTTTCTTTCAGGGTGTGGGGAAATGGGTTGTTAGCAATCCCAGCTGAAATCTGTCTTTGTTCTGCAGGTTTCCTCATGGTCTGGCTGCAGAGCTAGCTGATCAGCACATTGCAGTCTCTGAATATAGCTCGATTTAACATTTAACCTATTTCCCATTTGCCTGGAAAATACTCGCCAGCGGCACTGTGCCTGCAGCATTTACCCTGAAATAATTCTCGAATTACAGTCCTAAACTTACCCCCAAAGTTTGCCACGAAATATCTCGCTTTTATTATTTTTGCATCACTCTAGTATATTGATAGTTTTTGGAAACAAATGACATCATTCTATTTAAAACATTCTGTTTTTAGTAATGGTATTTCCATTTACAAAATACAGTAATTCTCGATCACTGAAAATGTCAAATCCTAGAAAACACAGCATTCCTACGTGTGGATATTAACATCATTCTCAGAGAGTTGTTAGCTGAAGATTCATTTAATGAATTTGATTTATGTATACATTTATGTTACATTAGAATTAGAGACAACTTCTGTTTAGAAATACCTCCAAAAACAGTTTTATATTTTCACATTGAAAACCAGTCAGATTTGCTTCAACCTCAAAGAGCATGTTTATGCAAAATTAATGCTGGCAGCGAGCTGCATTTTTTTTTTTTCTAAACGGGAAATGGGTTAAGTTCTCTTGCCTCCTCCCTATATTTGTTTCAAACAGTGAATTTCATTTTCCCTGTCCAAGTTGTCATGAAAACAGTGCAGTAGTGCTTTTATGGTTATATCTTATATAAATATATTTTGACTGTCTCATGGTGCATAGCACCGTGGTAGGTGCTATAAGTAATCAGAGGGATTTTTGTTTGTTAATTTTTTATAAATAAGACTTGGTTCCTACACTCAATCAACAATCTCGAAGACAGACATAACTGATTATAGGTAACTAGTACAGAATAGTAAAGAGCTGATTGAGTATGGATTGATGGCCAACCTTAATAAAGAGAAAGTGTTGTGGAGCAATCAATTCTAAAACCCATGAAGCCAGTTGAGATAAATTGTGAGCCTTTATTAGCCGGCCAGTGACTGACTCTCTACCACGCAGGGTCAGAGGAGATCAGCCCCGAGCTTCCAGAGGAGGCAGCTTATAAAGCTTAAGACCATATCCTGGTGGTCTCCTGAACAAGCAAGCAAGCAGATTATAGAAAGCAGATGTTGGCTGTAGACATCTTACACAAAGACAAATGTTTCCTGGGAACTCTTAGATCAAACAGGACCTAGCAGGCAGTTTTGTTATTGCATCCTGGTAGCTGTCAGTGCTTTCCTGGGGGCTGGCGTCTGAAGATATCCCTTCCCTGTGACTGATTTATTGGAAAGTTTTTCACTCCTACAAAAGGAAAGGTTATTCCAGAAGTTACGTTGCTGCATATTGAGGTCCCACTGGTGTTTTGAGATGACTGTAGTTTTGTGGTTTAAATATTACTGTGAGCCTTTACTTGGTTTAGAATTAAGTAACCACACATTAGAGGAAAGGGTTTAATTTAATATGCTATGGTATTTTAATCTTTACAATGCTTTTTTTGTAAAGGTAATTCATCCTTAAATGTAATTTGGAAAATGAAAGACACTGAAAGATTTCCTCATCAACCTACCTGCCTCAAAACACTTACTGTTATTTAAAATTTAAAGTTTCATTTTTTTTACATAGTTTTTTTTTTTATGGTTATAATTATATTAAACATATAAGATTATTTTTTCTGATTTTTCGTTCTAACAGACATCTTATAATGTTTTGAAAACTAGGATTCACAATTGTGTTATTTAGTAGTAGCAGCACAGTTATTTTTTTTCCTAATTTTTTATTTTTTGCCATCTTAAATGGACATTTGTACATGCAGGATTTTTCAATATTTAGGATTAATGGGATAATTTTTAGAAGTAGAGTTACCAGATGAGTGGCTAGGAACATTTTTAAGACTACTTAGATATATATGAATGTATATTTATTGCCAAATCATTTCTCAGAGCATATTAATTTATGTTCCCTTCAGTAATGAGTGTTCTTTTCAGTTGCACCCATGCTTGACAAACTCAGTTATTCAATTTGAAATTTTTCTTTTTCTCTTTTTTTAAATTACAGATAAGGTTGAATTTCCTCCCCCTTTTGATTATCAGTCTTCATCCTCTCTGCATTCCGTTTGTGACTTTTGTTTATTTTATTGGTATCTCTATTGATTGGGCTGCAAATAACAGAAAACCATGGGTTTATCTGATGCCTGGACAGATCAGAGCTGTTGGGGCAACCGGAGGATACTGCCAGGCAAACCAGATTCTTTGCATTTTCTGCTCCACTATCCTTGGGGTGTGCCTTCATTATGCTTATCGCAGCATCGGTCATCTTCAGGCCTCAGGTCCACGTTTCAGAAAGAAAGGGGTGAAGGATCCTGTTAGTCAGATCTGTCCCTGTTTATAAGAAAAGGACAGAGCTTTCTGAGAAGCCCCACTCAGAACTCTGAACATGGCCAATATTACTCTGGCAAATCAGGTTGGAGATGGCATTTGGGTCAGTCAACTGCGACGTCTGCTGCAGTATCTGGATTTTTTTTTTTTTAACTCTATATCCCACTTTTTAAAAGATATCAAATTTGTTTGTATTAATACTTATTTCCTGGACCCTTTAGTATTTTTTGATAAGTTTTTAACTGTTCAAATCGTGTTTGCTATCATTTCCTTGGTGATATTTTATCACTTTTAGACTAAAAACAAAAATAAAAACAAACCCTTCACCCTCTACTCCAGTGAATTGCAAGCTGATATCTCTGGGAAGCAAAACCTGAGATGGAGATTTGTGTGTAGAGTGATGAGTGAACGTGGTCTGCATGACATTGGCTTTTTTTGGAGTTAATTAAGGTGGCCTGTAGTCTAGCTTAGTATATGCTTGGAAAAATGAGTGATCTTGGTCATCTTAGTCCCTTAGATAAAATTTATTGTTACTAGAATATTTATTGCTTGTTTCCTGTCTCTGAGTAGTGTCTAAGACATGTGTGTCCTTATTTTGCATTGAATTTTTTTCCTCCACCTCAAACTGATGTCATTGTGAGTCAAAGATTCCCTTGGACCCTTGTGTTCTATTTTATCTGCTACTAATATTAACATTCCACCTTTTTTGGGTTATTTGTATACCAAATGTTTAGTCCTTTTATTTTCAACCTTACCATATAATTTTGTTTTTATATGTACCTTTTGTGCATAATACCAAGCTGGATGTTTTCTCCCTGGGTCTCTCTTTTTCTGTTAATTGAGACCAAATCATTGATACTTAGATTTCTTGGGCTTGGTTCTGTCATCTCATTTGATGTTTCTATTTACCATGCTTGAACTTTTTTTCTGTTAGATCGAGATTTTTTTTAAATTATGCATTCTATTTTTATTTTTCCGGTAGTTACCTGATACTTTAATGTATGTCCTTTATATTTCTTGTACAGAGTCTAGAGTTGCTCAGTATTCAAATCTCCACCCAATTTCACCTGGAATTTATCTTCCTTTTGCAGTTTCTCAATATTTCTCTTACTGCATCCAACATTGCAGTTCTCAGTCTGATCCTTCAGTTTAAGCGTGCTTATGGCTGCAGGTATGCTCTCCCTGGCAGCTGCAGGATCTCCTACCATAGCTGCCCATCTGCAGTGCATGCCTTCTCCTACCATAGCTGCCCATCTGCAGGGATCTTCTCAGGATATGATCCCCTGAAAGTTCCCCCACCTTTGCATATGCCTATGTATTTTTTTTTCTTTCTTTCTTTTCTGGATCATCATTGCATTAAGCTAGGCCTAATTTAAAGCAAGACATGAGATGGGAGTTTTGGAACACCAAGAGGAAGGATTTTTCTGCTATTTATCTTCTATTCAAAACAATGTTATACAACATTTAAACATTACTCAGCCCTCTGACTTCTGTTTTATTTTTCTTCTGAGAAGCTTTGGGAGGATGGGCAAAGTTTTGCCTGTGGTCTACAGAGTAAGCCGTAGGTCACTTCAATAAGAGTCGTTTGTCCATTTTTATTACTTCTCCCGGGTAGACACTATTCTTTAAGAGGAAAACAACAAACCAGCATAATTTCTGGGTAGAGGTTTCTCAGAAGCACTTTGCAACAATGTGTGTACTTATTTTCACAGAAAAGTTCACATAGATAAGTCTTTAAAAGTAGTAGATGCAAGTCAAAAGTTATGGAAACTCAGCTGGAGATTATTAAAGCAGAGGCTTTGGAAAAGAGAAATAGGGGTCAGCTGAAGAAAATTATGAAGGATGACTAGGAAGAAAAGCGTTTACCAGGCAGATGAGAGCAAGGGCATTCTGCGTAGTGGGCTCATATTCAAGGCCATGGCATAAAGTAGGAGAGCGTGGAAGGATTCTGAGAGGCTAGAAAGGTAAGTGATGAACCGATTTAAACAATAACCTCTGTTGTATTTCACCATTAAGTTGTATGCTTTAGGTTGGAAATACATTTTTTTAAAACATGAAAGTCCTTTTCACTTCCTGCTGTTTCACAAGCTTTTAAAGTAAGGGATAATGTCCAACTCTTTACTTTTTTTGGCGTCTCTCGAGATAGTCTTGTTGAATTCTGTTAAACTGGAGCTTGTTCTTAATGGATAGAAAGTTCTTTTCTTGTGTTTGTAGATATCATGGTTACATCTACTTAGGAATTATTCGTTACGTAAATGAAATCACTTGTGCCTGTAGTGCTTCTACTTCTGTAATTAAAAGTTGCCTTTTAAATATATTTTTTCCCTTAGACATCTATGAATGTTAAATTGCCACTTAATAGAATGTCAAGAAATAACTTGGAGGCATCTGCTTGTAAAATGACAGAGCCATTTAATTTTGAGAAAAATGAAAGAAAGCTTCCACCACATGATTCTTTAAGAAGTCCTGGAGGACATCCTAACCACCCTAATTTCAGGTTGAAAAGCCCAGAGAATGGAAATAAAAAGAACAATTTTTTGCTTTGTGAGCAAACCAAACAGTATTTGGCTAGTCAGGAAGACAATTCAGTATCTTCAAACCCTAATTGCACCAGTGGAGAAGTGGTTGGATCCAAAGGAGATAGGAAGACATTGCCAACAGGTGAGTGAAAAACTGCAGATTTAATACTACATTCTGATGGTTTCTTTACTTTTCACAAGTATACACACCACTGGGCTATTAACACAATAGCCAAATGGCAGCTGTACAGTATTTGCATTTAAATATTAGTTTAGAAAGAAAAAACAGATACAGACTAGCCATCTTTGGCTATATTAATCACAAAAAGGATTCCTGAGAAGGGAATATCTGCAGGTGAATTCCCCCCCCTCCCCCCACAGAGAGCTGTGCATGCTAGGAACACAGAAAGGAAAATGAGTTTTCTAAAGATGCGCCATCCTTTAAAAGTGCAGTATTACGTAGAGTTTATGCATGTACAAGCTCACAAAGGTATATCTAAGACATTAACTTGTTTCATTTTACTTAAAAATAAAATTATTCCTTTAGCCTTAATCCTAAAAACCTGCTATTTAAGGAGGCGGGGCCCTGGTGGAATTTAGCCTCTTTGAACCTTTATGAGATGTGACCTTTTAATATTATGGTGATATACTTCTTAGCGTATGGCCCTTAGGCCTCTGGGGTTCCTAAAAAGATCAAAACTATTTCTTTAATAATATTAAACATGATCTGCCATTTTAGCTGCTGACTCTACACTGATGTTGTGAGCAAAGGTGGGTAAACTGCTGGAGCTGTACTAGCTCAGCTTTAGGCGGCACGCCATTGAGGTTTGCATCGTCACATACTTTGTAGTTCAGACAAAAACAAAGCCAGAAATGCCAGTTTTACTTAAGAATGTCCTTGACAAAGCAGTAAGAATTATTAACAAATCTTGACCCTGCGTACATATATTTTTCATATTTTATATGGGAATTGTCACTAACTTCCACTGCATACTGAAGTGTGAAAACCACTTGTGAGATTGTTTGAGTTTTGAGCTGAATGGAAACTTTTTTCCAAATATCATTTTCTCTTGAAAAGAATGACAAACTATAGTTACTCAGACCTAGTTATCTGGCAGTCATTTTCTTGAAAATGAGCAGTTGAGTCTGTCACTTCAAGGAAGACCGCTGACAGTATTTTGTTGCCAAAGATAAAATTCAAGCTTTCAAGCAAAAAATGAGAATTTTACAAAACTTGTATCTGTCACTCTGATTTTGACAGCTTCGCACTACTTAAAGGCATTTTTTGGTGAGATGCCTGATGATATTAACACATTTTTTTTGATACTGTATAATGAAATGTGTCAACATTTGAAAGTTCAGCATAACTCAGTTTCTCAGTCTTTCCCAGACGACCAGTGCATGATGTTCATAGTCATGCTTGGGTGAAATTCCATTCAGAGTGCAAGATCAGTGGGTCTTCATGTGAGTATGAAGAATTTATTGATACGATTTTAGATTTCACATGGCAACTAACCCTTAAACTACCATTTGAGTTTCAGTGTGATAGTAAAGAAAAATATTCAGTTACTTAAGAAGGCCATTAAATATTTCTTTTTGCAACCATCTATCTGTGTGAGTTCAGACTTTCCTTAGATACTTTAATCAAAGCAACATAATCACAACAGATTAATGCAAAAGCAGATATGCAAATCCAACTATTGGTTGCTTTGGAAAATATAGGTCTTTTTCTCCAAAATCTATATATCAACATGTAATACACTTATTTTTAAATTAAATATTTTGAAAGTCTTAGTTGATATTTCTAATACTGTTTTAATTTCTAATAATAGTAAATATTGATAGACATAAGCCATGTAAACAAAAGCTCTTCAAGGTCCTCAATAATTTCTAAGTGTAAACGAGTCATCCCGCGTCCAAAAGTCTGAGAGTCGCGCTCTTAGTGAATGGAGAAAAGTTCACAATGAGAGTAGTAGCCAAGGAAATTTCTCGTTCTTTTCCTTTGGGAAAAGTAGGTGTTGCTTATAGTGTAACTTTAAGGCTTTATTTGAATTTATATGGTATAGCTTTATTTGAACATTACCTAATTATGGTATTTTATATTTTCAGGAAGAAAGTTAATATTTGGCTTTTATTAGGCTTTATGTTTTTCCTCCCCAGGAAACTCAGTGTCACCATTAGGTGTTGGAAATAATTCACCACCCAAAGAAGTAAATAATGTAAGTTTTGGGTTTTTTTTTCTATTTGGTGTTTTTGTTTGGGGAAAAGATTCTAAACATTTTTTGTAGTGTATTAATAAAGAAGTATTCAATATGCAGGTATTTAAGGTCAAACTTCCTTGTCTTAACCTAGTACCTTTCTTTTTTTTTGTTTTTAGGCAAGGCAACCCTTGTTCGACCTCACAGATTGCAATGACCTTGTCAATTTACAATCTCTTATTTTTTTATTTTTTATGAGTACAGTACCTGGTCTTCCTAGGTGGTCTCCCATCCAAGTACTAACCAGGCCCGACCCTGCTCAGCTTCCGAGATCAGACAGGATCGGGCTTGTTCAGGGTGGCATGGCCATAGACTCCTCCAGTACCTTTCTTAAGAAAAAATTCAACGTTTCTTTATTGGGTAATTGTAGATTGACGTACAGTTGTGATAAGTGGTAGAGATTCTGTGTGGCCTTTACCTAGTTTCTGCCCGTGGTCGCATACTGCACAACTGTTGTGTAACATCACGGCTAGGATATTGACATTGACATGACACAGAATATTTCCTTTACTATACAGGTCCCTTATGTGCCTTTTTACGGCCATATCCACTTCCCTCCTGCCTCTACCCCTTCCCCTTCCCCTTCATTTACCTCTGACACAACAAATCTAACCTATATTTCCAAAACATTGTCATTTCGAGGATGTTATATAAGTGGAATCATTTTGAGATTGGATTTTTTTCACTCAGTGTAGTTATCTGGAGATTCATCTAGGTTAGGTTGCTGGATGTATCAGTAGTTTGATTCCTTTTATTGTTGAATAGTATTCCATGGCTTGTTTAACCATTGAAGTACATTTGGATATTACAACTAAAATGGCTATTAACATTTGTGTGCAGGGTTTTATGTGAATATAAGTTTTTTTGTTAGTTTTTTGCTCTAGAGTAAATGCCCAGGAGTGCCAATTCTGGGTCATAGTAGTAGTTGCATATTTAGTTTTTTAAGAAGTTGCCAAAGTTTTTCTGGAGTGGCTACACCATTTTATATCCCACCAAGAATATATGAGTGATCCAGTTTCTCTGCATCCAGCAACCTCATCAGCGTTTGCTGGTGTTAATATTTTTATTTTCCCCTTTCCTACAGATGTGTGGTGATAGTTCATTGTGGTTTTAATTTGTGTTTTCCTAATGGCTAATAATAAACATCTTTTCACGGCTTATTTGCCCTCTGTGTATCCTTGGTGAAATATTTCTTCATGTATTTATCCATTTTCTAATTTGGATTATTTTTTTTACTGCTGAGTTTTGAAAGTTCTTTGTATATGCCAGAGCCTAGTCCTTTGTGAAATGTGTGATTTGCAGATATTTTCTTCCACTCTGTCACTTGCCTTTTATTCTCTTATAGGATGTTTAGTAGAGCAAAGTTTTTTAATTTTAATGAACTCTTTATCAATTCTACCTTTAATAGATTATACTTTTGGTGTCAAGTCTAAGAACTTGCTACTTTATATCTAGAAAATTTTGAGGTTTCTTTTCCAAAAAGTTTTATAGTTTTACATTGAAGTTTGGTCCATTTTGAGTTAATTTTATCAGACTTAGGTTGAGGTTGAATTTTTTTTTTTAAATGCTATCTTTCCCACTGAGTTGCTTTTGCACTTTTGTAAGAAATTTGTGCGGCTCTATGCGAGGATCTCTATTTTCTACTGATCAATGAATCTATCCCTCCACCAATACCACGCAATATAGGAGCTATGTAAGAAATTTTGAAGTTGAGTAGAGTGATTTCTCCCTCTTTTTCAAAATTGTTTTAGCTAGTCTAGTTTCTTTGCTTTCTGATAAACATTTTAGTGTAATCTTGTCCATGTCTACAAAAAAAAAATCTTCCTGGGATTTTGATAAGAATCGCATTAAACCTACAATTGACATCTTTGCTGTGTAGAATTTTATAATCCAAGAACACAATCCATCTCTCCATTTATTTAGATCTTTGATTTCTTTCACTTTGTAGTTTTCAGCTTAGAAATTTTGTGAATGTTTTGTTAGATTTATACTTAAGTACTTTTTTTAATTTTTCAGTGATTGTAAATGCTGTTATATTTTTTATTTTTGTGTCCTCATGTTCATTGCTAATATATATTTATAAATATGGTTGATCTTGCATGTTCATCTTGTATCCTGTGACCTTGCTGAAGTTACTTATTCTAGGAATTTTTTTGTAGATTCCTTGGGAATTTGTACATAGACAATAATATCATCTAAAATTAGGACTGTTTTATTTCTTTTCAATGTATGTGCTTTTTATTTCCTTGTCTTGCCTTATTGCACTGGCTAGAACTTCTAGCACTATGTTGAATAAGAGTGGTAACAGTGGATGTATTGCTTTGTTTCCAGACTTCGAGGGAAAGCACTGAGTCTTTCACTATGAAGTAAAATATTAACTGTAAGATTTTGTAGGTGATCTTTATGAAGTCAATGAATTTTTCTCTATTCTTGCTTTTCTGATTTTTTAAAGTCATGAATAGATATTAAATTTTTAAAAACGCTTTCTTCATTAATATTGTTATTTTTCTTTCAGCCTATCGATCTGGTGGATTATACTGATTTATTTTGTAAAATACTTTGCATCCCTAGAATAAATCCCACTTGGTCATGGTGTATAATTATTTTTATATTTTGCTAAATTATATTTGATACCATTTTGATAAGGATTTTTACATGTTTTGTGCAAGATCTTGGTCTGTAATTTTTTCTTTTCTACTGTCTTTGTATGGTTTGGATATTAAGGTAATACTAGCTTTCTGGAAAAGAGATTGTATAGGTGTTAATTTTTCTTTAAACATTTGGTGGTCTTCTGTGAAAACCATCTAGGCCTGGAAATTTCCATTTTGGGAGTTTTAAAATGGTTTATATTTATATTTAATATTTATAGGGCTATTTAAGTTACCTTTTTCATATTGTGGTAATGTGTGATTTTTGAGGAATTGGTTCATTTTGTCTACATTATAAAATTTGTGTGTATAGAGTTGTTCAAAATAATCCGTTATATCTGTGCCTTCAGGAGCTATAATAATATATGCCCGGTTTTGTTTCTGTTACTGCTAATTTCTCTCTTCTCTATTTTCTTCATTGTCAGACTTCATTGCTAGAGGTATGTCAATTTTACTGGTCTTTTCAAAGAACCAGGTCTTTGTTTCATTGGTTTTTCTCCAAGGTTTTGTTTTTAATTTTATTATGCTTTTATCTTTATTGTTTCCTTTCTTCTGCTTGCTTTGGGCCAGTTTTATTCTTAACTTTTAGGTTCTTGAAATGGGAATTTAGATTATTGATTTGACACTTTTCCTCTTTTCTAATATATAAATATAGTGCTCTAAGTTTCCTTGTTGACAGTGCTTTATCTCGTCTCACAAATTTTGATATGCTGTATTTTCATTTTCTTTTATTTCTGTGTATTTTTTATTTTCCTTGAGATGTCCTCCTTTGACTCATGAGTGTTTTTAGAACTGTATTGTTTAGTTCACATATGTTCAGAATTTTAAACTTTTTCAATAGTTGCACTAGGTATTAAATTATATTTATAACACGTCGTAGTCTGCTGGTGTCATGATTTTACCAGTTTGGGTAAAGTGTAAACACCTTACTTTTCTTTACATCCATTTAGTCTCCCTCATTTATGTCTTTAATATCGTCTCTGAATAAATTTAGAACCATTTCAGACAGTGTTGTAAGTTTTGCTCGAACTGTAAAACATAATTTATGAAACTCAAAAGAAAGTCTGTTGTATGAACCTATGTTTTTATTTGTTTTTTCCTCCCCTTTTATTCCAACACTC
>NW_006442207.1:4132281-4168784 GCF_000325575.1 Pteropus alecto | reverse complement strand
CCTTTATCATTTCCTTTCACATTCTTTTAGAATAGGTGACAAATTCTGTCAGTTTTATTTTATTGAAGAATGTCTTGACATTCTCTTCATTTTTGATATTCTCTTCAGTTTCGAAAGATATTTTTCTTGGCTAAGTTTCTTAGTTACTGAACCGTTATTTTCTTTCAGCACTTGAAAGGTGTCGTGCCACTTCCTTCTGGCCTCCATGGTATTTGATGAGAAATCTATTCTCTTTTGAACTGTTTTTTCCTTCTAGGTAAGATGTCATTTCTCTCTCTGCTTTTAGGCTTTTTTCGTTGTCATTAGCTTTAAGAAATTCGACTAAGATGTATCTTCATGTAGATTTCTTTGAGTTTCTTCTCTTTGAGGTTTACTCAGCTTCTTGAATTTTTAAATTTATATTTTCTGCCAAATTTTGGAAGTTTTGGCTGTTATTTGAGCAATTCTTTAGCCCTGCCTTCTCTCTTCTCCCTTTCTGGGACTCTGATGATGTGGATGTTAGATCTTTTGTTTTAGTCGCATAGGTCCCTGAGACTCTGCTCATTTATCCCCACCCCCACTCTATTTTCTCTTGTTCAGATTAGACAGTTTCTATTATTTAATATTCAAGTTCACGGATTCTTTCCTCTATCCCCTCCATCTGATGTTGAGGCCACCCGTTGCATTTTTAATTTTTGTTATTGTACTTTTCAGTTCTAAAACTTTCATTTTCTTCCTTATATTTCCTGTTTCTTTTCTGAGGCTATTTTCATTTGTTTCACAATTGCTCGTTGAAGTATTGATGGCTGCTTTAAAATCTCTGTCAGAGAAACTCAACATCTCTGTCTTGATGATGACATCTTTTGATTTTTTTTTCATTGAGTTGTGATTTTCCTAGTTTCTAGTATGACAAGTTTTTTCCTACTGAAACTGGGACATTTCCAGTATTACATTATGAAACACAATCATTGAAATTTTCTGTTTTGGCCAACTTCCTCTGACACTGCTCCATCAGGGGAAGGAGGGTGCTACCAATTGGAAATAGTCGTCCAGGTTTCCCACGCAGCCTCTGTTGACACCTGAGGGGGTGCTCTTCTGTGCTGCTGAGTGAGGATGGGAGTTCCAGCTTCCCATTAGGCCTCATATGGTACCTCCCTGGCCAAGTGGTGAGTGCCTCATTACTGCTTCCCATGTACTCCTTTTTTTTTTTTTTTTAGGTGAGGCAACCCATGGTTGACCTCATAGATTGCAAGGACCTTGTCAGCTTACAATTCCTTATTTTTTATTTTTTACACCTACAGCACCTGGTCCTCCTATGTGACCTCCCATCTAAGTACTAACCAGGTCCGACCCTGCTTAGCTTCCGAGATCAGACGGGATCGGGCTTGTTGAGGGTGGCATAGCTGTAGACCGCATGTACTCTTAACCGACATGGGTGGGGTGAGGTAGGGAGAGAGTGGCCAGTCCAGAGGGAAGATTGGAGATGGGAGGGTTTGGAGACACTCATTAAAATTGAATGCGGTGAAAAAGTTCGGCCCTGTATGAGGTTTCCTCTTACACCACCACAGTCATGCTAGGGTTGGGAGTAGCTCGTTACTGCCAGGTGGAAGCCCAAGTTCCTCATGTGGTCTCCTGCACGCATGAAGTGCTGGCTTTCTATGCTTGTTGGCCTTGTCTGATACCGTCCTGGTGGGAGGGTGGAGGTGAAAGCTGAAGTCTAAGCTCCCCACTCCACATTTGCCGATGGGAATGAGGCCACAGTTTTTTCTCTCGTATTTGTTTGGCTAAAGTTGATAAAAAGTTTTCTGTTTTGCTGGACTGCCCCTTTCCAGGTTTTGGCTAGCGAGCGCAGGATTTTTGTTGGGGCTTTTACTGTTGGTGCTTTTTGGTGTTTCTGGGTTTCTGGCTTCCCCAGCACCCTGCCTGGGATATATGAGGCAGAAAGAGAACTCAGAGAACTCATCGCCATGTCCTTCTGTGGGTCCCAAGATTCCTAGCCTGTCTGCTCCCTTCTTTCAGAGTTGGGTTATATGTTTGTTTTACATATAAATCTAGAGTTTTTAGTTGTGCTTAATGGGAGGAATAGGGAAAAGTATATCTGCTTTATTTTCCTAGAAGAGGAAATCCCAAATCCAGTATTTTAAAATACATCATTTTAATATTGCTGTTCTCTTTTCTTAATAGAAGCCTAGCAATAATGTGTCTCCTGCAAAGTCAAAAAAAATACACAAGTTGGTTGAGAATTCCCTGTCCATAAATAATCCAGCGCTCTTCAACTCCTTAGGACCTCCTCTTCGGTCAACTACTTGCCATCTCTGTGGCCTGTTTGGTAAGGATGTTGTGCTCAGATGTCAAAGATTATTCCTCTACACATTTGAAAATATTTTTATTATGGAAAATTTAAAACATATTAAGTATAAACAGAACAGTATATATAAACCATGTACCCATCTCTCAGCTTCAGCAGCTATCAGCATACTGTCATTTGTTCGTCCGTACCTCCTCTTACTGTTTCTTTACTTGATTATTTTTATAGGCTTTTTTTTTTTGAGATAAAACTTCCTATGCGTTGAAATGTACAAATTCACACCACTGTCAAGATGTAGAACATGTCCATCTTAGGACGTTTCCTCCTGTCCTCCCCAGTCCCCAAACTCCCTCGAGGCAGCCACTGGTACTGTCGTTTTTCCACTGTGAATCAATTTTGCCAGTTATAGAATTTCATATAAATGGAGTAATACAATGTGGATTCTTTTATATAAAGCTCTTTCATTTAGAATAATAATTTAGAGATTCATCCATGTTGTGGCACGTACTAATTATTTTTTATTTGTCACCGAGTGGTATTCCATTTTATGATTATACCACAATTTGTTTATCTGTTCTTTTGTTGAACATTTTACTGTGTCCAGCTTTGGACTATTATGACTAGAGCTCTCTATATTTTTTACACAAGTCTTTGTGTGGACATATGTTTTCATTTCTCCTAGGTACATACCTAGGAATAGAATTGCTGAGTCAAAAGGGTAGGTATATGTTTAACTTTATAAGAAACAGCCAAACCATTTTCGAAAGTAGTTGTCTCATTTTACTTTCCCAGTGGTAATGAGTTTTGGTTGCTCACATCTTTGTCAACATTAGGAATTTTCAGCCTTTTTAATTTTAGACCTTCTCGTGGGTGTGTAGTGGTATCTCATTGTGGTTTTAATTTGCATTTCCCTCACAATCAATGATCTTGAGCAGTTTTTCATGTGTTCACTGGCTATTTGGATATTTAGCACCTTCATTTTTTGTTTCTTTTTGAGTGGAGGCATTCGAGACCAGCCTGGTTTTGTTGTTATATTTTTGTTCATTTGTTTTTAGATAATTTGTTTCTGCCTAAATACTCATAGATTTTTAAAAATACTTTATTTCAAAACTTCCTGGGTTTTCCTAGGTGTGATTCTGTTTGTCGGTTTTTGTTTTGTATTTTTTTAATGGCACAAGGTAAGCCACATCAAAGTCTGCTTGCACAGGTCTGTGTTCACTGCTACAAATGACCTATTTCCTTTCGTTTTCCTTTTATAACGTGTTCTGGGCTCTACTTCAGCTATGTTTCCAGTCTGGCCTCCCTCTCGTTTTCATCTTTGCACTCTCTGCATTTTGAGAAGAGCTTTAAAAGTTTAATCTTAACACTTAATCATAAACAGCATAATCTTCTTGATGTGATTAATAGAATGGTGTTTGATATATATGGTCTATAAAAATATTTTGCTTTGAGCAACAGATATTTGGAATAAAATAATGGTGATGTGTTCTGTAGGGTCGCTGAGGTGTTCCCAGTGTAAGCAGACATACTATTGCTCCATAGCATGCCAAAGAGGAGACTGGTCAGCACACAGCATCGTGTGCAAACCTGTGCAGCAAAAGTAAGTGTGATTTTTTTTCATTCATTAGAGAATATAGCATTTTGGGGGTAGTATAAGGATCAAATCAGGTAAGAAAACTTTAGCTATATAGAGGTTGTTACTTTTTACTTATTGTGGTATAACAGTGTATAAATCTGAAATGAATAGCTTTACAAACAGTTTTCACGAATATAATTTTATTAGTACGTTTTAATGAAGAGGAAATTTAAGGAATTTCATTAAAAACTAATCAACTTTCTGCTTTTGTAAATATGCTTGCTTTCTGCAGATAGCCTTGTTGCATGCAAGAGCTCCCTGGCACTTTGCTCGACTTATAAATGTAACTGTTTGTACTCCAGCAGCTCCCCACTCTCTGTGACAATTTGTGTTTACTGGTTACCCATAGCACCTCCTGCCCTTCTCTATGTTACTACTTGAAATCAGCATAGCAACTCCTGCTGTATGTTAACAGTTTATGTTCAAACTGACCAGATTGTGCAAAATTTTCCTATAAAGGGAATGTTTTAACTGAGCCCACTGCCCAGATCTTCAAAGCACTAGCTTGTCTGAGACCGCGCGTAATAAATTTGAATTCTCTTTCTCTCTGAGTTGCTGTTTGGTATTTCTTTGGACTGGGTTTTGGAGCTTTTGGGATTTTTCCACAACATTGAGTTAGATCCTTAAGTGAATTTGTTTTTATAATGAATATAGCTTTAGAAGGCCTTACTTTTAAGCATGTATACTTCACTCAATTTTAACAAGGGGAACTCTCACAATGCTTCTTGAATTGTGATTTTGAAATACGTAAATCTTACTTGCATGGTATTTGCTAGTTTACAAAACAATTTCACATATATAACCTCGTTTGATCCTCAAAACTCTGTTTAGGTGATGTAGGGATTATCTCCATTTTACAGATAAGAAAACTGAGGCTTGGAGATTGTGGCTGTCTCCCTGTGCACAGGGTGGACCATTGCATAGACAGCATTGAGTTGTTTTGTTTTGTTACTGCTGTGATTCTGTCTGGAAGAAGCTGTTTTGCTCTTTCTGGATTTTGTTGATTGAGACTTTAACATAATTGTGGCCCCTACTCTTAATTGGCTCTGTACTGTAAGTATTATAATCAGTTGCTTTATTTCAGTTTCCACAAACTTGAAGATAATAAATCACCTTTTGAAACAAGGAACATGGAAGTGAAAACTGAGGTATGGCTTATTTCTCCATTTCACTAGTGTTTATTTAAGAATAAGTTTCCTGCTCAATAAATCTGTACACCTTAGTGGTTGATTTGATGGCTGTTGGGGGTCATTGAGAATTGTTTATGCCCAGCCTTTTTCCCAAAAGGACTTGCGATGGTTGTGTCTCAGCGTAAAATCACTTGGATTACTGAGAGAGTCCCTTTGTAGTTCCTGCAGGCACATGTTCTCTAGCTTTGTGTACTGAATTCTAAGGGAGCCCAGTTATCTCAGGAGCTTTTTTTCTATTAATACCTTCTATTTAGATAACTATATGTGCTAAATCATTGGTAATCTGAAAAATATTGGTTGTATTCAACTCATTTATAGATAGTTTTTAGCCTTCTCTGGCTGATACTTTTTAAAAAATTGGTACATGTCTTAGTGGGGTTCCTGAGGGTTTAGTTCTGTGCACGGTGGGATTAGATATTGTTCTAAGACAGAATGGCTCTTTCCCCAGTCCTTATGGACAAATCCTAAGGTTAGGGGCCAGAAAGGCAGTCTCCTCTCAGGGGCCACTGTGCTGAAATGTTAATAAACCCCGAATTCTCAGACCCTGTTGAAAAAGTATTTATATGTAAACTGCCTCCCCCCGCTCACCCCAACTCTTTGATAAAGGCAACATTATCTTCACCATCACAGCATGATTCTTGGGTGATCCCAGTGTTGTGTACCCTACCGGTGGACCGTGGGTTTTAGGGACTTTTGAAGGTGTACACTATTTTTTCTGTTATTCAAGCCTAAGAATCAGGCTAATTTGACCTTGATTCCAGCAAATAATGGCCATAGTATCATTGAAACGTGCTTATATGTAACTCACTTATGTGTTTTTTTCAAAACAGAGTGACTGTTCACTTGGAGTTACTAAAGAAATAGCCATTTGTGCTGATAAAACAATGTTTTCTGATTTGAGACCTCTACAACTCAGGAAAACCATGGAAATAAAGGTATTTATTGTTTAATCTCCACAGACAGAGATCCAGAGAACTATAGATTTTCATTTCCTTGTTTCCTATTTTGATGAAAATAGGTAGCTACAAAATATAATCTGATGAATGTTGATAAAGATTGCAAAACCTGTCTACAACATTTATTGTATCCTAGTTATAAGGCTTTAAGAAATTCACATTTGTGTGTGTTCCCAGTGAATTATTACATCTTTTTTATCTTTGAAAGGGTACAGTTACTGAATTCAAACACCCAAGTGACTTTTATGTGCAGTTGTACTCTTCAGAAGTGTTAGAATACATGAACCAACTCTCCGCGAGCTTAAAGGAAATATATGCAAATGCGCAGGAGGAAGATTATGTTCCTGTTAAGGGGGAAGTTTGTGTTGCCAAGTACACTGTTGACCAGGTAATCTCTATTGAAATGAATTATTTAATAAGATGTTTTAATTTACTTTGGTCATATCGACTTGACACCAGAGCTTTAATGATGCATTAGATGGCTTAAAAGCCAGACTGTGGTTGCACTCCTGTTTCTCTTCCTGAGTCAGTATTCCAGGCTCTGCTTGATTACTTCCTCCCTGTACCAGCCCTCTCCAGCTCTGTTTATAGGTGCCTCAATTGCTACAGTCATCGCTAATCTTAAAGCTTGTATTTATTTATGTAGCTGAGGTATTAGTGTTTCATAGTTCCTACTTGGCTGGAATAGCTTGGTAATAGTTGCATATATTCAAGTGGCCTAATTAGACAGTTTTAGGGATTTCTTAGCAAGATTCTTAGAATATTACGTTAACTTATTGAATGCCTCAGAACCTTAGCCTTTTCTTTGCACGTTCCATAGGTTGGTTGAGAGTTTTTAAACCTAAGATTGTGAAAAGCTGTTTTGAAGCAGAGTGCCATTTTATTTCGCTTTCAGACCTGGAATAGAGTAATTATACAAGATGTTGATGTGCTGCAGAAGAAAGCACAAGTCTTATATATTGATTATGGAAATGAAGAAATAATTCCAGTAAACAGAATTCACCAACTAACTAGAAACATTGACTTGTTTCCTCCTTGTGTAAGTCTCTTTTACTTTCTAAATCTCTAATAGTGTCCCAAAGGAGCTGGGTTGCTTGTTTAGTCTGCCATGGTTATTATTAAAAAATACCTATTGGCGTATCTTTTTTTACATAGATAAATACTCATTGATTTTCTTGGCTTCGTACTGCCTGAGGCAAGAAACTGTTAGCATTTTTAGGTACATCTTATCAATCTGCTCTTTAAAAATAACCATTTATATAGTTGTTACATTATTTGGAAGTGACCTGAATTTATCTGTAATTGAGGGGTAATTATTATCTTTTCATTAACTTTTCAAGCTTCGGGTCCCAAAAGTCAGAGCATTGTGGATAGAGTACCCAGAGAGAAAAATAATTATGCAGAAAATTGTTTATCTGAAAATAAAATTTTTAAAAATTGCTTATTTGGTTAGTACTTGAATATTTGATAAATTTCCCACACGATGCACATCATCTTTTAAAAATCATCACATGATTAGAAAAAGTCATTTTCAAATACTAATTTCTCTTAGTAATTTGCACAAAATCTTTTAGGCCATAAAGTGCTTTGTGGCCAGTGTTATCCCAGCAGAGGGGAATTGGAGCAATGATTGTATCAAAACTATTAAATCACTGTTAATGGAGCAATACTGCTTTATAAAGATTGTCGACATCTTAAAAGAGGAAGTGGTTACCTTTGCCGTGGATGTTATGCTGCCAAGTTCAGGTAAGATCTGAGTCTTTCTTTCTAAATGGAGTGCTTAAGATGTTAGGCTCTATCTGTTACTCAGAGAAGAAATTGAAACATGAATTGAGGCCAAGTAAGCTCTGCTCTGGGGCCATTCAGACTGTGACTGGAAACGTGGCCTTGGTCCTGCTCCTAGAATTGGCAGTTTGTCAAAGACATGGCACAAATTCGTAGAATTGGGTGGATTAAAGGCTAGATCTAGACTTAGTATGAGGATAGGTATATAATCTTTTTAATATATGGCCATGATAATACCTAATCCTGATTTCTGCTCCTTTATTGAGAAATTCAGGGGTTTTCCTGTTCATTCATTCATTATCCTCATCATTGCTTATTCTTTGAACAACCCTCACAGAACTGTATTTTGTTAGTATTGAGACCATAAGTACATAGTAGTCAAATTGTGGAAAGATAAACACTTCAGAATCCTGTTCTTCCATTCTGGCTTTATATCAGTTTGAAAAGCGATTTTTTACACTTTGCTTATAATTGCCTCTCAGTTCCCAAGGTATCACCTTTCTAATTCTAGAGGCCCAGTGTCACTTGGTGGCTCGGGAGAAAATGCAGTTAGTCCTATTGTGAAATTAAATATAAAATCTGTATGTTTTGTTTTATTGCTTCGTATGTTTTATGTTATGAGTTCAGCTTTTGTATGTTCTTTCAGAGAACTTGATATTCATGTCAGTGCTGGCTAACCCTTATTTCAGCCATACTTTATGCCTGAGAAAAAGTAGTCTTGTCTTTTGAATTCATTTTTTCTTTTCAGTGGTGGTCATTCTAAGCATGCCAGTGAGGTGGTACTAGATTTTTCATGTTAATCAGAATTTCGAAGTGAAATATTTTCATTAAATTTATTGTCAAGTAATGACAGAATTTTGCTGCAATTTTTAAAGCTGCGCATTACTAAATGATATTTTGCACATAGAAACTAAACTGGTAAGAACTATGCCAGTGAATTGATAGCTATAATCTCTAAATCATGTGATAATGACTCATTTGTATTTATGCTTTTCTTTTAATACTTAGTATAATATCTCAGTGTAGATCTATTTTCTTAATCACTTTTAGGTAAACTCTTAGACCATGTGCTTGTAGAAATGGGATATGGCTTAATACCCAAGGGACTAAATTCTAAGAAGCAAAGTGCAGATCACTGTGAGTATACAGATTAATACCGAACAATATAATGACTTCAGTTATTGAGGAATATCTTCTCTACTAGACAGGAAAAAGCACAGCTATCACACGGCCCAATTAATGGTGATGCTACATTCTATGAACTTTAGATAAGAGAGATGATGCTTTTTCATTTAGTGTATATTATTTCTAATCTCAGTTGTCCCTGCCTATTTTTCTTCCCTGTTTTCCAGATTAATCCTTGACATGATAATTATCAGAGATTACAAGTAGGAAATATCATAACACTTAGGGCTGAAGGATTTTTTAGCTAACATTTCCTTAGTTTAATTTGTTTTTCTTCCTTACTTTGGTATTCCAGCAATAATAAACAGGGCCATTACACTCTGTTCTAGTTGGATGGTGTTTCCTCTTAAATTTTACTTTTAATCGTGTGTCCTTTTCACTTATTCTAATGAGAGCCCCAAAATTTGCCATTAGCATTTTATTTTCTCATTGCCTACTCTTATGTGTTGTTTCTTGTAGTCTGCTTTCTCCTTTACAAGTTAAAGTCATGTGGGGCTTAACGATGGGATATGTTCTGAGAAACATGTCGTTAGGCAATTTTGTCATTGTGCAAACGTTGTAGAGTGTACTTACACACACCTAGATAGTATAGCCTTCTGCTGTAATTGTGTGTGCTATACTGGCAACTCAGTAGGTTTGTTTACACCAGCATCACCACAAACACATGAGTAATGTGTTGTGCTAGGATGTTGTGTTGCCGTGAAGTCACTAGGTTATAGGGATTTTTCAGCTTCATTATAATCTTATGGGACCACCGTCTTATGTGCGGTCGGTCTATTGTTGACTGAAACTCTGCAGTGCATGACTGTACTTTAGGTGTGGACATACCTCATTGTCTGTGCTCGTTCATCCAGAAGTGATTGCCAGATTAGTGGAGCCATGATGCAATGCATCCTGTTACGTAAACAAACTTGACTCATCTTTAAGTCTACCTTCTCACCTCCTATCTCTTGCTCTAATTGTTTGACAAGTCTTTATTGATTTTTCTTCCTAAGTATCCTTTGTATATGTCTTTTTTCCTTCCTTTCCCTATTATCATTTTTTTTTTTTTTAAGTTCAGGAATCCTATCCTTCATAGACAGTTGCAACAACCTTCTGATTTTATCTTTTTGTCTCCTGTCTATGTTCTTAACGCTACTGCCTATATGAGACCCCTAAAAATACAAATCTTAGTGTGACAACTGCTGGAAAGCTTTCGGTAGTTTTTGCCATTTAGAGGAGAAAAACCAAACCCTTCCTGGTCTACAATAGTCATGATTGAAACTGGAAGTGTTGGTGGCATCTCAAAGAGGATGTGGAGTGAGGAAAAATAGTGAGGGGCCTACTTCATCGAGTGCGAAACTGATGGGAGAGGCGGTAGGAAAATGGGGAAAGTGTTGCCAGAGCAGCAGAAGGGTACATGCTTCTAGGAGGGAGTCATCAGTCACAGCAGATGCTGCGCAGGTTTCCTGTGGAAGGAACGGAAATCCACTGAGCAGTGTTTGCCTCAGTGCGGCTCTGTGGAGCTGTGCAGCGCAGACGCAGAGAGGAGACTGTGAAAACGGTGTGATGGCCGAAGCCCAGGGCACAGTGGGAGCACCTGGGGAGGGCGCCTAACCCAGACTCGGAGCAAAGCCTTTCAAAGTGACCCCACACTGAGCAGGACATAATCGGGTTGCTAAGGAATTAGAAGTGCATTTGGGGTGCAGTCGGGTAACAGCATATGTTAAGGCCTAGAGGTGTGAAAGAACATGGTTGGGCCCGAAAAACTGAAAAATGATGTTAGTGAAACCAAATCAAAATGACTTTTTCTTCTGTTTTCTGATAAGGTGATCCCAAAGATGTTGGAAAAATGACAGCTGAAAACAAAATTGTTGTAGACAGAAGTGACTTAATCCCAAAAGTGTTAACTTTGAATATAGGTGATGAGTTTTGTGGTGTGGTTTCCCACATTCAGACTCCAGAAGACTTCTTTTGTCAAAAACTGCAGAGTGGACGTAAGTCAATTTTCTTGATTTGCGCTATCAAGAAAACATACTTCAAGAGACTCAACATGCAAAAATGAAGATAATGTGTAGATTTGTATTTTTTTTGTTTAAGATGTGATCTATATCTACAGATAAACTCGCTGAACTTCAGGCATCCCTTAGCGAGTACTGTGGTCGAGTGTCTCCACGCTCGGATTTTTATCCAACCATTGGTGACATCTGTTGTGCTCAGTTCTCAGGTAAGGGAAGAGTATTATCGTTTTTTGTTTTTTGTTTTTTTACTTATATTTAAGTAAAAACAGATAAAACAATCTCCAGTTTGCACTGGATGGCTGCATTTGGAACTTGAGTATTAAAGTGCACCAATTATGTTTCTACATCTCTCCAGTTAAACTGAAAGTGCCTGTGAGTGTGGATGGTTGGTAAAGGAGGTGTTTATTGTTTTATCAGCCCAGGACTTTTTGGTGACTGGTGCATATAATTCCGTTTGCATCAGAATGTGAATGTGGAACCTCCCGTGTCTTCACTAGTTTTCTTTGGAATAGCAAGAGGGCCGGGAAGCACAGAGCTGTCATGGCACAGCCTCTGTAGCTGCACAGGTCTGGCCTTTCATAACTGGATTCTGTGGTTCTCGGCCGAAGGGAGGTTTAGTGGCCTCACAGAAGAGAAGATACAAGTAGGTCTCCAGTAAAATGATTGCTTGGTTGGTGGAGTCTGGTTGACTCACTGCCAGCTATTCATTCTAAAATTAGCCCTGCGTGATGCCTTAGGAGTTGAAGGCTTCCGTTAAGCAGAACATTCATTGATCAATAAAGCTTGATAGTATATGAAAATAAAATTTACAAATGACCATTTCTAAATTTGGGAGGAAAGAGTTTTGTTTATATTTATGTTGGAAAATCATTTGAGACCGAGTCTCCTTTTTTCAGAGGATGATCAGTGGTACCGTGCCTCTGTTTTGGCTTATGCTTCTGAAGAATCTGTACTGGTCGGATATGTAGATTATGGAAACTTTGAAATCCTTAATTTGAAAAGACTGTGTCCCATAACTCCAAAGTTGTTGGAATTGCCAATGCAAGCTATAAAGTGTGTGCTGGCAGGTATGAAATTTTTATGATCCCTAAATTCTTAAAACATTAAAACTTAAAATAGAAGCATTAGAATTGAAATTAAACTACTGGTAAGATAAAGGAATATGTTTAGGCATAACTTATTTTAGTGCAAAAATAATCCTTGATAGAACATTTAGGAAATACTTTTTGAAATAAAACAAAATTTACTGTACCTGTGGTTATAAAATTGAGTATTTTTTGCTGTTGTTGGAGCCTGCATTATAAATATCATAAAAGCCTATTAACTGCATAAGTATTATAAAACCTCACTCCCCAGGCAACCAGATATCTACTTTCTGTATTTATAGATTTGCTTTTCTGAACATTTCCTATCAATGGAACTATGGTTTTTTACATAGAAGCATAGCTTCTTACAGGCCTTTTCTTAGTGATCTTGTCTTATTTTCAAGTTTAGAAAATCCTTCTGTTCAGATGGAACTTTTTGGTTCCAGTATTCATGATAGATAACTCAATTTTAACACTGTGGAAGTTAGGAGCTGAATTCCTAAATGCTTGCTGTAAGGAATATTTTAACATTCTTTTAAAAATTCTTTGTTAGGAGTAAAGCCATCATTAGGAATTTGGACTCCAGAAGCTGTTTGTCTGATGAAAAAAATTGTACAGAACAAAATTATCACGGTAAAAGTGGCAGACAAGTTGGAAAACAGTTCCCTGGTGGAGCTCGTAGATAAATCCGTGACCCCTAGCATCAGAGTTACTAAAGTCCTCACAGACGCAGGCTTCGCCATTGGGGAAAAGGGGATCGTGACAGATAAACCGAGTGACACAAAAGAAGCCAGTGGTAAGTAAAATGTCAACCAGAAAAGTTGAGGTTCAGATAGTTTTGTGAATGTGTGGGTTCCTATATTTAAAAAAAAGATCGATGTTGAGTACCTTTCGTCTTTTTAAGTCGAGCATTTATCTAAATACATTTAAGAGTATGTCTGAGAACTGAAAATTCGTTGAAAGTTTTATGGATCACTGGCAGCTGAAGATCAGTCAGAAATGTGAATTTGAAAATTTAATGAGAATAGTAATGGTTAATTGATAAACTTTCCTATAAAGCCACTAAGAAAATCATTGAAAATTCAGTTTTTCTTCTTCCAAAGCAGATTCCTCAGCAACCCCACCTCCCATCCCCTCTCTGGCCATTTATTTTGCAAAATGTCCACTTATTTTCACAGTTCCCTTGGGTGCAGAAGCAAAACTAAATCCATTGGCGTGGACATGGGTTGGACTTGCCATTGACCAAACAGTAGATGTTGTGGTCTGTATGATATATAGTCCTGGAGAATTTTATTGTCATGTGCTTAAAGAGGATGGTAAGTTGACTCTAATTTATACATTTTTTACAAATACATTGGTGTAGATGAGTTTACTGAGTGATAAAAAGTACTCTCTTTCCAAGGGCCAAGTGAGTTTTTCTGCTTCCAAGAAGGATGTGCTTATGCTTAGTTGCCTTTTATTCCATTTTAAGTCCTTATTTCTGTTTCCAACAATCTCTCTTTATATTAAACCAGTTTAGATTTCACAGAATGCTAAATTCAGTTTTTGACAGTTAAATTGTGATGTCATTGAAGTATAACATTCATATAAATAAGTGCTCAGATAAGAGTGCAATGTAACAAATTGTCACAAAGTTAAAACACTTGTATAACCAACATCTAGGTCAAGAAATAAAACAGCATCAGTAATCCAGAAGTTTCCTTCATGTCTCCTCCTGTCACTATCCCTTTCTCTTTCAGAAGTAAATACTGTTCTGTCTCCTAATAGCATAGATTATTTTCTTCTGGTTTTGAACTTTATATAAATAGAATGGTAAAATGTGTACTCTTCTGTGCCTTGCTGCTTTTTTTCCACTCATTTGTGAGACTGGACTATCATTTTCACATGTAACTGTAGCTTGATTTTTTGTTGCCACATAGTGTTCTATTGTATGACTATACTGCAATTTACTGTGTTGCTTCTAGTTATGAGCTATAAAATGATGTTGATATGAACACTCTTGAACAAATTTAGTTCACATGTGCATGCATTTCCATTGACTGTATACCTCAGAATGAAATTTCTCGTTTCCCAGAGAGTATGTATATTTTTAGCTTTGATCAATGAATGCCGGTTTGCAAAATGATATGACAGTTGTCATTTTCAGTGTTCTAGTTGTTCCGCATTCTCAGAAACACTGTTTTCTGTCTTTTTCATTTGAGCCATTCTGGTGAGCATTATTGGTTTTAACATTTCGGAATCTTATATTTTCGATCCGTCAAATGAGAATGTCAGACTAGATAACTAAGCCCCTGTGAGATTTGTTATCCATTCAAAATCATCTGGTAGATAGGCTACTATTTCATATAGGATAAAATTTTAAAAATTTAAAGTTACTTTTTATTTTCATAGGTGATTATATGAGCATATGGTACAAAATTCGAAAATTATAAGAGTATGTAGTGGAAAGTAAGTTTTCCTTCCTCTTCTCAATTTTCTAAATATCTTTTCAAAAGTACATATTCTATACCTAAATGCTTGTTTAAAGGTATATATATTCCTTTTTATGTATGCATTATTATAAATAAATTTTACAGTTTGCATTTTTCTCCCATTCTATCTTGAGTATCAATTCACATATTTTCTCTCTTATTTTTAATATACCTTCTATTTTAGAATAATTTTAGATTTACAGAAAAGTTGCAAAGATAGTACAGAGAATTTCTGTCTGCCTCTCACCCCACTTCCTCTGCAGTTAACATCTTACATAATTGTGGTACAGCTAAGAGACCAACATGGATACATTACTATGAACTAAACGCTGGACTTTATTTGGATTTCACTAGCTGTCCTTTTCCATTTCCACTAAAGTCCTTTTCTATTTCCGCTGAAGTCCTTTTTCTCTTCCAGATCCAATCCAGGGTTGCACATTGATGTTTAGTCGCCTGGTATTTCACCATGTGGATTTATTCTAGTTTAATTAACCTAGCTGTGGATGACTAAAGGATTAGTATTTCCAGGCTTTTATTACTAAAACAATCCTTGTACTCTGTGATTTTATTCTGAGAGTATATCCATGGAATGAATTTCTAAAATTGTAATTATTAAGTCAGAGGGTATGTATGCTTGTGCTTTTGAGAGGTTGGCTGAGCTAATTCCAACCAACAATGTGTGGGTGCCTTTTCTCACATCATTTCCTATAGTGTGTCCTTAAACTTTCTTATTTTGACTTGTCTGAAAGGTGGCAATTCTCATTCATTATAATTTAATTTCCATTTCTGTGAATGTCCCTATGCCATATATTTAAAAGACATTTGTTTTCTTTTTACTTCTTTAGTGTTCAGATCCCTTTACTTGGCATTTTAAAGCTCTCCATGGTCTGTCTTTTCAAGCCCATCTCTGGAGTTTTTCTTGAGTGGTTCACCTTCCCACTTCTCTGTTTTGCCACACTGTGTTTTTGACTGCTTAATTCTCTGATTCTGTATTTTACCTTAGAGACGTTTCTTCCTTCTGGAATATCCTCCCCTTTTTCTATCAAATGTATTGTACTCCAAATTCCTCTGTGAAACCTTTAGCACACAGTGGTCACCTCTGAATTTCCTTAGCGGACGTTATCTGTGCCGTGCATTCAGTAATTGCTGCGTGTGTTTCTTCAGGACAGCTTGCGTGTAGCTTTCCTTTCACTATCGACTTGTACACTGGTCCTTGCCCAGATGCAGAGCTCATGCTCTCGGATATGGATAACAAAGCCACAGTCACGTCGCTGTTCTCAGTAAATCGTTGCTATGGGGTTTATTGAGAGTATTAACTAAATAATGAGTTACTTGCCCAATTTTCAATAAGAAGGGGAAAGCATTTGGTGTACTTAATGATTATTTAGAGATCTACCTGAGATTTTAGGATTAAAACCTTTTCCACCTTTAAAGACAAATCTATATTCTGCATGTTTTTTTCAGTAAGTGTTGTATGTGTATTGTATTTTCAGCTTTAAAGAAACTCAATGATTTGAACAAATCGCTAGCAGAATATTGTCAGCAGAAGTTGTCTAAAGATTTTAAGGCAGAAATAGGGCAACCTTGTTGTGCTTTTTTTGCAGGTAAGTTGAAGTTGGTGCAGTCTTAACTTTACTAGAACCGTTTGTTTCTTGATATTCAACCCTTATTTTTTAATCTATATTTTCTTCCTGATGTTTAAACAAATATTTTTTCACAACTGAGATTAATTGACTGCTTAATGCTTTTTATTCTCTCTCTGTAACAAGGAAGCTCCCCAAATGATAATTTTGTACCTAAACTTGGTTAAACTTTGTTAAATGCGTTTTCTTTCCAGAATTTTTGATAATGTTAAAATAAATTAGATAATGGAATACCTGTTCACTGCAGATCCATTGTTTCTTCTGGTCACCCTGTGCATATTAACTTTGAAAATAAATTTGATGAAACACTTTAATTTCAACACAAGACTTTTTTTTACTATTTATTTTTTATATGATTTTACCAAGTATCAAGTAAAACAATCTGTCATTATTGGTGAGAGCATTATAAGTCTTCCAGATTGACAAGCATGTTCAAGTTTATTGTCTTACCTTCACATTCTGTTTAAGGATAGGTGATAAATGAAATCTTTAATTTATATCAGATGCGAAAGTATGGTGCTGTAAAAATTTTGGAGATATTCTTAAAATTGATTTTGAATATTCTCCTTTTAAGGATTTCCAAATGAAACACTAAAGGCATCATCTGGGGAAGAGAGCAAATTTATTAGCTACTTGACAAATGATGTCTTTTTCAAGATAAAATTTCCAGTGTTAATAGAAGGGAAATATTCCATGTTATAAACTTTGTGTTAAATCTAGGTGATGGCAGTTGGTATCGTGCTATAGTCAAGGAAATTGTACCAAATGGAAACGTTAAAGTACATTTTGTGGATTATGGAAACATCGAAGATGTTACTTCAGATGAACTCCAAATGATCCCAACAAAATTTTTAAAACTTCCGTTTCAAGGGGTACAGTGTTGGTTAGTAGGTATGGTGCAGAATAAGAAATCTTAACTGTCTTAACTATTTTCTTAACTAACTATAATTTTAATACTTTGTGTAAGTTAGAAGATCTTGCTTTATAATATAAAATTTAGAAACGTATTTTTTAAGTTACTGTCCAGAATGTCCTGTTGATGTCAAAGTGGGGAGACAGCTGCTTTTCCATACTTACGACAAGTGAAAATTGATGCCTTCTCTTGAAGGCATTTTGCAGGATTCCTTAAGAGCTTCAAGTATTTCTACCTTTTGTGTGTGTGTCATAGCGATTTTACTTTTAGTAATTTATCCCGAAGAAATAACTTTGGAATTTCACAAAGTTTACCTACAAGGAAATTCATTACACTGCTGTTTATAATAGCAAATCAACCTAATTAATCAATACTAGAGGATTGGTTAAATGATACTGCTCCATATAATGGATGATAGTAGTAACCTTTTTCTTAAGGTTGTTGTGAGGATTAAATGAGTGTTCAGAATAGGGCTTGGCACTCAGAAAGTTCTATTTAACTGTTTGCTGTTGTTACACGGTCATTAGAGTGACATTAAATATGTGTAATTGATAAGAATTGTTCATGATTTAAGTGAAGAAAGCAAGTTATAAAAGAGGACAGACTCTGGAACCAACTCTGCTACATACCAGCTATGAGATCTTAGGCATATTATTTTACCTCTGTGCTTCCACTTTCTCATCTGGCAAATAACAGTATCTTCCTTAAGTCATTAGGAATAAAAGATTAAAATATGAAAAGCAGTTAGTGCCTAGCATAATACCCATAATAGCTATTATTATTACTATAAAAATTTATGAAAGAAATATGAGTATATATATATGTGCATGTGTGTATTTCCATATGTACGTAAAAATTGTGGAAGGTTGGATAGCAAAATGAAAGTGGTAATCTTGTCTGGAAGCATAGACACTTTTCATTTTTTCTTTTGCTTATCTATTTTCTTTCTGCTTATTTTACCCTATATATGTTTCAGGTCATTGTTTTTAATTACCATGTTTTATGTCAGTGCTTCTTAAAATGAGGCCCACAAACTAGCAGCAGCAACATGAGAACTTGTTAAAAATGTACATTCTCATTTCCTAGTCAAGACCTACCACTACATTGAAAATGTATTTTAACAAGCCCTATAGGTAATTCAGATGCACACTCAAGTTTGAGAATCACTGTGATGAAGATAAGGGTATAAGCCAAAATTATCCAAGAAAAATAATTTTTGGTTAGTTTAAAATGACATTTTGAAATTATTAGAAAACTGTCCACAAGGGTGAGATTGTATGGTCAACGTCTTCCACCAGCAAAACTGTTAATTCATCATTGTGTATTAACAGAACATAATGGTGGCTTCTAATAGAAATAATCCTATTTTTTGCCTATTGGAAAAATGCCAGGCGAAGATACATAAGTACAGGAAGTAGGAAAGATCCTGAGCTAGATATTTGCATGTGCATTGTTAACTCAAGCCTGGAGGATGGAGAAATAAAACAGTATTGGGGGGAAAAAACTCAGCTTTGCTGACCTGGGTAGTATGCTTGGCAAGGACACAGTCCTAGATACTATTGAAGCAAAAATGCAGCTTGGGCCCAGAATTCTTTTTAATGCTGGTTGTTTTTTTTTTTTTTTTGCCAGATATACAGCCTAGAAACAAACACTGGACTAAAGAAGCCATAGCGAGATTTCAGATGTGCGTTGCAGGGATAAAACTCCAAGCCCGAGTGGTTGAAGTCAGTGAAAATGGAGTGGGAATCGAACTCACCGATCTTTCCACCTCTTATCCCAGAATAATTAGTGATGTTCTGATTGATGAACATCTGGTTTTAAAAACTAATTCACCACAGAAGGACTTGCCAAGAAGCAGACCTGTCAATAAACATCTTCAAAGTGGTGGCCTGGGGTGTCAAGGTAACATTTTTTAAGCATTTATTTGTTATTTAAGTTTATGTTATCCTTCACTTTTATAGGTTATGAAAATTGTTCTATCCCAAATGACAGTTTTCCTGTAGAAATATGCTTTGTGGAAATAGGTTAATAGCAAGCTACTAAAGTTCATTTAATATTAATTTATTTAAACATGGTTTTACTGAACACTGTCCTTATACATCATACAGCTATCTATCCCTTAACATTCAAATAAATTTTAAGAATTATGTTAAATATACTACAGAAGTGGGACTGTACTGCAGGAATACAATACTACCATACTCCAGGGGTGCAGTAGAGGAGTGTAGTAGTTCAGGGATTCTCACTATAGATCAGACTTTTTGTAATCCTTCAAATTGAGTAGACTGTTTTGTGAAAATACAAATTTTCATTTTGGGAACTTGGGAATGTTAATAACCAAAAGTTGACAAAAAATTGAGAAAATACATATATTCTCTCACAAAGAATACTAAATTGGATTTATTTTATGGGAGACCTATGTTTTTGTTCATTTTCAGCTATCTCTTCAGCTGTGCAGTGGAGGACAATAGAATTACCAGTTAATAAAACTGTACAAGCAAGCATATTAGAAATCATAAACCCAAACTTATTTTATGCTCTACCAAATGAGATGCCTGGTAAGAAAATAAAATTTGAGACCTACTTATGCTAATCTTTTTAACTATGTGATGAAAGTGCTTATCTGAACCCAGGAAGTGAGGAGGAGGAGAAAAGGAGGGTGATGATTTAGTTTCATGATTTTAAGAAAGAGTTGATTATAACACTTAATGTGAATTTACTTATAAAAACACAAATGTGAATGAACATGAAGGAATGCCCTGTGTTCAGCACCTGCCCCACCTAATCTTGATAATCTACAGCTTTTTATAACAAAACAGTGTCCTTAATTACTGTAACTTTTTCTTTAAAAATATATTCTATCTATATTGAATTGTATTTACTGAATTAACCTACAGCCATCTAAGAGAATTTAGATGTGTATATATATCTGTTTCAGATATATTGAGAGATACATATTTTAATTAGTTTATAGTTATAGTGTTACTGTATCTTTAGAAACTTAGAGAAATGTTTTACACTGAACCTAATCAAGAAGAAAAGTAGCATATAAATATTTCTAATTTTCCTTTTTTGTTTCATGGAAATTTACAATTCAGGCTTCTCTTCAATGTGTTTGAGTTTATTCTTGTGTAGAAGGTGAGTTAATAATACAAGTTGGGTGGTGGCTATTTGGAAGAGTTTGCAGGTACTTTAAGGCTGAAAAAATGAACTTTGTTTCATATTGTCAAACCTAGAATTGTGGTGAAACCAGTAATTGCTCTTAAATTCATCTCCACTATTACAAATCAGCATTCCCAAACTTTTTGGCACCAGGGACCTGTGCTCCTATGAGAATCTAATGCCTGGTGATCTGAGGTGGAGCCGAGGCAGCGACGCTAGCGCTAGGGAGCAGCTGCAAATACAGATGAAGCTTCGCAGGCTCACCGCTCACTCCTGCTATTGTGGCCCGGTTCCTAACAGGCCACAGACTGGTACCGGCCCGTGGCCTGGGGTTCGGGCATCCCTGTTACAAGTATCATCCTAAATCTATTAGGATCAAATAATCCTAAACCCCAGTTGATGACAATATATGACATGATGAATTGGAAGTACTTCATTTTATTAACTACAGGCACACCTCAGAGATAATAATGCAGGTTCAGTTGCAGACCACTGCAATAAAGCGAATATTGCAATAAAGCAAGTCACATGAACTTTTTGTTTCCTAGTGCATATAAAAGTTATGTTTACACTATACCGTAGTCTTTTAGGTGTGCAATAGCATTATTTCTAAAAAGAGAGTGTACATAACTGAAAAGTACTTTCTTGCTAAAATATGCAAACCATCATCAGCATCAGCGAGTTGTAATTTTTTTGCTGGCGGAGGGTCTTTCCTTCAGTTTATAAAAAGCGTAATATGTGAAGTGCAATAAAAATGAGGTAAACCTATATAACACACTCATTGAAAAGTACACAAAACAATTGTAAAACTGCAGCTTAATAAGTTGTCATAGAGTGAACACACGAGTGTAACAACCCCAGTCAAGAACTTGGGCCCCCGGAGCTTCCTTCGTGGGCCCTTCCGTATTGCATCCCTTTGACATGAGGTAACCGATAGTGGTTTTATTTATTTTTTAAGTATAATGTGTTTTAATACCTACAGGGTTTTTTGAGTGATTAGAGTTGACATTCTTTTGTATACTATATTTAAGTAGAATTGAAAAATTTTCACAAAAGATTGCTTTTTTATATATTTTAGAAGATCAGGAAAAACTGTGTATGTTGACAGCCAGATTATTAGAATATTGCAATGCTCAGGAGAGTCAGTCATCCTACAGACCAAGAACTGGAGATGCATGCTGTGCCAAATACACAAGTAAGATTCTTTCACGGAAAATATTAAAGGGGAAATACTGTGTTCTCTTTTACATGAGATTATATGGGTCTTGTTATTTTAGATGCATGTGTATTCCATTTGGTTAGATAGAGAAGAAAGACAAGATCATGGGTTTAATTCAATATTGGGATTATTCAACTTTTCTATTCCATAACCATAGATTATATCTAAGCAAGGAAATAGGTAGAAATGTACAAATCTGTTCCTACTTCTAGATAACCAACTCTAGATAATGACACACTATATGGTGGGTCAATAATGTGATATTTCTATATGGAAAGATCGCAATTTATAGAACTCAGTGAATATACTAAAAAAAAGAGATGTGTGAGGGAGTCAGACTCATTGTACTGGGTATACTTTAACCATTCTGCTGTTTAATACTTCATTTTAACAAATTTATTTTGCTAATATAACTGAATATTTTGGGGCAGAAATTGGGTAACTAAATACTTTAGCATGAATTTTCAGGACTAGAATTCTGGGGTCAAAGGATGTAAATTGTTTTGTAAGTTCTAGAAGCCTTTTTGCTCTCTGGGCATCTTAAAGAAATGTCAGTATATGCCAGAGGTTTGTGAGGAGGCAGGTGTCATCATCCCCTTGCTAACAGTGAATTTAAAATGCGTTTGATCAGTTGCCCAAATAGTGTTCACTGTTAAATTTTGATTTATTTTGATTTTCAAAATGTGTTATGCTTAGTTTTATTTTTCTTTCGTGACAGCTGGATCTATACTTTTCTCTTCTTTCTTCCCAATCGCAATATGTCATAATTTTTGATTAGGTTAAGTATTCCATATTACTTTATTAGGATTGCATAAACACTGTTCACAGCCTAGCCATGTAGTATGCACCCGTCTCTCGATTTATGCATTATTTTTTTACGTGAGGTTTTTTTATACGCGGTAACTATTCCCCGTTACATGGACTGTTTATATGCAGTTTCATTTTACATGTTCTTTTTCATTTCCATTATTAATGATTATTCTTTCTAAAAAACAATAGCTTAACTCAGCAATGTACAAAGAGCTATTACTTACTAACACAATTATTAATGATCTTCCCTTTCTTTGGATGGCAAATAAAAAAGCATGGGAGGCTACTGATGTTTTTCGGGATTGGTTTTACAAATGTTTTCCTGTAGAAGCTGCAAATTATATGAAGGAAAAATGTCTTCCTTTTAAAATACTTTTTGGTAATGCACCTGGTCATCCACAGTTTAGAACATCTAAATTAAAGTTGTATGTTTGCCACCAAATACAACTTCTTTGATCCAACCTTTAGATCAAGGCATTATTTCCACCTTTAAGATTAATTAATTATATTAAATAGACTTTTAATGATATTTTTAATATACTTGAAGATAATCACAGTTACAGAAGCCCGGAATAAATACACAATTATAAGTTGTATCAAGAATATTGCTTTAGCTTTGAGTGATATAAAGCTGTCAACTGTAAATGTTTGCTGGAAAAGTAATATGACCAGAAGTGGCTGTACCAGGGAATGTGGTTCCAACAACTGAGGAGGGATTAACTGGCATCATTAATTTATTATTAAATGAATTTCAAGAAGAAGGCTCTGACTGAATGTAGATGATATTAATGACTTACTGGTTGATTACAAATTAACTGATAATGAGTTAATTCATTTAATATTTGAAGCCCATCCTGCCGATGAATATGGCAGTGACCTTCAACCAATTTCATTCACTGCAGAAGATATTTACAGAGATCTTCATTTGGCCACAAAACTGGAAACTGCAATTCTAGATACTGATGCAAACATCCAACGAGCCTTAAAATTTCAAAAAATTTTTTTTAATTGTTGCAGTGAATATTGAAGAATTAATGAAAACTTAGCAAAAGGGATTGGAAAAAGATCATCTAAAAACATAAACGTAAATAATGGAACCAAAGTAGTAGTTCCAAATATTTCAAGCAGTGAAGACAGTGACTTTGTGCCAAATAAAAAGAGAAGGTTGATTGCTTTAGATTTACAGTACAGACACCAACAGCGAATAAAATTTATTTTGGTTTTTCTGAATTTTTGTTAGTATTTCTTTTTTTTTTGGTGAAAATATGTGAAATATTTTTATGACTTATATTGGCCTATTTCTTTAGTGTTTTTTTCCCATACTAGTGAACTCTTTTTTATACGGTTTTCTTCAGAGTAAAAAAAAGATGCGTGGAATAGATAATCTGCATAAATCGAGGGACAGGTGTAATGTAATTGTATTTCTCTCTTGAAGCCTTCGTTGTTGTTACTGGTGTTCTGTGTACTTTCACTAATTCGCTCCAGTTCCCTGTGTTAGTGTAAATTCTCTCAGTGAACCCTTCATGTTCTTTATCAACTTCTGCCATGTTGGAGGCATCTCCAGCCTTCTGACCCAGTCTCATCTGGACTGCTCGTCCTCCGGAACCGAGCTGTCATCCTGGAGTTTTTCCTTCACCATCATGCCGGGGATTGTTTCAGCACTTCTCCTCTTCATTTCTTGGATTTCTCTCCCACCTCGTTAGGATTTCTGCCTCCCTCACCTCACCTCATTTGCTGGATCCCTTACTTTTGATTTACTCTAGTATTTGAGTATATCACCCTCCAGAACCTGAGAAAAGGTACATGTAAGGGAATTTTCTGTTACCTCCTATGTTTGAAAAAGTCTTTATTCTATCCTAATAGTAAATGGATAGCTTTCTTTGATACAGAAGTCTAGGCTGGAAATCATGTTTTCCCTTAAAATTTCGAAGGCAATGCTTCTATTTATTCTCTTCTAGCCATTGGCGTTGCTGGTGAAGAGATGGATGTCGTTGAGATTCTCCAAACTTTGTACATATATATTTTCTCTTTCTGGACCTTTTAGTAGTCTCTTCATTCCATGTTTTGAATTTTGTGATGTGACTTATTATTGGTTTTCTTTTCAACATTGTACTGGACCCTTAATTCATGAACTTCAATTTTGAAGAATTTTTCTGAATTATTTTTTATTCCCTTTCATATTTTGTTCTTTGGGGATCTACATGTATTTTAATGTTGGACTTGAATTCTTATGCCTAATTACCTCTCTTCTGTTTTTCATCTTTTCTGTTTTTTTAAGAGATTTTCTCAATTTTATCTTTTAGCTTTTCTTATTTCATTTTTGATAACACATTTTTAGTTTTAGTGTGGTTTTTTTTGTTATCTCAAATGTGTTTTTAATACTGTCTTGTTCTTGTTTCAAGGATGGAAGGTCATTAGGATGTTAGTATCGTTCTTTTAATTTTCATGGTCTTCATCCTCCTTTGTTTCCTTGAATTCCTGTTTGTTTTGACCTTTCATGTTAGCAACTTTCTTCAAATATCTGATGATCCTTTGCTGTTCAGTTATTTAAGAAGGGACACTAGGAATTTAATTAGAAGTTTCTCTGTGCATGGGCAGAACTTGTCTACTAGTGGCCTTCACTATAGGGTGATCTGGCTCTGCCATTTCACTGAGGACTCACGTTGGTATCTTGATGTGCTTTTGCTTGGGATGGTTGTCCCCTGCCTGGCGTGCAGAGCTTGCCTGAATGCATTCTAGGTAAACTCCTTCCTCTGTTCTGTTTCACGTTCCCCAGTCCACAGTCGATCGGGTCTGTCCTCTCTGGAGAAGAAACCTCTCATCCTCTGCCAGTAGTTTGGAGCGGTTGCCTGGAAAGGGGGAAGAGCATTCCATGTGAATGTTAAACTGATTTTTCTCTTTAGCAACTTGAACAAAATAAGTTATTATGTGTAAATGCATTTATAAACGAAAGTATATTCGCATGTCTTTGGGATGTAACTGCTTCTTCTACCCAGTCCTTATTTCAGCTTCATCTTTACTCCTACTTTTGAATGAGTAGCACCAATTATTGAACCTTGGTTGCTTGGGGATTTGAGATGCAAACTGGGATGCTTCTGGGTCTCCCTGCGGCCAGCTTTGGTTGGGCTCTGCTGAATGATTTCCATCCATGCATCTGTTTTCCAGCTTCTAGTAGTCCATTGTTTTCTCCTGTTCTCCAGCTTTGTGGTTATGCCATTATTGTTTTAATCCTATAATTGCCTTTTTATTTTAGTAGGGTTTGGGAAAAGTAGAGGTGATGCTTATATTTAATCTGACGTCTTGGCTTGAGATCAGGTACCTTGTGAATTTCTAAGTGATAAAAATGTAACTGTGAATAACCGTCTTAAGAGAAGGAGGGAGTCATTGAGTATAACTTCTTGAGATTCCATTTTATTTTCAGATGATGATTTCTGGTACCGTGCCATTGTTCTGGGGACATCAGAAGCTGAGGTGAAAGTGCTCTATGCAGACTATGGGAATATTGAAACTCTCCCCCTTTGCAGAGTGCGGCCGATCTCTGCCAGCCACCTAGAACTTCCTGTCCAAATTATTAAATGTTCATTTGAAGGTAGACAATTAAGTCTCTTTCCAATTTGGGTGTCTGTTTTTTTTTCTATTTTATAGCTCTGAGTCAAATGGGTATTTCCGGTAACTGCCCAGGTTTCTAAATATCAAGCAGAGTTTACAAAGAAATCTCATGTCTTTCATTCTTCCTTTTATTCTCAAAAAAAAAAAATTATATTCTATTGGTATATCTTTGTTTTATAGACATTTGGATGACACCATTTTTTGGCTACTTTACTATATGTACTATTAATATGCATATATATTGAGCTCTCCAGTTGGAATTTGAATAAAGTGAACTAAAATGTTCAAGGAGCTTTTTTTGCTTTTACTCACAATATCTTTACCCAGAAGTCCCAGTGGATAATAGCACCCTGATTACCTCAGTCTTTTTAGTTTTGACTCAGAGAATTGGAAATTATCTTTATTATTGCCTTCTTCTCCCATTAGAATATATGTCCATGAAGGCAGCCATTTGCCTGTTCTGTACCCTTTATTCCTAGATTACTGCTTGACACATGATAGGGATCAATGAATGTTAAGTTTAATTTTTTTTGAATGCGGTAGCAGTAGTACATCAAAGTATACCTAAACCCAGCTAAAATCAGTGGACCTTTTTCTTATTATTCTCACTACTTTAAATGTTATCTTCTTTAAGAGACTTAAAGATTAACTCTAGTATTCATTTTTTTTTCCCCCAGGACTAATGGAATTGAATGGAAGCTGTTCTCAATTAATAATAGAGCTACTAAAAAATTTCATGTTGAATCAGAACGTAATGCTTTCTGTAAAAGGAGTCATCAAGAATGTCCATACAGTGTCGGTTGAGAAATGTTCTGGGAATGGTGCCGTCAGTATAGCTGATAAGCTGGTGATGTATGGTCTGGCAAAAAACATCACGTCTAAAAAGCAGACTACTTCATATAAAGGTATTTTTTTCAACTTTGATAACTAACGTAAGTGTAATTAAGAACAGATGTAGTCAGTGTAGTTGACTTGATCCTTCCTCACTCCCATGGCCGTATTCCCTTCATCCTCCTCCTCTATAAATCCAGTGGCAGGGCTCCAGTTCCTTTGGCCACGGCAGAGGAGCCGCCCGGGTGTGGATGGAAGCAGGCCTCCCAGTCCAGATTGTCCTTAGGCCAGGTGCAGCAACACTGTCACTAGAATTGATGCCAACCATTCAAAGTTACTTCCAGCTTGCTTTTGGTCTTGATCAAAGTGAGGAGAACTCATATTTTTGAGATTGGATCTTACTCGTGTTTCATAAGGTAATGATTTGGCAGGCCTGCCCCCAACCAAAAAAAGAGATTCAATAGGCGGAAGACCTGAAACCTTGGAGATGAAGGCATTAATTTAGTAAAACCCAGGATACAGTGGCAGATAACATGAAAGCCTAAATGAAAAGTTAATTGATCGAGTCTTTTGTGGTTGGAACCCATGCCTGAGGGGCAGATCTGTTTATGTTCAGATGCCAGGATTTTTGTTTTTCATATCATATGTTACCTAATAGCTTTTCATGTTTGCTTTTAGAAAAGATGTACAGGATGAATTGCTGCTGCACGGAGTTACAGAAACAAGTGGGTAAAATTTCCTTTAAGTGAAATTATCCTCCTAACATTTTGAGAAATTAAATAATACTATTTTTTTCACCCATAGGTTGAAAAACATGAACAGATTCTTCTCTTCCTCTTAAATAATCCAACCAATCAAAATAAATTTATTGAAATGAAAAAATTGTTAAAAAGTTAAGTAAGTTAAATTTGATATTTTGCTACTTCTGTAACCACCAGGAGGACATCTCCAGTCCTGTTGTGAGGGTAGAGCTAAAGGAGTGAAACACATCCTTGTAAGGCTGTAATTTATTTTGTGACTTAATAATCTGAGGTCTGGCTATAATGTTTTGCTGTCTTCCTAAGTTTGATTCGATAATCTTCCTTGACACTGCTGATGGAACTGAGCCCAGGGGTGGTCCCATTACAACCACCTTTCCTTACTGTTGTTTTTGAGATTATTCATGTTGTCATGCGGAGGGACTTGTAAAAATTGTTGTGAGGTAAAGCTTAGCCTGAAATTCTTTGTGTCTAGATGTAAGATTAACTCTCACTTGTGCTCATTGCTGTAAAAATGTTAAGCGTTTTTTGCGAAGAGGTCCTATGGAGCCAAGAATAGAAAACAGGCTTCACTGTCAGCATATTTCAAAATGAAACATATTCTCTTCTTTTGGCTGTGATGATTGTAGCGGTAAAAAACGATATGGGTGAGTTTAAACAATAGTTCCTCTGCTGTTGTCTGGAATCCTTTGTTCTAAGATGGCCCTCGGAAATTACTTTATGATCAATAGCCAGTTAAAACTTCTGATCAAAATGAAGTCGTCCTTATCACTTTGAGTTGATATAATTCCAGCTGAAAGCAAAGGATCTTTGATGTAGTACGTGCACTCTTATTGGCTAAAGTGCAGTTTATATCAGAATGTTTATAAATAGCATGTACTGGTCTCTGTGGGCAAGGCAACTCTCAAGTGGGTACCTGTTGGGTCCAAACATTCTCCATGTAGTAACGTATGGTTGTTTTGTTTCTGTTTCTAAGAAAGCACAGCTAAGTCTAAGCTGAATGTCATTAATGCAAGATTAACAGTTTCGATTCTCATTTATTTCCTTTATAAGTTTTGGATTATTTTTAACAAATGCTGACTTGCCATTACCCCCTTTCAGTCTTTTCTCCACACATTGTTTTAATACTGACTGCTGTTTCGTGTATTTGAGTTTAAAATCTTAAATTTCATGGTAATTTTAATTTCATAGCTTAAGGAACATGCAATGGCATGAACTTCTGGGATTTAGTCCTAGCACCAAATCATCTTATTTTTAATCAAGTTGATTAACTTGTGTGCGGTTTTCTTTTTATCTGTGTAATAGGCTTTTTTTCATAAAGATGCTGAGAGTGCTTACATGAAACCTATTTTCTGTTGTTTCTAAATAGATTGAAGACATTTCTTAAAAAAAACAACTTGATTTAAAGCATAGTAGTTGAACTGTCTTTTCCTTTATTGTGGGACCAAATACATATTTCGTCTACATTTGAATACAGTGTGTACCTTACATGTGGGTAGTGCCTTATTTAAAAAGCATTTTACATCTAGTCACATAGTTCATCTTCACAATACCCTTGAAAAGAAAGTAAGACCCCATTTGATAGATGATGAAGCTGAGGCTCAGAGAGGTTAAATGGCTGCCCAAAATCATACACACAGACTGGAAAGTAATTCTTAGGACTCAAAGCTGGGTTCTCTCTACTGCCCCCTGCTGCTTACCTGTGTGCTACGCTACAATGTCTTTTCAGATTAGATCAATTCTGAAGGGCGTGCAGCTTAGGTGTTATTGGAAAAAATTACATACATGGTTACTTAAGCATTCTTCCTTCATTGTAGTGAAAATATAGTTGAATATTTAGTACTTTAAGTTATTCTTCCTAGAGATAATGTTTCACATTTAAGTGTTTCATCGTCTCTGGAGAAATTCGTTTTGTTAGTAATTTAATTGTAAAATTGCTAAACTAGGAATGATGTGATGACGAGAACATAAAACTCTGTAATCTGTTGCTCAGAAGTGATAAATACGTACTGCAGCGTACAAGTTAATATAAAATACTTCTTATGTTTGAAGGAGAGTACAAACAGCTATATTTTCTATTTGTATAGAGGGGTACAAACAGCTATACTTAACATATAGCTGTTATGGTGGTGGTGAATTTTTTTTTACCAGGAAGACATGACATAAATGTGTAATTTCAGTTAAAGTGACTATTTGGTTTGCTTGTACTTAAGATAGAAATGAAGAACCATGGTGACTGAGTTTTTATGTAAGGCATAATGGTAGTTGCTTTTTCTCTTTCAGAAGCAGTCTCTTGGAGAAACACTTATGAGACTGGAAAACAGCGAGGGCTAGACTTAGGAGAGTAAGGACAGCATCTCGTGTTTTTGTTTACTGGAACCTTTTCTTTGTCTACATTTTCTCTAATGACCTCCATTTTTGTTCATTTAACACTCTTCTATTAGATTGGGTAGTTTTATTTTTTTCCTCTTAAGTTCTTCCTTCCAAATAAATAAGTCTTGCATGAAAGATTCATATCAGTTCATGGGAATGTTGGGAAGGGATACTTAGGGGCTTTCTACTGTATATAAAACTTTTTATTACTTAAAGGTATGAAAGGAGAGATGACTCCATGTTAATACTGGATAAATCTAGTTGATGGATACACGAGTTTTATTATTTTTTGGACTTTTCTGTATGTTTGAAACAATAATACAATATGCTCACTCTCCCTGTCATCATCTGCCTCTTGCACATAATAAATGTTCTTTGGTTTATTGTTGCTTCAGTCTCTGCCTTTCTTTTCCCATCCACTCTGAGGGCGTCAGCTTCTTTCTGTCCATCATGACTTGGATCACTTCTCCTTTGGTCTCTGGGCATGGAGTCTGTCCGTGGACTTGGCCAGGCCAGCTGGGGAAGGAATTTTCTCTTACTGGCCCTACATCCATACCCTTCCAGATTGGTAGCCACTTAGATTTTTAGTACAGATATAAGTAGCCATTTTCTAAAACACAGATACAGTTAACAATTTAAGTTCAAAATCTCAATTAGAGGATGTATTTTTCTTGAAGCCCATAATCTTAAATTCTCCTGAACTCCCCTGTGCAGAATGATGGGCCAGCCGCCTTTCCTGCCAGTCTCTCACTTTCTATTTGGGAATTTTGTCATGATTTAAGTATCATCCTATGACAACCTAAGAAGATGCTGTCACCAACTCAAAAAAGAAATTTAAAAGGCTTTATTTTTGCTTTTGCTGATAATGTGTGTCAGCTAATCTCTTAGATTAAGTGGAATTTTTCCTCTTGTAGAGAATTGTTCAAACATTGATGTGCTTCTATTAGATAAAAACTGATACTGCTTTGCCCAATAAAATCCTTGTACTTCGCAGCCAGATTCCTCTTGTATTCTTGCTGCCAGCATTTTGCTAACTTCCTTTTTCTATTTACACATACTAGGAGCACCGGGTGCTCAGTTTGTTCATACTCTACTCAGTTCTGGCCATAATGAAAATGCAAAAATGAAAACCATGGACTCACAAAGTTGACCTTTTTTTTATGGAAAATTAGGGTAGCAAGTCAAAGAACACATAAAAAAATCTAAGTCACAATTTATTAGATTCTAAGGTTTTATCAGATGGTATTGGAAATTTGAATACAGTTTTAATTGAATGGAATTTAACATTATTTGGTGGTTCAGCTATTTGCCTTGTTCTCCAAAAGAGACTAATATTATCTGTAGCATTAGTCTCATAAAGATAAATTTAGGTTAAGTGTCCCTTAGGTTAATTTGACATATTAGCATATCAGACCACCAGGTCTTATTTCTGAGTAGGTTTAAGATACTTCCTTTTTTAATCAACATTAATTCATTCAATAAATATTTAATGAGCGCCAGCTTTGTGTGCGACGTGGTGGTAGGTGCTATATTTATCGTTCAGTAGGGCCATGTATGGCTCATCACCTGCCAGTCACCGTCTTCACTTTCCCTCAAAATATTTAGTTCATTCATAGATGTCGAAGTACACAAGCTTCATTCCCTGACGGAGGCCATGTAAGTATTGAGACAAATCAGATCCATTTTGTCAGGGGAGAGAAACAGTAAACGAGTTGATGGTAGAAAAAGATATTCTATATGTCTTTTGGTAGAATTATTTTGCTGGGACAGCTAGAAATGTTAAAGGGCCAAAATTGTGAATGAGGATGGTTAATATGAAATAGAGCTTTCTTGCTGTATAATACATGCTCCAGAAAACCAGTAAGTGCCGTGAGGATCCTTACCAGCAGGGCCCTAAGGTGCTGAATTCCAGGAGAGCAGTTATGTCACTGTGAGGCTTGCTCCTGGGAGAAGTGGACCGTTAGTGTTACTCCTGGTCTCATCCCCAATACTACTGCTTGTATTTGGCAAATTGAACTCTCTTGGGATTAGCCAAAGAGGGACATCTGGGTTACTCACCAGTACAGGAAGTTACGTAGTTGGACTCACACCCAAGCAGTGCTTAGTCATCAAACATAAGGTTCTGAAGGATGGTTTTTGGCTTTCCAGATAAGAGGCATCGGAGGGCAGCCTGTGGTTCTAAACATGAGTGGTAGGATGCTTGCGCTTGCTGAAATTAGAAAGTGGGGTTCATTTAAAGTACGGCTGCTGCCCATGTGCACAGGGTGAGATGCAGAAGGCTCACCCAGAGAACTGCTAATGCTTTTCCTATTACTCCGAACGTTGTTCAAAGTACCTTTTGGGTACTGCTGTCTAACTTCCCCTGGAAGGTTCTTGAATCTTGGCATTAGCTTTCCGATAACCTAAAATTGGTGTCATTTAAGATTTTAGCTGCCCAGCCTCAGCCATTTTCCTCTGCTTTTACATGAGATCTTGAGGTGATGCTGTTTTTAAAACCTCGTGGGTAGTCTTTTGATGAGGTGCCCACCTCCTGTGATACGGACTGTGAGACTTATACATCAGAAGCCTACTCCACCTCTTCCAAGGGTGGACCCGGATTCCTCTCAAAATGCATTCAACAAATGCTTATGGTAAGATGTACATCTATGTGTGAAAACAAGATACAAAATTTGGCAGTGTTGACAGTTTGAACTAGAGTGCGTATGCAGTTTTGGCTGTTGATTGAATGACTGACATGTTATTTCTGCCCTGTAGATAACTCCATGTTTACTTGATTCACCAGAAAGCATCACATTTCCCAGAAACAAATACAGTAAAATCTTGTGCATAATTATTCTGTCTTAGGGAGTTGGGATATATGTTTTAACCCTCAGAACAATTGGTGCCTACCCCAAACCTAAGGGGCTTCAGCTTTAAATATTTCTATTCCTTGTGTCTCTGTCTTCCCACTCCCCCCCCTCCCCGCACCCCCCCAGTTTGGGCTCTGGCTTAATCTGCTGCCCATGGAGCACTTCAGAATCAGACCCTTTGTTTCCTCCGGCATGGTTTCTTTGCCATTTAAGATGCATTGTTTCCTGTCCTTTTGTTTCTCAAGAGGATTCTGGTTAGTGACTGCTCTGTGGGTTCTGGGAAAGCCACAACTTCCGTGGCTCTGTTTTCACCCCTCTTTGGGCCTTTTCATGTGTGCTTTACCTTGCCTTTATCAGTTGGCAGACTGGATGCAGACATTTTGAATTGGCCTTTCAAAGAGTCAAGAATCATTGTACTCATCAACCTTGAATGTTATAGGCCAAGAAACTGAGCAGTTGAAAATTAAGTGTCTTGGTCACAAAGCCAGTAGGTAGGAGAGCTGAACAGGGGACCCCAGACCTCCCAGTCTCCAAAGCAGTGGTCATTCCAGCACACCGGGTGTCTCCTATTACGTGCTGAAGTCTCCATTTATCCCTGCATGGAATTCAGAGTCGTCTTCATGCTTTATGTGTTTACCGTTGGGACATGCTGTACAGGGCAATTCATGAATGAATTCACATTATAAAAGGCACTTACTATGTAGAGTTACCTAGCACTGGGGCCACAGAGGTGAATAAGGCAGGTCCTTGGAAGCAAGGGGTGCTCGCTCACAAGCCCTTCGAGATGATGGTCTTTTATGGTGACTTTTAAAAATTTCCTCAAATCGTCACAAAGGAGGGGTCACCACGGATGGCAATAGCAGCTGCCCAGCTTCTCTGTATAAAAAGCTTCTATTCCTGCTAGTATCCCATTCGTCACTCTCCAGAGCCTGGACTGCCTACCTGTCCCTCCTCCCCACATGTACACCTGCTAGACACCTGGAACAGATGGATTATACTTCGATGTGAAGAAGTTTGAAGCAACTGGTATCTCCACCAGTATTTACAGTTTAACCTTTTACTTCTTAATCATGAAATGAAAATTTAATTTACCTTTAATTAAAGATGTCAAACTGTCAGAAACTTCCAGAATTGAAATTTGGCTTCTCTAAGGTAAACCTGATGAGACAGGTGTGCTGGGAAGTATTAACCACCAATCATAACAGGTGAGGAGAGGGCTGTCAGCTGGGAAATTTCCACTTTTATCAGGACTTGGGGGTGTGCCCATCTCACCCCTGCTCTGTTTAAAGCGGCACAGGCCACTCGCCACATGTAGCTACTGAACACAACATTGTGTTCAGATGAGCTGTAAATGTAAAATCTAACAATTTCGAAGACAATAGAAAATATCTCAATACTGATTACACATTGAGATAATATTTGGGATCTACTGAGTTATTGTTAACATTAAGTTCACCTGTCTCTTCACTTTTTAATTTGGCTTTTGGAACATTTAAAGTCACTCATGTGACTTACATTACCTTTCTATGGGACAATGCCCATCTAGAGGCAGAGACCACTCGTCCCCACCCCCAAGCATTTAGACTGCAGGCAAGTCCCCTGCACGGGTGCCCTGTGTTACTTATACTGCTCTGGCAACGTTGGGAGGGTTGGAAACCGAGACAGTATACGTAGAATGAACTAAAAAGAATGTAGATTTTTATATAAGTAAAACGACACTCCAAGAACACACACCGTAACGTTAACAGTGATTTTCTCTGGGCGTTGGAATAGGTGTGGTTTTTCAACTTGTTTACTGGTATTTTCCTTTTTTACAATGAGCACACATGCAAGGACGCTTTTTTGAGGAGTAGTAAAACTATAGGTCACACAAGGATAGCCAGCGTTTATGGAGTGCTGACTATGTACAAGGCATTGTGCCAGGCATTGTGTTATTTTGCTTTGTGGTGTCTGATTTTTAAAAACTCAGGCACCGTCTAGACTTCAACGGGGATACTGGCCAAATGGCCCGCGTATTACTGCCCAAGGGCAAAGATAGGACAGCCAGGTAAACAAACGGTAATTGCCATGACAAACAGAAACGATGCCAAAGCCAACATTTTCGCGTGAGGCAGAGCAATAAATCCGAGTGGACAGCGGATGGCACAGTTCTCTCGACGCTGCTGCACCGCTTAGAGGCCAGGACCTCGCGCAGAAGTAAGCACCTTGGTTTACTTGCGAACCTTGGCCAACGACGCGTGTTAAAACCGCGAGGGACGATGCGAGCCGGATTCGCACCAGCGGCAGATGCACTTCCCGCGCCGCGTTCCCCACCTCCCCTCGCCGAGAAACACAGGTGTCCCACGTGGCTCCCACCCCGGGTGCCCCTCCTGCGGACCCGCAGCGCCCCCTGGCCCCGCCGTGCGCTCCTCGCCACGCTCGTCCAGGGAGCCTGAGCCCAGAGTCGCCTCCGCGCCTCGCGCCCCGCTAGCGGCCTCGGAACGAGCGCTGGTTACTTATTCGCGCTCCCGGGAGAGGCCCCCGCTCGGCCTCCCCGGAACCCCTGCCCGGAGCGTGGAGACCGTGCGGCCCCGCGTGGACGCCGCGGCGTGGCGGGCTTTGTTCGGCATTGTCTGCGCTCACCTGAGCGCGCCGGGAGGCCCGCGCGTCCCGGGCGAGAGCGCACCTGGCGTACGCCTCCTCCCGGCTCCCCGCCCGCGGCCCCCGGCGAGCCGGCTAGGGCCTCAGGAAGGGGCGCGCGGCAAGCTCCAGGGGGGCCCTTACCCCAGGTCCCCGGCACCCGAGCGCCGAGCCGAGGGGCGCGGACCTCAGGTAAGAGGACAGGGACTCGGTGACTGTGGGGGCAGAAGGGAACCACGTATTAACCCCGAGCTGCTCGGCGCAGTCGTGGAGTCCCCTAACCTGGCGGCGGCAGAAGGGGCTTGTCTTCTGAGTAGAGGCTTTGGGACATGCCCGAGGCCCTCCCGCATTCTACAGAGCTTTTGCAGGTGTTACAGCTGCTGCTATGCGGTTTTCCCAGGAAGCTGAGTGTCCCCAGCGAAGTCTCTGCAAGCAGAGGCCGAGAGGAGTCCGCTGCCCTACCAGACTCGCCCTTGAGCCATGGGGAATTCCAGGGGATTTGTCCTGGGCGATTTCACGTGCAGGGGACGCCATTTTTTTGGACCCAGCCCTTCCTGCACTTCTGCCGAGGTCCAGGCCCTGGACAGTAAATGGGAGGGTCTCAGAATTGCACCTTTGAAACTTGCCTGGGGAGTAGGGGTGGGCATTGATTTAAAAACCTGGTGGGCACCCAGGCAGAAGAGTAGGAGGGCACCCTTCTGCCCTTTCATTGTGGAATCGATGGCTGTCCAGCTGAGAGGGCCCTTTCAACGGGGACACCGTACAGTGCGTTTGGTGTTTTGGAACAGACTAATCAGAACCTTATAACTTTCAAATTATGAGGTCCTTTAAAACACAACCCTAGTACCCATAAGTGTTTTATAAACTGATGTCTAAAATTTCAAGCTCTCTTTGGCTTTTAGTGTGACATTATATTTAAAAATTCATTTACTGAGAAAAGACAATTCAGAAAAGTCAGAGGTAGCACTGTGGTTGGCAAAAGTAGGGGAGGGAAGCTGTTCATTTGTACATGCTGTTAGCTTTCAGCAGCCTGTAGCCATTCTCTGATGGCCGATGGGGGCACAAAGCCCCACTGGGCCATCCTTCACATGGGATATGGCCCTTTCTCTCTCCTCTCTCTCT
>NW_006442207.1:4127008-4132271 GCF_000325575.1 Pteropus alecto | reverse complement strand
TTTTTTTTGTAGAAATCCAGCTCAGAGCTATCTCTTGACCATGTAAGAATTTCTCAGTCTAGGTCCTTAGGCAAATCTCATGGGGAGAGGGAGATTCCTTTCTTCATCGTACCTGTTTTATTTTTCTTTAAATCTGGTTTTTGGTCTACTATCTAGAGTTTAAAGTAGCTACAGGCATACCTTGTTTTATTGTGTGCTTCACAGATGTTGCGTGTTTTCAGTTTTTATCCAATTAAAGGCAAGACCCTCCACCAGCAAAAAGATTACAGCTCACTAGTGCGATTCTTGCTTTATTGTGGACTGGAACCCAACCTGCAGCATCTTCAAGGTGTACTTGTTTTTCCCTTCCCCTCAATAGGCTAGGCTCCCCTGGAATAAATCATAGTCAGACGCCCATGTGTTTACAGAGAGGGTAGAAGATGGCCTGAGGATGAATGGGAGAGGCTGCCAGGAACCTGGGCTCCTGGGTTTTTAATGAGCTTCGTAAAGGGCACAGCTGTTAATTGGCAAGGGATGACACAGGATAAACTACTGGTGCAAATGTAAAAGCCTCTTATTAAGAATGTCCCCTCCAGGTGTGCATCTTACAGATCATTTTTATTGCATCTCCAACACCTGGGAGGGTGCTGGGCACAACGGTTTTTATCGGAAAAATGAAATTTCATATAATTATGTCAGTGGAAGGATCAGCAACGCAATGAGGTGTTTTAGAACAGAAGTCCTCAAACTTTCGTAAGTCACAAATCAGTAAAAATACATTGTTTTAATTGGGAGGACTGTAACAGAATGGCTAATTTTAAATTTTATCCCACAAGGATATTTTAAAAAAATAGTAAATCCCTCCCATCATCTACAAGGCTATTGGAGGTCTCTTGGTGTTTTGTACAAGGGAGGGTCTATCCGTATAATACCCTGCTTCAGCATCACCCCAAGCCAGCTCCCTAGGACAACTGAACACACTTGAAATCTTTCCTTTCCTCTTTCATTTCTAAACAGCTCCAGACTGCTTACTCTTCCACCTGTAAAATTACCCGCAGGCCTTCCCTGAAGGTGATTACCGTCCTTGATCCTTCGCTTCCTTTTCTGATCCTAAGTCCCTTCCCTTGAATTGAATTTCCCTGATCTCCATTTAGGAAACTTTGCCCTAGCCCAGGGGGCTTTTGCATCGTGGTCTCGTGATCCTGGCAACATTTCCAGGTAAATAGGATGAGTGATGTCACCGAAATTTTTGAGAAACGGAAATTGAGAGACTGAAGTGAAGAAATTTACTAGAGAGGCTCATGCTCGGATCTCCTGACATCTGATTAGTGCTCTTTCCAGGTCATCTGTGGACTACATGCTTCTTGTCACGGCTGAGCTGTCGTCTGCCATCGAAAGACCTGGGCTTGACTCCAAGCTTGTGGTTCACTAGCTCTGTGACCTTGGTCTACAATTTCTCCAAGACCATTTTCATGTATAAAAATGGAAATGATCATGTCTACCTTACAGGGTTACCTGTGTTGTTAAGTGAAATTAATATAAAGTGTAATGATCCCCTTCTACCATAATATGTTTAGAAAGTATTTTACCAACAGGAGAGATGTTCACACACTATTTCACTGGATCTTTACAACACTGCGTGAGTTTATGAAACTGAGATTCTTCCCATTGGACAGAAGAATGAACTGAGGCGGGGGAAGTTGGTGCTTGCAGAGTCATTCAGCTGGATATAAGCACAGCTAGGCTGGAATTCGGTCTCTGGACTTCAGGTCCTGTGTGTGCACTTCCCAGAGTTCCAAGGCAGTGGATTTTGGTTTGGTAGAACTTAAAGGATTTTCAGATATCATCAGAACAAACATCAATATCTCTTTTGGCTAAAAATGTCTCTTTAGCAGGTCTGGCGACTGTGGGAGACCCTGCTATTTATGCCTATCTGCCCAGTTTTCTCTCCAACCATCCGAGGAATTGTTTGTCCCTTGGTGTTGACTCTGGTCGTTAGACTTGGATTCTGAAAATTTGCGATTCTTTTGAGGAAGCAGGACTTTCCATGGACTATGGGCCTGTGCCAAGTGTTTTCCCACACGGACAAGAAAGATGATTGTTACAGCAAAAGACACCAAGGGCTTCCTGGCCAGAGACGTCCACCTCCGATTTTAGTCTTCCTGTTCAGGCGTTGACTGTTCTTGTAAAGGGCTCAGATTTCCATCCCGTTGGTTGAGAGGGGGCTGCTAAGGGCTAATCTAATATTTGGGGTTGGAATTCCGTTTTGTAAGGAGGTGCAAGTGGTTTCCTCTTTCACCCTGCATGCCTTTCATTTCTGATCGGGGAGGGAAAGGCGGGCATTGTCTCTCAAAATGCCTTTAGCTATCACCAATCTGGCCCCCTTATTCTCAAAGGTAGCCTTGTTTTGGCCTTGATTTCTTCCTGTGTTGGGGGAAATGTAATCTCAGCGTGCAATGTTTTATGGTGCCTTGCAGCAAACCCCAATTTCTTGCTGTCCCAAATGCGGCCAGTGCTGTATGGAAACAGGACTGGAAGATAACGGATGAGAAGATTGTGGGGCAGGAGGCATCTAAGTCCATGTGGAAAGGTCCCAGAAGCCAGGAATAATGCATGGAATTAGCATGAGTAATGGAACAGAAAGGAACCAATGTGAGTGAGGCGTTGTGTAATGGAAAAGGCTTGACAAGGTGGACATGGGAGCGAATGGTCTGTTTCTGCTCCTGGGTTGCAGACTATTCCTGGCTACTCTGTAAATGAATGCAGAAAGCTCTGGAAATCTTCTGAAGTGCTCCAGTGTGGGAGTTGCTGGCAGGTTATTAGCTGGATGGAAAACTGCCAAAGGGCAGGATTTGGGTGGCAGACTTTTAATTATATTTCTGTTTCTCCTGATTCCCCAGAATCAGGAAGGTGATGGATTGAACAGATCACTGGCAGGCCAGATGGGAGTCCAATCTGCTCATTAGCCGTGTAACGTGGGGCAAAACACTTCTCCATGCCTGTTTTCTCATCTGTAAAATGGGGACAATACTCTCACTGGCTGGCTATGCAGATTAGGCAAGAGAAGACACATACGTATGGAGCCCAGTGCCAGACAACAGTAAAATGCTCACTAGATGGTAGTAGCTCTTGACTTTTTACTATGGAATTCATCCTTTTAAAAAAAGTTTGCTGATGTCAGGTTGTGTTTAAAGTATCTAACTAGTATTTCAAGGAAGTTTTGATATGTGAGGAGGGGTAATAAACTGAATGTTTTGAAATGATTGGGTGGGAACAGATACTAAAGAGTTCTATTAATACTTCGCCAACATCAAATAGCATTTGTATCATTTATCATTTATCTTGGTATAAAAATAATGCAGTGAGTGCAAAGATTCATCTGGAAGTATCCTATCTGTGGTGGGAGTCATGGTGCTTGGTTTACCCCACAGGCACCTGGCTTACCTACTGCCATGTGCCAGACACCTTCAGGTGGTGTTTCAGCAGAGGCTAAAGACTACAGTCCCTAGTCCCTAAGGCATTTGCCACCTGGCAGTCAAGATAAACATATCAACAGTCAGTGTCAGAGCTGTGTGACAATAGTTTTGTAGGAGGATGAGGGTGGGACTGTGGGGGAGGTGATGCTGAGGTCCCAGAGCCAGCACTGTCTGATCCAAATGCTTACGGAGGCGGCATTTGGCTTCTTGCTTTGACTCGCAGATTGCCAACATATAGTTTTGTTTTAATGAGCAGAAACTTGGGAGACTTTGGAAAAACATTCACCTGGGCAAGCGGAGGCACATGATAGAGCGAGATGAAGTTGCTTAGGCTTGTTTCATCGCGGAGAGAGGAAGCCCATGTTTACTGAGCACCTTACCTAATGTCTTAGGAACCACCCCTCCGTCCTTCTACCTTGTCCTCATGGCAGCTGGGAGGCTGCTAGAGGCCTGGTTTTATAAAAAATTAACAGGCCTGAGCCTCAGAGTCCTTCATGTGCCCAAGGTCAGAAGCTGTGACCCCAGAAAATCGTCCTGAACTTCAGGACTAGATAGCATTGAGAAGTCCTTTACTTCTGCTCCGCACTGCCCCTCATCCCCAGGCCTGGCCCCTGCCTGGCTCCCAGGTGGCAGGTGGGGAATCGTCCTGCTTCTATTGTGTAGAGTAAGGAGAAAGAAAATGTGTCTTTTGGGGAGAGGGATGTGCCTTGGTGTCTTGTGCTGGGCTGGAAACTAGCAGGAAGCGTGTGGGCCCCTCAGCCACCCAGTACCCTCGCTGTCCCCCTCGGCCCCCGGGATGGTGCCTGGGGAGCTCCTGGCTTCCCCCTCTTGCACTATCAAATCTTTGATTTTCACCTAGATGAGATGAAGACATGGGCCTCAGTCATTTGAAGCACAAAGACTCTTAGCTGGTTGGGACCTTCGATTTAGTTTCAGAAGTGGTTTGAAATCCTACGAGGTGAATATACAGTGGAGTAAGGTCTGACTATTATAGGTCCATGATGGGGTAATCAGAAGGGATTTTTGAAACGATAAGACACAACACCTGGTACAACCTTTTTGTTTTGCAAGTAAGGAACCAAGGCACCTCTCAGGGTCACACTGTACTGGATGAGAAAGGGGGCGTCTGGATTCAGGGTGTAGATCTGTCGCCACGGGGTCACTTACAGGTGCGCTATCTCAGTGTGGATGGAGTTCTGAGCCTTGGATCAAGGTCCCTGAGCTGACCTTGGCTCCAGAAGTGGTATAGTTAGGGGAAAATACATTGGATTAGCAGCCAGAACCTTGAGCTGTGTGACTGTCCAGGAACCTTCCTCTTCTGAGCCTCGGAGAACTCTCTTGTTCATGTCTGAGGCGTGTATGGCTCATTCACTCAGCTAATCCTCTTTCACGCCATCCTGTGGTCCTCTGATTCCCCCGTTCCTGCTCCCTGTGAGTGGGAGTACAATGACCTATGATAGCGGTCCCTTGCCTTTGATCCATCTTGCCTGCAATTCCGAGTAAGGTCTGACCATATCACTTTTACAAACATGTGTTGGGTCATTTTAAACCTTTCTGCAGAAGCAGCTATACTTCTTGAGTGACTTCGATTTCCAGGCAGCCTGCATAGCAAATTCTCTTTGGATTTGGAGCTGTTTTGTTGTTGCAGGGGGCAGGTGTGTTTTTAATGCCCCTGCAGAGACGGTAGAGTACGAGTTCCTCAGAGAATTCATTTTAGTGCAGGTTAAGTTCAAGACACTTCAACGAGCTGCTAGAGATGACCAGGAAACCTCTGCCTTGTGATTGGAGAACCGGTATCCCCCAGGTGG
>NW_006442207.1:4125464-4126960 GCF_000325575.1 Pteropus alecto | reverse complement strand
CATGGTGTTACATGCAGAAGAGGGGTGCTTATTTTAAAGTGTTGATCGACCTTTTGGGAGTTGGGAACGTCAGGTTGCAATGAGTTTCCTGCTGCATCCTTGTGTTCCACACAGAGTGACTGGCCACTTCTCTCTCTCTGTCCTCATCTTTAGAACCTGAGGCTCCACTGGTCACCTGCAGTGTTTCCCTTTCTCTGCCTGAATTTTTATCTTCAGCGTTAACTCTTACGTGAGTGTCAAGGTTATTTGTTCAGTGGAAGGAAACTTGAGTAAGACCTACCCGTGGTGTTGCCTCACTCGTCCAAGTCTTTTCTTACTTGGTCAAGTTTAATGCAGAGAAACTGTAGGGTGAGATCTTGAATCTATTGGATCCCAAAAGGCAAAAAATAGAATTTCTAGAACATACTATCAAGATATTTCCTGGGCCTCAAAGCCAAAATTAGAAGTAAACCTCAGGTGTGTGCTCTTATGGAATTAAAGTTGCAGTCATAGTTTCTTATTAAAAGCACTCACTTTCCACCTTAATACTTCAAAAACCGATGATCAGGCTCTATGGAACTGAATTTCATTTATAAGCATTAGTAGACAACAACACATTTTAAAAAATACTTTTGTTTCTTCCTCAGCCACATCGCTCTTTATAAATGAGAAAATGCAGACTTGGTGAACTTGCTACGTTTCATAAAACGAAGATATTGAAATCAAATGTTCAACCTGTCAGAATCTAAGTGCTCATGAAGAAATGGACATGCTGAGAGGGAGGGGCTTTCCACAAGATCACGTGGCTAGACAGGGCCCTGGCCGAACTAGGGCCGCACCTCTTAATTCTGGACACGGTGCTCCTTGCCCAGATCTGTGAAGGGAGTTTTGGGGGGCAGGTGTCTGCAGAACATGTTAGACTTTCTTCTAAAATTGAAGTCATTGGAGTAAAGTCTCCAGTGCCTTTTGGGAATGTGTCTTCTCCAGGCTACTGTCATTATTATGGTAAGGAGGGGCCTCTAGCATCATATTCGGTGCTCTGGGAAAGGCTGAGTACTTGTCATCTTGTTTAGGGGTGTGACATGAGTTTACAGAGCTAATTGCTGATGCTTTTTTTCCTTGTCCTGGCCCTACAGTCATCTCAACATGCCCTCTGTCCTGCTGCTAGAAGCCGTCTGCATTTTCCTGGTTGCTGGAGGTAAGGTTTTTTGGTTGTGGGGGGCGGGTACCATGTCAAGGGGTTTGGTTTGTCTTGCTTCCTGTCAGTTTTAACTTCTAAAGTTCTCTTGAATGCATCTAGGTCTCCACTCCACAGCCACCTGCCTGGTCTAAGCCCCCTCATCTCATGCTTAGACCATGACAGTAGCCTCCCAACTGGTCTACCTGCTTTTCCTCCAGCCTGTTCTTCACCCAGCAGCCATTTCAAAATGCAAATGTGATCATATGTGGATCTTTTTCCACGTCCACCCCCTTCCTGAAACTGCTAAGTAATATCCTGTTGCTCTCAAGAGGCCCTG
>NW_006442207.1:4121093-4125413 GCF_000325575.1 Pteropus alecto | reverse complement strand
CCTGCCCAGTCCCCTTGCTCCCTCTCATCCTAGGAATTCTCCATTATGGTGGCCCCTCTGCCTGGATTACCACCTTACCCAGCACTGCTACCCTGGTAAACTCCTACTCATCCTTCAGCACCCAGCTCACTTCCTCCCGAACCCCCAGATCATGTTCCTTCCTCTGTCCCCTTTTTGGCCCAGCCTGCTCCAGGGCTCTGCCCACCCTAGCTTTGTTTCCTCTGTGCTTACCGCGACCCCCCTTCCCAGATATCGACATGTATAAAGCATCCGTGTGTATATTTCTTTGGCCACTAGACATCGACCAAGTGCCGTTGGCTTTTGAAATGATCTCTCCAAGTGGCACCTTCATTGCCCTCAGTTAATTTTGTAAATTGTTATTGATCAGATGCCATTAGTACAATTTTACCGGGTATCCTGTAAAAGAAGGAGAAATATATCCGTGAACTTCCTGCCTCCAAACTTTTTAGCCCTCGTTCGTGTTAATGTCATCGAACAAATACATAAGCAATTACTCATAGTATCGTCTGTTTGGATACTTGTTATCGTCCACATCCTTCTATCACAAAAAAATGTCGAAAGGAGCGTCTTGATGCACATTTCCCTTCTCTAAAGTTTTTTTCTTTCAGGTCAATGCCCAGGTGTGGTATTACAAGGTTAAAGGATATAAGCATTGTTATGATCCTTAAGTTATTTGACCAAATTTTTTCCAAAAGAGTTGTACCAATTTACAGTGCCACCACCGGAAATTTTTTTCCTGAATGAAGCTTTCCCCCAAGTACAGATAAACTTAGAATTTGATCATTTACATTTCACGTTTAAAACGCTATTTCCTCGTTTGACTGAAAACATCACCTGCTTAAACATTTCCCCTGTGCTTTTCTATAAATTCTCTTTACGAGTTATCTATTTACATCCAAGGTCGACTTTTATGGCAGTCAGCGAGAGACCCAGTTATTATACTTAACCAGGGCAAAACTCGTTGAAATCACAGGTTCTCTATAACCCTTCTGAGTATATGTTTAATTGTCTTCAAATTTAGATACAAAGGTGCCCGATAGAAGTGGGGTGATCGAGGGTTCTTTCATGCTCCCCATCTGCTAATTTTTAACTTGCGATATCATTAGACTCTCCCACATTCCCATTTTGTCTCTTATCTCCTGTTCATTCTGTTCACATAATCTGGAGACTAAGACGGCTTCTGGTGTCTTCTCTCCTAGTGACCCCATCCCTCCCTCTTCAGGAAGTCCACGTAAGCAAGGAGACCATTGGGAAGATTTCAGCGGCCAGCAAAAGTAAGCCCATGTTTTATTCCATCCTCCAAATGCCCATTTCAGCCTCCGCATGGAAACCATGTTACTCCAGACAGTTTCCAACTCACGCTGTCGCCAGAATCATTTTCCCCAAACAGGCCCGCCCAAGTCCCTCTCCTGGGTAAAAAACTCTTGGTAAATCCCCGTTGCCAGATTTCTTGGTCCACAGTTTGAGATCTTCAGTGACGTGACCGCTGTTTACCCAACCAGCCTCGCCTGCTGCCACGTTTCTTCCTTTTCCGCCTTACTCGGTCCCCATGTGCGGAGGCCACACCTGCCCGTGCCCAGGCCCCCGACACATCCCTTCCTCCCCGCTCGGGTGGACTCGCTCTCCTTCGCTGCCTTCCTGCGTCACCTTCTCGCTGGTGCTTCTCTTGCTTCTGCTCTCTTGCATCTCTGTGGCTGGTGCGGGCTCTGGAGCCACAAAGCCCGGGTTGGATTCCTGGCTCTGCCACTTCCTAGCACTTTGTCCTCAGGAATGTTACTGAACTGCCCTGTGCCTCGCTTTCCTCCTCCCTCCAGTGGGAATAAAAATTATAGCTCTGCTTAGGGGTGGGGTGGGGGTGGGGAGCCAGGGAGCTGATAACTAAAAGGTACAAGTTTCTTTAAAGGTGATGGAAATGTTCTGAAATTGAGATGATGATGGAATGTCTGTGAATATACTAAAAGCCATTGAATTATCCACTTTAAGTGGATGAATTATATGGTGTTTTATAAGGTGTTTTATACTATATGGTGTATTTTATGATATCTCAATACATCTGTTAAAAATTTTTTTTTAAAGTCACCCAAAGGTCATGGTGACTTTAAAACTAATTAGTCCATATAAAGTGTGTAAAGTAGCACTTGGCATATAGGAAAGAAGCAATCAGTGCTGGCTGTTATTTCTTATCTCCTGGGTAATGTGACATCACGTGCCAGGCCGCCTGGCTGTGTCCTGTACTAAATCGTGGGCCCCAAGGGCTGGAACCAAGGCCTTTCAGTATCCCTCACTGGCCCAGCAGCTAATCCTCTCATAGGGCTCAGTGTTGCTGAATTAGACTCTTTCATTAATAGCCCATTTCCTGTTTAGAAAAACAAAAACAAAAAACGTGCAGCTCGCCGCCAACGTTAATTTTACGTAAACATGTTCTTTGAGGCTGAAGCAAATCTGACTGGTTTTCGATGCGAAAATAAAATATTAAAAACTGTTCTTGGAGCTATTGCTAAACAACTTGTCTCTAATCCTAATATAACAGAAATGTATCCATAAATCGGATTCATCAAATGAATCCAGCTAATAACTCTTCGAGAACGGTGTTGACATCACACGTAGGAATGCTACGTTTCTAGGATTTGACATTTTCAGTGATTGAGAATTACTGTATTTTGTAAATGTGGAAACACCATTACTAAAACCAGAATACTCTAAATAGAATGATGTCATTTGTTTCCAAAGACTATCGATACACTAGAGCGATGCAACAATAATAATAAAAGCCGGATATTTCGTGGCACACTTTGGCGGTTAAGGTCAGGACTGGAATCTGTGAGTTATCTCAGGGTAAGTGCTACAGTCGCGAGCACCGCCGGCAAGTATTCTCGGGGCAAACGGGGAACGGGTTAGAAAGACTTTCCCGTGAGGGCGTCTTTGCGCATCATGCCCAGGTGGGTGTGTGCTTCCCGCTGCAGCGGAGGGCCGCCTCTGGCCCAGGCCTTCTCCGGGGCCCTTCCTCACCATCGTGCCGAGAAGAGCAGCAGCTGGCTTACCACAGAGTCATTTCTGCCTCCACTCTGCTTTGGGGAGTGAGATACTTGGGACCAGACGGCAGGGAGGCTGGTTGTCACCCATCTGTCTCCCTCTCCCCTAGTGATGTGGTGCTCCGCGGCGATGGATGTCCTGTTTCTGATAGACGGCTCTCACAGCATCGGGAAAGGGAGCTTCGAAAGGGCCAAGCACTTTGCCATCACGGTCTGTGATGCTCTGGACGTCAACCCCGAGAGGGTGAGCGTGTTTTATTGTCTCCATCTGTGTTAGGGTGTTTTTGGTTGCGAACGACAGCAATCCAAGCAGAGGAGGGAGTTTCCTGGCCCGTGGAACTGGGAAGAACAAGGGAGTGAATCCTGGTTCCAGGCATGGTGGACCCCACGTGCTCAATCCCCCTTTTTTCCTCTTCTCAGTTATTCTTTCCTCGGTTGGGTTTCTTCCTTGGCAGATTTTCCACACACAGCAAAGTCACCTCGTATTGTTCTTCAAGCTAGTGGCCCTAGTAAAAAGAAAGTGGACTTCTTTTCCTGCAGATCTAGCAGAAGCTGGGGGGTGAGGGTGTGTTTGAGCAGGTGTAGGTCACATGACAATCCTTTGATCAATCACAGTTGGTCAAGGGAAGAGATGATCTGGCCAGACCTGAGTCCCATGCTCATCCACGCTGATGGGGTGATGGGTTTGGTTTCCCACTGGAAAGGGGTTGTGTTTGCATGATAATGGGGAAGGGAAAGCTTATCACTGTCTCCCAAGACTAGAATCTCGGTATGAAGCACAGCTCCTACCCTCTCTGCTCACTTGAACTGTTCCTGCCTGAGTAAATCCAGTCGGTACGTTCGTTTCTTGTTCTTCCTGGCTCCAGATAGTAGGTGTTGGTTCCAGAGTGTGCTAGCTGTGGCTCTTGTTACTAAAAGGGACATTTTGGAAAAACTCATTAGAAAAACGGGCAACAAACATACACAAACAATTCCCAGGAAACAAAACACAGATGGTCGTTAGACGCAAAAAGATGCCCAACCACTTCACTAAATGTAATGGCAAATCTCTGATCGATAGACTGTTTTTCAGTTACTGGATTAGTAAAAATCCAAAGTTTGGCGACATGCTCCCTTAGCAAGTCTAAAGGAAACTGGCATTCTCACGCATTGCTGGTAGAAGTATGCGATCTCACTCTCTGAAAATATGCATCAAAGTTACAAAAGCTTGGACCTTTTGATTTAGCAATTTATTCTAAATATACTCCCACAGATGGTTTTCAAAGAT
>NW_006442207.1:4038252-4121064 GCF_000325575.1 Pteropus alecto | reverse complement strand
ACCACTAGGATTTAGGAGGAGAAAGTGGCCTTTTTTGAGGGCTAGATTTTCTCCAAAATAGCCTGTCATTTTGGGAGAGTGAGCACATTGCCCTGGCAGATTTGCATGGTTTTCTGAAGACACCCTGGCAAACGGCCTTCCATCTAGGCGTGAGGAGCCCGGAAGTTCCATCTGTGACATTGACCCTTTACAGACCCTAAAAGGGCCAGGGCCATGGACTGCTGAATTTCCACCCTCTTCCACACAGGGCTCTGCTTGTAAAAGGAAATGATTCCCTATGAAATTTTGCTAGTTATTCGTGGACAAAGAGCCTTAAAAATCCAACACTGTTCACCTTGGCATTGATGTAGTATGTCCTGAAATAGGGGTCCGGAAGACCCCAGCAGATGGCAAGTTGGGAGAGAAGAGCTGTATGGATTATTAGAGGACATGGAAGAGGAAACAGGTTCAGAGACGCTTAGTGACTGCCTAGTCAACACAGCAAGTGTGGAGGAACTGGGGCTCTTGACTCTCAGCTCAGGGCTTGTTCTATTAGGTCATTTGTCCCTATCCACTGGGCTAAGATGAGATCATGACACTCAGAATTCACAGCCTGCCATCACATAGCAAGTGGACAACATGGCATTGTGGTGTGTTTGTGTGAGTATATGTGGAGGTGGTACGTGCTGATGGAATTCAGCATCCTCAGAGAGGCCAAGAAAACCATGACAAAAAACTTCATAGCTGGTGCTGTTGGGAACAGCTGCCCCAACCCACAGGCTGTGCCCCAGAGTTCAGGGAATTAATCTCAGTGTTGCCAGAGCACAGCTAGAATGTGGCATTTCTAGGTTACATGTTGGCAAACCAGACAGTGCCCACGACAAGGAACCAGAAAAGTGAGACCCTTGGAAATTTCCATATATGAGGGAACTTGATTATTATTTTCATGTGAAAGAGCATATAGAATGACTCCATTTTCTTAAGAGGACAGAAGCTGAGTGTTAAGGGAGGTAAATGTGGGCTTAGCTCGAGAAAAACTTTCTCACAGCAAGATTTGTTGAGCAAAAGAGTTGGGTATCTGTTTCGCTGAGCGAGTGAGCACCTTGACCTCCGAGGTGCTTCATCAGACTTGCTGGAATGCTAGTAAAGGGTCTTTTTGCATCAGGGCAAATTCAGAGGGTTCCGTCTGACTCGTGGCTTTAGGTTTTCTGTTTTTGCTGCTGCATTTTTTGTGCCTTCTTGTTATCTCCATGTACAAGACATTTGAAGTGTGCCTCATTTGACTTTCTATACCTTTAGTTTTCAGGAAGAAATGTTCAAGTAGCTATAAATTAAGGCTTTTAATGAAATGCTCTGTTATTGAGGTGGATTTAAAATGTTTGAAGTCTTCCTCTAAATACTTAAGAGCTGAGAAGTTTGAAAAAAAAAAAAAGCTGAGAAGTTTTACTTCCTAGCTGTAATATGGTGATTGCAGTGGGGTGATAAAAGCTGAGAAGTTTTACTTCCTAGCTGTAATATGATGATTGCAGCAGAGTGATTGCAGTGGGGTGAGAAATCTGGGCGGGCTTGCTTCTGATCATACAGTAAACTGAAGATAAAAGGTAGCTCTTTTCCTCCCAAACCACCAATTAAATTAAATGCCTTAACTACTGACTCAAGCTGTTTCCATCTTGTATCCTTCCTGTTTAATTCAAGTAAATACACCCAGCTGTTGGTCTCAAGAGAGTCTTTTTTTAAAACTAATTCATTCACATGATTCAATAAAAAGACATTCAATGAAGTGTCCCTCCTACCCACACACTTTCCATTTGCCCAGTCCCCCGACCTGTTGTCTTGAGCATCCTTAGAGAATCGCTTCATGCGAATGCAAGCAATATGAGTATGTATTTTTATACAAAGGGTAGCAAGTGACACAGACTGTTCTATTCCTTGCCTTTTTCTCCTCACATTGTCTTGGAAGTCTTTCCGTATCTAGGTATATAGGTAATGTAAGTATTAATATGGGTATATATTTTATAGCTGATAATGTTCCAGTGTAAGGATTTACCACGTTTTAATTAACCAACCCCCAGTAGATGGAATTTGCTGTTACAGATATACTGTGAGCTTGTAAATATGTCATTTCATACATGTGACAGTATATCTGTAGGGTAAATTCCCAATAGCCCGATGCATTTGTAATTTCCAATAAATATTGACAAATTGCTTTCCATGTATGCTGTACCATATATGTTCTTACCAGTAATGTTTGAAAATGCTGGTTTCCCCCCTACAAACATTGTATCTGACTTTTTGCTACATCTCAGTGTGGTGAACTCAAACATTGGTTCATATATTTAAGAGCCATTTGTGTTTCCTGTTCTGTGACCTCTGGTCATAGCCTTTGCCCGTTTTTCTATTAGGTTTTTGGTCTTTTGCATGTCAATTCCTAAACACTCTTTATATATTAAGGAAACTAATGCTTTATCTCTGACATGTGCAAATGACGTTTCCATGTTGTGTTCATTTTTTGGTTGGATCATGGTACATGTTGCCCTGTAGATGTTTTCTTCATATAGTCATTTATCAATCCTCCTTTACAGCGTCTAGGTTTTTAGTCATAGTAAGGTCTTTTCCACTTTGAAGTTTTAAAGGAATTCTCTCAAGTTTTCTTCTCGAACTTTTATGGTTACATTTTTCACATTTAAATCTTGAATCCATTTGCAATTTTTCCTTTATTCTTTCGCAGATGTCTATTCAATTGTCCAATATCACTTACTCTCTAAACCATCTTTTCCCTACTGGTTTGAGATGCCCCCTTTATCACAGGCCAAGTTCAAGGGAGATTTCCAAAACGTCTCCTCAGAGACTTTCCTGAGCTTCCCAACTGCTCAGTGTCCATCTCCCCATCGTGTCTACCCAAGACTTAAATTTCTTCCTACTTAAGATGCCCAATGACTCCTCCTCAGAACGTCCTGCGGGAGGAAAGTTTGATGGGCTGTGCTCATTGCAAACAAATGCAGCTGGCCTGATACAGCCAGTGCTTTGATCATCTCCCAAGCACCAGGCCTATTAAGGCATCAACAGTGAAGGAATTCAAGTAGCGAGCAAAAGGCAGCTTCATTGCTTAAATATGAATCTCTTGGCTCATTTGCAGTCTTGGCCAGAATCAGGGTTAGTTATGAGAATAATAACTGAGAATAGTCTCCAGGGGTTTTAGAGAGCCAATGATTAGGTTCATGGCTTGGACTCTCTGGAGGAAATCTAAATGTTTCTAGCCTTCTTTGCTCAAGACAGGCTAGCTTCTTAAGAGTCCAGAGAATGAGTTAGTTTTCCTTCTCCAGTCTTGCAAGGTATGAGTTTTCTCATAGAGCCTCCTCACTTAGGATGCAAAATCTGTTTGGAATCACCAGTGGCTTTCACTCCCTCCAATGCACAGGAACTTCATCTCCAATATTGCTTGTGTCAGGTTAGGGTGTTGATTGTCCCCCAATGTGACTCTGGTCTGGAGAGCTGGACTTTCCCTAGTATGGCAAGAGCAGGCCTGGAAGGGCTGATGACCCCCTCCTCCAACCACCAAGGATGGGGATGTGGTGGCTGTGGTCAGTGATGAGCCACCAATGATGGTGGCTGTGGTTAGCTTCTGTGCCACCCCTGGCTGGGTCAGTGAGCATTTTGCTGAAGCATTTCTGTGCCGGCTGCGGAGAAGGCAAGAGGTATAGCTGAGCCTTATGAAGGTCATAAGCACGAAATCCAATGGCCTGGCTCCCTTTCTCTCCAGCCCTGGGCCAGATCTGTACACTCTCTACATTTTAGTTTCTCCAACAGTAACTTGGGCATAAACAGTGCCTCTGTGGATTAAATGAAAGAATGCGTGAGACTGCTTAAGACAGCGCCTGCCCCTGGCAGACGTTTGGTAAGTGGGAGCCCAGACCTTGCCCTAGAGATGCTCACCGCTCAGCTGAGGGAGCTGCCAGATGCGGCGTCAGGAGGATCAAACTGGTGGTTGTCATTGCAGAACACAGGCAGATCTGACTGTTTCCTTCCCGATTCTTCTTCTGGTCTTTGGAATGTTCTTTTAGGGAGATCAGAGAAAGCTCCGGCACTGGAATTTGTTGAGTGAGCAGGAGGCAGGGTCCCTAACCTTTCTCATCCCATCTTCCACTTATAAATGTTTGTGTCCTGACCCTGCTCTCAACCCCTGGGCCCTCTGTCTCCCACTGCAGGTCAGGGTGGGAGCGTTCCAGTTCAGTTCTGTCCCTCGGCTAGAATTCCCCTTGGATTCACTGTCAACCCAACAGGAAGTGAAGGCAAAACTCAAGAGGATGGTTTTCAAGTATGTATGCTCAAATACTGCCACGGTGAGGATGCAGCTAGCTGCTCTGAAAATTGTTGTTGGCTGCCCAGAGAAGGCTGTGGGCATCCAGAAGCCCAGCCATGCTCAGCAGGTAATGAGAATTTGCTTCGCAAGGCTGCCCCTCATTATTACATGATGTCCCAGGTAGGAACTTCAATGCAAGTTTTTTTTAAAGTGTTTTCTGCTATTATGTGTAGTTGTCAGTCACCTGGGAGAAAGGGCTAGTGACGATTGGGACTGGAGTTCAGAGCAGGAGGTAATGGGAAGGACACCGAGTCATTTCCCCAGCTCTGTCCTTGCTGACCACTGCAGCTTGGGTAGTTTGCTATCCACTTCTCGAAGCCTCCTTTTTGCGGTCTATCTAAAAAGAGGAAGTTATTGAGAGTGCTTTAAAAATGATGAATAGTTGTTCGTGTGCTCATACACATACATACCCTGTAAATATATATGTAGTAGGGCTGTAACTACTCACATAAGTCAGCTATGTGTGTGTGTGTAATATGCGTGTGTATGGACATGTGGATATACATATATTTCTTGTGTAAATGTTTTTATATGTGTATTACCTGTATACCTGTAAACGTATACATCCCTATATGATTGTTATACAGACATACATATACATGCAACACATACATACACATTATATTCTTCACAAGCCGTCATAGAAGACGGTCTCAAACTTGCCGCGCTGATCTCTCCTTCCCCTTGCACTAGTGTCCACTGAGGTCAAGGGTCCCAGCCATATTTAGCTGTCACCTCCAGTTGCAAAGGCCCCGAGCACTGAGGTCTTTTTCCAGGTGCAGGCCTCTGTAAGGTCCCCAATGCTCTCACTCAGCCCGAACCCCCGCACTGGGCACACCAGGAACGTTGGGGGTCCTCCAGACCCCAGGGACCCCTAGTGACTTTACCTCAAGGCTATTTATCCCAGCCTTTTCCTCTGCCTGTGGGTGCCCCAAACAGAATGAGGGGTAAGACAAGTGCAAAGGGGGAAAAAAACCACATCGATATATATTTTTAAAATGACACTGGCCTTTTCTTGTCCCTTTGGGGCCCTCTGCCTTTGAGGCCAAGAATGGTTTCCTGTAGAGAGGAGTTGCAGCCTTCCTCCTGCACCTTGTCACAGGGAGATTTTAGAGCCACCCAGGCGAGAATTGCTAAGGGAGTGTGTGACCTACCGAAGCACTCTCTGGGCAGAGCTGCTTAGCATCTGCCCCTTTAAAATGTCTCTCCCCACAATTCCCACTGCCCCCCTCCCTGCGCCCTAGGACCCTGGTACATGCTAGCTTTTCTTTTTTTAAAAAAAAAAACAGCTTTAGTGAGAAATAATTTAAATGCCATAAAGTTTATACATTTAATGTGTACAATTCAGTGGTTCCGAGTATATTTTCAGAGTCATAGAGCTATGACCATAATACGGTTTTAGAACGTTTTCATCATCCCCCAAAGACGCCTTATAAAGAGACATTTCTCCAGAGATGTATAAATGGCTGATAATAAGCACATGAAAAAATGCTCAACATCAAAACCATAATGAGATAGCACTTCGTACCCACTGGAAGCCTAACATAAAAGGCAGCAACAAGTGTGGCAGGGATGTGGAGAAATCGGAACCCTCGTACACTTAGGAAAACAGTTTGGCACTTTCTCAAAGCGTTAGACGTAAGAGTTGCCATGTGATTCCTGGAACTCCACCTTAAGAGAATTAAAAACATACACCCACACAGCACTTTGTACCCTCACGTTCATAGCAGCGTTATTTATAATGGCCCCCAAAACAGAAACAACATAAAAGCCCAATGGTGAACAAAACGTGGTATATTCATACAATGGAGGATTATTCAGCCATCCAAAGGAATGGCATTTATACCGCAGCATGGATGAACCTTGGAACATTATGCTAAGTGAAAGAAGCAGCCACGAAAAGTTATGTGTTGTATAATTTCATTTATATGAAATGTCTGGAGTAGGTAGATCTATGAAGACAAAGTAGATTAGCCATTGTCGAGGGCTGTGGCGGGGGATGGTGAGTGACTGCTAATGAGTATAGGGCTTTTGCCGGGGTGACAAAAATGTTCTGGACTTAGATAATGGTGATGGTTGCATAATTCTGAATGTCCTAAAAGCTGAATTGTACTTTAAAAGGGTGAATTTTATGGTGAATTCTTATCAATATAACATTTGATTATCATAAAAACTTTATATCTACTATCTATGCACTAACATTTGCGGGGGTTGGGAAAGTCTGTAGGTTTAAGTTTAAGACTCAAAGTCAGAAACTGAGTGACTTTGTTTCAAATGATTTGGCCCTGCTTTCTTTCGAAAAACGGAGCAAATTGTAGCAAATTGGTTCAAAACAGCTCTTTAGAGATAGCCCAGTCTCTATCCCCACTCTTTATTTTATGGAGGATTCTGAGGTTGAGAAGGAGCAGGTGCCTTGGCCAGGAGCACAGAGTCACCCTGCTAGTTCAGTAATCCCTGCCCGGCTGTTTTTCGCCCCCATCTCCCCACCTTCCCTCTCCCACATCCCGAATAGCTGGTTAAGCCTCTTCTCAGCTGTGTTGAAAGTCATAACTAAAGGCTGGAGAGTATTATTCATGACATGAAACCCAGAGACATATTAAGAATGTGCCAGATGAGGACACTGGGGGTGGGGAGCGAAGCCTCTTTGTGTTTGAATTAAGGTCGGCCCCTCTTTTGTGGGGGAGCGGGGTGTGGTTAGCGCTGTGTATCCTAGGATGACTATAAAACAACAAACAAAGCAAGGCGGCAGCAACTAACTTTTTGGCCATAGTCGCAAGGTCACTGAGGACACTAAACACTAAGACACTGTTATTAATCAGAACAGAGGAATGTTGGACCAATGGGAGTGATGACCTCCCCAGAGCTCTTGACCCTGTTTCTACAGTGAAATTTTAAATGCTGGACTGACTGGGACAGCTGTACCCCAAACCCAGAACTCTTGCCTTTCCAGACCAAGGAAGTCCCCCAAAAGTATTTCGAGGTGCCTAAGAAACCACCCTGACAATCACCTTATCGCTACTTTGCAAAAAAAGTTTAAAAAAATATTACAGCCAAGCCTTCCAATATTGCACCCCCATGATCACAAAATCAGATAAAACATAAAATCAGATAAAACAGCATTTGGCTCTGAATATCCAGAACTCCTGGCCAGCTGGCTGTGCAAGCTCACTGAGTCATTTCATTAATCTCATAGTAAGCCAACTCTGATTTTTGTGTGATTGAATTTTTTGGGACCTCCTCTACAGCTTATCAGAGTTTCACTGTATTTAGATAGCTCTGCAGAAATAGCTCTCACCACTTTAACTTAGCATAGAGCCTCTGGAGCCTTCTCTGCTCTCTCTCAAACCACATTAACATTTAAACACAGCTTTTAGAGTAGTTATAGTTACAAAGCATTTTTCTCTTTTTTAATTTAATATTTTGCATGTATTTCTGCATAAAGCTGAATTATTTTTCATGATGATCCTTTTTAATGGTTATATAATAATCCAGTGAATTAAACTGTCACAATGTATTAAATCATTCCCCTAAAAGGACACATTTGGGTTGATTCCAGGATTTTCGTCTGTTGCTTAAAAAGAAAAAGAAAAAAAAAAGCTATAATTAATATTCCTATACCCACAGTGAATTTTCTAACAAAGTATTTTTCAAAGTCTGTCCCACAGACTACCTGCATCAGAATCACTGTGGTAGGGGAGGCTCGTTTTAAATGCAGATTCTCAGGCTTGGTCATACCCCTACCATTTTGGGTTTTCTGAGGATAGGACCTGAGACTCTGTGTTATCAAGCCTCCTGAAGGATTTTTATGCTCGCTGGAATTTGAGATGAATGCAAAAGGCAAACTTCTTGGAATAGGCTGCTTGCTAGTTGGTTCATTATGATAATTATCACTGATGGAGCACTCACTAGGTACTGGGAGGCACTGGAAACAGCAGTTAATCCCAGGCAATACTATTACTTTCCCTGCTTGTACAGGGAAGGACACTCAGTCTCAGGTTAAGTAACTTTTTCAAGTTTTCCTGGCTCACATGGGACTAATATTTGAGCCCCACTGGCTCTGGAGCCCATGTTCTTAATTACTTGACTATACTGATGGCAAGATGTTTAACTTCTGGGCTCCCCTCCCACTCCCCCAACCCCTACCCCCGCCAAAAAGAAAAAACATACTTCATAATCCTAACTCTCCCAAGACAGTCTATCTGTGAAGCTTTACTTTCAACCTAGTTTAATCCCGTGAGAGAAATTAGGAAAATCTTGGTGAGACTCTGGACTTAGAACTCTGTCTGGAGCCAGAACCTGAGCTCAGAACAGATATGTCAACAGAAACAGTTCACGGACTAAGGAAAGTGAAGGCATCAGGGTTTCTTCTGATTTCCCAGAGTTCAAAGCCATTAGGAATCTCACCTGAGCTCGGTCGGAAGCCAGCAGAGTTTTCCAATGGGAAAGACCTGTTGGGGTGCAGAGGTGGAGAGGATGGGCAGCCCAGGCATTTGTGTGCTGGGCGACATGAAGGGCAGACATCTGACAGGCCAGTGGAGCTAGGGGCCTGAGCTCTCATGGCCTTGACATTTAATTTCTCTCTAACCACAGCCAGGAGGACATGAAGGCACAGGGAGCTCCATGGTCACCGGGGTACTTTGGCTTTTGGTGACAAGAGAGTTTTGTGGCCATTTAGGGACAACAGTATAGAGCAGGTATCAGCACACTTTTTCGGTTAAAAGTTCATAGAGTAAATATTTCAATCTTCGCAGGCCGTATGGTCTCTGCATGGACAGTGTGGGAATGAATGTGTGTGGCTGTTGCCCATGAAAACTTTATCTACAAAACCAGTGGAAGGCCTGATTTAGCCCGTAGACTAATTTGCCAACCTCTGGAGAGGAAAGATCATTGGCTTTGCAATCAGCATGACTGGGTTTAAACGCCACTCTGCTAGCTGAGTGAGAGGCAGGTGACTTGACTGGTTGTATAACATTAGTTAAGAACTTGGCTCTGGAAGTGGAGGGTCCGGGGCTCAGGTCCTGCCTCCACCGCTCATGAGCTATGTGACCTTAGAGAAGGCCCTTCCCTGAACTCTCCGAGAGCCGTGGTGAGAATTCTATGTGGCTAAGCACTTCTGTACATACACTCGCGTACACTCTCACACATTCTTTGCACAGTGGTGCCTGGCACATGGCAAGTGCTCAGTAAATATGAGCAGTTATTACTCTTCTCTGAGCAGGGGTTTTCTCATCTTTAAATGAGGGCAGTATTAGCACCTTTTATCATAGTTGTAAGGATTACATTCAGTAACGGGTAGGTGAGGTGTTTGGCATAAATTGGAAGCTCAGTCCTAATAGTATCCTTTAGAGGCAGGAGACAGTCAGCTCTTCCAGGAGCCTGCAGGAAGACTCTGCTGACAGAAATGCTTTGGTGCAGGCGGCCGTCTTCCTGAGTATCAAAATCCCCTTGGCCGTCTTCGGTATCTCTGATGTAATCCAGCACAGTGTGGGAGGAATCGGGGGCGTTTGGGATCTACCGTTGTTGGCACACCCGCTTCCTCTTTGATTAGCCCATTCCACAAGCCGAGCTCTGCTCACCGATGTCTTTGCCTACGCCCCTGCCCCCCGAAGGCGTGGCTTTCTCTTTTCCTCGTCCACTGATTCACTAAGACCCCATTCAGACACTTTCCCCTCTGGAATCTGCTCCCTGATAGTTCCTCTCCACAACGACCTCCTCCTCAGGACTCTTGTCACTTTTGTCCTCTCATCGATCTTACGTGCCTGTAGGTCTACTCCTTCAGCTAGACCGGCACTTCTTTGAGGGGCGAGATCATGGGATGCGTCTTGGGCTCACTTTCACTTTCTTCCCTCTAGTGGGTCCACAGTAAATACTAGTGGGTTGAAAGAGTGGCTTTTTAGTTGACACAGATACTAATATATAGTAGACTAACAGTCTGAATCCTAGGAATTGTCCACGCTTGTTGACATTGATTAACTTAATGGAGCTCCATGAAGAAAATTGCCTTTTAAGAGATCATCGATGACAGAAATCAATAAAAGTGAAGAATCTTCTAGGCCTGGTCCATAAATCCTTTCCAGGCACATTCTTCCATGCTCTTTCGTCATGGAGGAGCAGGACTTTAAAAACTGAGAGGAAGGTGGAAGCACAAAATGGAAGGAGCCTGGATGCTACTACTACAGTGGCTGCTCGGAGGAGAGCAAACCAGGAGAGATGCCCAGGCAGGAGGACCCATGTCAGACTTGCATGAGAAGTAAACACTTGGTGTTACGTTTAAAAAAATACACATTTGTACATATATATACATGTGCGTTCTCTCTCTTTCTCTCTGTCTGTCTCTGTTTGTCTCTGTCTCTTTGTCTGTCTGCTCTCTGTCTGTCTCTGTTTGTCTCTGTCTCTTTGTTTGTCTGACACACACAGACCACCACCACCACTCCCCACACACACACACACCCACCACCACCACCACCACCACTCCCTGCCCTTCCCCCCCGCCCCGATGCCTGTGCCTCTTATCAGTTGGATATTTTCGTATTAGATGAATGACCATAGGCTCCTGTGAGAGGGCCGAGGGCTACGATAAAGGCTGGCATTGCCTTAATTTAAACTCAGAGTGCAATGAGTATAAATGTGCCCCCACCCCGCTCCGTGTATAGTCTTTGACTTGCTAGCATTTCAGAGTGATGATCTAGCAGGGTTTCTCTGTGCATACACTTAACCGTGGTGATTCCGTCAGCCTCTATGTTGTTGCTCAGGTGTGAATGTGTTACCGTCTACTGAAAGGTTTGGCCTAAAATCTGTTGTAGTGAGTCTTTATTTTCTGCCCCGTTGACACTGAGAGCTGGCAGTCCTCCCACTGAGGACACCTGCACGAGCCTCCTATCACAAGATTTAGTAGAGATGCTGCACTGGGATTCTAAGCTCAGTTCACAGTCCTTATAACTGGGCTGTAAGGTTAGAGAATCTTAGCCTCCTGGTGAGATGGACCACTGTAACTTGCCCTGATCTAGAGACAGTCAGACAGTTCGGCCTTCCAGCACCCAACCCTGAACTTGGAAGTGGGACCGAAAGTCCCAATCACAGGAAGGACACTCATTAGACCTTTACAGCAAAGCCCTGTCCTTCACGCTCATGGATTCTTACTAAGCTTCGTTATCTGCTTTCCCACCTCAAAGAGATGTTGAGTCATAACAAGAAGGAAAGGATATAGGGCGGGGAGATGAGAGATGAGTGTTGAATGAGAGTTGTCCACCCAGAGCCATCACTGGGGAAGAGGAAGTAAAAACAAACACAAAGAATGACATTATTACATAAACAGCAGAGCCATGCGGGGTGCATCTTAAGTCCACAGGAGAAGTTCATTTCTGCTCATCATTGTCGTGGTTTAGATGGTGAGAAAGTGCATCTTCTCATGGTAGAGTTGTCCCTTTGAGCCTCTGCCAGGAGAAAGTGGCCGTCACTACGAATGGAGGAGCCCACTGTGGTTGGCTCTCTTCCAACTCGACCTCTCTGGACCGCTAATTCTTACTTTCTGTTTTCCTTCTGGGTGAGCTCAGAGGAGGGCGCACAGAGACGGGCCTTGCTCTGAAATACCTTCTGCACAGAGGGTTCCCTGGGGGCAGAAATGTCTCAGTGCCCCACGTCCTCATTATCATCACCGACGGGAGGTCCCAAGGACATGTGGCATTGCCGGCCAAGCAGCTGCAGGAAAGAGGCGTCACTGTGTTTGCCGTGGGGGTCCGCTTTCCCAGGTAAGCGGCTCAGTCACTGGGTCGGCCTGGGGACCGTGGTGTGGCCGAGAGACTTCACAGCCATGGGAGGGGACGGGAGCTGGAAAAACCATTCTGGGCCTTCCAGGGTCTCTCTTGTCTTCGCTCGTTACATTGTAGCTGTAGCACAGGGAGCGCCAAGTCTGGAAGTCTGAGAGTTTGCATTATTTTTCATTTAGCCTGAACATTTGGTTGAAAGTGCCAGAAACTCGACTTTATTCGGGAAGAAATAGAAATGCATGGACTCATCTCACTGCACTGGCTGGGTCAGGGGTCCTTCAGGGTGAGCAGGAGGAGCCAGGGACTTGAATGCCATCGAGATTCTGTCCCCCACATGTTTCTGCTGTTTCTTAGGAAGCTGCCCAGCTCACATCTTCCCATCTCCACCCTGGAGAGAAAAGACTCATTTCTCCAGTTGAATAATCCCAGAAAGGATTCTAATTAGTCTGAGTCACACCCCGACTCCCGGGACCAGGGGAGTGGGGGCGGGGCGGGGCGGGTCTCTGGCTGCCAAACCTCCCACCACATTTCTCCAAATGCCGGAATATGCCTTCCCCAAAGAGAAGGGGGCACAGGGCCTCCATGCTGTCAACCCTGAAAATAGCGGTGACATCCATGGTGCTCTAGTTGTGGGTATTCAGTGAAAAGACTCTGGTCTGGGCACCCTGCCTGCACACAGAAACCCCTCTATGAATCTCAGTACTTCGTTCTCTCAGTCAATAAATATAGGTTGCTTTCCTCACACCAGGTACTATTCTAGGTGTTGGAGGTACAGAGACAACACTATAAAGTCCTTGCCCTCATGGAACTTCCATTCTAGGAAAGGAATTAGAAAACAAACAAGCGAATGGATAAATAAGGAATATAATCGCAGGTGAAAATAAAATGCAAAGGAGAAAAATAAAGTAGGGTAAGAAGTCCCATGTGGATGAGGAGTAGAGAAGATCGCTGTTTTAGACAGGGAGGTCTGTCCAGGCTTCTTTGAGTTCATTTTTGAGCAGAAACGACAGGCATGGTAGGTGGATGGTTAGTGCAAGGGTCCCGAGGCCATAGCAAGCGTAGTGTGTTACAGGAACAGCAAGACAGCCAGGGAGTGGCTGGAGCCCAGCAAATAAGGAATGAATTACAAGAAGTAAGGTATGGGAGGTGCACGGGAGTCGGGGCTAGAGCTTTTGTGGGTCATAGTAGATTTTAAAATTTGTCGTAAGTTGGGAAGTCTTTGGAGGGGTTTTGAGCAGGAAAATGACCTGAATTAGCTTACATTTTCAGAAGACCACCCTGGCTTCCAGGTAGAGAATGGACTGGTGGGGTGGGGCAGAAGGAGAAGCAATAATAAGGGAAGTAGAGAAACTGGCTAGGGGGCCGCTGGAGCAGCTCACACGAGAGATGCTGGTGGCTCGTAGTAGGGGAGCAGCTGTGACCCTGCTGAGGAACGGTTAGACTTAGGGTATGTTTCGAAAGCAGAGCAGCGAAGTGGCTGCTGAATGTGTGTGTGTGAGAGAAGGATCAAGGATTTTGACCCGAGCCCCAGGGGGAAGGGTGGTGCTTCACTGTGCTTCCCTGAAACGGAACGACTGGAGGAGGAACAAGGGAGTCGAGTTCCGTTTCAGACAGGTCAAGTTGGAGACGCACGTTGGGCCTCTAAGCAGAGAAGCTGAGTAGACAGTTGGATGTAAGAGTCTGGAGCATAGGAGAGAAGACCGGGGTAGAGACTGAAATCGGGGATGGTATTTGAAGCCCAAATAAGATCACAGGGGAGCGAGTGCAGAGAGAGAAGATGACCAAGGACCAGCAGGCACAGGTCACAAAAGAAGCGTGAAGGAGACCGAGGTACCGCCCGTACCACAGGGATGTCCCGCATCGTGTCATGTCCCGATGGCCACCGCTGTCATCTTCGTTGTCATTGCCAGTAGGTTGGTATTTAACACTGGCTGCTTTATTGTTGGCTCTTTTGAGAGAGACCTTGCTTCATGGCTCACTGCCCCGCGCTGCACTGTCAAACAGAGTGCCTTGAACACGATAGTTCAAAGGCCCAAAGGTTTGTCACTGAGGATGGAATCTACCACGTGGTGGAGATACACGGCCCGTTTGGGGACATTCTCTAGCTGCTAAGCCGGAGCAGGGCTGCTCAGAATATCTCTGGGGAAGGTCCAGTTATTTTGTTTCTAATCTATCATGGATTGATTAAAAAATAAATTACTGGAAAAATGAAAAAACAAACACAAACTCTAAGCTCGAAGGTTGATTATTCTATTCAGGAGAAATAAAATGACTGTCAAGTTGCCATACGACTAGTTTCTAAGTGTTTACTCTCAGTGTCTACGCTTTAGGCCAGGGTGAAGCAGTTTGGGGACCTGCACCAGCCCACAGACCATGCTTTGAGTGTCCCTGGCTTAGAGAAATCAAGAAGCCATTGGTCAGGAGGGGGCATTGCTTAGATATGAATGGCCTGAGCTGCAGACACAGGAGCCTCTGAGGAAGCCTCCCAGCCCTGCCTGACTCCCTCCTGCCCCTGCTGCCCACCCCCCACCCCCAGTAAGAAGTTGGTTGCTGTCAATCGGTGGTTCTCAAAGTGTGTTCCCTGTACCAGTTGTATCGGTATCACCTGGGAACTTGTTGGAAATGCACATGCTAGGGTCCCACCCCGTCGAATCTGTTCATCTGGCCCTTGGTGATTCTGATGCCCACCAAAGCTAGAGACACTGCTGTGAGCAGCGTGAAGCTCTCTGTGACTCTTCCCCCCTTTTAGTATTTATTCCCCCTTCTCTGATGGTTCTCAGCGCTGGCGGAGCGTCTGAATTACCAGGGAGCTTTTAAGGCAGCCTGTTGCTGGGCGGGGAGAGCTAAGGGGAGAAGCAGACGGAACTCCCCACTGAGTGCTAATGTGAGGTGGGGGCCGAGAAGCCCCCTTCTGGGTGCCAGGGAGAAATTTCTGGTTTATATAGTTTCAGAGGAGCATGGGGAGTTTTACATAAGCGAATTTTAGAGATAAATGAACTTTTTGCCATGTTGGCAAACCTTGGCCAATTTTGAAGGGCAGAGTTCTAAATGCGTTACTCTCTGCCCTATATTCTTACAGGTTTCCTCAGCATCATTCGATCCTTCCTTCATGCCTTAGTGTCATCATATTGTATGTGATTATCTGTCCTGGGCACTAAGTGATGCCCCTGGCTAAGTGTGCTGGCAACGTATGGCCTCTTATGTTCACTGCTTTTAATTCCGCCGTATTTTTTTTTTTTCTTTTTCTATTACCAGCTGTCCCTATTCTTCTCTTGCTGTCACCTAGAACCACTTGCCTTTATTTCCTTTCTGGTTAGTTCTTCTCATCAGCTCTGGGTGACAGAACCAGACAACTAAATCTGTTAGGGCCGTGTCTGAAATAAGAGCAGACAGTTCGAATGCTAGGCTCTCCTCTGGGGGAGTTTGTGCACTGTAGCATGCACACATCGTGACCCATGGCTGAGAGGCCCTGGGGTCTTTCTGTGGTTCACTCTGGACCTTACCTGCAGCCTAGATGGATGAGGTTGCAGCTAGGTGGCTTCTGGATGAGTGGGGTGGTATTGCTGCCCACAGGGAGCCCAGGGCCTAGAAGATGGGTGGGCAGGAGGGCGGGTGTGGGACAACGAAGCGACATCACTTCTCTGCTGGGGGCTGGGGCACAGGTGGGAGGAGCTGCACACGCTGGCCAGTGAGCCCAGGGAGCAGCACGTGCTGATGGCTGAGCAGGTGGAGGATGCCACCAATGGCTTCTTTAGCACCCTGAGCAGCTCTGCCATCTGCGCCAGCGCCTCTCCAGGTAAGTCCTTCCAGGCCGGGAGGGTGGACTTGCCCATGTGGGAGCGGCGTATGAGATGGGGAGGGTTCCCCAAGGAGCCTCCCCAGGGAGGGAAGGTGAGAAGAGCAGGGTCTCGCAGCCTCAGCCCTGGGGTGCTCCGCTCTGTTCTCTCTGCCTGCGTCAGGCCCTGTGGGTTGCTCAGCTGGAACTCTGAGCTCGTCTCTGTAGGGCAGAGGGGTCACAGGGCTTGGGCCCTAGATCTGGTGGGGCCCCTGTGTCTGTCCCTCCTCAGGAGGAAGAGCCAAGTCAGCTCCCCTGCTATGGTCAGCAAAGGGACTCTTTGGCTTGGGGCGAGGTCTCTGCATTCCTAGTCTTTATTGGGTCCACCAAGGAGCTCCAGCAAAGTACATTATAGAAATGGTACATGTGTGCACAGGACATAGAAGCTGTGTGGGGTGGGGCCTGGCAGAGCAGATGCTCAGAGACTGGCTGTCCAGTAAGGCTCAAAGTGGGGCTGCTCCCTAGGGTGCTCTGCCCTGAGAGGCAGAAGGCAGCAGCCAGGGCTGGGGGTAGTGGGACCACGGGTGGGGGAAGGAGGCGTAACTTTGTATTCTCCATTGGGTGTGTGCTGCGGACACAGACTGCGAGGTCCAGCCTCATCCCTGTGAGCACAAGACGCTGGAGATGGTCAGGGAGCTTGCTGGCAACGCCCCGTGCTGGAGAGGATCGCGGGGGAATGATGGCGTGCTGGCGGCCCTCTGTCCCTTCTCCAGGTTTGTCCACAAGGTCTGGGGTCAGAGCCTGAGGGCTCAGCCCGGGTGGGGATGGAGGTCCCCAAGGCCAAGTGCTCACAAGCTGCAGGGAGAACAGATGTCAGAGGAGGCCTTGGAGGGAGCCAGGGACAGAGTTCCCAGGGTGCAGGGAGGGTCACAGCTACTCAGTGTCAGAGTCTCATCAACACACTGCCCAGGTGCCCAGGTGCCCTGTGGCAGCATCACAGCCATTCTGGAGGCTGGTAAGTGAGCCAAAAGCTGGCCCTACAGGGCAGCTGGATGGTGGTCTGGTAATCTGGTTCCTCTGAGCACCAGTTTCACATTAACGGGGGGCTGAGTGAGGCAAGAGGCTTAAGAACTTGGATGAATTCCAGCGTGGAGGCCGCGGGCAATGCCAGAATCTTCAGGACCGGCGTCCTAGAGCACCAGCTGCCCGGCCAGCAGCCTCTCCCTCGCAAGTCCCCGGACCGTCCCTCGGCACTTTGTCCAGGCTACCTCTGATGCAGCACCTGGCCAGCATTGGTCATCCCGCCTCTTGCCATTTCTGGAGAGCCAGGGTGACGTTTGAACCAGCTGCATCTCTGCTCCATGGCCTGCCCTCCAGTGAGATCAGAGCATACACAGCAACGTGGTGGATCGGTCAAGAAGCCGTGACGACTGCGTTGGGCCGATGGAGAGTCCACAGGTCATCTTAGCAGAGAAGGGCTATGCCCTGCATATGGTCAGAGGCAGCGGGGCCTCGTGCCACGTCAGAGACCACTGGAGGCTCTCTTCATAGCCTGGCCTTTGAAGTGACAGGCTCCTCTTTGTTCCCCGGTGAACGTGTTCTCAGTGCAGCTCCGAGCCAGGCGGCGTGCAGTGAGGAGACAGGCACAGTCACGGCCCCCAACACACTTGAGAGGGGGCACTGGCCGAGCAGAGCAGTGGCCGCCCTGAGGCGTTCCAGGCACTAGGATGGGGCCTGTCCTCTCTGGGATGGAGAATGCACGAATACTGCAGGCTCCTCGAATGACAGCTGCATAGAGGAAGATCTTCATTAATTCCCTCATTCAAGAAACACTCACGGGGGGCCTCCTGTCCCAAGTCCTGGGGAATCAGCATAGACATCTCAAACAGATCCGCCTCCTCACAAGCTGACATTCTGGTGGCAGAAAGGACGCAGCAGTAAACAGAACGAACACGTAAAATAAACTAGTAGGTAGTGATAAGCGCTACAGAGAGCAAGAACACAGGGTGGATCTGGGTGGGGTTGGTGGTGATGGGGCGTGTGGTTGCAATTTGAAACACAGAGGAGACCTTGCAGAGAATGTGACATCTGAGTCCAGACCTGAAGAGGGGTCGGAGACGAGCCACGTGCAGATCTTGGCGAAGTCCTGTGGCCAGTGTCCCAACACTGACTCCCAGTGCAGGCCTGGGCGGACAGGGCAGGGCCCGCAGAGCTTTCTGAGCTAGAACTTGTGGTTTTATGGAGCACTAGGCGTTGACAGAGAGCGGGAGAGGACTTCTCTCTAACGAGCTGGCAGCTTGACCAACTTTTGATTTTTGGCAACTCCGTGAGCTTGTAATTGACTTGGCTTCTAACCCAAGTGGATATCTTACTCCAGGATAGGCTCTGCCCTAGAGGCGAGCCCATTAGCCAGCCCTGCGGTGTGCAGCCTGGGGTGGGGGGTCTGGTGGCAGGAGGCCTCTTTGGAAGATGTTAGAGACCTGTATTGCTTCGGCCCAAATTGGGGAATCCCTTTAGGCGAGGCCAGCCCTGCAGCTGCTGCCAACCAAGAGGAGGGCTTTCTGCCCACAGGTGAGGATCTGCTGCTGCTGCAGCGGGCTCGTCACCCCAGAGCCTCAGGCCAGGGGCGAGGCCCAGAGGGCTGAGTGCAGGGGTTGTGGAGTCAGATGGTGGAGTCGGTCCCAGCTCTGCTGTGTTCTAGCAACCGCCCGACCTTGGGTGACCTAATTCAGCTCTCCGAGCCCATAGCTCCATCTTCCAGATGGAGAGAACTGTCTCTTCAGGTGGCTGTGGATTCAAAGTAACGGCGGGGACACCTGGACCATGGAAGCCACCACAGGAACGGTGGCCCTTGTGTTATCACATAAAAGTTAGCACTCAAATGGACCTTAGAGGTCATCGAGTCTAGTGGTTTGAAAATAAATACTCTTGAGCTGTGTAGCCTCATGTAGACACTTATGCAGACCAGAAAAAAACATTTAGGGTGAAGGGCCAGGGCTCTGGCACTGAGGGAGGCCTGGCACCCTGGCCAGTCTCCTTCCTTCTCACTGAGGCTCCAGGGAACACAGATGAAAACGACAGGTAGAATTACTGTATGGAAGAGAGAAGGGAAAACCAGAGGAGGAAAGTAACCAGCCTGGGGTCACACAGCCAGAATCCAGTCGCCTCATTCCCAGCATTTCCTGCCCCCTTGCCCTCTGTATTATGCTGGCCCCAGGAAGTAACTTGCAATAGAAAGTTCTTCCCATAGTTAAGAGTTTTGAACATAGATCAAACTTCTGATATGATAGCCAACCTACATTATTATTATTATTTTTTTCTTAACTGTCTCTAGGTAGTTTGAAACATTTCCCTCCTCTACGTGCTGATAAAAGCTGGGGAGGAATCAGGAAAGAAAGCAAGGAAGTCTTTTCTGACCTACTTCTCCATTGGAATTTCATACCAGCTTTTAGTGTCTTAAATCATCTTTTGGGTTTCTGCCTTCCTGTTGAACCCTTGATCTCTAACACTCGTTTCTTTGGATTGTAGCTGGAAGAGAGTGTTCATGACCCACCCCGCCACCTGCTACAGGACCATCTGCCCAGGTACAGTCACCTCTTGGGTTCTCCTTCTCTTTCTGGGCCCCGGGACTAAGCTGGCTTCTAAAGGGCGTTTGTACATCTGGGGCAGATGGCGGGATGGATCCAGCGGCAGGGCAGAAGGATGGGCATCTCAGAGACAGCACGTTCATGCTGTGCTCACCCCTCACTTGCTCAGTGGTATTTTTTCACTAAGAATAGAGTGAAGGCTTTGGAATGACCTTCCTTAACCAATGCCCCTCGCACTGACGAGAGGCAGAGGAGGTGTGCACTAAGCCAGCTTCGCCGACGGAAAGCCTCACATCCATGGTGAACCCAGGGCAAGATAGCTGAGCCTCACTTTCAACCTCTGTAAAATGGGGTAAATGTTTGCCCCAGGTCTGGAATCTCCATTTCCCTGATCTATATGACATGGGGTTATCAACACGGGATCAGTAAATACTAGCCACGAAAGTGCTTTATCAGCTACAAAGTCCCAAGCAAACAGTAGGACTTATCAATACGATTAGGCATCATGCAGCCTGGTTGTCTAGTGAGCCCTCATGCGCCTCACCCTGGGGCCTAGTGCATCCCACTGGCCCAGGAGCATAGATGTTGCAGTCGAGTGTGTCGGCATCAGACCTCGTGTGGATTTGCTACTCCTAATGAGGTGAGGAGCCCACATCTCAGAAGCAGAACGAGTGGCTTTATGTGCAGTCAGGTGGCACTTCCTAACCAGGATGTGATGGTCCCCTTGGCATCCTGTTTTAAAGTTCCAGCACTGAAGCACAGGAGAAATGAAAGCGGGGTTGTTTCTGCTCACAAATTAAAGCTCGAAGACTTACAGTTTTGGAACCAGAATGACTTGGATTCCAGAACTGCCTGTTTCTAACTATCTGACCTTCAGCACATGATGTCTAATCTTTGACTTTCAGCTTCTTTGTCTGAAGTGGTGGTGGTTTGCAGGACCCATCTCATCGGGTCGTGTCAATGAAATGGGATCATGCATGTGTGGTGCTTAGCACGGTACCTGGCACATAGTAGCTGCTCAATTAAAGGCCACCGTTGATGATGTTAATGACTGTTCAGTTGTTTCTCTGATGCTGCAGCTGACAGAACAGGCCTAGGTGCCTGGAGTTAGTAATTTCTACCTTTGAAAAGTATACAGTTTAATTATAATGATGTGTCGATATTTTTAAGCAAAAATACTGCTTATTGGGGACATTAATCACTAATTTCACTAGTAACCACACAGCTGCTTATCAAGCCCTTTGAATACATGATACATGAACTCATGAAAAGATGCCGGCTGCTCTCTGTAACCCGGGCAGGGGGTCATGTCCTATTTGCATTTTACAGTAGTTGATAAAGAACTTGAAAAGGAGCTCGGATGTCGACCACAGCGTATCACACATAGATCAGATACTTCGGAATGGGCCCGATTTTGACGTGGGCTCTGGTTTCCTGGGTGAAACATCACCTTTGAAAGAGGCGTTACTCGTAATTCGCACTTCGCGTGCAAAAGCATCTACTGTCTTACCTGTTATGGAGTGTTTATTTTTGTCAGGCTACGTTCTAAGACTTTCCTTGGATTATTTCATGTAATCCGCACAATAACACTGTGGAATGAGTTATCACCACCCCCTTTGGGGATGAGGATACCGTAGCTCCTAGGGGCTAATGAGGGTGCCTGAGTACGTGGACGAGGCCACATTCTCTGACTCCAGGATCCAAGGCTCGCTGTCCTGCTGTGCCAGCCCACAGAGGCTGTCGGGAACAACCCTGTGTAGAAGTTAAATGGCACCATCCACACCAAGGCGTTCCCTGAGTCTTAAGACACCCCTGCTGTTGCCTGGATGTTACTGATTTCTTCATCTTTATCAAGCTCAGGTCCAACACCAGTTCATCATTACAGCCCCCGGCGCTCCTCCAGGCCTTCCTAGCGGCTGTAGGTTATTAGGGTGTGTCGTGTCAGTATTGTAGGGCGGCCATAACAAAATACCACAGACTCCGTGGCTTAAACAACAGAAATTTATTTTCTCAGTCCTGGATCCTAGAAGTCCAAGATCAAGGGGTCAGCAAGTTTGGGGTCTTCTAAGGCCTCTGTCCTTGGCTTGCAGGTGGGTATCTCACTGTGTCCTCATGCGGCCTTTGCTCTGTGCACATCCCTGGTGTCTTTCTGCCTCTTCTCATAAGGACACCAGTCATATTGGAACAGGACCCACTCTTTGACCTCATTTAGCCTTGATCTCCTCTTTAAAAGTCCGATTTCCAAACACAGCCACATTCTAAGGCACTGAGGGTTAGGACTTCTTCATATAAATTGGGAGGGTGGGGGTTGGGCACAATTCAGTCCATCGCAGTCCAGGTCCTGGCACATCCCTGCGTGAGTCTAATCCGTGGAGGGCCTTACTGCCCACCATGGAGAGTCCTTTACCACACCCAGCCCCTTTACATACATACCTCGCTTGCTACAGGTGTTGCAGTTAGTTTCCTAGTGGTCCCCAGAGAAGGAGGAAGCCGGGCCGTGGTGGGGCAGGGCGGCCTGTCGGGCTCATGCCTCTGGGCTGACGTGCTAAGTTGTTAATGGGCATCTCTCTGACAGGCCCCTGTGACTCACAGCCCTGCCAGAATGGAGGCACATGTGTTCCAGAAGGACCAGACAGCTACCACTGCCTCTGCCTGCCAGCCTTCAGAGGGCAGGCTGACTGCGGTACGTATGCATGGGACTTCCAAGGCAGACGCCCCCTTCACACCTCCCATCCTTCTAGCTGCTAGACAGAAACGGGCCCTTGAGTTTTAGAGCCACCTACCTTCCAAGTACACCACTGCTCTGATGTCTCAGGCGATACGGCCTCTGAGTGCGCCTTGAATGAACAACTCAGGTGCTGGAGCTCTGGGTGGGGCAGCCGTTTCTGGCTAATGAGCTTCAGAATGGTCACTGCTTGATCTTGGAGCATGCCGAGCCCGGCTGCGGGATCTTGGTTCTATATAGAATCTCTTCTCTCCTCCTCTAGGAAGAGGTGCCTCAACCCCTTTTGGTTTTAAATATATGAAATGAAGATTATAATAGGCTTTATCTCTTAAGGTTGAAATCAGATTTTGAATGTAAGGTGCTTAGCACATTGCTTGACATGTAGTAGGGGCTTGTTAACTTTTTTTTTTAATGGGGTATTGGGTCAATTGGAGATTTATATTGAAGAAATCAATCTTGATCCCCTACCTCACAAGCTGATCCCCTACCTACACAAAATCCAATGCCAGATGAATCATAGATCTACATGTAAAAAGCAAAGCCATGAACCTTCTGGAAGAAAACATAGAAGCACATCTTCATAAATTTCTCAAATAGGACACAAGCAGCACTGACCATAATGGGAGGAAGTTACAAATTGATATATTTTAATTTTTCAATAGCGGTTGGGTGGAGACCCTTAGCAGGAGCCGGGACGGAGAGCTCTGTGACTAGCCCTGTCTGAATCTGCGGTGACATGCACTGGTCACAAAGCCCGTGGAGCCTCAGTTTCTCCACTCCGTCTCCCTCTTGGGAGGGAGATTTCTCCTGCCCCGTGTGGTGGTTGGGTGTCTTGGGTAAGATGGTGACCTGCAAGCTCCAGGTGGTGTGACGGCTGTCGCTGTGATTCTGGCAGCCCCGACGCTGAGCCTGGAATGCAGAGCCGACGTCCTCTTCCTGCTGGCCAGCTCAGCGGGCATGACGCCGGAGGGCTTCCTGCGGGCCAAGGCCTTCGTGAGGAGCTTTGTCCAGGCCTCGCTGGACGAGGACTCTTGGGCCCGTGTGGGTGTGGCCTGGTACAGCAGGGAGCTGGAGTTGGCGGTGCCCGTGGGTGAGTACCAGGACGTGCCAGACCTGGTCCGGAGCCTCGAGGCCATCCCCTTCAGCGGAGGCGCCACCCTCACGGGCAGTGCCCTGCGGCAGGTGGCAGAGCGCGGCTTCGGGAGCGCCGCCTGGACAGGCCAGGACCGTCCACGCAGAGTGGTGGTTCTGCTCACTGAGTCACGCACCCAGGACGAGGTGGCCGGCCCAGCGCATCATGCCAGGGCCCGAGGGCTGCTGCTGCTGGGCGTGGGCAGCGAGGCCGTGCGGGCGGAGCTGGAGGAGATCACGGGCAGCCCGGAGCACGTCATGGTCTACGCCGACCCACAGGACCTGGTCAGCCAAGTCCCAGAGCTGCAGGGGAAGCTGTGCAGCCGGCCACGGCCAGGTAAGCTGCTGGGGCCCGAGCCAGCTCCGGACCAACCTCGGCCTGACCCAGGGTCGCTGGTCAGGGGTGAGCCCTTCCTCCTTCCGTTACCACTTAACCAAGGCCTGTGCTAGGGGCTGGAAGCACAGCCCTACTCTTATGTCTTAGCCTCATGACCAGTAACTTCTCAGTTTACTGGCCAATAACATGGGACCAGTAATAGCACTTCCTCCAAGGCTTTTGTGAGGATTAAGACGAGCAATGTACAGAGTACAGAGTAAGCACAGAGTGTGCACTCAGAATATTGTGCACGTTGCTACTTAACTATTTATCATTAACGAGCTCAGAACCCACTACGCACACTCTAGATGAGCAGCGTTCCAGTTTGAGGGCAGCCCGCAGAAAAGTGCATTCCCAGCGCACGCACACAGCTGAGACATGTTTCGTGGAATCCTCATCTTTTCCACCTGCGATGAGTTCTGGCATTTTCTGTTGTGTTTCACAATCCCTGAGGTAGACTTCGTGACACGCCCTGGGCAGGCACTCTGGAGAACAGTGCCCCTGGGAGGTGCAGTCCGGCCGGTGGGCAGGGCCTTGGCCCACGTCCGGAGAGGTAGCAGAAACACGTCCTGCAGGAGGGGCCCCCCGATTTCTCCTCTAGAGAGGTGAGATGCTGCATATGGCATTCAGCTCCTCAGCCCCAGATGTCACACTCATCAGGGGTCAGACCTTCCTTCCCGCAAGCAAGGAAGACAGGGATCGGCTGCCCACCCCCATGCCCCGCTCCAGTCTAGTCTCCCCACGGCAGCCAGAGGGATTTTTAAAGAATAGCTTTAGATTTACGGAAAAACGTGACAATAGTAGAGTTTTTATATATGCCACACCCCATGTCCCTCTTGTAAATGCTGACAAGGTGCGTTTGTCGCAGTTAACGAACTAATGTTGGTACACTATGATTTATTCAAGTCCATTCAGATTTCCTTAGTTTGGGCCTCATGTTCTTTTAGTGTTCTGAGGCTTCCGTCCAGGATACCACGTTACTTTTAGTCATTGTGTCTCTCTAGGCTCTTCTTGGCTGCGGCAGTTTCTCAGACTTCCCTTGTGCTGGAGTGATTTTTAAAAGCCAATCAAATCCTTTTACTCTGTACTCAAACCTTGCCAGCGGCTCCCCTCTGCCCTTGGAATACAACCCAAACCCATTCCGCTGGCGTCAACGAGAGCTCCCTGTGGTCTGGTCTCTGTGGGCCTCTCTGCAGCCCCTGTGTGGGGTGGGGAGGGGGTGCACCTTAGAAGACCCACCACCCCTCCAGCTCACACTTACTCCTCACACAGCGCTTCTCCCAATCCACTTATGCTGTTTTGGCTGGTCCCTCTCATAGTGTCCCGCTTTTCCCCTCACGGCTGCTCGTAGAATTTGAAATTCTCTGTGGGTTCGATGCCTGCCTCCCCGTCGACTGTCAGCCCATCGAGGGCAAGCATCGACCTGTTTTGTCCATTTGGTAGAACGAGTGCTTTGTATACAGTGCATGGCACATAGAAGGTGCTAAATAATAGGATAGATGAGGGTTCAGATGAAGTCATTGTCACAAAGGGTCCCCGGCACTCAATGGCTTACATATGACAGATGTTCATTTCTCTCATATAACAGTTCAGAGTTCAGTGGCCTGGGCCGGCAGGGCGGCTTGGCTGCCTTGTGGTTCCACCTCTGGGTCTAAAGTCACCGTTTCTCAGCCAGCAGGAAGGGGTGGGGGAGTGGGGCGGGGCGGAAGGCAAGCAGCTTCCTTAACTTGGAACTTGTACAGTTACTTCCAAACACATTACGCAGTCCACTTAGACACATGGCCACACCTGGCAGCCACAGAGGCTGGGAGAGTGGTCTAGCTGGACATTCATGTCCCGCTAATGTTCGAGGAGAGGGCGGAAGGTGGCTACTGCAGTGGACAGAGAGAAGACTGGCTGCCCCCACTCTGCTGGCCTGGCCCAGGGGAGGGGCTCCGCCTGGCACAGCCTGTCCTGAGGCCCACTCCGCCTGTTTCCACAGGCTGCCAGGCACCGTCGCTGGACCTGGTCTTCGTGTTGGATGCCTCAGCCTCCGTGGGGCCCGAGAACTTCGTCCAGATGCAGGGCTTCGTGAGGAGCTGCACGCTCCAGTTTGATGTGAATCCCGATGTGACCCAGATCGGCCTGGTGGTATATGGCAGCCAGGTCCAGACGGCCTTCAGGCTGGACACCCACGTCACCCGCGCTGCAGTGCTTCGGGCCATGAGCCAGGCCCCCTACCTGGGCGGGGTGGGGTCAGCAGGCACAGCCTTGCTGCACATCTATGACAAGGTGATGACTGTCCAGAGGGGCGCCCGGCCTGGTGTCCCCAAGGCTGTGGTGGTGCTCACAGGTGGGAGGGGGGCGGAGGATGCAGTTGTCCCTATCCAGAAGCTGAGGGACGATGGCATCTCTGTCCTGATCGTGGGCGTGGGGCCGGTCTTGGGGGAGGCACTGCGGAGGTTGGCAGGTCCCCGGGACACTCTGATCCACGTGGCAGCCTACGCAGACCTGAGGTTCCACCGGGACGCACTCATGGAGTGGCTGTGTGGAGGTGAGTGGGGCATCCGCGGCCTTCAGGGCTGCCTCCAAGGTCAGCACACACATCTTCACCAAGGTCACAGCTCCTCCTGGCTACTGAGCGCTTTTTACGCTTTTTCTGTGCTAAATCCCATGTCACGGGAACCCCGTGGCAGGCACAGCCAAACCCAATTGACATTCAGGGCACAGAATATTTAACACAGATACCCTTCCCCAAACCTGAGAATGTATGTGGCTCATTTAAACAGAAGACATCATTAGGACACCCACAGATCCCCCAAGGGTCTAAGGACACCAGGATGACAGTGACCTTGGTAGTGAATGACAGAGCGAGAAGCAAACACAGCCAGGCCAGCCTGACTCCAAGGCTTCCTTTTGCCAGTGACATCCTTTCTGCCTTTTTAAAGGATGTGGCCATGATAATAGTAGTAAGCACCGCTAAGAGCACAGCACGTGAGAGTTTGTCTGTCTGTAGGAAAGCTGTGTGCCCTTGGTCTTTGACCTGGCCAATCAGTATGGAGCACCGACCATGTGCTAACCTGTGGCTTACAGGCCCCATGAAGCGCTATGATGAGCAAGACCCCACGCTCGTGGCCTCACATCTGTACTGGGCTTCCTTAGGGGGCGGTCTTTGGGGCTGACCCAGGCTGGGCCTACCAGGCATACTCCTCCTTGCAGAAGCCAAGCGGCCGGTCAACCTCTGCAAACCCAGCCCGTGCATGAACGAGGGCTCCTGTGTCCTGCGGAACGGGAGCTACCGCTGCGCGTGCCAGCAAGGCTGGGAGGGCCCGCACTGCGAGACCCGTAAGTGGGGCTGGCTCTGCGTGTGAGCTGCGGTGGTCCTCTGACACCGGCCGGGCCCCAGGGACTCAGCCGGAGGCAGGTCCCGGGGTGTCCGCTCGATGGAAGGAATTGTGCCATCATTTGCTGATTCACGCACGAAACAGCGGGGGGCCTACCTCCCGGGCGTCATTCAGGCATGGGGACTATAGCGGTAAACCAGCTAGTAAAAATCTCTGCCCTCGGGGAGTAATTCTGTACGCGTGCAGAGGGCAGTAGATAAGTACAACGTGCAGTGGATTGGATGGCGCTCAGCACACCTGAGAAAAAGTGGCAGTCGGGAAGAAGGCCTCCTGGGGAGCCGGCGGACCCACTGTCACAGGAAGCCAGAGGGTGTGGGCACAGACGCAAGTCGGCAGGCAGATGTGGAAGCTGGTGGGACTTCTTTGAGTGTTTCTATTTGCTGAGGGGGAGGTTGTGGGCGGGTGCTAGAGGTTTGAGGGAGAAGGGAAGGAGTAGCTCTCTAGGAGAGACGGGGACTAGCCTGAGGACACGGAATGATTGCCGGGCAGCAGTAGTGTGGGCCATCCTGGGGCTCCTGCTCATGAATTTAAAGTGTGAACGGCCTGCGGCCACCGGCAAAGGCTGCTCCCGAAAGCTGGGGTGCGGGTGTGAGGGCCGTCAGATGGGGCATCTTCTGCTTGGGTGGTGGAGCAGAGCAAGACATGCAGGGGCCCACGAGGCTGCCGGTTGGGTCGCGGGCCTCAGACACTCCTCACGTCCTTAAAGGTCACTTCTTTCCCAGGGGCCCTGAGGGGAGATGCTCCCAGGGCACGTGGCTCCCGCTGGCGGCCTGCAGGAGAGCAACAGCCGGAACCTCTCCAGCCACCACAGAGAAGGCCGGGGGACCCCGGACGCTGAAAGGCCACCTCGCTCAGCACGGTGTCCTGTTGGCCTTGGGATCCTGAGTGTCTGCCTCCCGCTCTGCCTAGGACCCTCCCACCCACTTTCCTCACCCGGGGAGACGAGAGGTCCCAACTGTAGACAGTGCTGCTTAGCAACATGGTAGCAGCTGATTTTGCCCGTTAATGATGATGTCGAACATTTATGACCTGTAAGTAAATATTTACTTACCTTGCTGAACTTGTCCGCCACCTTTTCCCTGAAGAGAAACAAAGGACCCTAGAGACTCTCGATGGCCTGTCAGAAGCCGAATTTGCCCACAACAAATGCTAATACAGTCGGGACAGGAATACACTCAAATGAAGGTAGCGGCCAGCGTGTCCTTTGGACCGTCCAAGTGACGGCATTTCAAGATGGAAAAAGTGTGGACCTTTTCACACATCTTTCCCCAAAGATGTCCTAGGTGCATTTGTTTTCAGTTTGAAGAGGGGCTTGCGTGGCATTTGTGACCTCTTCTGGTGACTGGATCTGTGTGGGGAGAGACTTGGAAGGGGCCCAGACTGGAATGTGACTGATCGACTCGGAGAGGGGCCCTGTGCGGTTGGCCTGGGGACTGGGCCATGTTCTCTTGGATGGGCTTCCTTTTAGAGTTTACTGAGGGAGAGGTTACTTGTGGGGTGTTTGAGTGCGTTTCTTTCCTTTGAGTGGGGCAAAGAAGAGTAGAACTTTTAAACTCAACCGATATGGAATAAAGACACTTAGATGGGTTTCACTTTATTAAACATCTTATGTCGTCTAGGTTCTTGTTTTGCTTTTTATGTGTAGTTTTAAAAAATATTTTAAGACATGATGTTGGTTGTTTAACAGGAGTATTTATACCGATATGTCGGAGGCTTTAATTGGAATATTTTCAGTATTTTCTGGCAAACCAGGCACTTCCTCACCCCCACAGTATTTAGCCACCAATTCTTCCCGTTGGTTGTGTTGTTCTGAGTTGAGTTTTCAGTAGAAACCGCGGTAGAGCTCCAGCCTAAATCCGGATGCTGTATCATAGCTTTCCTCTTTAATATAATTAATGCAATGTGTTACGTGTGAACATTCGAGGCTGCCGTGACTTCACCACCACTTAGCTTTTAGGACTCCAAGATTTCTGGTGCTAGTAAAGCACTTGAAGGACTTCTCACCATGATGGTATTAAATGTTAAAAGCCTGGTGGCTCAAGACGACTGTGTCATGACGGTCACTTGTGTTCGGGGGGTATTTTCAATCCTGTTACTATGCTGGCCTTAGCAGAAGGCAACATCAGAGCAGGGCCAGTGCCCACCTGGCAGGTGCCAATAGGTGATGCCGGAGAACTTATGTGAATCCATTGTATTTAAATTCACAGCAGTTTAATCGTTTTATGGTGTAGGCTGTTTGGTTCAGCGCTGAGATTTGGACATCTCATTTGAATTGTCTGGACTTAAACCCTACAAAACTGTGGGTTACCTATTAATGGCTCTATTGTTTCTAGTTTTAGGTCTCAGCCTTTGAATTTTTTTTTTTTACCTTTTCTAGTGAAAGGTGCCACTGAATAATTCAATACTTTCAGTGTCCTAGTAGAAGCAGTTGATTCTCTTGTTTTCCTAGAAGATATTTGCAAATGACAGTTTTCTCTTCTGAGGTTTTACACTAATTTTTCTCATTTTTCATTAGGATGTTTAAAAAAGTAGTGGCAACAGCCTGTATCTGTTTCTGAACTTGAAAGAATCGTCTCATCATATGTTACTTTCTGTGGATTGCTTTATAAGAGTAGGGATGCTTATGTTCCTAGAGTGTTGAGATTTTTGGTGTTTTTCTACTTTGTTTCTTCACATTTAATCTGTTTATGTGATAAATTATTTATTAGTATATTTTCAATTATTGAACCACCTTGATTCCTTGGATAAACGATCTGCTCATGACCCATGATTCTTCAAGCATTGCATAAATGTGCTTATTTTAAAAATGACAAGCCCAAATCTGGCTCATTGAAAAGACTAGGACAACCTCGGGCCATATCGAAGGCAGAACTGAAAAGGAAGCCTTAAGTACTGATATTGACAAAAGTTTTTAAATTACAAGAAAATGCTGTGAGGATCATTTGAGGAATACATATTTTCAATTTTATAAAGCCAGCCTGGCTCTGATACCAAAAATCCAACCCATATTGCAAAGGAAAAACCAAATCTCATTATTGGACATGCATGCAAAAAATCTTAAAAATACTGGCAAATTTTGTCACTTTTAAAATAAGCATATTTATGCTAGGAACTTTAGTACTTAGGCCACCTTCTAAGTATTTGATATGTTTTTTTCTTCCAAGAATTATTTAGACGTATATTTAACGTCTAGGATTTTCAGTAACTTATGTGACCAGTTTGTGCAGGTGTTTCCTGTGTGACAATGTGATACACTGTTGATACGAGGAGGCTTAACATCTCCTAAGATCTCACCTCCTAGCTCTACCAGTTTTTACTGCACTTATATTGAAGTTCAGTGTGTAAATAACCGAGACGTTTCCCCCATTGAGGTCAGGTCCGCCAGGCCCCCTGCCCAAGTCATTCCATGAAATATAAGCAAAACCCAAAAGACAATTAACATTTTATTTTTTAAAAAATCTAACACCACTTGGTGTCCCTTTTTACCAAGTGTTTATGACAAAGGAAATAAATGCCCTGGGATTAGAAAGACAATAAGAAATCAAAAGACCTTTAGTTCTCAGGAAGCAGTGTTAGGGAACCGATTCAGAAACCCCAGAAACGAGGCAGAGATGATAGATAAAATGTTAAAACCTGTGTTAGAGCACAATGCCCTTAGAAGGACAGTACTGCCAATTTTGAGACGGAGCCCGCGCAAAACAAAGTTCGCTACTTTTTTTGTTGGAAGGGGCCTGAACATTAAACACGACTTCACAAACAGACAAAGAGAGCATTAAATAACTCTTCCCTTAAAAATGGTGTGGCCACAGGACTGAATCTGTAAACACAAGGTAATCTTTTTTTTTTTTTTTTTCCTACAGTAATGTAAAGTCAGTTAAATCTCAAAAGACACTTTTGCTGGTCTAAATTACAGGATTTTAAACATTTAAAAAATATATAATACAGCGTCCCTTTAAAAAGTCCTTAATTTCTTGGGGACAGTGCCTCAGCTTGGTCCCAAATATTTTCTCCTGTTACCATTTCTCAAAAAGCACACGCCGTGGATAGTTTTGCACAGGTGGTATCAGTGCTATTTAAAATCACTACTTTGTTGTACTTTCTTTGGCTCTGAAAGGGACAGAGCCTCCACTGAGCCGAAGCTCTGCTTTCTGAGTACCCCAGTCCTCGCTCTTTCTTCCAGACTGACTCACCCTTTCCCAGAGTTGCTGACGAATGAAGCAGGACGGTCACCAAGGTCCATGTTGACAGGAGAGTCTTCAGGTGAAGCCTGTTTCCTAACTTGTTCCTTTCTTCTCCCATTCCTAGGGCGCCAAATACCAGCACCCCCCGCGAAAAAGGAAGAAAGTTATTCTCCATGTGCACAGAAACAGGAGTACAGAGAGCAGTTATGTTTCAACCCCTGTGTGTTTGGTCACTGTTTGGGGGACCTATTGAGAGATTTTTGAGGCTGTGGCAAAGTAGAGTGTTCTAATTTGTGATGTCGGGCATGGCAGGGAGGGAGCAGTGACGCCCGTGGATTTAATAGTTAGTGGTGCAGATACCTTGAAATGTTTCCAGCAGGTAGGCAGGATATAAATTAAGGAGCAGAGTTTGCCAAAAACAAGGCAGCTCTACGCAGTGTTCTTTACTGTACAAACAATCAAAGGATTAATAACCCTTTTTGTCTAGCCCACAGGGGAGAGCCCTCTAATGGCATCCATGCCTCATTTACACCTTCCACCCCCAGCTGGCTGGGCAGCTTCAGGCAAATCACGCCACTTTTCGGAATGTGTCTAAGTTTTTATGGCAGGAGTCCTTTAGAATCATTGACTTTTTGATTTGAAAACTGTCTATTTGGCTGTGAACTGTAGTTGTGCCCCTGGAATTAAGTGGTGGGTAGTTCAGGTGTCCTCAGGCACTTGTTCTTACTGTTCCTTAGTAAGAACACGTGAACCAAGAGCCAAAGACCGAGCAAAGGTACAGTGAGGCGAGGCCTTTTTTTTTAGTGGCGCCCAAAGCAGGAAAACGCCACTTGGTTCGGAGGAGGGGCCCCAACGTGGTGACAGTTCTGCTGTTCAGTGGTGGCCCTGAAGGAGGCCTGGAGTGACTGCTTACCTTGGCTTTCTGGAGGACGGTGCCTTTGCCTGTGACCATGACGGAGAGAGGCCTGTTCTTGAGTGCTGTAGCAGAGTTGACCGGGGTACAGTCTGGGGTGGGGGCAGCAGCTTTGGGCTGTGGTGACGAGAGCAAGGCCTGAGCCAGGGGTAGGGAGACATGACCCAACTCCCCCCGACCTTGGTCCAGCAGGCCCCACCAGCAGCTCGGGGGGACCGGGGCATGCGGCACTCACTCGGGGGCTCACGTTCTCCAGGTGGGTGGTGTCCACGGCGGTGCCCAGCGTCACGGGCCCAGCCTCGGCCTTCTTCAGGTTGCCCTTCACCTCCATGATGTTGAGCTCGAGGTCCACCCGTCTGCCCTCCTCGATCTTACACTCCTCGTCAATTTCCTTCAGCTTCTGCTCCATGCTGGCCAGGACGCCCTTGTCTGGAATGAGAATTAAGCTGGCTGCAGCCAAGGCCAGGAAAGGTCTTGTTAAAGACAAGTTGCTAGGAAATGGCTGGAAAAGAATCTAGAGGGACTCAGATTTTTTCTTGCAAGTGTCTGAAGCTTTTGTTCACATTAAAGAAATGAAGGCTGGAAACTGAAGATGATGCAGGACAGGTGTGGTTCATGCAGGAAAGATGACATGGGAAAAGGTGTTGGCGCTACAACAGATGAACCAAGGGACATACATTTAAGTGCAAATAAAATATTTAAGGTGGAAACAATTTTTAGAGATGCCCTCCTCTAACCAGCTTTTAAACTAAGTCCTGGTCCTATTGACAACAGGTCAGAGGGTCTCTCTGCACAGGACAGTGACCTTTGAGGACACAATGGGGAGAGGACTTTAAGCGGGAGCATCCACCTGTTCCCAAAGATTGGCAGGGCTGCAAGTCAGGTGCATGGATCCCGACTCTTCTGCCAGCCAGCCCCCGCCCACACGTCCCCTGGGCTGAAGGCGCACCCCACCCGCCCTGGGAGGCCCCTACCCGTGCATTTTAACAGGGTCTCTTTCAGCTCCCGCTTCTCCTTCCGAAGCTGAGCCAGGTGAGCCCGGATCTCCTCCTTCTGCTTCTCCAGCCTCTCCTTCTCCTCTGTGTACCGCTTCACCTCGGCTTCCGTCCTATTCTTGCCAAGTTTGATCTCTGCAAACCCAGAGACGGGAACCCCCAGGTTATTAGCCAGGCGGGGACGTGAGGGCTGTCTCCATCCCACTGCGCAGGCGCAGACGGAACCTGGGGCTCTGACAGACCAGAGCTGGACACCAGGACAGAAAGGAAACTCGGCCCACGCCTTCATCACTGATTGACCTTGGGCCCAGTCCCCTCACCTCTCTGAACCTCTGTTTCTTCATCGGAAAGGGAACGGATTGGGCTAACTTCTCTGAGCCATTTCCAAAACATCAGACTCTTATTTAGCACAGGTACCTGCAGAGGTCACCCGCAACCTGTCCTTCACAGGTGTGCTGGCCCCCGCTGGGGTTACAGCCACGACGTCAGGACAGCTTGGTGGGAAGGAGATTTTCTGTTGTTCAGTCTGGATTTTGACTGTTGCAATTCTCGGGGAAGGCTCCAGACTCTCCTGCTGCACTGGCTATGGGACAAAGCAAACATGACTCAGCTGGCCACGGGGCCTGGGCAGGTGGGGCTGGCTCACCTGCGGGCGGCTGGCCTGTACCTGAAACTCCGGGGTCTCTGCAGACTTGATGAGGGGCTCGTCTGGGGCCAGGCCCACGTCTGCAGGGAGGGCCTCGGCTGGAGGGTCCAGGTGGGGTGGTGTGGGGGAGCGCGCCTGGACCTGGGTGCTGCCTGGGCTGTGCAGGAAAGACTTGACGGGTGTGAGGTCCAGATACACACGGTCAGGGTCGGACTCAGCTAGAGCATCTGTGGGAGGCGTGGCTTCCTCGGGGTCCACCTGCAGAGGAGAGTCAGGTGGCTTTCACCATCGCCTCTGCTCCCTGGGCTGTAGAGGCGCCACCTGCCTTGCCGCAGAGCTCCTGTCACCTCCCTGTGCTGCAGTGGGCAGGGACCTTCCCCTGGGGACACCTCCTATTGAGCAGGGGTTAGGTCAGGGTTCGAGTCTGGGATTTGCCTTTCAAGAGGTGGGAGACCCAGGACAGAGGACTAACTTTCCTGAACCTTATTTCCTCCTCTGTAAGAGGGTAGTCGTACCTCCCTGTAAGGTGGTTAGGATGAAGGGAGCTAATCCACAGCAGCCCTTAGCACCGCACCGAGTCCCATGTCTCATAAATGGAACCCACTTCCAGCAGGAGGATTCCAGCTCCACTATCAGTTTGGTCCTCAAAGGCTAATGGTGTCCTCGTTGCCAATCCCAACAGCACGTCCCAGTACAAAAGATAACCTGCCTGCACCGGTGGCCCTGCAGGTGACTTGGAATGCACTCGTCTTAGGGACAATCTAAGCTGGCACTGAGGTTTGGCAGGAGGAGGACTGGACAGCCCCAGGCCACTGCCCCACTGGCGTCCTTACTGTGGCCGTCAGCTCTGACATCTCCACGTCGTCATACAGCAGCTCCTGGCACCCCTGGCTGGGCAGGCCGTCAATGTAAGTGTTCGGCTCTGAGAACTTTCTCTGCATCAGTCTGGAAGACACAGGAGATTCGGGGCTGGGTGTCAAAGCCACCCAGTCTCCAAGGATTCATGATGACAAGAGGTGCAGTGGGAGACCCGGTGTCCAGCTCCAGCCTCATTTTAGCACAAACTCATTAAGCTCCCCCTTCTCCTCCTAGGGCCTTCCTATTAGAACCCTCGGCTCCAAATTGCCAGAAAAACACATTTCCCTTGCCCCGCCCCCTCCTCGGCATCCTCTCGTCACCTGATTCCCTTTTAGAATTCCGACAACAAAATCCTCTCTCGTTTCATCTTCATAATACACTTGGGGCAGTGCAGACCTGAGACTTTCCCCATTTTGTACATAAGAGATTCTGTTTCATGGGCTTGGCCGGCTTCCAACAGGGCTCCTCAGCCACACAACCCAGCGCTTCTCCCTGAGTGCGCCCCAGTGTGCTCATCCGGAAAGCGGAGAGAGCACCTGCTCTTTCCAGGGTGTGCTGGGGACCCAGAGAGGAATCGCAGGAAGGTACTGAATCAGCATTAAAGGGGTGGGGGGTCGGGAAACGTGCCGACGTAGCCACGAGGATCTGGGGAGCATCTAATCCAAGCCGAGGATGCTGCAGCTCCCGTGGCCGGAGGCCTGGCTCCGTTCCCAGGCTGGCCTCCCTCGGGGCAGCTCCCTGGCCCTGGTCTTCCTGCTGCCGGGAGGACAGGGCTGGCCGACCCTGACTTCTCAGCAGCCACCCTGCTCGAACGGCCATAGAGGCCAGTCTGGGCCTGGAGTGGAGAAGCACAACTAAGACAGGGAAGGGAGAAGACAGAGGCCCTGAGACTCACAGCAGAGAGGTTTTGGCTGCACTCACGATACAGGAAACCCGATCTGCATCCACATAGTCATAGGTGAATTCTTCTGGGTCTGTCTTGGAGCCCGACTCGGAGAGCAGGAGGCCTAGCCAGTGGCCCATTTCCTCGGAAGACTTGGCCTAGGAGGAGGCAGAGAGGGACATGAGCAGGTCTGGAGCATGCCCAGACCCCCACTGGCTGGGCACAGCACCCCTGCCCCTATGCTCACCCTGGGCAAGGCCTCAGAGAGAGCCTGGGGCCATGCTCCTTCATGTTCACCGGTATTTCCCATCCCACGGGGACCCCAAATAACATTTTCTGCCACTAGTGATACCTTGACGCGACCTCATGATGCCCAGCACCTTCGTCCCAAGCATGACGTGATTTACGTACATGTATTTCTAGAAGGCTAATGGACTGGGAGAGAACTGTTAAAATTTTATGTATTTTAGGTTGATACCTCTATTTTTTGAACTGTCACCGTGTATTACCCCAATCCAAACATACAAGACTACCTGGATCCCCTAAGATGTAACGAAATTCAAATTTATTTTTGTTTATGGTTCCGATAGTCAAGATGGCTTAAACAGCTTATATGAGGTCAACTATCTCTGCCAAATCATGAACTAAATCCCAGGGAAACCGGTCCTTAGGTTTTTTCCAGGGGACAATGAATTCTAAACAAATACATATAGTGGGTATTTCTATTGGAATGCCAATCCAATGTTGTTTCTTGCCATTAGAATGAGAAAAAACTGGGAATTCTATAAATACTACATGTTTACTTTCATGAGGAAAAACAGCTACCACTTGGGCACTACACAACACAGCTCTGCACCTTCCTGCTACGTTCTCTGCACCAAGGAGGCAGCTGCGAGCCGAGTGACATTTAGCTGGTTTCCTTTTCCCATTCATTTTCAGGCAGGTTTCTCCATAGAGCTTTTCCCAGGCATCACCGAATTCCCGCTTAGCACCGTCTCTGCCCTGGGCCACTGTTACGGCTTATTAGCAGGTCTCATTTTGGCCCCTGTCCCCCACCCTCCATCTGTTCCCCATTCAACAGACAGAGGAGGCATCTCAAAACCCGAATCTGAGCATGCCAGCGCCCCCCGAAACCCTTCGGTGTCTCTCATGTGGTCCCGCCCTGACCCCAGCACGATGGTTTTCACTCATACCCACCACTTTTCAGCAACTGTTATTAAGTAACTGGGTAATTAATTGAATAACAACATCTCACTCTCACACTAGAATGTAAGTTCCATGAGGACAGGGAGCATCTCTGTCTTGTTCACATATTGTACTGAGTAGAGAATAGGTATTAGTCTAAACTTGTCAACTCGTCTGAGAAGCAACCGGTATGTGGATCTTTTAGCCACCAGAGGGCAGCATTGAAACAAAATTTGGATGAAGACCCCAGGATCCAGGACTAGATGAACAGGAGTGAACTGGGAAGTCTGTGCTTCTGTGCGTGTGAAAAACCCTGGCTGAGGCCCACCCAGCTCAGTGCAAGGCATTATGTCACCTCTTATTTTGTAAGTGTGACATTACATCAAACAGAGGGCGGGGAGTGGGAAAAATGTATCATAAACCTGATTCTTCCCCCCAGATAAGCCTTAACAGTCGTCATTTTCATGTACTAGGCTCCATCTGGTGATACACAAACTAAATCAAACCCACTGTGAGTCCCCAGGTTTTTCCAGCAGCTCAGGAGTTATAAATACTCCTCTTGCCCTAAGTGCAGGAAGTAACTCATTGTCCACTCCTTTAACACAACCACCCTGAGGTCAGAAAGGGAATGGAAAATTTTAAAAAATGCAAACAATCTCAGGCAAAGGAAACAAAAATAAGGCACAACTTCACTGAATCTCCACGACTTGCAGCAAACCGCCTCAACCTCCCCGCCCAGGCCGCCCCTGCCTACCCCACGGGCCAGCAGTACCTCAAGCTTGGCCAGCTCCTCGCCATTGTGGAGGATACGGAAGCTGTAGAGGTGGTCCGGGCTTGGGTCTGGGACCACCTCACAGCCCACCAGGCTGAGGGGCTGCTGGGCCACCTTGCTGCGGTTCCGGTCCTGGTAAAAGTGCAGGTGACTGTCCCTGACGGAGCACCAGCGTGACTTCCACTGGCTGTTCACCAGCACGTTCAGGTAACCTGCAGGAGAGGAGGAGGCTGCAGGAGGGCAGGGGTGGCTGAGGGGTGTCCAGGCTGCCACCACCTCCGGGCCTCCCAGGGTTCCAAGACTGGTCAGGCTTTGCCCGAGAAGTTTTATGAGCTCGGGCTGTGAATCTCAGTGTGTTTTTCCCCCTCCTTTGTGTTAGCAGCTAGACCTTTTGAAGGTGGGCAGCACAGCTCTACTAGTATTTGCAAATGGTGTGTCTAGAAGAAAAGTGTGTTGCATCTTGGACTGGGCCAGGCCGCTATGCAAGTGTGCAGGGCAGTGGGATCCCCCAGCCCAGGACTCATCTCCAGGGCACTAAGCGTCTGGCCAGCAGCAGCCCTCTGCCTGCCTCCAGTCACTCAGGCCATGTGCAGGAGGCTCGCCCCAGCCAGGGTCTCCTCGCTGCAGGTGTGATCCCTCTGCCTCGACGGCCTTAGTTTCCCAGCTTGCGCGACCGCCTTGCCATCCCTGGGTCACTCGGTCTCAGCCTGCAAAGTCCTCCTCCCCCTCACCAACTCCTTCTCATCCTTCCAGATGCGGCTGGCCTTGGCCCTCCCCGGGTCCTGCACGCTCTGCTCTGCCTGCCTTCAGGACACTTGGATTCAGAACAGTGAGACCCTTTGCTTCCACGTCAGCCTCCAATGGACAGTTTCTCACGGCAGGAACTTGCCATGCTCGTCTTCGTCACCCAGGGTCTACCCCCGGGGCCTCTCCAGCAGGGAGCCCCTCTCTCTCCTGGCATGCAGAGGCAGCCGGCAGCCACCATGCAGTCCTTTACTATTCTCAAATGGTTGCAAGCAGAGGACAAGCTTCTCACCACCCCCAAGGGAAAAAAAAGTTAGATGAACATTTAGGGACCTGACACCATGTGCCAAGCACAGCCTTATCCTTGGGGCTGCAAAGATGAGTAAAATCCAGTCTTTAGGGTGCTTTGCACGCTCCGGAGTGCTGTTCTCCATCCCAGGGGCACTGGCTTCCAAAGCAGATGCCTCCTCCACCATAAGGACATGGCGGCTACTTGGAACCTTAGCCGGAATGAACTAGACTTGTACAGTAGGGTCAAAGTGAATGGCCACCTTCCTACCCAGCCAGTGCTGGCCACACAGCAGGGATCATGAATTGTGGGGATCGTGAATTTCTCAGAGCCATGTTAATATCACAAGGTAGCAAAGGGGAAGAATTTGAGCCCAGGACCTAGGACCTCTGGCTCATTTGGGCAGATGCCCCACTCACCCATCACAAGAACTGTGGACCAAAAAGAACTCTGGGTGAGGAGGGGTGGGAGCTCGGATGCTGAATCTCGGGAAGGAGAGCCCTTGTGTTCTCTCTGGCCCCTCCCCAGCCACAGGGGGCAGGAGCATGGTTCATTGCTGAATAACATCCAGCCACAACTCCCAAAGTGACTCATCGTAACCAGGCTCTGATGCCTCAAAGCCACAGGGACCGGCAGAGCCAGGCCATTAGCCAGTGCCTGGCTGGAGAAGCAGAAGGCCCAAAGGTGAGGCCTTTTCTGCCACTTTCCCATTCCGCCCCACCCCCCAGCCACCTGGCCAGCTTCAAAACGCAGAACAAACTGGGACTCAGGACGAAAGCCCGGGCTGCGGCATGGGATGCATGAGGAAGAGGAAAGGGCCCAAAGGTGGACAGCAACAGCCTGCAGGGCATGCAATGATGGGCGCCACCCCAGGGCATTTTCTGGGAAAGGTGTCTCTCCTGGCCTTGGTTTCCTCAAGGCTGAGGGAGGGCAGCAGAGGTGACCTGTAAGAGCCTCCCAGCACCTACACACACCCTCTGTCCCAGCAACATGGGTTTTGGGGGCCCCTTAATGCATCTCTCCAGGGCCCATCTCCCGCCCATGGGTGCCACCCCAGCCCAACTAGCTCCTGTGTGTCCTTCAAGGCTCAGGTCCAGGAAGCCATCTCTGCCCCCGAGTCCTTACAGCTGCTGAGGCGGCAGGTGTGTGTTCACGGGCATAAAGCTATCATCCCTCTTAAGCTTTACGCTCTTAGGACTGTGTCCTCCCTCTGCTCGTCCCCGTCACTGACACTGTGCCTGCCATGCCCTATAAACAATGATCGAATGAACAGACTTTTAAAGACCATCAGGAGAACAGCCATCAATTACCCTTCACTTCCACAAAAGATCTTGCATTGCAGCGAGAGTCTGGTTAGACCTGAGAACCACCTGCAGTGAAGATAAACTATGGGCGACAAGCTCACCATCCGTGAAGACGTTTAAAGTGAGCCCTAAAAGCCCTGCCTTCATCAGCTGAGCAGCTGTCCTGGAGACAGGCTCCAGCCCAGTGGACAAGCCCTCTGGTCCAGAAGGTGGCTAAGATTCTTACTGGATGTCTCGAGGGACCTCTCTGGAGGCTCCAGCGAGGTCGATTTCTTCCTGCCCAGGTTCATCAGGTTGCTCAGCTTGAGGCCGGCAGAACACTTCTTCTTGACTGTCAAGACGAGAGAGAAAGCCACGAGCACAGCCCACAGCTTGGCAACACGCCCTTACGAAGGGTAGAGAAAATAACAGACCCTTCCCACACCTGCCCCTCCCTGCACACGCACACATGCACGCACACACACGTGCACACACAGATACACGCCTGCTCCCCAAACCGGGGTCCACAGGCCAGAGTCAGGTGTCTCTAGCATCGCACGCTCGAGTGGCACATCAGCTTCTCTCATGCAATGTGTCAGCGCTTGAGCATCTTTACAGACTGACTGTATTTGGCTCAGAGAGATTTGAAATTGTTAGCAAATAAGAGATGAGAGAATATTCTACCCCTGGCAACTCATGAAACTTAAATTTGGCCGCCTCTCCCGTTTTCCTGGATCTGTCAGCTGTAATATTCCCAAGGAGTTTATAAATTGGAAGCATGTTGGAGGCGGCTGTTCAAACCCATCAGGGTGGAGCCAGACAGCTGAACCTCACGGCCTGGGATCCTGTCCCCCCTCCCCATCCTAGGCCAAAGGCCATAAGCACTGGTACCATCTTTCGTCTCTGGGACCTCAGGATGGCCATCGACAGAGCTGCCATACTCTGAGGCGAACAGGTACTTCTCAGTTAAATCTGGCTGTGGAAGAGAGAGAGAGAGACAGTGGGTGATCTTATCTGGAAATGGTTACCTCGGAGACCACAATTTAAGAGAAAATAATAGATTACTCTTGAATGTAGGGGTCGCCCTGGAGCCCAGGTCACTGGTGGGACACTGGCTGGGCTTCCCTCCGGGGCTCCCTGGAGGACCTGCCTTCCTCCTCCCTTCCTGAGGCGCCCTGCCCTGTCCCAGAGCACCTTCGCCTCGTGTACAAGTTCTCGAAACGGCTGCTCAGCCTGATATGACAGCAGCTCTGCAGCCAGTGGGGAGGGCAGGTAGCCAGCCCCGGGGGTGGCCTTAGAGTCGGCGTCCGAACTGAAGCTCATGTCAAGCTGGGAACCACCCACACAAACCAGGGGCACAAAGATACGTTTTGAGAATCGACTGAAACATTCTCCAGCTCTCGAAACCCTGCTCTGCGTGTGTGTAAAACAGGGATAACAGCCCGTCTGCAGAGTCCCTATCGGAGGGGAGCGGCTGCTGCCGTTCGAGTATGAAGCCCTCGGACGTTTCCAATCAAGCTTCTTCTAGAAGCACTTACTGCAGACCTCTGGAAAACAAGCTGGGGGACTCCCAACCAACAGGGCTGGCCTTAGGTGGGACCAAGGACTGACGTCCTTGGCCAGGGAACACTGCATGCAGGTCTTCAGGGAAAGCTGCTGATTCTCACCCCAACGTGATGGAAACCCAAGCTGACTGATTTTTGTTTCTTGTCGACCAAGGAATGAGGGAGACAACTAAGACAGGCCCCTCTAAAAGGGCTGTCCGTATTTCTACACGGGGGATGGCCCGTGCCTTCCCAAAGAACAGAGGCCGTCATTCCTGCCCAAGCCCTCTGCGTACCCTCTACAGGACCCTGAGATCAAACAGTGACCCCTCTGGCTGCTCTGTGCATCCCAGGCTTCAGGGCATCTGCCTGCAGATACTCGGGGACATGGTATGTGACCCTGCATGTGAGGTCATCCGCTCGGGCAGCCCCCAGCCCTACTTTCTTGACTCTGATCCTTCACCAGAGGCCCCGCAGTTCCCTGCAAATGAGCACTGGAGCCGTCCGGCCGGGGTCAACATCGAGACAGCTTCCCCAACTCTGGGAATGAGTGGGAAGAAAGAGCCTGGAACAGTAAATCTCCCTGCCGAAGAATGGAAGACAGAGTGACTTTGTCCCGATCAAGCGTTTCCCCCGCCCCTTGCCCAAGCAAAAAGATATTTCAGATCCGCATCGGCTCCATCAGTTTCCTGCCAAGCTGAAGGGACCGCCTTATCCAAGCATTGCGCGTTGCTTACTAACTGGGCTGGAACGCAAAAGCCAAAGATCCTGATTTTATACGTTTCATTTTTATGGAGTAAACATGGAATTGGACTCGCCTTCCAGGCAGAGTAGAGCCTTACCTTCTGACAGTTCAGGCGCTGGGCTTCTGGGGTGGACTGGTTTCCCTCGGATGCTCCTTCTGAGGGCAGGCCGCTCACCTCCTGGATGACCTGAAGGAAGAAGGCGGCTGTCAGCAGAGGCCCAGGCCCCTGAGGCCTGCCTGGCCTGCACCCACACCACACTGAAGCTGGAGCCCCTCAAGGTCACGACAGAGTAGATAGAGGTAAGAGAGAAGACGCATGATTTCCCAAGAACAAAGAGCCACCCCACCCCCAATAGCAGGCCCACATGTGGCCTCAGGACCCAGCTGTGTGGGCTGTGATGGGGGTGGGGCTTGTTCCTCTCTCCTGCAGGCCCCATATGTTCTGGGTGTGGGCAAGTGGAGACTTTTACAACAAAGTCCAAAGATGGCCAGAGCAGCCATCCCTCAGCTCTGCAGCCCTAGGCTAGGGGCACGCAGGTCAGAGGTGGCACTGGCCACACCAAGCAGCACCCCTGCTCTGAGCCGGGGGCCACATGGGGGATTCCCAGAGGATAAGGGCCCAAGGCAGCCACAATCACACTGCCCAGCCGGAAGCGCTTTGGAGATATGGACTCAGCAAGAGTGATTTCAAAGACCCTCCTTTTTCAGTCTCCGCCGAGAGCCGTTTACGAAAAGGGGTTAAAATCAGAAAAGCTAAAGAATGAAAGGAAGAATAGCTCTGGAGACGGGGAGAGGTAAGGCATTTCTCACTCCTGAGACAGACCTTGGGCCTGACTGAGCCTCAGCCACCACATGTGTAAGATGGGACAACACCTGTGCCATGGCCGCTGTGAGGACTCATCCCAACGCGTTCATTAGCATCCTTACTGGCTGGGGCCTAGATACACGGAAGCACGCGAGGCCGAGCGTCCAGGCTCGAGGGCGTGGCGTTTCCACTTCTCTGCAAGAGTTCTGCCTTGTGCCTGCCGTTCCTGGGACTCTTGTTCCAAACTCAACGTCTCCTATTTACTGTCATATATCTGTCCAACTCTGAAGGCACAGGTATGACTATGCAGAGTTGAGACACAGAGGCCCAGGGCAGGTAGGTAGATGCGTCTGGTTCAGAGCCCATTGGACAGGCTAACCGGTCCCACCCGAGTGCAAGCGTGTGCAGTCTCTCAAGAGCCGGGTGCTTCCGGCCAAGTCTGCCTCTGCACTCACCTGAGCAGGAAGGAAAGGGCCCGTGAAGGCCAATAGAGAGGGCGTGTCTTTTCAAAGTGTTCTTGTCTTTAAACCACCACCAAGACTGAGGGTGGGGAGGAGAGAGGTCTGAGAAAGAGGGCGTGCGTTGGAGAGGGAGGCTGGGCGTCAGGGGAAGGGCAGGTGGGTCTGGGCAGTCAGGGGAGCGACACTGGGCGCTGGGAGCTGGTGCGGTGCGCGTGCACGTATGTAAGTATTTGTGTGCGCATGCATGTGAGTGCATGATATCTGTGTGTGTGTACAGATGGGTGCGGTGCGCGTGCACGTATGTAAGTATTTGTGCGCGCGTGCATGTGAGTGCATATCTGTGTGTGTGTACAGACGGCGGTGGAGGGCGGATATAATGCTCCTGAATGGAAATGCATCGACGTGGCAGAGACGCAGAAAGGAGGGAAGGGGCCTCTGGCTCTCTCTGGCCTCACCAAGGGCCCTGCTAGGTCTGGAGATTCCTCTGCAACCGTGGGCATCTTCTTGACACAAATCTTACGCCTTCGGGAATCGTCAAGCCCGTCTTTAATACGGGGTGGCAGGGCCCTCCCAGGTGCTCCCTCATGCGGGCTACGTCACGGAAAGTGTAAGCAGAAGTGACCGTGTGCACTGGTGGTGACGGAACCCAGCCCTGGTCAGTTCTGGGCTTGAAACTCGATGCAGCCACTTGCCAGCTGGCCTTGATTGGTCACCTCCTCCCTGTTAGCCTTAAACTCCATTCCAAACGGGACATTAACAGCACCCAGCTTCCTGCAATGTGTGTTATACTTGCTAAAAGTGGGTTAAACTTGCTCAAAGTGCATGGCCCATGGTAAGTAACAAGTGGCAGTGACATCTATTCTTTTTTAATAAGGAGGTTGATGACGTATCATTAGAGGCCAGAAGATAAAACGATTTCAACTCGAACCCACGTCCAGGGCACTGAGAAGGACGCGGACCTGGCAGCAGAGTGCTGCGGTCCATTTCCCCAAGGCCGATTGCTACCACTCAGAACGCAGGAGGCCCTGGGACCTGGAACGAGCTAGACCTTTTACCCCGGACAACATCGATCCTTTTCGGGAAAAGCTGGGGAGCCAGAACTGCAGGGGTCCCAGGAGGCCCTGTGGGGAGCAGGCCCGTTTCCCCAGCACCCGACCCCCCCGGGGGCTCCCTCACCCTGAGCCACTGCTCGGCCTGGTCCTTGCTCTGCAGGCCCAGCACGATCACGTCGGCGTTCATCGGCGTGATCTTCAGCTTGTGTTCCTTCTTCCGCACTTGCTTCTCCTTGTGCACAACGCTGCTGCCCAGCAAGTTCACGTCCAGCTGAGGGCTGTGGTCCTTGGAGGATTTGTAGCACTGGAAGCAAAGAGACGAGGCACCGCTTCGCCAGGGGTGCCAAGCCCAGCCGGGGTCTGCGGAGGGAGGGGCTGCTGGGCGTGGCAGGACCCGCTGAGAGCTGGGCTGGGCCCCGCAGAGCCAGAGGCCAGACGCATAACCTCAAAACAAGGCAACTCCTGGTCTCGGCATCAGACAGGCAGGTCGTCTGCCTCTCCTTCAAGCTCACTTCTCACTGGCCCCGGGACCTGCTTATCTGAGCTGCTCTAACCTCACTGTGGGCCTGGCTGGTCCCTAAAATACGTCTCCTACAGGCACCACTCACATATCCGGGGTGGAACACGCTTGTCTCATTTCTCCGCCTCTGCGTTTCTCGCTCAGCTACCCCGGCAAGGGGTCCACAGGGGAAGAAGACTAAGCTTTTCATCTGCTTGGTTAGGAGGATGATATTGCTAGCAAAGCAAAGAAGGGATTTTCTTCCCCTACCAGAGAAAATACTGTGCCTCTCGGTCTCTCATTTGCAAAATGGGGGTCCTCGTGGGGCTGCAACGGGGTCACCCAACGGCGCATCTGCACGGAGCAGGGCACGTTGGGAGCAGTGAGGAAAGGGTGTTTGTATGATGCCACGGAACTTCAAATCACAACATAAAACTGTGAATTTTACTTTAAATAACAGGAAACAGGGCTCTGGTAATACCTTCTGATTTCTTCATGGGTCTTGTCTTATAATCAGTAATGCAAAATATTGTGACTTCTGAGAAAACACCTAATTTATGATTCTCATGCCACACAGACATGCAGTAGCCAGAACCAGGGCTAGGGGAGCCCTGACCTGGCAGCAGGCTCCACCCCCAATCTCCAGTGTCCTGGAAGCGGGGAAGAACAGGCCCTCAGACTGGGGACAAAAAGGTCCCTGGAAAAAATGTGGATGGGATGGGGGTGGGGGAGGGGTGGTCTGATGAAAACGACTAGACTTTTCTACCTCGGAAAAAGCGCATTCCTAGAAGATTGATCAGATTGTCTCATTACCTTTTTGACAATAAGAAATCATAAAATTCAAATTAAAAAAAAAGAAACAGCACACTCATGCATGCAAAATTCTATGTACGATTTCAAGTTAGAAAGTGATGAAAATCTGATATAAAGGAGTCTAACCACCTGATATTAGGGACCATCTCCTCCCCCCAAAAGAGAGAGAAGACCAGAACATGAGACCAACTGACCAGGAGTCTGGTGTCCTTGATGACGCAGAGCTGCTTGGCCCACTGCCCCAGCCACTTCTTGCGCCACAGGAAGGCGCAGATGCGGGTGTCACGCATCAGCTCGATGCTGGCCTCAGGGGAGGGCCACTGGTAGGGGGCCGACTTGCCTCTGCTGCCTTCCTCCTCATCGTAGGACTCATAGGAGCTGCTCACTGCCTCTCCATCCTCTGCAAGGAAGATGCGCTCGGTCACAGCCCCGCCAAGCAGGGGACATTCCTAAGCATGCGCGTTCGTTCAGGAGGGGGGACAACAGGCAGCAGGCAGGAGCAGCCACTGGCCCCCAGGCCACAACCCACCTGCCCCTCCAGGCTCTTGAACCAGCTCCAGAGCTGCCAACCACAGACCCAGGCAAATTTTCCGGCCCTCACCTCCGGACCTCTGGCCACAGACACAAACAACCTAAAACCAAGGGTTTCTCCCTTTCTCTCCTCAAATCCTGTCATCTCAGACTGCCCTGGACCATATGCTCAGACTGCCCTGGACCATATGCTCAGACCCCACTCAAGGCCTCTGTTTTCTCAGTTGAAAGATGAAGTGGATGGGTGAGGCTCTTTCTGGTTCTCCAGGCCTGGCGCTCTGTCATCTAAGGGGCCGGGAGGACGGGGTCACCATTTGAGCCAAGAGCTGGGCACGTGGCAAGCCTCCAAGAGCTGTCTGCCCGGCTGGACCCGCTCTGACCCGATTCTGTCCTGGAAGCAGGGAGGGGATATGGCACCTCAGAAACAAAAGGTAAAAGGAACCATGGCCAGAAATGGCTTTCTGGGGAAGGGGCCACCTTCCCATTCCCCCAGGCTCTCCTCATGGTCGCAATCTTTTCCAAAATCTACCTCATCCTGCACAGACTCTATTCTCTCTCTCTCCCCCACCGAACACCTCTCGGCACAAACTTAGTGCACAAGGGCGGACACGGACACGGACACACACACACACACACACACACACACACACACAATCAATCAATCAATCAATCAATCAATAAAGCCTGCAAAAGTGGGACGCAGAGAACTCAAGGTCTCTGGTCCAACCCTTGGCTCAGTACAGAAATCCTATGTGTTGTAACTTTGATGGCGCTCCATCCAGCCTCTGCTTGAATTCTCCATGGATGGGGAGCTCACTTCCTTCCAACTGCTCCCATTACTGGGCTGCTCTCACAGAGTGGGTCTACCATGGGCTTCCCTGTGACTCCTACACACACCATCTGTGTCCTCGAGTCAGGGTGAATGAATGAAGCCTCTCGTTCTTCCCCATGACATCCTCCAGGAAAGACACAGCCCAGAAGCCCCTTGTCCTGCCTTCTCCAGAAGCCCCTTGCCTCTACCACCTGCATAGCTAGGTCCCTGCATACCAAGAAAACAGAGCTACACTTGAATTCGAATATAGGAAAACAGATGAGGCCACTGCCACAGTTATTCTGACTACGATGCCAATAAAAACGTGTTTTACATTTTTGATATTTTTGAAAATAACACTTTAAAAGCTGTGTGGTACCACTCCTCTTCACGGCTTAATAAAAGTGTTGCCCAGTTCAGAATTTTACACCTATTAAACAAGCAAAGATTGAAAATAGCAGTGCTACCCAGTGTGGGACCCCGAACTCTCACGTTACCGGTGGCAACGTAAACCAACATGGGCCTCTCAGAAAATAGTCTGGCAGCCTGCTGTTTCAAGAGCTATAAAAACACCTGTATCCTTCGACCCAAGAATCCCGGTCCTGGGAGTTTACCCTAGGAAACTGGTTTTTTCAAAAAGGAAGGAAGGGGAGAAGTTTACATGCATTAAGACATTAATTCGAGCACAATTTAACAGTCAGCAGAAACAGAATGGGGAAAGCATGGTTTCATCCAGCTAGGAGCATAGCATGCAACTGTGATCAATGAAAACCCTGAAGACTATTTTGCAACTCGACAGATATGACGGTAAGAGAGAAAGCACATTTAGTTATTTATGCAAACAGATCAGGACTGAAAGGCAGCAGGGAGGACTCAAAGTAGTTGATCTGATCTGGTGGTAGGATCGAGGCGATTTTATTTTTTAAGAAAAAGAGGGAATGCGGTTAATAGCATTAATACGATGGCTAGGCGGAGGGCCAGGGGAGGGAGGGAGCAATTGGGGGGATCGTTTTATGAACTATATAGATGTCTCACCAATGCACTGTATACTTGAAACGAATTTAAATAAATTTTTAAAAAGTCCTTATTGTCAGTATTGTATTATGTGTACAGTAAGTGAAATAAGCATGAATGCAAGGTCCCTGCGACACCCCTTCCCGTAACAAAAAGTAATGGGAGCAGCTCCAGAGCTCAGTGTGAAGAAGCTGGCCCAGGCCGCTGCCTATTTCGTGCTTCTGGGGCTACTCAGAAATCTAAGATCTGCCCGTCCACCTCGGCAGGGGATGCAGAGAGATGAGAAGAAAGAGCAAAATCATAGCACCTCAAGCTACGTGGAGTAGCTTGGAGGATATTTTGGGCAAATATCTTCATTTTGTTTCTCCCCAAGAGCAATCATAGAGCACCACCATAAATGTAAGATGTTCTTAAAACACATACTTGGCTTCCAGGGGTCCTAGGGCAAATAGGTGTGAAGGGCAGGATGATCAGATAATTCCGTCCCCATTTTTGCGGTCCCTAGGTGGGCTGCACCCCACTGTGTCCTGTCCTCGGGAACAGAGGGCAGGACAACCATGCAACACGCGGGGTCCTTCAGCCATGCTTTCAGATGCCACAGGCAGGGGTCTGTGGAAGGCAGGGTAAGTCTCTGCTGGAGGGATGACACATGGCATGCAGGACCCGGCATGAGAGCAGGAAGAGAGCAGTGGCCGCACTCGGGGCATGACCCTGTCTGAGAGCCAGGCAGCAGGCACAGATTCGACGGCATTCCAGCTCGGGGGACAAGCAGTACCCAAGGTGATCGTGGCATAAACGACTCCTTCGGGCACCCGCACCCATCTGGGGACTCCAGTGGGAGGAAATCTGCCAGAATGACCTGTATGATATCCGGAAACACAGACGAAGGCAAGCTGGAGAGAGACAAGATGCAGAGAGGGACAGAGATACCGAGAGAGAGACCTGGAGGTGGCGACGTGGCCGCCTGCTCACCAGAAGTCAGTGCTTTCCCTGTGGAGGTGTGGGCTTGTCAGGAGAGGCCCCAGCCCGGCTAAGGACTTCATTTCCCAGCCCTTCATTCACATCCGGAGATGACCACGTGACTAATCACCACCAACAGAACGTGGGTAGAGAGATGTGTGTCCCTTCTGGCTGGTGCTTTTAAGACACACAGAGGGGTTCTCCACTCTCTCTCTCTCTCTCTCTCTCTCTGCAGAGGACTCTGTGGCCTCAGAGGGTGGCAGAGCCCACCCTGGAAGAAGCCTGGGTACCCACACTACCCACTGACCAGTAACACCCATATCGAACTGTCCATGAGTGAGAAGCAGATTTGTATTGTGACTATGAACTGAAAGGGGACTGCTTGTTACAGCAGCGGTTATTACCCAAGCAGGAGACATCAATGAAGGAGCAGGTGTCTTGGGCAAGCAGGACAGACACGATTATCCCCTGCACAGGCCAGCGGGGTACTTACTGAAGTTTTACTTGGAAACAAGAGCCTGACCCTGAGGAGCAATGTGGGGAAAGTGCTGACAAAGCAGGACAAGAATCCAAGACACTGGCCTTTTGTAGGAAGTCAGCACAATCGCCGCTGGCCAACCAACTAGAGGAAGGGGCCAGAGCCCAACGGTCATTCCTCCTGCTGTGACCTGCACGTCTCACAGCTCAAACCCATGTGGGGGACAACACACTGGCCGGCTTATATCACAGGTGAGGCCCCCTCTTTGTGGCAAATGTGGCCTGTTCTCCCCAAGTCACTCTTCGTCCTTGTCCAGGCAGGAGACGAAAGGCAACCTGGCATCTTCCCAACCCCACTGCTGTGTTCGAGCTGACCCTGTGATGATCCCCCCACTCTTGGCTACAACTCAAACCCATGTGGGGGACAACACACTGGCCGGCTTATATCACAGGTGAGGCCCCCTCTTTGTGGCAAATGTGGCCTGTTCTCCCCAAGTCACTCTTCGTCCTTGTCCAGGCAGGAGACGAAAGGCAACCTGGCATCTTCCCAACCCCACTGCTGTGTTTGAGCTGACCCTGTGATGATGCCCCCACTCTTGGCTAATGAATTCACAGTCTAGCAACAGACACCAAGAAGCTGAGGTCCTTCTGATCGCTTGTTTGTGTCAAGATGAGGTGTCTGCCCCACAACAGGCCCCTGCGAGTGTCTGGAAGGCAGGCCCCGGCTGGCACAGGCTACACCCACGGGAGAGCCAGGCCGAAGATGCAACAAAGGTAGAGTCTCACCATGGTGACTCACGGCTTCCACCTTCCAGACACAGCCAGACAGCAGCACCACACCCTCAGCTTCGGTCTGAAATCACAGCGTGGCCGGTAGCTCGGCAATGCCTCACACACTCAGTGGGTTCAAGCTGAGTGACTTATGCCTACCACACCAGCCTCTTAGAAGAAGACAACCTCAGACCGAACAGGCCCTCCCTCCTACACTGTTCCCGGGGCCGCGGGCAGTAGGTGAAACGTGAAGAAAGAGCAGAATCCGATGAGGCTCCAGGCGACTGGTCCTGTCTCATCCCTGGTCCTGTTCTCAATGGAACCCACGATGCCCCCGTCAGCCCAGTTCATTCCCATCACCAGGGACCCTCACCTCTCACATTTGCAAATCGCTTACACTTTCAAAGACTCTTCGCTTACAAAGGATGGAAAGAGGAGGAGGTAAGAAGGGGAGAGTGAGTGGACCAGCTGCCCGGAAGAGTAAGGTCGCAACCATCTCTTTCTCCCAGAACCTTTGGAGCTTTTCTGTGTTAAAGAGGATTTCTGATCTGACTTCCTCAGGCTGAGAACCCTGGCCAAGGACAGATGGCTCCAGTGCGAGCCCTGTCCCCACAGGACAGGTGATCGTCTTAATACCTAAGTTAGGTCGGCCAACGAGCAACCCTCCAAGGGCTCGCGGTGTCATTGAGAGAGAAGCTAAAGTCCTCACCGTGGCCTGCACCTGACTTCTGCGTCCCCATTTGCCGTCTCTCCCCTCCCCTCCCCTCCCCTGCTCCTGCCACGATAGCCTCCTTGCTGTTCCTCAAACGTGCTAAGAACTTTCCCGCCTCAGGACCTTTGCACGTACCGTGCTGTCTGGGAAGTTCTTCCTGCAGTTCTCTGCCTCGCCCACTTCCCTTCATTCGGGGTCACACTATGTAAAGTCTGGTAGGGGAGGGAGGAGATCTAAAGAATACCCCTCTCCTGCCCCACGCCAGCCTCTGCTGGTTTCCATCTTTATCACCCCCTGACGCCTCCTATGTTTATTTGTCGTCTGTCTCTTCTCACAGAACTTAAGGGCTGTGACTGCTGAGCTCTCCCAATGCTCCGGGTTCCTGACTTCTAGAAGTATGTGGCACACAGTGGGAGCACAGTAACTGTGAGTCCGACGACAGAACCCTGGAAATTGGGCTCTGCCTCAGTCTGACCAACACGTCTTTCCTCTGTCCCACTTCTGGGCTGAACCTGGCAACATTTAGGCTGGAACACCGAAAGCATCAGACAGTTCACCAGGACCATCGTGGACCACCCTGAGCCCTTCCTTGCAGGCGGGCTGGTCTGCTGTAGGTCTCAGCTCCCCACCAGACCAGATGCCCAGTGCGCTTGGCCCAGTTCTCAGCTTGGGCCGCTCTCTGGGACCAGCAGCCCAGGTTGTCCTCTGCTTCCAGCACCAGGATCTGTGCAGAGAGCAGCTGGACTCCGTCCGATCCCCAGCCACGGCCCCGGATGTACCATTGAGGGACATGTCATACGGCTCAGCCTCTTCATAGTAGCCCTCCGGAGACTCGATCTTTGGGATGGAGAGCTGCTCCCGTTCTGGAATCTGTGGTAGAACAAATCAAACAAACGCGCTCAGATATGATACACTGGCAACTCGCTGGAATTAGCGCTCTGGGTGGGAGGAAAGTCCAGAAGAAATAATAATGCCTGGTTGGACTTCCAGAAAGTTGGGAGGGAGAATGCAGAATGCCAGGAGTCCCGTCAGCCAGCCTGTCCACAGCGATCGGCCAAGTCTCAGCTTCCTCCTCTGCAAAATGAGGCGTGGACCCCGCCGGACAAACCATCATTATGCATGTGACATGTAACACACTCTGAGTCCAGATGGTGCTAGGCTATTGTCGTAGCTACTATGGCTTCTCGATAGAATATACGTTCTAAAAAACACGGCTAATCAGAGGCAGATGGAAGAAGGTGACTAAAGCTTCTAAATCTCCTAAATCTCAAACTTTTACCATAATAAGTTCAGTCATTCATTCAGCAAATACTGGATGGCTCCCGCATACGAGCTGTAAGGGACGCATCCAGCCCACTCAGGAGTCAGGCCTAAGAAAGACTTAACTAGCCAGGGAATGTGCACAGCTCCTGATCAGGTGCCTCGTGAGTACTGCTGGTAAGAGGCAAGTTCAAAGTTCTGTGGGAACCAGGAGGATACGAGGAACACTGAGGATGCTCAGAGGACAAGATCTTTGAGCTCAGTCTCAAAGATGACCCTGAGCTGCTTATGTGGAGCGGGGTGAATGAGCACAATTTGAATAGAATGAAGAAAAACACAACAGTGTAGAAGCAAGAAGCATGAAATCATCTCTATTCCTCCATTATTGCTCCTGTAAAATGGGCACCAGACTGTGAAGCTAATCTTAGAAGCAATAGCGGGGGGCAGGGAGAAAAAGAGACGAATTGTTAATTACGTGACTGTTACTATACACAGGTCGTAAACACATAAGCATCTGCCCACATGAGTCTCCAGTGTCTTCCCGAATGGTGAGACCCCTGAGGAGGGCCGAGGGGATATCCACAGTGAGCTGAGAACAGAAATGACGAGATCTGAAGTGCATCTTCACTCCTGGTTTTGAAAAGTCCTTGTGCTGGACATTCCGCATGAGGGGCAGGCCTGGGCCCTCAGGAAACTCCGGGGGACAGCAAAGGAAGGCCTTAGGGTAAAGGCGTTGAGGGGGCACCTTGAGGAGGGGGCAGCCAGTGGAAGGACCCCGCAGGACCCTGAGCTCGGATGGATGCCTGCCCCGCTGGTAGGGGAGGGAGGAGATCTAGAAACCCGATCTGGAAAATGAGCTTATCTGGTGGACCCATAGGAGAGACAGCTCCTCTAGTCTGGGCCCAGAAGATGGTGGGAGAGTAGTCAGCCTGGGCTCAGGTCCCCATGGGACAGTACTCTGCCTGGGCTGTAAGAGTGTCCACTCTCAGCTCCCCCCACGGCACAGTGATGTTCCTGTGGCTGGTTCACCAAAACCAGGGTCCCCAGGGCCAAGTCCTGTGTGGCTTGGCATCTGAAGTCTGTTTAGGACGTGGTTCCATAGTGTAGCAGTTAGCACGTCTACTTTACATGCAGAAGGTCCTGGGTTCGCACCCCAGTGGAGCCATGGTCCATGGTCTATGGCCATGCCACCCTGAACAAGCCCGATGTCTGATCTCAGGAGCTAAGCAGCGTCAGGCCTGGTTAGTACTTGGATGGGAGACCACCTAGGAAGACCAGGTGCTATAGGCATAAAAAAAAAAAAAATCTGTTTATATGAACTCTGGAGATAATAAACAGTTTGAATCTAAGCTTTAAGACTCCACAGGCTCAGCCATGGGTCTGTGACAGCCTCTGAGCCTCATTTTCCTTGTCTGTAAAACAAGAATACTAGGGTTGTCTTGGAGATGCTGTGAGACAACATGTAACAGTGTTTCCACAGGGCCTGGCCCACATCAAATACAAGGAGGCTGTGTTTGTCATGATCTGGGACTTCTATCATTACCCAGGGGTCTGTAGGGGCCAGGTCACTGGACTGGTCTGATGAGCTGAGATAGGTCCCCAGGGGAGAGTCAGCAGAGGCCAGGCCACATACTGGGTCCAGCGAGGGATCCTTCTAACTTCATCTGGGCTCCCGCCAAGAGAGCTGATACAAATCCCGGAGGCAGGCTCTGAACAGCTTTCAGCCCAGCAGGTGCGACACCCAACATTCAGGAAGGAAAAGAACCATCTGCTCGTTTTGTTTCCTCGGCAGACCAGCTACTGCACTGGGCTGGCAGGTGTGGCTATCGCAGGGGCCCGGCTCCTTCCTAAGGCCAGGGCCTTGCACGCAGTGTACAAAATTGGTAGCCGCTAGTGAATGACCTTTCACCTTTGCTGCCATCAGCCTGGCAAGATGTCTCTGTTCCTCTCAGCTGCTCCTGGCTCCTTGGTGAGCCTGAGAAAGGGCTGCCCAAGACCTAACTGTGGCACTCCGAGAGCCAGCTTCCCAGAATCTGGGGGAACAGTGTCCCCTTACCTGGGCAGCGGCAAGTTCTCCGCGAATGGGTCCTGGGGCTCACGCTTCCTGAGCTGGCCCAGGCCTCCAGCTCCACCCTCTCCCACTGGGTGGTGCTAGGACCCTTCTCTTGGTAAAGAGGTGGGTCCCCCATGGAGAGAGGCTCTCAGCACCCAAGATCCAACACCAGTCTGGACTCCCGCGATGAGAAGAGGATGAAGGGGGAAAGAAGCCTCTGTAGGAGCTTGTCCTGGCTCATTACTGGCCCATTCCTGGAGCACCAGGGGGAGCTTTGCCAAGGGCCTCCCAAGCTGCTCACTGTAAGACTCCCTGGAAGCGGATATGAGGCAAGGCAGTGTAGAGCAGTGGTGGGAACCTGACCTCCAGGGCTGGAGTTTGAATCCTGACCCTGGTGCATCTGAGCTGTGTGACTCTAGACAACTTACTTGACCTCTCCAGGCCTTAGTTCCTCACTGTAAAATGGGGAGTAGAAAGACCTGTCTCGTGGGGTCACTGTAAGGATTAAACTGTGCTCAGCATTGTTAAGTGCTCAATAACTATTAATTTTTACTAAACTAAAAAGTAAAATATAGAAGTACCAATGAAAGGGAGCAGAGCTGCCGTCTGCCAACATGTTTGGTGGGTGAACAGCTGTACCCAGGGGAGACGGAGCCCTTCAAGCCTGACCAGGCGGATACAAAGCTCTGCCTCTTTAAAGAAGATACTGGCCCTGCTCTTAAGGCTGATAAAATAATTTACATAACAATTCAGAAGAGAGTTACATAATTATACAGATACAACAGCCACTTATCAAAGGTCAAAGGAGCAAAAGAGGCTAACTTCCCAGAGCTAAGAATAAAGGACTATTATTTTAATCGTCACCATCATTATCAGTTTGACGATGAAGACTGTCAATATTAAATGAAGATGCAGAAGAAATACGCCTCCATAACCTGAAATAACTTTCTGAGGGTTCATGGGAAGGGACAGGGAAGAAAGCCATCCCGCTCAGCATGATTGGCCAGAGGTCAGCAAACTTTTTCTGTAAAGGGCCAAGCAGTAAATACTTTGGGGATGTGCAGGCCATTCAGGGTCTCTGATCTCAGCTATTCAAGTCAGCTGCTGTGGAGCAGAAGCATCCATTACATGACACGTGGCAGCGGCTGTGTTCCAAACTCGCCTTACGAGAAGGCAGGTGGCTGTGGATGTGGCCTGTGGGCTGCAGTTTGCCTATTCCGATTTAGATGAGAGCTGAAGATGAGGGGTGGCCCAGATGACCTGAGCCGCCCCTGCAGTTCTGAGCAACCTGCCCCAGAGGGCACTGTGGAAGGTTCCTGGGTGGGGGTTGGCAGACCCGGCCAGCCCCAGCTCCCCAGACTGACCGTGGCCATGTCTTTCGGTGGAGTAAGCCGCTTCCCCGAACCAGCAGCAACACATGTTCAGGCCTCAAAGGGGAGATGGGGTGGAGACGGCTATGCTTGTCAAGAGCATAAACAGTGACAGCAAACATCTGTTTCTCCTGCAGTGACCACAGCACCTGGCGGCGCAGACAGTGGTTTGGAAGTGCCACAGCTGCCTGAGTCACTGGCCACACCCAGGAGGTTGCTCCAGACCCCTGGCTGACCCTTCCACTGCTGGTAGGGTCTGCTGTCCACCGACTCTGTAGGGGATGGAGGGGGACCCAAGGCACCAGAGGACATCCTGAGTCTGGGACAAAGGCCCCACTCCTGGCGCAGCCGCAGGCACTAAGGATCCCAGGCGGATATTCAGCTTCTGCCACGGCCACTAGCAAACCAAGGGTCGGGCATTCAGGTGGACAAGCCACCACTACTCCCTGAAGCTCTGGGGTCGGGGTGGGAAGGGGACGGGTCCTCTCTACTCCAAGCTCAGGCTGCCATGATCACTCTCCCCAACTGCCGCTGCCGCTCTGGTTCTCCTCCTCCCCCCGCAGAGCCAGAGACACAGCTGTGCCCCAGTCCACCCTGACGCCACTCCTCTGGGGCCTTGCACTGAAAGTCAGGATGGCATGAGCCGGACTTGACCAGAGCAGAGGCCTGAGGGAAGAGCAGACGTGTGTGTGCTCGTGTGGGCAGGGAGGGGGCAGAACCCCAGATTACACCGGCCACCCCCTTCCTCGCTCCACATGCAGAAGCCCCCTGGGGTGGGGGTCGGTGCCCAGGGCAGAACTAGAAGGGACCTAGAAAAGGGAGTTGCAGTTCACGCCCCTGGTGCCTCTCGGCAGAGAAATTCCACGAGGGAAGACTGTCCGGTCAGCTGCTTTGCTGGAAGTCTCCCCAGGGCCTGGAGCTTCTCCATGGGGACAATTACCGCCCGTCTGAAGGCTGCCCTGGGATCGTGTTATGCTTGGGTGGTGGTATTTTCCCCAACGCCAGTACCAGGTTTCTTTCCATCGCTGACAGAGCCTCTCCTGGCCCCGAGGGGCCCCAGGTCACAGCCATCAGGACACAGAAGTCTGCTCTAGGGGACAGCCACGGCACTGCCTTGCTCACAAGCCCTGGGAGCCCCTGTACCCATGCCACAGAAGCCTGGCAAAGGAAGAGTAAAAGCCAGCTCCAGAATCCCAGGGGCTGCTGGGACTTGTGTGACCTGATTTAGTTGATAACTACAGCCCAGTTCCAGAGCCTGTGCCTCTCAGCTCACCACATTTGCGAAGCACAGATTTCCAGACCAAGTCTCAGACTGCCAGGTGAATACCCCTCCAACCAGGTGTTGACCTGTAGGCAGCTGCCCCAAGTGGGGCCAGCGGTGACACTTCTACTACACAAAAGCCGAAGGCCTCTGGTCAGAATTAGATGCCAAATTCAGGATAGGTGCATTCCTGTCCTAGCTGGGAGCAGCCACCTCCTCTCTCGCCCCACAAACAAGTGGTACCTGGGACATACCAGAAACCACAGCATCTCCCACCTGGTTACAGTCAGCAGCAGCCACATGGGAGCAGAAAGGATGTGCTGTCTCCCCCAAGTACTGGGGCAAAAAAGTGAGGGGAGCCTGCTGCTGGAAGGAACGTGAACGTACCCTGAGCCTTTACTCTGCTAAAAAAGGATCAGCTCATCCAGGAGGCCAGAGAGCAGCCTGGAAGCCAAGGACCCGCATTCGCTTCCTGGCCCTGCTACACCCCAGCGGAGGGGCCCTGGCCCGTCGTTTTAACCCTCTGTGCCTGTTTCTTCATATGAAAAACTGGAGACAGGCAGGCACCCCTCGATGGGCGGTGAAGAGGACCATGCTTGTGTGCATGAGGGAGGGGGCAGCTGGGGTGTGGCAGTCACCAGCGTTGTCAGCAAGGTGACTTTAGCTCAGTCCATCAATCTCGCTGGGCCTGAGCTGAAGAGTCTGCTAGTTGTCATCCAGCTTGAGGGGCCTCATGCAGTGGGGTAGTGTCCCAGACACTCCAGAACTGCCTACCATGTGACCAGAGGAGAGTAGCTTGAGGGACTCCGCCACCCGTCGGGGAGGCATAATGAAAGGGGCCGGCCTGGGGTAGCACCCCCTCAGCCGTCACCTCCGCCCACAGATCTCGGTGATGAATGGCTTGGTGAAAGCTCGGTGTCCACTGAGTCACACACCTTCCTGCTGGTACTGACCCCAGAACTGATGTTCCCCTGAAATCCTTCCCAGCCCTCACCTCCTGCCTCCCCAACCAGATCCTATGGAGGAAAGAACTCGGGTTCCAATTCTGGCTCTGCCACCTCGAGGCTGTGCAACATAACCTGCGGGTTCTGGTTTCCTCACTCATAAAATAAAAACGTTGCTACTCACCGCACTGAATGCTGGCGTAGCACACCACGCACAGCCTCAGCGCACTGAGTGAGACAATCTTATCAGAGAGCGTTCACGTTCCTTTCATTTAAACCTCAGGAAACAGAGGCCAGATCTTCAATAACTTGCTCGAGGTCAAAGAGCTAGCACCTGGCACAGCTGGGATCTGAAACCAGGCCTATGATTCATAATCCCCTCCATCCATCCACCCACCCACCCATCCATGTGTGTGTACGGCTCTGTGGGTGCAGACACGGGACACGAAGCACTAATGAGAGACACAGTCCCTGTCCCAGGGAGCTTCTATCTGGCCTGGGAGTTAAATAATACACAAGTCTATCTCAATGGCAGCAGGTGCCATGGAGGGGGTGACTAGACAGTGTGGGGTAGGGATGGATATGGGGTGCCTCACGTAGGTAGGTCAGGGCCCAGGGACTGCAAAGTCCAGGAAAGGAAGGGAGGCCACTGAAAAGCACGGGCGAGGGGGCTGGAGGTGCACTGGTAGGCCTGGGGCCACGTTAAGAAACGGATGTTTTTTCCTAAGTTCAGCAAGAGCTATTGGCAGATTTCAGTGGGGAAGCGCAGTGTGATACGACTTAAAATTCTGAAAGTTCACGAGAGCCGGAGCAGTGGCCACAGTTGTACGCGGCCCTGCTCACGCGGTGCTGGGTAAAAAGCCTGCGGTAGCCTTGGATACAGGGTGGCACCTGCCAAAGGTGATCTCCCTCATCTCCCACTCCCATCACCCTTAGCACTGAGGACCACGCCCTGAGCAAATGTGTCACCTACAGACAGGCTTACTTTTGCTCTGTCCCTTCCTGTGCCTGGCTCTGTGCCCGACACGCAGTAGATACTCAGGACACGCCAGACGCATGGTAGACTGATGCCCGTGAAAACAACTGGAAATTTGCGGGAGGCCCAAGTCAGGGAAGTCTGGGGTCTTGGACCCACACTTACGATCTTGGGGGGTGGGAGGTCCGGAAGGCTCTTCTGAGGGGCCGAGGAGTGCTGGCTGGGCTCCCCGTTGGTCAGTGGGCTCTGCTCCTCAGGCGCTGTGGGCAGCAAGCAGAAGGCTTTGGTGAGGGGTGCCCAGCCTCACAGCAGGGTCTCATTATCCAGGAATGTCTGGTCACATGTGCCCGTGAGTTCTATTTCAGCAGGTGTTAATTACCCAGGCAGGCGGGCGGTCCCTGGGGCCGATGTTGTTTTTCCTCCAAGAATAGGGAGCAGTGGTGCCGCTGCCACAGGCAGATCCCCCAGAGGGAGCCGGTTTGGGTTTTCCGGCGGCTCCCCACCCTCCCTTCCACCTGCCTCTTGTCGAAAATGGCTTGGCCACAGGGCTTTAGGGCGCAGAGGAGCTGCCCTGCGGTCACTATATTGAGCTGGTCTCTTAGCTCTGACCTGTGATTACAGCTCTTTCCATCCCACAGTGTAGCCGGAAGGCCAACGACCCAGGCAGGGCACAGCCGCTTCCATGCCGATGGGTTCTGCCGAGCCCCAGGCTAGGCAGTGTGGCAGGAGGTAGAAAAGCCATACTGGAAAACTTGGCCGCTAACCCTCTGTGTGCTTTTAAGGAACAAACACCAAAGGTTCTTCTGTCTGACCACTTCAGCCAGCAGCCCAGCCCGCCCTAGGCTCAAGCAGTTCTGACCTCGAGGCTTTGGTGGCCGATGTCTTGATACCAAACTTAAAACAGTCTGAGGGCTTTGGGCGCTGTGTCTCTGTCTCTCTCCAAGCCTTTGCATTTGAGTAACAGGCTTAGGAGTTGGGAGAGGGGACTTCTAATCAGCCCCTCCTCTGCGACTAAGCAGCTCTGCAAACCTCTGGGCCTCCCTGGGGTCCTGCCAGACCCACTCTTGAAGGCTTTCAGAGAAAAGGAGAGTAAAACAGAGCAAAAGAATAAGACAGCATGGAAGATAAACTATATCTTTCCAGTGGAAGATAAAAGTGTTCTGCCAAAGAGAGCACCTTTGAACAAAAACTTTACATATGAAGGCGGTTGCTGACATTGCCATTTCCCCCGCCCCCGAATACGCACATAGAATTCAGACTTCTATCAAAAGACAGAAAGCGGGAACCGTGGGATCAGCACCATCCACAGCTGCTTCTCAAAACATCTGAATTATGACTTCCTATTCCCGGGACAATGCTGAGAAAAGCTGAGAGATTTTAGAAATAGATTCCTTATCCATGAAGGGGATGTGAGACCTTTAAGAGGCAAGGAGGTGGCCCGATGAAATATCTCAAAATACATCCACCAAAAATACCATCGACCAAAATGGGACCTCCAAAAATATTTCCACCGGACCTGTCTGTGGTGCTGGCTGGGAGGAAGGAGGGTGGGACAGGACCAAGGCTTATACCTTCCCCAGTCCCAGGAGCTGGCCGTGCCATCAGCGTCCCAGTCCCATACCTTTGTCTTGGGATTCAGCATCCTGTTGCTTGTTGACTGTCACTTTGTTCATATAAATGTACTCTTCATCAGAACCTGCAGAGGGAGGATAGAAGACACAGCTTCACGTGAGTCCATGAAGGGAAAGGGCTTCCAGAGAAAAACAGTGTCCCCTAGAGACGTTGTCATCTGCTTGGGTCCTAGTAAAAATACAACACTGAGTTGACTGAAAGAGTCTATGATAGAGTCGACAGATATCCAAAAAACGAAATGCCGAGTTGCTCTTAGTTTATTGTTAGGGCACAGAAGTCTTACGTGGAAAGGAACGCAGACCTCAAGGATCTGCCTCACATTCCACTAAGCTGAGATTTCTCTGGGTTTCTTACCATTTCATTTAAAGTGTAAAACATTTCCTATCAGTCATTCTCACGCTAGTCTGAATTACTTGCATGGGCTAATCAGAGCAATGACTACATAAAATAGGTCACACTGAAGATATGGAAGTTTAGCTCCCAGGTCTGTAACTGGGGTGTGATTATTGGGGGCCTGAGACATCCAAATCATGAGCTCCGAATTAAGAGGGGTGAGTGTGCTAAGAATTGGAACTGGAGAACTGCCAGCCACCTGCTCCGCCCTATAGATTACAACCTGCAGCAGCACTGCCCTTCCCTTCCTTTAGAATCATTTCTGTCCAGGCTGCTCCTTTCCCAGTGCCTGTATGGGCAGAGAAAGGCTAGTCTCCTAACACTTATTCAGTTTCTAATGTCCCAAGGACCCTTTCTTCAGAAGCCTGCAGAGGAAGCTCATCTAAATGTTTCTCCTCTTAGAAACCCTCCTGCATTTCTTTTGTGGCCCTTCATTTGCATTTCCTAGAAACTTGTGGCTGATGAATTCCTGTGGTTGGAGACCTTACAGAGCCAAGGGACCCCACCGCCCCCCCTCCCCGCCCCCCAAGTGAGGCAGTTCGGCCCTAGTCACTTCCTCACCACAGACCCTGCAGCCAACAGGCCTGCAAAAACAGAGTCCTGAGAACTCAGAGGGTCAGGAGGAGACAACTGGATCCATCCTCCGCCATCAGCCCATGGGACTGCCGCCTTGGTGCCCAGCCCTGCCAGGATCAGTCAGCAATGTCACCCCTACAGAAAAGGCTGCAGCAGCTCATGAGAGGGAACTATGAGGTCCAAACACAGTGAGCCACAACTGGCATACTTCCACTGAGACCCAGAACCTTCTCCAGAGCATGGTGCAGGAGGAAAGTGCTCTGGAGGGGATGGCAGGAGTTGGGGAGTCTGGGCTAAGGTCTGCCATTAGCAGTGTAATTCTGGGCAAAACACCTAACCTGTGTGGCCTTGGTGTTCTTGTCTGCATAGTATGAAAAACGATCATGATAAAAACATTGCCTGTTTCTACCTAACTCTTAAGTTTTCAAGAGTACAAAACTCAAATATTAGAAAATTAGAAAAAAAGAGTATAAAACTCAAATTAGAAAATTAAAAAAAAGAGGGAACCTTATAACTAACAAAGATTAAAATCGAGAACCTAAAACATAGAAAATATGTCCCGATAATAGGAAAATGGTGAAATACACCACGGCACATCAACATACATAATAACATGTCACCTTTATCAATAAATGGATTACTGAAGAGTATGTAAATTGGCACAACCATTTTGGAAGTAATTTTGGAGGATAATTTTACCCAGCATTTCTACTGCCAAAAATTTCTCCCGAAGGTAAACTCCAGCATACAAATAAAATTTTATTTGAGGATATTCATTGCAATACAGTATGAGGTTTCTTTTTTAAAAATGCTCACTAATAGGGGGCTGGTTGGACAATACTGTTCATCCATCACTGGACACTGTCCGACCGTGAAAAATAAAGCTGCTCTAAGTTCTGCTATGTACAGGGATATCCACGACTTACAGTTAAATCAAAGGTTCGCATTTCAGAATAGCAAAAAAAACAGAAAAAAGTATGAACTGTTAACACTTGAAAATGTGCACATGCAGCAATCATAAATATAAAAATCATGTAAAGCAGAATACAGAGGCAAGCCCTAACGACATAAGAATATTCAGATGACCCTGATAAAGATCAAAAAAGGAATCTAAAGAATGTCGATAATGTCTAATGTTCATGTCTTTATTCTTTTTTCACATTGTTGACTAAGCCCACGATCTCACACAAAAAGAAAAAGGCAAGACATTTTTATTGTTTTAACTGTTGGATTTTGAGCAGATGCTGCCTCGCCAAGATGGCCATTTGGAAGTTACTGAGGAAACTCGCACTGGCCTCCTCAAGAGGGCCATTCCGTAGGCCATGACTGCCTAGGTTTTTATTCTCAGAGCGTTGTTAATCCAGTATCATTCTGGTTGGTAAGTACGAGGCTCCTAGGACCACCTGCAATCATGGGAAAATCCCAGTGAACTTGGCCTTCAAAGGGGAGGCTGCTGAGCTATCCCATGGCTGGGAGGCAGCAGCCTTGGGATGGAGAACTCTCACTCATTTTCAGATGTGCTCTGAGCACCAGCGCTATAAGCAGGTGCTGGGGATATGTCTTCATAAAATCAGCACCTGGAGAGGCCTGGGGGAGTAGACCTGAATGCGAGAGTGGCACAGGTGTGTGGGAAATAGCAACGTGTGGTCAGAAAGGAGTGCTCACCATGCCCTGAGCAAGCGCGTGATTCCTGGGGGAACAGACATGTCTGCAGAGGGCAGTCCTTCCCAGAGACTGGGTGAAGGGTGGGAGGAAGGACATGGACCCCTCGGTCTGGCCGGCTACAGCTGGACAGACAGAATATTTGAAGCTCTTCCTATCAGAGGGGCAGGCCCTGAAACTTCTGTACATTCCCTGAGCAGGATATTGGGGGACCCACGGCCCTCACTGATGAAGGCAGGAACAGCAGGCCCCTGATAAACAGACCTCATTCTCTGCCTAGACCTCGCCATCCAGACAAAAAGCACTTAGCAGAGAAACTTGTTATAGTAAAAAACAAGACACAAAAATTCAAATGGAAATTTCCGTTCAAAAAGTGTAAACACACACACACACACACACACACACACACGTACACACTCTGCCCCAAACGTGTCAGAGAAGCTACAGTTTAGCCAGTGGAGATCACAGGCTATCTCAAAATGATCAGCCTGCCTCTACCTATAAGTTCTGTCAGGCTGAGCTAATTTTCTGTAATTAAGATACTCAATGAAGCAGGGCTGGGAGCCCGAGACAGGGAGACAAATGCTTAATTTTAGGGGGCTTTGGATTCTGTCCTCTGTGGCACAACAATTAATCTAGTACAGATTAATCTGAAAGGATGGCAGGTGAGGGGAGCATAAGGGTTAGGTACAGCTGCCCGGGCCCAAGCCCTGGTTTGATCGCTCCCAGCCATGTGCCTCAAGTAAGTGACTTTCTAAGCCTCGGTTCCCTGAGAGTAAGATGGGGATAACAACGCCTTCCTCAGTGACAGGGGATGAGAATTAGATGACGTAACCCATGTTATTTCATACATTAAGCATAATGCTGGGACATGGTAAATGCACGAAAAATGTTAGCTGCTGTTATAACCACTTTGCTGTGCAAAAAGGTGCAAAGCGAACCAGAAGGGAAGTTCTCAGTCACATGGCAGCTATTAATAAGTGGACACTGACCTTAAGAACTGGCAACCACAGGCCTCGCACATTTATTATTAGGAGTCTAGGGGGCGCTCTGGGGGCAATTCGCTCTGGAGAGCCCGTTGACAGGTTTTCAGTAGCCTTCTGCAGCCCTTCAAGCCGCAGAGACCAAGGGTGGGAAGATCTGACTTCATATCAGCAGAACATACGAAGTTCAAGGGTGAAACAAAGGTCATCCTACAGGAAGTGACATAGCATGTGAAGCCAAAACAGGGTCCCTGTATAGGGGGCTCTGATAGGGTGGTTAGAACCGAGAACCATGGTTTGCAGAGGTGCTTTCTAATTCCCAACAGAGGTTCTTTATCAGTGAATATTCTCACATCAGAGCACATCTCAGTGGGCTGGAGAGTGTGCTTTTTAAAAGATCCACTGAGGAATCCTTTTGTGGATGATTCATCCCTCTCTAACTAACCTGCTTTGTGATGTGGATTTCCCATCTGCCATTCCCACCTTTGATGTGCTGCTGACCAGCACTCACTACAGACTAGCAGACGCTTACTACAAAGCCAGGAAGAGCCTGGGAACCTAGGGGTGGCTGGAGAGCTAAAGGACAACCAAGAGGCTCAAGGAAAACGCCTCTGATGAAAGGCTGAGGGAGCCTGGATTATTTCACGGGAAGAGAAGGCTGCTGGGCAGCCAGCAACATGCTTCGGCTTTACGACTTCTCTGTTATTCAGAGGATAGAAACCCGTTCCACTGGGAACAAAGAAAAGGAAAAGGGACCTTGAAATGCAGGCTGGCAGATTCGGGCTGGATATGAGGGAGAATTTCCTGTGATGGCTGGAGCAGGTGCACTTCCCTTCCCTGGCACGGACTTAGGCTGCTCCCGCCGAGAGGCAGATGGATGAGATGCCCTCTTATGGTCCCTTACCGTCCCCAACCATCACTTCCAATTCTCGAACATCCACTATAAAAATAAACTGAACTGTTATGACTTCACAAAAAGGCTTTTCTCTTAAAAACAACAACAACAACAAAAAAACAAAACAAAAAACCAACCAAACAAAAAAAACTGAATTGCTAGAAATGAAACGATATGTCCATGAGACTTGTCCAAGCGCGCTCAGAGCAGCCTTATTCAAAACAGTCCCAATGTGTGACCAGCCAAATGTCCATCAACAAGTGATTGGATAAGCAGATTGTGGTATATGCACAGAATGCAACACTACTCAGTAATGAAAGGGACATCTGACACACCCTATAGCACGGACGAGTCTCCTGAGCAAGAGGCCAGACGTAAAGTACCCCCTGTACGGTTCCGTTTACATGAAGTTCTGGGAAAGACAAAGCTCATCTATGGTGGGAGAAATCCAAACGTTAGTGGCCATGACGTGGGGGTGGGGAGGAATTTTCTTGCCAGGAAGAGGCAAGAAAGAACTTTCTGGGATAGAAAATGTTCTGTCTTGTTTGGGGTGGTAGGGACACAGGTGTACACGACTGTCAAAAGTCACTGAATCGAATACTTAAGATTCATGTATTGGTTGGATATAAAAACCCACCTCAGTAAAAAAAAAAAAAAAAGGTGGAAGAAAAATATGAACGCAGCGTTCGTGATTTACAAATTCTTAAAACTACGTTTTCCCTTGGGCTCTATGACACTGGGGGAGTTATCTGAACTTTGCAGGCCTCGGTTTCCTCATCTGTGTTAAGTGGGAAGTGCTCAATTAAGCCTTAGCTATTATTGTAAGAGTTTATTATCCCTTCTCTACTTTCAACCAGGAAGAAAAAGTGCTTTGACAACACTGTGTTTAAAACCTCATTCATAGGCTGATGTGTTGAACAGAGATTTCTGGGCTCCCATTCAAGTCATATCTCTTCTACACTATTGTTATAGTATGAATTGTGCCCCCTCAGAATTCATACGTTAAGTCCTAGACCTCGATAGCTCAGAACGTGACTGTATTTGGAGAAAGGTCTTTAAAGAAGAGGGGTCTTTAATGTGATTAACATGAAATGAGGTCACTGGGGTGGCCCCTAACACAATATGACCTGTGTCCTTATAAGAAGGGGAGATTTGGACACAGATATGTACACAGAGGGAAGGTGGCAGAAAGACCCAGGGAGAAGACGGCCATCTACAAGCCAAAGAGAGAGGGCCTCGGAAGGAACCGACCTGATAACACTTTGATCTCAGATTTCTGGCCTCCACAACTATATGCGAATAAACATTTGCTGTTCATGCCACTAAGTCTGTGAAACTTCGTTACGGCGGCCCTCGTTAATACAACCGTCTGTCCGTCTCCACGGAGACCTCCCCAAGGCCCCTGGGCCACACTCACTGCTGCTTTTGGTGTAAAGCCGGAGGAGCTCGGCCAGGCCACTCTTCCTCACCACAGCTGTGCTGCTCAGGTTCTCCTGGTCGAGAATCTTGAGGAAATCTTCCAGCTCCGTCAGCAACTGCTCCAGGGCTGGAGACAAAAAACAGAAGAACCCTTTACAGTGGCTGCCTTCTCTTTAAAGGCGCATCTCAGATACACCTCCAGATCCTGCGGTGTCCCACCATGAACCCTCTGGTCCTAAGGGGAGGGGTTTGGGGTGAGGCCTGGCTGCACAAGGGGCCCAGCCAAAAAGCAGGATTTCCAGTGCTAGGGTCTCGGTGAGATGGAAACAGGCCCTCGGCTGTGAGGTGAACGACCTTGGCCAAAGACTATGGTCTACCATTTGCTGGAGTGGCAGTGACCAAGGTGGCCCAGTCAAGCCCACAAGGCCATTGGAGTCTGGAAACAGATTTCTTCCTTGATAAAAGTCAATTCAAATAGTTCAGGGTCTGGGGAACTTGAACACAGATCAAACTCGTAATCATCAAAAGCAGTGATAAGGTTGACCAGTTGTTCATTCTTTGCCAAAGGATGGAGAAACAGAACTAAGCCAAGGAGATGAAACAGTGATTATTCTGTCCTTGCAGAAATATATGGACAACCCATCAAAAGCCACTCTTGGGCAAACAAAACTTTCCCCTGAGTTTCTTCAGTGATCGAGTGCCATCAAGCCCAGTATCACTCCCAAATTGGTTAAGTCTCCTGCTCCCACAGATCAGATGTCATATACAGCTCTCAAGGACACTACCACAGAAGAGTTTGTCAATTTCTAGCTGAAACCAGTGCAGAGGGCAACAGTCTAGGAAAAGGGTGTTCACCACTACTGTTGTTATTATTAGGGGCCTAACTCTCTACTAAGAACAAGACGTTGCAGTTGCTGACAGGTTTGTCATCTTGGCTCTCCCTGCGTGGCCAGTTCTCCAGAACATGCTTATTAATGGCAGCCGACAACTTAAAGTTCTAAACCATGCTTTCCAACCATTGGGAATCACCTGCAGACTTTATAACTGCTGATGCTCAAGCTGCGCTCCAGACTGATGACCAGAATCGCTGGGAGTGGAACCCAGAGGTCAATAGTTCTTAAACCTCCGCAGGTGACTGCAATGTGCAGCCAAGGCTGAGAACCACGGGTCCAAACCCAGTGCCAGGGGCCACAGACAGCAGGGAAGCAGCCCAGAGTTGCCCTCCATCCACCTGGTGCGGGAACTCTGAGCAGTCACGCCATCTCTCCAAGCTCGGCTTCCTTATCTGTAAAGTGGAGATGACCACGTGGGTCCTGCTCATCTTACAAGGCGGTTGAAAATGAGAAAATCTGTGAAACTTTTCTTAATTGTGCTTGTGAAATGCTACACTGAACCACACAAAGAGTGTTGTCATCATCCTCTCATCTTGATTTTTCTTCTCACTCTCGTGGCATCTTTAGTTATTTATTTTTCCACCAGTAGCAGTCATCTCTAAGCTTCCCTTTAGAGAAAAAAACCATCTTGCAATGTATCATTCCCTATTGTACCATGTAAGGGAGACGAGGGAAAGGAAGGTCACCTCCTCAAGGAAGCCTTCCCTGAATGCTCTACCCGAAGTAGGTATTTCTTATTTTTTAACTTACCATCTAACTCCTGACTCCTGATCACAGCTCTAATCACAACTTATTAACAACATGAACACAAACCGGTTTTAAAGTTTGAAATGAGCAAAATCAACAATGAGTAATAGTTTTATTTTGCTCATTTTTAAGTTATATGTTTGTCTTGCCCACTTTGGTCTAGTCTGTTAGCTCAGTGAGAGTTGGGACTACATCTGTCTTGCATTTTTGGCACCTCAAATCGTTATAGTGTTGAACGAATGTTTGTGGAATGACTGAATAAATGGATAAATCAACTAATTAGGCACCTACTAGTTGACAACAACTCTAAGAGGCAAGCATCGTTATACCCATTTTGCATCTGTGGACCTGGTGGCCCAGTGAAGGCCCATAAGGTCCCATATGGCCCATGGCAAAGAGACAGATTTACAGTCTGACTCCAAGGCTGAGCTCTTAGTAACACCCCACCCCCATGTCTCTGTGTAGGGCTTTCTCCCACCATCCCCCAAAGGCCCGGCTCCCCAGACCTGAACCAGAGCCCTAGATTATCCCTAACACCCCTCACTGGAGAAGGAAGCCCTCATGCTCTCCCGGTTCTCAGAGCCCAGTGGCTTGTTTCTGTCCAATCACCCCCTTGGATCTTAGCGGGATACCAGCTTAACACCATTCCTGCAAAACCAAATTCCCAGGAATGAATATTGTCACTGAGGGCTAGAGGAGGGGAAGGGGGTGGTGAGGATTTGTTTGTTTCAGAAGCAAGCAGTGATGACAGTCCGAGCATACGTGATTATCAGATCAAACATCAGGGTGTGCCAGCTCACTCAAATGAATGGGCACTGCCTGTCGAGGATCAGAGCCCTCTCTCCCCCGCAGGAATATTCCTGAAAGAATTTGCCAAAACTGGAGAAGCAGACGAGAAACCTCTTTTCTTTCTTCAAGGTCCTGCTAAAGGCTGAAGAATCAAGCAGGTTCCACAAAGCTCTACATGTCTAATCCTCTCTGTCTTGTTGAAAGCCAAGTGAAGGTAAAAAGCAGCCAGTGTGGCCCATATGCTGCGCGTGCCTAGAGTGGATGGGAGGTGGCCCTCGTCTCTGCCGGAGAAGAGACAAGTAGATGGTAAGTGATAGCTTAGGCAAAGAAAGAAGCCATGTTTGGGTAGCTCTGCTTTGGAACAAGCGGGAGGCCGACAGTATTGAGTATTAGGAAGAATGTGGCAGAGGGGCCCCAAGAGGCCAATGGCTTTTGCCCAGTTTACTTAAAACTAATTAGACTCTTAACAGAGGGAGTTTTGAAAGGGAACCAGCAGAGCTCCCAGAATCCACCAGTAGATAACAGGTGACATCCCACGTGGATGCGCCCAGCACTCGACTGGGCTCCCAGCCTGAACTTACTGGGAAATTAAAAAGCAGAGTCCGTACAGCGTGATCCTTTTCTGCAACCTCATTGGCAGAGCTAAGACCAGCACAGCTGAAGCAATTTATAGACCAAAGGACAGCACCCAAAATTCAAGAGTCAAGTAGGTGATAGCTGCCTCACGTGTGCTGGGAGGTCAGACGAGAACACAGTCCTAGGCCAGGAAGGCTTCTGGGAAGAGGAGGCAGTAGGGTGAGGCCTTAGATTGTTTTTTTTCTTTGGTTTGGTTTTGTTTTCACGCCGCTATTGATGAGTTTTCCCTTGGCTGCAGGAACTCAAAAGGCTAAAAAGCGGCGCGTTTAAAGAAGAGAAACACAGGGAACAAACACAAAGGGTAAATGTGAGGAAAATGACGCCGAGCCTTGAACTCGACTACAGTAAAGAGAGCGAAAGGGCCTGGAAAGGCAGTTAGGGTCTCAGCTGCATTTTCCCTGACCTTCTGGGCTTCTCCAGACTGTTCTGCTGCTGCTTCTGGAGGCAAAAAAAAAAAAAAAATAAGCGGGGGGGGGGTACAAAAACGGAAAGTGTCTCTTCACTTCCTCATCCTCAGCTATTCCCAAAAGCCGCCTGATTCTTGGAAAACAGCCTTTGTTTATCTTCACATCAGCAAATGTGTACTAAGCCAAAGGGTGAAGAATGCTGTGCCTGGCTCTGGGCAGGCAGAGGTGACCCGGATGGGGTCCCCCCACCCCCGCCCTGTCAGGGGCCCAGTGAATACACAGAGTGAAAGCAGGAGTAATGCAGGAATGTCTCCGAGGATCAGGAACACAGCGAAGAAAGAGGTAAACTGTGTAGTTATCGGAGAAAGGAATCTATAAGCCGGCCATTGAGGAAAGAATAGGAGCTCATCAGGCAAAAGCGTCTCAGGGAAAGGGAATGAAATGCTCAGAAGACTCGAAAGCTGAAAGCGCACAGGGTGTTTGAGAAACCAGGAGTAGCTCTGTGTCTCAGGACCTCGAAGAGCATGGGGCCGGGTGGGGTGGCCCTCCAAGGGGAGAAGGTGGGTTCTGAGGCCTGACCTGTGAAATGAGATCATGTGGGTAGATCACAAGGGATTTATTTGTTTTGCTAATGAGTTAGTATCTTATCCTGCAGGGCCTCTAGGCAATGCAGTGGGAAAGGCCATGACACACTGTTCTTCAAACAGGCTGGAGATAGAATAACTCTGCAAACAATAGGGAGGACTATGGAAGGGGACCAGGGGACCCAGAGGGAGGCAGGGAGGCCATTTAGATGCCTGTATTAGTGCAGCTGAGAATGGTGAGGGTGTGACCTAATCCCAGCAGCCAAGGACCACATAGGACACTGTACCCCCACCACCCTGTGAGAACACAGAGTGGAAAGGGGCTCCTGAGGCTGAATCATAACCTAACTGGGTCACGTCCAGAGTTAGCAGAGGCACAGAGGCTCAAATGTCAGGTACGTCCAAGTCCATGGTACTTGGTATCTGCTGTCTGCTGGCTGTAGCCATTTCCAAGAAGCCAGGGAGGTTTATCAGAAACATGGCCTCTGCTTCTCTTTGCCCCACAGTCCACAAGGCAGGGGAGATAGAGAGGAGGGACTGGACTCAAGATTTGTGACAGGAAGAGCCCATGGGACCTGATGATAATTCCGGTAAGATGTAGGGACTGTAGGAGAAGATACCCCTGGTGACTGAGATGGACAACGCCATCAGAGACGCACAGGCTTGAGGACACTGCCATGAAGCAGGTGGCTGTGGTCCCTGTCATTGGGGAACTGATGGGCCAGGCAGATGGGTGGGTGGGGGTAGCACTGAGAAAGCAGAGGTACCTTCCTCTTCCTCTAAAGTGGCTGCACTAGGTGAATGGTCAGCATCAGGGCTGAGGAAACGGACTGGGAACCCGGCTCACGAAGCCCAGATGTCATTTCCCTCGCCCTCCAAATTTGCATCGCCTTTCAAGGGCATCCAGGTCCCTTCCCCACAAAGCCGCCCGTGACCAGCAGCACTCAGCTCTCCTGCCATCTTCTGCCTCCCTCGATTCCTCACTGTCAAAGCCACCTGTCCACAGTCATCTCAGCACATGCCAAGTCTACACCTCGGGCTGAGCAGGAACTCCTTCCGGTCAAGGGTCAGCCTTGGTAGATTTGGGCCTCTGACGAGGAGCTAAGCACGGCAGGGGCCAGTGATCCTGCGGCAAACACACCCTCCCGGGTCCAGCTCATGCTCTCGGAAATAACAATCGACAAGAGCAAGGCTCCAACTTCGCCAACTCCAGTGACATTTTTCAGCCCTCAGAGCTCAGAGGGGCAGGCAATCCCCCGGAGGAATGTGGCTATTTCACTGAGGCTCTGGAACGCGCTCATCCCAGTCCCCTTTCCCACCCCGACCCCCACTCTTCTCATTTTGGCCGCTTCCTCATCCTCCAGCGGAGGGAGGGAAAAATAAGGGTATTGTTCACTCTGGAAACTGCGGGCCCTTGTGCAGGCTCTCCGTCCCGGCTCTGCTAAAGTTCAGAGTTGTCTGCTCAGGGTCTGACAAGTCATCAATAAGATTCTTGTTCCAGGCTTCCATGGCCCACGCAGAGCTGGACAGTTCAACTGTTCCATTCACTGGCCTCGGCCTCGGCGAAGCTCTGCCTCCCGATGACCTCCTCCCCCGGCTCTCCTCAGCTTGAAGCAGTCCTGCTTTGTGGTCATTAGGTTCCCAACCCAACACGTCTTCCCAACATGCCGAAAAAGCTACCCTTCACAAGGTCCCCTGCTGTTTTATGCACACATTTTTATTTATTCAGCTGCATTTGCTGAAAACACATGATTGAGCATGATTTTCCTTCCAAACGTGAAACTAAGCAGACCTATTCTTTAAGAATAAAGACACGCAACCCCCTCCTGGCCCCAACAGTTCCCAAGATCAAGCCACTGGGCATATTATCCACATGAACCTGGCCACTGGGGACCAACCAAAGTTATGAACCTGGGAAAAGTTTCCGCGACGGGAAACAGGATGCACGGCGGAAAATGCCACTCAAATTCTTCCTGATCATAGAGACTCTTCACGTTCTCAGGGATGAGCTTTTAAAAAGGAGATATCCCTTCATCAGAGACATCAGGCACCAAGCCCCTTTTGTTTAAAGGGCCAGATACCACGCCAGCCTTTCTGTACCAAGAACCTGCTGTGTGCTTGGCGTGTTAACAGGAAGCGGGATCTTTTCTCTCTTTTATGGTGCTAATACGCACATAACTTAAAACTGAACATTTTAACCACTTTAAAGTTTACAATTTGGTGGCATTAAGTACATTCACAATGTTACGCAACCACCATTGCCACTATCTATTTCTAGAACTTTCCTGCCACCTGAAACAAACCCACCAGGCAGTCACTCCGCATTTCCTCCTCCCCCAGGTTTGCGGCAACCACGAATCTGCTTTCTGTCTCTGTGGATTGGCCAATTCCGGATATTTTATATAAATCAAATCATATACTATGTGGCCTTTTGGGTCTGGCTTCTTTGACTATGCACAGTGATTTCGAGGTTCATCTATATTGCAGCATGTATCAGTATTTCATTCCTTCTTATGGCTGAACAATGTTCCATTGTATGGATGGACCGTATTCTGTTTATCCATTCACTATTAACGAAGAACTGGTTTTTTTAAACAACAAAAAAAGTTTTTAAGTGGGACATAATTTACATACAGTAACATCCTCTATTTTTACTAGACAGTTCTAGTGTTTCAAAAACACACTCAGCTGTGGTCACTATCACCACTGTCAAGATATAGAACATTTCCATCGCCCCCCCAAAAATTCCTTTGTGCCCTTTGACAGGTGACCTCTTCCTCACTCCCAGGCCCTGGCAACCCGCATAGCCTCTGGAGTCTGACTCTTTTTACTTAACATAAGGCCTCTGAGACATACTCATGTTGTTGTGTATATAATGTTTTCCTTTTGATTGCTGTGTCATATTCCATTGTGTGGATGTTGGAGGCCCATATGTCTCCGCATGTCCATATACTTCCTCTGCAGCGTGCTCCTGCACAGACACCGCAGGTTCCTGTGTCCTGATACCGGTCTGCCATGCTCTTGAAGGCATCTTCTTGCTGACTTTAAAGGGCATGCCTACCTTCATACACTTAGTGGATGACCACTTGGGAACATGCAAACAACAGGTAAAGCAGCAAGTCTTAACAGTGGCTGCACACCAAAATATCATGGGGAGTTAAAAAAATTCCTGATGCCTGGAGGTGCCCTCAGACACCCTGCTGTAAATGCTCTGCGTGTGCTCTGGGCCTCAGGAGTTTTCAAAGTTTCTAGGTGATTCTACTGTGCAGTCAAGGTTATGAACCACTGAGATAAATTATGGTGTGATTGCTGCTTCATGAAGTCTTTTAACTTTATAAAATTATTTATAAGGTTTCTTAAAAAACAAATTTCCATAGTCTTTCTCCATGACTCAATTCTGATTTTACATGTAGAACTTTGTAGGTTTGTGCCTGTTAATAAGCCCCACCCTCCAAAAGTCCTCTCCCTTCTGGCGGTAAGCAGCAAGGACCAAGATGTCTATATGTCTACACATCGCTGAACTCAGTTCTTTGTCCTGCTTGAACAAGTAGAATCTCTCATCACTGACAATCAGCATCTAAAAGATCTGCAGGCTACCCCGACGTCTGTCCGTCTGTCATTGATCCTGCCTGCTTGGACCCCAGGAGACAGTGCCAGAAATGTAAATAACTTTCTCCAGGATAAATACTCCTGGAGTTTTTCTTGATCTCCACCTCCAAGAAATGGTGAGGGGGAGAGAGTTTTGCTTCATTTACTAGCACTGTGCATACACTGCTCCCTGCTGAGCCAGACCTTAAGGTCGGCTTGTCATGATTTTTGCCAAGATCTGCTTTTTCTCACCTATCTTGGAGTCTCATCACTTAAAACTTTCCCCAACAAGAGGCCACCCTTTGCATTCCCAGATTAGCTGTGCAGGCTGAAAAGATGGGACAGATGCTTTGCTGCTGCTGCTCGCACTACTGGAAAAACAACTTGAGCTGCTCACTGGTGACCTCTCAGATGGAACGAACCTCCCCACAAGCAGAATTCCAATCTCAGCTACAGAGCCAGCTGGAACCAGAGCTGCTTCGATAGGGCCTCTTGGAAATTCACACAGTAACAGCCGAAGACATCAAACCAAGGACAACGAGACCCAGGACCACCTTTATCCCGCCTTGGCCAGCCCAGATGTATCACCTGTCCACCCAGCCCAAAGCACATGGGCTGTTACTCGGTGATTACCCCGTATTTACTGCTTATTTGTACCATGAATGAAAATCCTTTGTCCCCAGTGAAATGGAAAGCTAAACTAGCTGCTGTACATAAAGCTTACAAACACAAACACACACAGCCTAATGAAGACTCCTCTTGAGTTGTCTCCTATTAAAGTGCTCTAGGCTGCTCTGTCCAGTAGGCCTGGGCAAATGGCTCACCAATCCTTGGCCACAATTCTGGCCCTCACGCGGGCCAGTTACCATCTCCAGAATGACCACTGAGAGGCAGTCCCTGGCAACTGATGGAGTTGGGAGCCTATGAGGCATCTCACTTCTGGACAACGCTCTGATGGGGCTTTCTCAAGGGTACAGGTGGGAAGGAAGAGCCTGGAGGAAGCTGCTCCTCTCTGGACCAGGAACCCAAGGCCAGAGGTGGTCAATCCCTTAGGGCACTCCAACAGTTCAGGGTACACATGAGGGTAAGGATGAATGCCCTAGGTTCTAGCTATCAGCAGGGTCCAGGCCAAAGAGGCTTTGGGAGACCAAGAGGCTTTTGTTCCTTGAGCCTAGTTAGGACGTTCCTTAACTGCAACCTGCCAGAAGACTGGTTTCGTTCAGACTCAGGCAGAGGCCAGTTACGTGGGTGAGAAGTGTAAAGGTTCAGCTGGGTGGATCCCTGCGTGGCAAGTCACACAACTGGCACAAACCATTTTAGTCTCTGAAGTACGGGGTAACCAGAGATCACGCAAGTTCACACCGGAAATTTAGGAAGTACTGGGTGATAGGAAAAAAGGCTGGGAAATACCAGTGGCTCTCTCTCAGTGGAGGAGTTATGGGAAATGTTTCTTTCCTTCTTTATACCCTCCCCTGTTCCTCGACACAGCAGAGCGGTGAGTTATCACAGGCAGCAAAGACACTGGTGCAGTGGCTGCTGTGCTTTCAGTTTTGGCTGCAAATTTAGGCTTGTCCCGATTCACTTGCTATTTGTATTAGGAGTGGGGGGAGAGACACAAACTAAAGATGCACAGAAGGAAAATATCACCATACTTTTCAGATTTCCTGTTTCTTTCCAACATTTAGCCAAAGTAATGAAATACCATTGGATCGGTGGGCTCGTGAGGCCTCTTCACTCTGTTCAGGTCTCTGCCTCCAAGGTCAAGTCAGCCCCAGCAATCCAAAACCACCACCACCACCACCAGCTCTCTGCCTTTGGAGTTAACTGGCAGGAGACTGCCCACCAGGGCGATTCAAGGCCCACCAGCGCACACGCACAGGCAAGTCTTTCCTTGAGGCTCCAGGGAAGCTGGGCAGGAAAACAAAGGCCTCCTGGCCTCCCAGGCCTCCTAGTCTGTCTGGCCTGGATCCTGGAGGCTGCTGGAATCTGGAGTGTCTGGCCCATGCTGTCATGCTCCCTATGACCTGCTGGAATGTCCTGGGGTTGGGGGTGTCTTGGGTTCCCTGGGTTCCTGCTCCAGAGGGAGCAGCGTCTTCCATGCCCTTATCACCGGTACCGGGTTCCAGATTCAAACTGCCTAAGTGTTAGTTCCAGATCTTGGTTCACTCTTGGCTTCAGCACATACTGGCTGAATGGCTCTGGAGAGCTTAATTAGCATCTCTGTGTGCCTCAGTTTCCTCCTTTGTAAAACAAAGTTAACAATAAAACCTACTTCGTAGGATTGGTATAAAGATCACAAAATAATCCCATAAAGTGCATATACTAAGTTCAATGTTAGCTGCTAAATAAAACCTATATTCCTCCTATAATTATAGACAGACACAGAAAACCCTCCATATACACACACACGCACACACACACATTTTAGGAGGACAGCTTCAAAAAAGCAATTGGAAATACCTCTGCTTGATTTTGTAGGACTATTCAACTGTGTCCTGGCAGGACAGCAAGGGCCGTTAAAGTGGAATTTGGGTTAATCCCCTCTGGGGAAACACACGGTGCTGAAAAACAAGTGAAGGTTTCCAAAGCTTCCGCTTCCTGTGGCTCCCAGCCCCGGCCTCGACAGGTTAAAATCTACCCCAGAAACAGGTGGAATGAGGGTCAGCACCAGGTTGTGATTTGAGAGGTAGCTCTCAGGGCCTTGTGCTTCTTTTCCATCTTTGGGCTAAACCCCCTGCCTCCACACCATCACCTGCCTGCCCTGACCGCTGACCCTGTCAGGCAATGTTCCTTTGGGCAAAGAGTACAATGCTATTAAAAATGTTGCCTCTGAAGGGATAACACTTGATGAGCCTGTGCAGTGGTTATCTGTTGCTTTCTCTCCTCCCCAGCAACGCTTCGCCCTTCTTAATTGCACTCAATTTTTCTTTGGGCATCCCCTTTACCCAGTGTATTTATCTACATGACTTTGGACCTAGCCAATCAGAGCATTCCCTCCCCTCTCAACCCCTCAAGAGTAATTAGCTTAGGGATGGCCTCATGACCAGAGCCAAGCCAATGAGCATCAGCCTTAGGACTCTTCCTGGAACTATTAGGAAGTACATGTTCTCCTTCCCCGTGGTCTCTGAACTGCCAGAATGGCAGCTTGCCATGGCTCTCTCTGGAAACAGCTACCTGAGAAGGAAAACAGAATCTTGAGGTTCCTGATGACAACATTTCAGCCCCAGGAATCAGCTCCAACTCAAATGAGCTTTCCCCTATACCACTTAAGTTACTTATAGCCAAGACATCCATTTTTTTTTTTTTTTTAATAAGTCAGATTGAGCTGGGTCTCCTTTGCTTACAGACAGTGAACTACCATAGCACATTTTCTGACTCCAGAATCTGGGCCAGGCAATCCGCACGTACAACTTCAATTCACTCTGTGAGGCGGACGGTATCACCTCCATTTCACAGAGGGGAGATCTGAGGCCAAAGGAGGGTCCACACAGCAAATACCAGAGCTCGGAATCAACAGGCCCTTCTGGAGTTTATTCCAATGATCTGAGTGTACTTTAAACTGGTAAAGATTTGCTTATTAAAACAGACTGTGCAGAGACTGGACTTCAGAAACACTCTAATGAAAGGGAAGTGTGAGGAAAGATCCACGGAATAAAAGCACCTGACAAGCCTGGGACAAAATGTCACCAAGGCCCGGGGTGAGGGCAGAGGACAAGTGGGTGGAGGGCAGTGAAGACAAACTTCTTCCAACCTTAGGAATAAGACAGAAGTGGAAACTGAAGGGGAATTCCAAAGGCTCAGAGAGGAGTCAGGCATGACGACTCGGAAAATGAAAGGATTTGAACAAAGACTTTCGCTTATTTCAGGCAGTGCTGATGGATTTCAAGACAGTCAAGTGCTCCAGGGCAGCCTGTGGGAAAAACAAGGGTGGAAGCTGCAACTCATGACTCAGGGAGCAAAACAGCCACGCAGAGAACGCAATCCCTGAACTTCCACGACTGACCCCAGGGCCAGGGCCAGATCTGGAGAAGAAAACAGCTGATGAAAGGGGCAGGTGTGATGGTTAAGTTATGGGCGAACACAAGCGTCTGCCCCAAATGGTCCTTATCAGGAAGAGTGAAAGTCCCCAAAGGAGCAGTTTTAACATAGCTGGCAGTTCTGAGTGGCTGTCTAGCTAGACCAGGGGGTCCCCTCCCCCTGGGCCACGGACCGCTACTGGTCTGTGGCCTGTTAGGAACCGGGCCACACAACAGGAGGTGAGTGGCAGGCAAGTGAGTAAAGTGTCGTCTGTATTTTCAGCCCCAGCACTAACATCACCACCTCACCTCCACCTCTGATCATCAGATTCTCATAGGAGCACCGGTCCCTAGTGTCAAAAAGGGTGGGGACCACTGAGCTTGATTAACCTTGCTTCTGTTGAGCAGAACATGTCTAATGGACAAGAATTGATAATCAGGCCGAGAGTCGTATAGAATCCCTTGATGTAAAACCCATCAGTCCCTTTAGTGGCTCTGCAGGAATTAGAATCAATAATGAATGAGAATTCATTATTTTGGTCTACTTAGCATTCTTTCTCCCTTTTGGAAATGGGAGGACCTATTCCATAGGGTTCAGACGTAGCTGACCCCACCTTAGCCATAGGAGATGGGGACGTAGCTGAGAACTGGCCATCCTTCCGACCCCAGGGATGGGTTCAAGCAAGGCCCCTAGTATTTGCTCTATGGGCTTTGAGATAAAGAAGTCTTTCTCCTCTTTGGATTATAAGCCATGAGGATGAATACTCCTCCTGGGAAGCTAGGAGGAGCTGCAGTAGACTCCTACATTTCCAGTCTGAGAATGAAGGCAGCAATCAGAAGTGGGGAGGAAAGCTGATAACCAGAGAAAGAGACGGAGCCCTACCCACTGTTAGAGTCCCTTGGTCCAGCCATGCCTGAAGCTAACTTTGCACTTGTCAACTATAGAAACCAATAAATTCCCTTTTTCGCATAAGCTGCTTTTCAGTCACTAATTATCAGAAAGTCCTTATTAATATGGAAGTAAAGGTTGAACAAATGATGGCTCCATGTAAATCACCCCTTTTATAAGGCATACTTCAGTTTCCCGAAGCCATTAAATAGGCTAGGAGTAATCTCAATTCCCTGTTCTCTTTAAAAGGTTCAAGCACGAAGCCTACAAGGCCAGGTAATTTTCTTGGATGTCTCACATGCTGTCCAAACGACCAGAAAAACTGCTGACAGTGATGAACGCACACTGAAGGCGTGGCTGTGATGCTCCTGTTTAAAACACGGGGGAGAGCAGCGCACCTGGGAATAGGTGAGGGATGCTGCCTCCCTGCCAGGAGCACATCTCCTCTCTTTTTTCCTGACTGGTACCCACATCTTTGTGCTGCTGTCCATGGTCCCTAATTCAAGGCCTACAGCAGTGCTTTTCAAACTGTGGGCATGGCCATTTAGGGGCCGGTGAGTTAGCTGCAGCAAGCTTAAAAAAAAAAAATAGTAGTCATAGAAAATATCAAAATGTACTGCATCTAGTAAAGGAGTGGGATCGTTCATAAAACCCTTGTTTCAGGTTTGTGTGTGTGTCCTGGGACACAATATGTTTGTAAAATACATATCTTACCATAGTCTCAATCAAAATGTTTGAAAAACATTACCATAGGCCCGTGGGCTCTTATCTAAAACCTACAAAGCCGGAGCAGTTTTGAAGTTCAGTATATTTCAGATTCTAGAAAAGGAACATGGTGCAGGCTCCCCCAGCAAGGTCTAGGGAAACACTTAGGAATAAAACGTTACTATTTCTACAGCGAAATACACAAATACGCATGCTAAGTGGGCTCACTACATCATAAATAGCCTCGCATTATTTCAGATGCCTCCAAATTAATATGTACCAACCTTACCAAACAAAATCTAGTTTCCCAAGTTTGGGGATTTGAGGAGATGAAATTGTGAACCTATCTAGGGATTCTCAGTCTTTTTCCTTCTTCTTCCTCAAAATTGGCTTAATTTTCCAATTTTTAAAAGGGACCTCGTCTATGGCTATGCCACCTTGAACGTGCCGGATCTCATCTGTTCTCGGAAGCTAAGCAGGGTCAGGCCTGGTTAGTACTTGGATGGGAGACCACCTAGGAAGACCAGGTGCTGTAGGTGTTAAAAAAAATTAAAAATAAAGAAATAAAAGGGACCTCATGGATGACGGTGAACCCACACGAAGCTCTTAACAAATTAACGCAAAACCACAAGGCCCAAGAAGTTCGCAGGGCTGTGGGTGGGGTTCACTCAGTGACTGACATCCTAAAATGGTACTGTCTGATTCATTGGCCACCCTGTGGTTACTCTGAATCAAGATGTGCTATGTGAAATGGAATCTCAAAGGATGTAAAATATCTCAACAGATTTTTTTTAAAAATATTGTTTACATGTTGAAATGCTGGTGTGTTGGAGATTGCATTAAATACATATCCTCAAAATGAATTTCACCTGTTTTTTAAGTTAAAAGACTTTTTAATGTGTATGTTTTGCTTTACATTTTGATTGCACTGGTCTAAAACACCTGTCGTAGACTCAGAGCATCACCATGAAGAAAATCATCCTTCTGCTGAAAACAAAACAATATTCAGAGAGAAAGGGACTTTGCCAAAATCACACAAATGACAGAAAACTAAATTTCCTGTATCTACCCAAGGCTTTCTAAACCTCGATTCAAGTAGTTTCGAACCCTAGAGAGTGAGGAAAGAACAGGGGTCATTCTTTGAGAGCAGCGGACGAGGGCTTGGGAAAGGTAGAGCCTTCTAAATGTGCTGGCTGTGATTTGCCAAGGTGAGAAGGGGAGATGAGAGGAGCTTTTCCCTCAGGAAAACAGCTGTGACCTGCACGAAGAAGATTCGGTTACTCAGCGCAGGCTGTGCTCGTTTACATGAACAAGAGCCAGTTATTCATCCTAGAAATGTTCTAAATTAAACCCTTGAAGCCCTATTATATAAACAATATAAAGGTATCACAGAGTTTTGAGTTGGATCATTGTTTGTGTTTAATGTCTCGGCCAAAATTTGTCAAAAGAAACTGCTGATGTGCAATTTCCGACTCTTCCAGTGCATTTGTTTTGGGGAACGTTTTTAAGTTTGCGTTTGGCTCTCTTCTCAAATCTCCCTTTCCCTGCCTGGCCCATCTCAAAAGGACTTCTTAGCTTCCAGGTCCTCTCTCTCTCCTCTCTCTGCTCCAAATTCTCCAACACTGTGGCCCCAGCCTCAAACACCCTGCAATTGTCCTTAGCTACTTTTTTCACTGGCATAACCAAGTTCTCTAATGCAACACCTATACACACCACTCTCTCTCTGAACTGTTATCCCTTTGACCCCCAAATCAGGCTTTACGTACGAGCACCCTAATACATGGCCATTATCATTTCATCCCACAAGCACGCCCTGACCTATTACACCGCCGCCTTGGCCCTGTCTACCCACACCAGTCGGTCAAGTATTTTCCGGATACTGGCTGTACATCAGTCATCTCTTTAAAGATGTACTGAGCACCTACTCTCTGCCGGAACCATGCTAAGCAATGTCATGGGGAAGAAAAACAGGCAAATCCCTAGTTCCCTATTTCTAATTTGCATGTATTCCTTGAAATCATAAGAATACATGTTGCATCTCTTGTTTGTGTAACGTAATAGTGATTCCTTTATTCCCTCCTCTAGACTGTGGCGCCACTAAATTGCTTCTTGTAATCAGTGACATCTTCGACTCATTCCACAATCAGCTCCTCTCCGACCAGCCACAGTGATTTTCCATTCTATTATAGTGAGGGGACTCTTTGCACTAAGTTTCTTTGGGCAACGGGTTACTGTCTAATGTTTCCAAATCATGTGAATGCTAAAACTGTGTCTGCCTCAAACCCCCAACCAGATTTGCACAGTGCAAGCGGCGGGTCTTGGAGCTCACTTTAGGCAGCCCCTCCTACACCTGGACAGGCACCTACTGGGCACTAGCCCTGAGCAGGAGATCCCAAGTTTGACCTTGAAGGCAGCGATGGGCCTGGGTGAAGAATTCCCCTCTTCGAGCCCACGGCTCTGAAAAGCCCTGTCCTTTCCATTCAAAACTGGTTGTTGGGACCCCATGTGGCGTCTCCAGAGCGATCCCAGCCCTGAACTCCACACCTGGTTCAGGAGTTGCTTACTTAGAACTGAGGCTTAATTAGAAAAACCTGGGAATAAGGCGGTCTTCTTTTGCCTTACCATTACTCTGAATATAATTTGGCGCAAAGTAAAGCAAAAACATAGTGAACTCTAAATTCAGCAACAACAGACTTTATGATGGACCATTTTCTACTGAAACTTAAACTATGAAAATAGAACTACAATTAAACAACGCAAAATGCTATTAATAAACCAGTAAAAAAGAAATACAAACCAAAAGAGGGAAACTACTTTTATTAAGAATAAACTCAGCCAATGACTGACAAAGTTTATCACACTGAGCTCTTATAATAAACCTATACAGTGGATATAATCGTACCCTAAAGAAAAATAGACTCAGAGGTTAAGTGACTTGCCCAGTCACACAGCTAGTTAATCCAGATCTGAATTCAAATTAGTCTGACCCCTCCCGCCATCACCTTGATTGGTCTCACCTGCAATTTCTTCTTTCAAGTCCAGATATAAAACACAGACAGACAGACACACAGACACACACACACCCACACACCCACCCACACACCCCCA
>NW_006442207.1:4029717-4035574 GCF_000325575.1 Pteropus alecto | reverse complement strand
ACTGTCTTCTGGATTCCAGAAGGTAAGAAAATACCACCTGGTTTGTGGTAATTTGTGACGGCAACCTTTGAACTTATGGAGCTAGAGCAGAAGATTCGTACATAGCTGAGGAACCAAAACTTACTAACCCAAGAGTTTAGTAAGAAACAGACTTACCAAAGATTAACCTGGTTGGAAAAGTTCTGATTTTCCACTAGATTATAATAATGTGATTCGTTTTAAAATCGATCAGGACGAAAACTTCTGAATTTGAAAACACCCATTCTGGTGAAACAAAGCCCTCCATTTTTGCCATAAATAACGGTGAACAACTTTTACAAAAAAAAAGCCAGCGGACGATGGGCCCAAGGCTTCCAGGCAGGAGCTGGACAGGTGCAGGCGGGACAGCTGCATGGAAATCACGGAAGAGGAACGCGCCCAGGCTGCCCTCGGCGACAGTGAGGTCCGAGCTGCTCGTGCACTGAAAGCTGTCTTGCAGGAGCAGGTTCCGGACAAAGGAGCAGCAGCCTGGGAAAAACGGTTTCTGGGAGTCGGGGGTCGTGCACTGAAAGCTGTCTTGCAGGAGCAGGTTCCAGACAAAGGAGCAGCAAGCAGCCTGGGAAAAACGGTTTCTGGGAGACGGGGTGAGCCAACTCTTGGAATGTACACTATACTCAGAAATTCCAACTTGTGTCTCTTGAAAGGTCCCTTGAGCCCACTGGCTTTCCCGCCCACATGCAGCCTGCAGTGTGTGCCAAACACGCCACAAGGCTGAGCGTCAGGCCGGCTGTCCACTGTACCGTCTCAGAGTCGGTGCCTGGGGATCCCAGCGGTCCCAAGCCGCGGGGAAGAGGTGAAGCCCCTGCTCTGGTTCTGAGTCCTGGTTCTTCCTGTCCCATCATCAGTTGGGATATGCCCTCTGAGCCTCAAACCAACGGTCACTGAGAGCCGAGCCCTGGCTGGGCACTTGTCGAATTTGGTTCATTTCACTTAATCCTCCGCAACCTTATAAAACAGATTTCACCCTTAAAGTTGAGGACACTGAATGAAGTGCCTTTCCTAGGGTTACGTAAGGAGGTAAACAATGGCAGAGGTAAAACCAAAGCCCTGATCTTTGGCCTGGCAGCCAGCCCTTACCCACACATCAGGGAGGCCTTCCTGCATCAGTCCAGGTGACTTTTGTCCTCCAACATCCAGCCCTAAAATACCACTAAAATTACGGTGCTGTTATGTGACGGCCTGCTATACCAAGGCGCTCTATCTACATTATTTTATTTAATCCTCACAACGACCCTAGAGGACGTATATTATTATTCCCACTTTATAGATGGGGAAACTGAAGTCTCCAAAAGAAAAAGTGCCTTACTCAAAGCCACACAGCTTTATGAAGCAGAGCAGGATTGAAGCCAGGGCCCATGCCTTCCCCCGCCATGAAACCCTGGTCCTGCCACGGACTTGATGATGAAGCAGCAGCTGTTGCTGTGAAGCTAATTAAAGTTCATGGGGGAGAGGACCAAGCTGACACTTACGTTTTGTTAACTCTGAGTCCCTTTTCCCTTGCTGACATTCTCCTGTGCAGGCTGCTGCTGTATTAACAACTCAAGAAAGTCACAGCTGTGACAGCTGCTGAAGGTTTGCCTCTGGGCTCTTGCTGCCCTGGTCAGGGGAGGTCCTCGTGTCACCCTTGATGTGGGAAAGCCCTTGGGGGCCTACATTAGTGTCTTAGGACAGCCGTAACAAAATACTACACATAGACAAGAAGCTTAAGTCAACAGGCATGGATTCTCTCCCAGTCTCGGAGGCCAGAAGTCCAAAATCAGGTGTCAACAGGGTCACGCTCCCTCTGAAGTATCTGGGGAAGAATCCTGCCTTGCCTCTTCCCAGCTCCTGGCGGTGGCCAGCAATCCTTGGCATTCTTTGCCTTGCAGCTCCATTGGTGCAACCCCTGTCACATAAGGTATTCTCCCTGTGTCTCTCTATCCAAAAGGCCCCCTTCTTATTAGATAAGGGCCCCCACAATCCAGTATGACCTCTTCTTAAATGCATTGCATAGGCAAAGACTCTATTTCCAAATAAGGTCATATTTCGGGGGTTAGAATTTGAACATATCTTTCAGCAGAACACAATTCAACCCAGAGCAGGGCTCAGAGAAGCCCAAACAAATCCCCTCCTCGGAGCTCTCTCACCTGTGGCCCCAGCACTGAGCAAGGCCCTCCGCCCTCAGCTACAAGGGGCTCAGCAGACTCAAAGGCTGGCTACGGAGAAGCAGGATGGGGAGCCTTTTTGGGTCCTCCTGCTCCCCCTCAGAACACTGAGTATTGTTCTGCTTCAATATCCATGCCCCAAACCACATAAATCAGGTTCTCTCTTATTGGGTTCAAGCATCTGGAGGCTCCCTAGTTGACTCAAATGAGCAGACAGGATTAAGAACTGGACATAAGTTTATTAAACCATTGGTTCAAGAAAAGTGGTTAGTCATTGGCAACCAATTACTGGTTACTCGTGATACCGAGTTTGGTGGCTGACATACAGCAGCTGCTGCATACAAGTTTGTTAAATGAATGAGTGAAATGGTCGTAGGTACTGTGAAGGGCATTTTAGAAGGAGACAAAGCCACATCAGGAATCTTGCCATTCATCCGCGTTAACAATCCAAAAGGTGGGACAAATGACCCAACTCATCACCCCCTAAGTCGAGGAAGAATATGTTAAGTCTACATAATTGCTATTCCACGGGAGATAACAGGAGAGTGACGGGGAACTGGGGTGATGTGAAAAGCAGAATGGTGGCTGGGCTTTGGAGGATTTGACTAAATGGAGATGGGGCAAAGACAGCGTTCAAGGCAGTGATGAGAGTCAGACAGGGCTCTGGGGGCTGCTGAGGGGACAGAGTGGCTGGAGCACATGCTTCAGGCAGGCCGTGAGAGGTGAGTCCCTCAGAGGGAGCTAGGCTGGCCTGAGCGCACCTTGCCAACCAGGTGAAGCCATTCAGCTGGTAATGGGAAGTCACAGATGGCTTGAGGCAGAGGAATGATGACGGAAATGAAAACAGGATTACTGAAGAATTAGCTGCCTGGGGTGTGTGGGAGACCAGCAACCTGAAGCCCATCTCTGCTCCAGCCAAGCCACAAACTCAAGTTCACAACTCAGAGGCTGAGCATTGGGAGTTTTCTGGTGAATCCTACATACTACCCAGAAACCCCTAACAAGACATATTTTACGAGGCCAATGGCCTGAAATCAGGACTCCAACGCTGAGGGTTTTCAACAGGAAGGAATTCTCAGCACACACAATTATTAAATCATCGTGACCATTTTGGCAAAGAAAGCTGCTAACTTCTCTAAGCCCTGCGTGATGTTCAGTAACATAACAATGCAATGTTATACCAGTGAAACGTGCACAAGTGTCTAGGGGTGTATACTGTTCTCTCTCCTTCCCAGGCTCACACATAATCCAGGGACCCCCAGGCATACTCTGTGGAGCCTTCAGGGAGTCATTACTGATGTTTCTGGTGATCCCTGGGTACCAAACTGATAGTAAATATAAATGAGGCTTCAAACTCTGAGTCCTAAAGTGGCCACCCTGATGAACCAGAATAGGCTTAAATTTTTTTATAATTATGACCAAAATGAAAATATAAAATTTTAAGTCACCATAAAGGACTCATAGAGAAACAAATAATATTTAAGGCTCAGGTTGAGAAACATAATCTCTTTGCAATGTAGAAAACCATCTACAATAGCTTTCAAGGAACTAGTTCCCATTCCCTACCACAGTCCCCACAGAGCTCATGACCCTCCACAAATGCTTTTCCAGCCAAGTCCATCCAAATCTAGTTACTACAATCAGGTTAAGGGGCAACCTTTCTTTGAGCATCCTTGACTTTCCAGATGCCCATTATGCATTTGTAACTATATCGTCAGGGCCGAGATTGACGACAGAGTTATGTGTGTTCCTACAGGAATGTTTAGTTAGCAGATTCATTAATTGCAGTAAAGAGCCTTGGGTCTCATTCCACAGCAACAAGATGCTAACTCTTACTAAAAAGGGAAAATTCTCCGGTACAGGCCTACCTTGCAGATACTGTGGGTTCAGTTCCAGACCACCGCCATAGAGCAAGTACAGTTATGAGCTGCATAATGACGTTTCAGTCAAAGGCAGGCTGTGTATGCAACCTGTGGTCCCTTAAGATTATAATGGAGCTGAAAACTTCCTATCGCCGAGTGACATCGTAGCCATCATAACATCACGGAGCAAAGCATTACTCGTGCTTGTGACGATGCTGGTGTAAGGAAACCTACCATGCTGCTGGTCGTATGGAAGTATAGCACGCACAATTTTGTACAGTACATAATACTTGATGAGAATAAATGACTGCTACTGGTTTACAGATTTACGATACTATACTTTTCATCGTTACTTTGCAGTGTTCTCTTTCTACTGACAAAGTTTGCTGGGAAACAGCATGCCTGTCACACCAGCAGCTGCCCCGCATATCTCGTGCTCACGACTGCATCTGCGTCTCTCGACTGCATCCTTTTCTCTGGTGCTCCGCTGGATCCTGTGCTGTCTTGTGCAGTGACGTGCTATACGGGCTTGTAGCCTGGGAGCGCCAGGCCATACCACTGCTTCGTGTTAAGTGTGCTCTATGATGTTCGCACAACGATGAATTCGCCTAACGACACAGCTCTCGGAACGTACCCCCTCTGAAAAGCAGCGATGACTGTACGGACATAGCTGAGACCGCAGGTGCAGTTCCAGGCCATGGGAATAAAGCGAGTCGTAATCTTTTTTTCTAGTGGAGGGTCTTGCCTTCCATTTGTGAAAACACACACACACACACACACACCACCTGTGAAGTACCATACAGTGAGGTATGCCTGTACTCATGAAAGATGCCACTGAGGCAGGCCTGGGCAGGAAAGGCAGGTGGCAGGGATTCTGTCAAGACAAAGCACGTGACTCTCTGCAGGGGAGGACTGTACAGGGTCCCTCATGTCAAAGGACAAAGCTGTGATGGATGAAAGGGGAGGGCAGCATCACGGCCTCTGAACGGCTCACTTGTTTGGGCCCTGTACACGTCTCAAAGGATTTCAGAAAATAGAAACAGAAAACCAACACCCAAGCAGAAAGGAGGGGAAAGAAAATACACCCCAAACCTAAGCTAAAGCTGTAAAGAATATGGGATATGAGCTCTGCCTTTCAACGTAGTCGAAAAAGCCAGATAAAGGAGGGGAGGCAATTATTCTCGTCAACTCAAAGGACACATACCAGTCCTCCGGGAGGGACAAGCCTTCCCCTGATACTGAGTTGTAAGAGTAATTCTACACATTTGACAGATCAAGGCTCCTCCAGTGTTGCTTCATATTAACAGGCAGCGGCTGGGCCAAGCTGGTCGGCTAAGATGGCGGGGCCACGCCGCACCCATGAACCAGGCCCCAAATGCGTGGGAGGTGACAGCCCACACATCACTTTCTGGCGGAGCCTAAGGGAAAACAGAGCTTTGGGTGCCTTCCCATCTCTTCTGTGTAACAGGAGTCTTCTTGACAAAAGGCAAGAAGACAAATGGCCTTCTGCAAACACGCTGTCTATGCCAGGGCGAAACGTTGTCAGCTGTTTGCAGACGGACTCTCGGGGATTTACACTCCGATCAGGCCAAGCTCTGTTCTCTGAGAACATGTTCCAGAGAGCAGATTTCGGGGTGCATTCCATCTACAAAATGCCTGGGGAAAAAGCACTCGGTGACTCGGTCCGTCTCTCTGTGGCGGCTGTCTGCATCAGCACGGCAGCCCTACACCAGACGGTACTAAAGGGACAGGATGTGGCCGTGGGCAAGAGCTAAAAGTGAAAAGGGCTGTTTGCAGAGCAGCAAAAGACTG
>NW_006442207.1:4007556-4029678 GCF_000325575.1 Pteropus alecto | reverse complement strand
GGAGGCCGTGCTAGAATGTAACCTCCAGCAAATCACTGTTAATTGCCAGGGAGAGAGAAAGGAAGGCTCTGCTTGAACTTGCAAGTTTACTTCAGGTTATTGCAAAGCCTTCCCGGCCCCCTGGCAAGGAGGGTGAGGAGGGCAGAGGGGGCGGAAGAAAGCCTGCTCTCCACCCTTCTCTAACTGTGGGATGTTTGGCCCGGGGAATGCGCACGCACTGAGGACAAAGAGAAACGCGGCTGACTCTTCCCACCCTGGCAGGCCAGGCTGAAGCGTGGCATTTGGGATATTTAACTGCACAGACGCATTTAACCACTCTGTGTGCAGACGGGGAAGCGGAGACTCCACGGAGGGTGGGTGTGGCACTGCCCTGGAAGTTTAGGGGATAACAGAGACTACCCCTGCCCCCTAGGGGGTGATGGCTCGGTCTCCAGAGCCCTTAGTTCAGAACTCCAGCACAGGTGAACGAGGGCAAAATCCCACCTTTCACGAAAACCGATGATGGCCGGCAACCTTAGGTCTTCCTTGCCACGCTGGTTTTCTTGGTCAGGGGTGATTAATCAATGATTTTATAAAAAGTTTTTATGAAAAACTTTAAATGAAAAATTTCAAACATACAAAGGAGAAACTAGAAAAGTGAGCCCTCCCATGAACCAGTGACGGGGCTGATCCATTCTAAACACTTTGCCATTCTCATTTCTGCCCGCCCTCCCTCCTTCGCTGAAGTGTTTAAAACAAATCCATTCGAAATGAAATTTAAGCACTGCAATAGGCATAAATACCTCAATGTATCTCTATCAGATTAAACGTGTTTACATTAATTCAAAACCAATGATCATACCCAACAAAATTAACATGCCCGGTTACCTCGGCACCTTTGCCTAGATGCAGGATGTAGAGGGTAGAAAAGGGAGGGTCTGACACATCCTGACCTTTTTTGCCACCACCAAGCAGGATGACCCTGGTAGGCTGATCAACCTCCCTGACCCTTAGTTTTCTCACCAAGAATAAAAAATCAGAAGGGTTAGTCTTTCAGGTTTTAGCCAAACTCCAAATATTGCTATTTTCGGGCATCTGAGGGTGCTCGCTGGTTAGCTGTAATAAGAGCTATAATTCACTGTAATCCCCTTGTTTGAATAGTACAGTATATGAGTGCACGCGAGTTAATGTAAATCTACCCTCCAGGGTGGGGGGCTAATATTTAAAGTACCCTAATCAGATTACACATACCAGGGGCTGCTGATTAGTTAAGACTCCAATCGGAAGTCCACAACCCAGACTTTGGATACTTTTATGCATGCTAAACCTGTTTTATTGCCAAAAGAGAGGCTGGAAATCCTATTTTGGCACCTCTGCCCTCGCAGGAACAGATTAAGAATCTGGGTAAGCCTATCAGCCTATAGCATTCAGAGTCACATCCTAGGCCTGGGATAAATTGTAGCAGTGTTCCCATGTTATTGGAAGATTGTGTGGTCTGAACAGCTAAATCCTACAACTAGCACTTTCTCACACCTGCCGAAGGTGAGGGCAGACCACCTCAACGCCAGAGAGCTGGGCACCATTGGGGTCAAAGAAGAGACGAGGGCTGCCCGCTTGTTCACAAATATTTGGAGTGCGTCTGACTTCGGTCTGAGACTTGCTCTTACTTAACACGTGAATGGGGAGGAAAATTGGGGGTGGCGACCTGTGCCCCCTTCTATATCTGACTATCGGAAGTCACTGTGTTTGCCAAAAGCTCCGACAGTGTGGCTATCTCCCCACTTCTACGCTTTTACTCACATTATTTCCCTCCACCTGGAACTTTCCCGCCCTTGTCCACGACTTTTCTATCTGCTGAAGCCCAGTTTACGCCTGCTTCCCCAGCCACCAAGACTTAGGCGCAGCAAGGCTATAATGAACTGACTTACATTTCCCGTGACCATGAGGTATATTCTGGAGACTGCAGAAATAACTGGGAGTTACTCACTGTGACAAGCTGCTGTCTGCTGGGCCTCCTGCAGGGCCCACAGAGAGGACACTCCTTAAGTGCCTAGCCATTGGTTGGCAGGGACCAAGCTGCGGCTCGCTCCCCGTGATCTCTTCCCACTTGCTATCGGGCAGAGCCGCTCAAGTAATGCTGAAAACGCTTCTCTGTCTGCCTGTCGACACACTCAGTGCTCAAAAGAGAAAACCAGGTGGGTTCGTGCTGAAGCAAAGCGGGAGGGGAAGGGCCCAAATGCAGCCACCACGTTGGAAAGAAATTTAGCTCAGCTGGGAACAGGCAGATCACAGAATAAAAAGCTTCTGGTGCGGGGGGTTGTAGATGCGGATTCTGAAGAAAGGAGACAGGCAGGGAAAGGCCTCTCATCCTTGGGGGTGCAGAGTGGGGGTACGATGGAGATGATGTATCAACGTCAGAATTCGGGCCACAGAAAATGCCCTGTGTTTATTTTATTTTTTAACAGCACAAGAGCAGAGGGAAGATTTTTGGGGGTGTGTGTGGGGGAGAAAGGCCCCTTTATAGCTCATAAACCTAGGGAATTAAATAGGATTCCAGTGCGCGTAATGAGAGTGAGTTCTACTGTACTTTATCAGGGAAAAAAAAAGATAAAATGGAATGTCTCTCCCCCTGAGAACCACTACATTAACTTCTCCCCAGCAAGTCACATCCTGTAGAGACAGCCACAAAGGTTTATCTCCCTCAATTTGGATGAAATAGCAAAATTCTTGACTAATTTGCTCCAAATCGAAGTTTCAGTTTGAGGAGTGATGCTGTGGAGAATATCAGGGTGGCCGGAGAGTTTAACCCCAGAATGACCACTGGTCTTGTTTCTGGGTCCCTGAACAAGTCACCTGGGCAGGCCCCAGAGCCACCTTGGGAGCCCTCCCTCCCAGCCCGGAAGCCTGGTGGCCTTTCTTCATTCGAGAGGGTTCCCAGGTTTTCCCGCTGTAAACTCGAGTACAGCTTTGGGCCTGACTTGCCATTGTTTGTCCCAGGATTTATGGTTTGGATAAGAAAAGCGGCATCGGGCCGGGCGGGGTGAGAGGGGCAGAGCCTGGCACCAGTGAAAGAACCCAGGATTTTCTTTTGCTTTTTTCCCCCCATATCTCAATGTCCAGAACGGGCTGAGGGGGACCAGCTCCGGAAGCTTTAGTGATGCCAAATACCTTCTCGATGACTTCTTTTGTGTACTTTCTTCTATTTTTATGAAATTTTTACTGGAAAAAAATGGAATGTATGCACATGGTAAAATATAGATAGAGATATAAATATAACTATAACAAACAGCAGTACGCATGCTGGCAATGACGTTTCCGCCCCATCGCAGACCCCTTAGCATCAGCACCCCCTGCAGCGACTATTGTCGATGGACTGTCCTACCAGGAATTTCTAGTGCATAATATTCTACATAAAAAAAAAACATACATAGAAAAATACAGATAAAGCTCTTTACACTAGTAAACGAACTCACCCTGTATACAGCATCTTGAACCTTGCTATTTCACTTGCTAATGTCTCTTGGAGATCCACATGGATGTGTCTCATTCCTGTTAACAGGCACATGGATGCAACGTATGTTTTAAAATATAGCTTTTTGTTTATAAAATACAACATAGTTATTTTGCAAAACCTACACTACAAGAAATACACAATGATGAGGAAAATATCATTAACCCTTCCTCTCCCTAAGTGTTTTTAACTTTCAATCCCAGCACTTCTAAGTCCCCTTGCCCCATAGGCTACCCTGAAATGATGACAGGGGACATTCGCTTGGTGGCCAGCAGAGAGGACAGGGACTGGGAAGATAAAGGCCAGGCACCCAGGGTTGTCTGCCTCCATACCTGGTCTCTAGGCCTTTGTCACCATGGTTACCTGCCAACCTTCCCCACCCCTGCTGGTAATATCACCGAGACCTGGGTCCACAGTGGACAGAGACGCTGACTGGGACCCCTAGATCACACCTGCATAGCGTTTGTAGAAGGCTCAAAAGGTAGGAGCCCCTGTCCTCATGGAGATCCATGTCATGACAAAGAGTAACATGACATGGTTCCATTGATTAGAACCATCTCACACAAACTCTGCACAATTTCCTCTGGCTCCTCTCGCTGTTGGCTCAGCATTCTGGGCTTGGAGAACAAGTTGTCAGTTACTTCATAGACCTGAACGTGCCCACCCCCTAAATCTCCTAGGCAACATGACCCCAAACATCCCAGCTAAAGTTACGATTTGAAACGCCTGCACATTATCATTGGATTTTTCTGAAACTTGCTCATTCAAGCAGAAAGGGGAAAAGTAGATTTAGAAACTCTCTCAGTGAGACAAACAGTGCAGCTGGCTAACCCCCTGGCACAAAACCATAATGCCAGGGGCGACAGGCCTAACGATCAGGACCGTGGTCTCATTTAAGGAGCTGCGGAGGTGCCCTTCCTTGAGCAGGGTGGTCTTCACAGATACTCAGCTGAACGAGAGGCCCTGTGGGTCTCTGAAGACCCCCTGGGAGGCTCACTCCCCTTCCCCAGCCCTGGCCTCAAACTAAAGGCAGATGCTAAGATGACGCTGGCTTTGGTGATGTTGTTCCCACTGGTTTGGGAGCAGCCGGATTTGCTCCAGATTTGTTCCTAGATTTGTCTTTAGCTCAGCATTTACACAGGAGCTGCCAGAGTCCTGAACTCACCCCCTCGCTGGATGATTCTAGAAGAAAAAAATCACGCAGCTGTTTCAGCTTCTCCATCCTTAGACTTCCCAACTAGGAGCTGGAAGGGGCCCAGGGTTGACGTCACATCCTGAAGAGACTCCTTCCTAGACAGATTTTGGAGAACTAGGTCTGTAGGATAGAGGGGAGCAGGGTGGAGGTGGGGTAGGTTGGTGAGGGGTTTTAAATTTCTTAGAGCCAAGGAGTGGCCTATGGGAACAGAAACATGCCTGGTAGCTGTGCTGAGAAGGGACTTTGTCACTAGACTAGACGTTACCTGGTCTGGTGTTACTTCAGGTTCACTAGGGTGTCAGGAGCTAACCTAGCCATGTCAGGCACCACTGGGGGCTGCTGCCTCATCCTGTAGAACAGGAGTCAGCAAAAGATGGCCCACCAGACAAACTGAGCCCACCACCTACTGGCCCTTGAGCTAGGAATGGCTTTTACCTTTTTAAATGGTTGAAAGATAATCTAAATAGTATTTCATGACACATGGAAATGACATGAAATTCAAATTTCAGCGTTCACGAATGGAATTTTGTTGGCACACGGCCACTTCCATTTGTTCGCATATCATCTATGGCTGCTTAGACACTATAACGGCAGTCTCAAGTCATTGCCACACCGATCGCATGTCTTACAAATCCTAGGATATTTACTAGCTGCCCTTTACGGAAAAGTTTTCTGGCCTCTATTCTAGAATAGGCCAATAGGCAAAATCAAGGATATTATGTAGGTATTACTATAATAAGAGAAAACACACATCCACAAATTTTTTATTGACAAAATTCAAAATAAAATAATGATACACAATGTTACATGCAATCATACAGATCTACTAATGGTAATGGAAATCTATTGTTTGAGGGGAAAACATTTTGCTTAATTTGAATTCAAAGTTAGTATTCTCTATCATCAAATTGATTGCAAATGTTCACTTGTAAAAACCGTGCTTAGCCTGAAGGCTATTGGCCGGTACAAAACGGAATACTAATCAAGTTTCTGATTTCAGACTGCAGTCCCATAAGAGCCTAATTGAGAACAAATATAAAAAATTTTAATTGGATGGGGGCCAACAAAGAATTACATAGCCAGTTGTATTGTTCCTCCCTACCCCACCCCGAAGTCACCCTCTTAAAAGAAGCGCAGATACGCTAAACTTTGTTCAGAGACTGGGGGATCTTCCAGAGGAAGGATCGTGCATATTCATTGGTGATAAGCACTGTGACTTGTGACATAAACCAACGTGTATGGAGCATCGAGTATGGGCTCAGATCTGGCAGAGGTGGAGATATACTGGGGGTGGTGAGTGCCCTAGAAAGAACTATAAAATATCTATATTTAAAGACTTTGAACTTAGAGAAGGAATAAATGCCAGTTAAATAATAGAACTAAACTTTGACAATAAGGGTGCTGCTAATGGTAGCATGTGACTTGCACCTAAGCAGTCTTCATTGGATCCTATGTATGGGAGTTTCTTTAAACCTAGGGTAGAGAATACTCAGTTTCTCTTACTCAGATCTGAAGAACCCCAACAACCACTGCTCCTCTCAGGAGACGATGACAGCCATTACCCAACTCAAAAACCGCAAGGAAGAGCATTTTGAAATAATGGGCTGAAACGACACTATGAACTCAGACACTGATAACGCAGTTGCTAAACTTGTTATATCCAGAACTGTCGACACGCTATTAAAAACACACAACGACTTCAACACTATCCAAGAGATAGAAATACTGTAGACTTAAGAAGAGAGAAACATGGAAAGAATAAAAGACCACCCAGGCAGAATGAGCCAGAGACTGAGAAACCATTGGAGCTTTCAGGCCTCCCTAGAAGTCACCACCCACAGAGCATGAGCCAGGAGGAAAGGGGATGAGATGGTAGAAAGAGCCCAGGGGACTGGGCTCGGCACAGCCCTCACCTGCCTTTCCAACACAGAGAATGCCAACGGTACTTGCTTAGCATTTTCAAATATCGCTAGGGATATTCTACAAGTCAAGGTCATAATACACATACAGAACATCTCCTGTGGCCCACAGTTTACTAATTCACACTTACCCCCTCCCTCTTACCCGCAGACTTCCCAAGTCAAAGAACACCTCTGAACAACCAAATGTGAGATGCTGCGAACTTCACCTTAACTAGCACGTGAAGAATTATTACACAAATTAAGCAGATGGAATACTTTACAGATTATCTGAAAAGCCTAGGGAGATACTCCTTTTCTAAGCCTCTTCCGAGGGGCCAGTCTCAAGGCAAGATCAAGTGTATCACAAAGCACAATTTGTGAACTAGAGGACTCTGAGTGAAGTCCAACCAAGGACAATGACATGCTTCTTGGAAAGAAGCCATCATTGTGCCCATCAAAGTATAATAGAGTGGTAGACAGGAAGGAAGGACACAAACATCTGTTGACCATTTGTTATATCACAGACACTGTGCCATATGTATTTAATCAAGGGAGTATAACTTGGACATCAGTGGTCAATGTTATCGACAGAACCAGTCTTGGTAAAATGTCAATTAATGGATAGAATGGTTCTTGGTTTTCCCCAGTGTAATGATGGAATTATTCAATAATATTTATTGAGCTCCTATATTCTTCTAGCTACAAAAATAAATAAGGTGCATTTCTGCCCTCAAATGCCTCCATTTCTTGCTGAAGTCAGCAAGATAGAGATAGAACCAAGTGCTGGAAAAGCACAGAGAAATGGTCTCTCCACAAAGCAACGTTGTCTTGATTTTCCTGCAAATGTACCATCTTCCAGATTGTTAGAGGCAGAGACCTCTGCTTCCAACATGATGCCTGAAATTAAGTTAGCCTCCAAAGACCATAGTTAAGAGCCCAGAGAAGTAATGGTGCATCTTCCAGCTTCCCAAGATCCCACAATCCAAGAAGTCCCCAAAGGGGACTGGCTGGGGGTCTGGGCCAGTGATCCCAGACCCGCTAACCATGAGGAAGCATCTGATCCTAGCGCGTCACCAGATGGAAAAGGTACTATACCAACTATATATGTATGCCACCTATTCCAGTTCCTTTGCAGTGGTGCTGTTTAAGACGAAGTCAGTAAAACCTGGATCTTCAAAAGCAGGTCACATTGATCTGGCCTAAATACCCTATTTTTCCACAATAAAAAAATAAAAAACAATCACCTATCACCCAGTGAAACAGTTAAAACTTTGGGAAAATTTTCCAGTAAAACAAATGTCTTTGGCGGGGGAGGGAGGGGTGTAATAGGGAGAAGAAGAGACAGACAGACATTTTCGCCTTTAGCAGAAGTTCTAAAATATGGAAGCAACTGGGCTGCATTTTTATTGCCATTATTAGGCAAAATCGTTTTGAGATTTCTTGTTCCGCATGGGTTTATTCCCACATTCCTGCAAGTGAACGCTTCCAAGGCAGTCACATGATGCTCTTAATCCCATAACCCCCAAACCCCAAGTGTTTGATGAAGTCTGAGGAAGTGAAAGTTAAGCAGGTCTCTTCCTTGAGTCAGTCCATTCCCTTGCCTGACAACTCCCCCAGAGAGTGAAAATCAGCCAAGGTCAGGACAGTGAGTCTGCCTGAGAAGAGATGATGATTTCATTGGTTGGGACTTTATGGACCTTTGTATGTTTTATGTGGCAAATACTTTCACTCTCCTTTGCAAAGACGGGGAAAAAAAACAAAACTCTATTTCTGGCAGGGATTTGAGTCACAATCTGGGAAGAGAATGTAGCCAAAGGACATCACTTCCCCACTGTCTGAGCTCTCGATGGCAATTTAGTGCTAGGGGATGACTGAATTTACGTTGAAGAGGCTTCCCACTGCGAGCTGTAGGGCAGTCCTCAAAAGGCTCACTTACGTAGGTCGTTTCACAACGAGAGAGCAGACACCGGCTCCCAGGGAAGACCCTGAATTTCCCACGGGCCTCTCCACGGGCACCCAAGCACACTTAACTCAGAACTTTCTGAAAAACAACCCTGTCTGTCTTCTTTCTGTCTCAGGGTTGTCTGTCTCAAAGCCTTGTTCTCCTCATGTCTTCAATGGGAATGAAAAACTCTACTTACCCTCATAGAATTGTAAAAGTAAACAGGACAATTCATGTAATGTGTTTGTTAGAGGGAATGGCAATAAGAACTGACTTATTTTCTACAAGCTTCTAGATGGCAGGAATGATGTTGGATTTGATTGGCATGGCCTCTCACTCTGTATTATATACAGATAAGATTTAATAAATGGGATGAGTGCCGTTTTAAAAAATTAAGGGCAAGGGAGCATGTCACAGAGCTACAAAAGTTAGAGCAGCATTATGATAGCATGCGAACGAACCAACAGATCAAAGGAAAAGACTGGAGTGTACAGAATGGGCCCTAGTGTATACAATGATTTCATTTATGGTACAGACATTGAAAAAGGTAGATTATTGAAAAACACGGTTGGTACAACGGCATAGCCGTCATTTAGACCTCTATGCCGTACTGTATAAAGAATTTCAGGTTGTTGAAAAACTTAAAAAATGAAAAAAAGATCACAAATGTATTAGGAGAAAACGTAGCTGGTGGGAATGTAAAATGATGCAGTCACTTTGGAGAACAGTGTGGAAGTTCGTCGAAGGATTAAACTGTTTCTGCCATCTAGAAGCTTGCAGTTATCACATGACCCAGAAATTCCATTCCTAAGTATATACCCAAGAGAAACAAAAATATATGTCAACCCCTAAACTTGTAGACAAACGTTTATAGCCGCATTATTCATAATAGCCAAAAAGCGGTAACAGCACAAATCTTCACCAACAGATGAGAGGCTACACACGGTGTGTTATCTATGCTTACACATACCTTGGAATATTATTTGGCCATAAAAAGAAATAAAGTGCTGGTAACTTGCTACGACTTGGACTGAACCTCGAAAACATGACGCCAATAAAGAAGCCAATCACAAGAGTCTAAATACTATGTGATTCTCTTTATATGAAGGTCTAGAAGAGGAACATCTATAGAGAGAAAGCAGACTGACGGTTACTTAGGGCTGGGGGGCAGAGACAGGATGGAGGGTAAGGGGTGATAGCTAAAGGGCAGAAGGCTTCTATCTGAGGTGCTGAAAGTGTTTTCAAATCGAATGAGGTGATGGTTGCACATGTCTGACTATACTAAAAACTAAACTGTACACTTTCAATGGTGACATGTATGGTATGTAAATACCTTGATAAAGCTGTTTTTAAAAAAAAGGAAAAGAACTTTTTTTAAAGCGTAATTTTAGGAGAAGGCTTTCTAAGTATCAGCAAAACCTGGAGCCATAAAAGAAGATAAAATCTGATCACACACAAAATTCTACTTTGGAAAAGTAAACATAAATACAAGTCAAAAGGTGAGAAACTGGGAGGTTAAATTTGCAACTCATATTCAAAGGTTTAATTTTCTTTACATATAAAAAGCTCCGACAAGATTAATTTTAAAAGAACAACAATCCAACGGAAAAGTGGATAATGCATCTGAGCAGTGTATATATATGTGTGTGTGTATACATATATACTCACACACAAATGCCTTTTATACATGTAAAAAGGCATTCAACTTCACTTATAATAAGAGAGAGATACCATCTAGATACCTTTGCTCATGCTGACAGGCAAAGATGAAATAATATAATAGTATATTGTGTTGATGAGAGTAGAAGGAAATAGACACTCTTGCCATTTTGCTGATGAGAGTAAAAAAGTCACAACTTCCCAGAAGGGTATTTTGGCAACATCTAATCAAATTGTAAATGTACACATCCTTGATCTCAGCGGTTCCACTTCTGAGATTTTATGCTACAGAGAGCCTTCGTGTGTCTGAAATGACCCACACGCAAGGAAATTCACGGTGGTATTATTTGCTATAGTAAAAGATGGGGGAAAAATAATTAATGCTCAATGATTACATAAATTATGCCATCCCCACATAAATACAGAGCAGTCTTACCAAGAATGCAGTAGATCAGGAATGAGCTCCAAGGAACAACCTTAATTTAAATAAGGTTACCAGTGAGTCTGCTCCACTGGGGAGCAAAGGGGGAAATTATAGATATATGGCTGCTGATAGATGAACTGTTTTGCTGAACTCCATAATAAACTGGACAGTGCTTGCTTCCAGCAAGGAAAAGTGACTGAACAGCAATCTGAGGGGGCCTGACATTTTCCTGTGCCCTTTGCTTTTTAAAACTTTATCCTACGGGGTTTGAAAAGAAGAGGAAAAAGGGACAGGGGGACAGGAGGGAAGGGGGAAGGAAGGAGAAGGAAAAAAAGGGAGGAAGAGAGAAAAGGAAACAGCAAGGTCAGGAGGAAAAGAGGGAGGGAGGGAAGGAGAGAAAACAGGAAGGAACGGGAGTGAGGGTTACTGCAGAGAGGAGGAAAAATATTTGGATGAATATACCCTTGACAGATATGATCACCGAGGGTGGAATTCTAGAGATTTGCACATTCCACGTTATAAATTTTTGCTACATATGCATATTTCATAATAAGCGTGTATGACTTTTGCCATAAAAAACAGATGTAAAATCACCAGATTGAATTCCTTACAGAGTGAAATAGCAATGTGACGTGTGTAGCTGTTGTTTATGCTATTTTAAATTATTGAAAATAACTCCACTCGGGGGAGGGGGACAAAAAGAATAGAGAGGGAAAGAAGAAGTGAGTTTCTCCAGGTGGAACCTACCAGCTTGGAAACCTGATCTTTGACCTTTGTCCTAGAGAGGGAGAATGAGGCAGAACGTGGTGGAAGTGGGGCCTGGACCCCTAGCCTGAAGCTGACACCACCGAAATACTTATCGGCTCCAAGCTGAAGCCTAGCACTGAGGTCAGAAGCCCTCATCAGCTCTGCCTAACTCCCTAGCTCACCTTGTCTTTTTCTCTATCAGCCCCTTCTACCTGGTAACATGAAGGATAAAGCTGAGTGATTCAGGACAGAAGGCTGGAGTCAAGTTCAGGTCCTGGCTCTAGCCTTTCATCTCTCTTATTCCCACTACCCTCATCCATTCGACAACAGTGGATGTGACAACACACTCAGCCCTAGAAGGACTAGACCCTCTAAAACCCTATGATCTTATAATGACTGCACAGGGTTTTGCAAATGTATCAAGAGGGAGGCCATCATCCCGTAAGCTAACTTCTAGAAGACAGTATCTGAGAGGTGGAATCATTCATTCCGATTGCTCAGGGCCTTTGTCAGCAGCCCTGAATCCCATCCTTTTCTCTGCTTCTTGCTGCCTTCAGCCCCTCTGTGTTCATAGCTGTTTAGGGCCTTCCTCGCCGAATCAATGGCATCTTGTCTGTGGTCTTGACCCAGCTCCAAATGATGAACCAACTTCACTGGGAGCGTCTGCTGAGGGCTCTCTGAGAAGGGCCATTGTTCCCCCCACACTTGTCCAAAGCCTCCATTTAGGGGTGGCTGTGTGCGTGGACGGGGGACATTCATCACCATGAACATTTGCCAACAAATGAGAGACAGCTGTTGGGCTCAAATGGCGTGTGGCTGAATGTTGCCTGCAGTGAGATTTATTTTCCGAGTGAAAACATTCTCACTTATCTTTTCCAAATTGTAGGAAATAGGGGAAAGGCTCACCTTCCCCGTGCCAAGCCAGAGTCTGCGGTCACCTCGCTCATCACACCGCATGCAAGACGTCATGGTGCACATCAGCGGTCAAGGCCTCCTGCGGGAAAGCCAGAGTCTGCGGTCACCTCGCTCATCACACCGTCACGGTGCACATCAGCGGTCAAGGCCTCCTGCGGGCTGGTTAAATGCCTACCTCTAGGCCCACCAGGAGAAATGGCCAGGTCATGCAAGCCGTGCCATACAGCCAGGGACCATGCCGTGCCTCTTGGCCACCACATGCCCATGGCAGAGCCGGTTCCATACTCAGCAGGGGCTTCCGAAGGCTCAAGGCCTCGCTGAAAGAGGCAGATGGGAAACTGGACAGAAACTCCTGGGAATTACTAGGAACAAAGTGAATGCCCACCTGTGTGCCAAACGCTCTGCTGTGCATTTTAGGAGCTATAAAACCAGCCGTGGGGACAAACAGGGATACAAGGAACAGAGGCCCAGATACGCCAGCACAGTCAAGCTGACCAGGTTCCATGTGGAGATGCCCTGCTAGGGCCAGACATGATCAGTGACGCTGGCTTCCCAGAGGAGGGGGCAGTGAACAAAGGGGCTGGGAGCATGTTCCCCACCATAAAGAACAGCATGAGCAAAGGCCTGGCTGGCCCAGCTGAGGATGCAAGAGGGAGCTAGGGGCCCCAAAACCCAGGCACACAGAGAAGCCTCCTTTCAGAAAAGGCTATTTCTTCAGACCAGAGTTCTCCGCAGAGATAACCAAGCCTCAGCTGTGAGCAACATTAGGGAATCCTCCCCCCATCCCAAAGGAGTACACGAAGAAGGCGAGACTATAGCCAGCAGACTCAGTGCAGGTCAAGTTTGACGTCATTTGAAGATGGAGATCAGGTCTAGCTTGATTAAGTTACATCAGGCAGCAGGATATGCTCTAGAATCCGATGGAGCTGGGTTTGGATCTTGCTGGATTGGCTATGAGCTTTTGCTGGGGTTGCCTCTCCTCGATTTCCTACATCCACAGAATAAGGAGAATATTTCCTGCTGGATTCCTACCCCACCCTGCTACCCTGGTCCTACACCCAGTCCTGACTCTGCTGGCCTGGGATAAAATGAGAGTAAGTGTCTGTTAGAAAAGCTTTGGGAAGCCTTGTAGTAACATTTTTAGCTCAGCCAGGCTCAGGGGAACAAGTCTCTGCATTCCAGGGGACTTCTCCAGCGAAGCAATGCCAAGAATGTCACTGAAAGATTCTAAAATGCTTTTCCTATCAGAACCTTCCCAAGTATTCAGCTACCCCCGGGGAGGCTACCGGGACCCAGTGGAGGGTGCGAGGAGGTGCTTCAGGCTCTCACCACCACCACATCTCCAGAGTCTCTAGGGATTAAATGAGACGGTGGGAATGAAATGCCCAGGGAAGGGACGCCGCCGATGAGCCTGTGCCACGGCCCCTATCAGATGCGAGCAGCGAGGCTTAGACTCAGCTGAGAATCTGAAACCCCATCTTCCAGTAGGAACAGCTTCCTAGTCAGAAGCTGTGTGATCGTTAAAAGACTCAGGTCCACAGTTCTTCCCTGGAGAAAACAGCTGTCACAAGATTTCTGGCACATCTCACTGGGATATTTGTGAAGACAAAAAAAAAAAAAAAGGAATATATATTGAAATAAAATTAAAAGGTATTCGTGTTAGTTGTTATTTTTAATAATCACTCTTAATTCCTGATGCTATGCTTAGTATCAGGAAGGCAACAGCAGAGCAGGGAAGATGAAGCTAGTCTGGGTTGGTGGTTGACGGGGTTCTCCCCCAAACAAAGGTGGAGCTGGAAGTCAGGAGAGGCAAGATGAATGTGTCACAAGCAGCCCAGCCTGACCCAGGCAGCAGCTGCCAGGAGGCCAAGGGTTTCTTGAGCCCAGAGAGACCCCACAGCCAGACCTGGAAGGTGCAAAGCACACCCAGTAACGCCTTTCCCCAAGCAGATGTACTCCTGGGGTTGCAAGTGGTGTCCATTCTGTGATTGCAGAGGGCTTACCATCTCATGCATCTTGTAAACTGGCACCCCGGCGTGGAAGGGTCCATTGCCTGCAGGACTGAATATCACCAGCCTCACAATCTCTTACTGAGCCTTCACTTCACTGTCAACCATGATCCTGTATCTAATAGCTCATCTCATGAGCCAACCTCAAATGCGATTTCACCCAGCCCTGGGTCCCATGACCAGGAGAGCCCGCCTTCTGGCCATAAATACACCAGGGCTGGGAATTAGTCTGGAGCAAATCAGCAATGACTAGGGTGGCACTGTGGACTTCCCTGAGCCTGGAACTGCAGTCCCCAATCCAACACTGAAAATTACCTTTCATAGGTGTTCAGTGCTTTCTAGTTTTTGAAATATTTTTATGCATAGTTTTCCACTGATCTTCCTAACACACCTGTGAGATGAGTAGAAGTTGATTATTATAGATGGAAAAGCTGGGGTGATGGGGGACGGAGGCACAGCGTTCTTACTGACAGGTTCAGAAACAGGAACTCACGAGTCGGCCTTCCCCTGCTACACATAGCCTTCACGGCAGCATTACTAAAAGCGAATGTTTCAGGCATCAGAAATAAACATGGCAGATCTATGGCAAATTGAGCTCAATGTCTTGTTCCACATGATCCAGCATCAATAACTACAATTCTGGGGCTCTGATCGTGTGCTGAACCTACTAAAAAGCTCTCTAGGTACGATCTCATTCAGAGTCCTTATCGAAACTAAGGCTCAGAAAGAGTAACTGCCCAAGGTCAAGTGTCCAAGCTGGATATGAACATAGCTGGATATGAATGTAGGCAATTGTCCCACATCTGCTACACGGAGCTGTGTGCCTGTGGGCTTACTCCATGCCCAATTTTACCCTCAGAATCTTCTTCAGTAAAATGTGAAAAATTGCAATGAGTCTATAGCACCTCAACCTCTTCAGAAAAGTATGAAGGAGAATGTTCTTTTAGGATACGTGCGCATTTTTCCTGTGATAAAAAAGACTGGAATCCAAGGCAGTCTATCTGGTGAGAATCTACCCATGTGTAGCGGACAGCAGCCACTAGGCTAGGAAGCTAAACTTCGATGCTGGTGCAGAACTCTCAGAATAAGACCCAAATTCCCCACATGGCCCAGCTCTCCTACCTCCTCTCTCTCCATCCTCCCTGTTGCTGACTAAGCTTTGTCCTCTGCCCCCTGCCCCCACACCCCTACACCCATATCATTGCAGGCTGCACCTTGCTGGCCTGGCTGTCCCTCTGGGCCCAAGGAACCTCTGGCCTCCTGGCAGCTGCTGCCTGGGTCAGGTTGAGCGTCCTGGGACACATTCATCTTGCCTCTCCTGACTTCCAGCATTATCTCTATTTGGGCGAGAGCCTCCCACTGGTCACCCCCAACTTTCTTCATCTTCCTTGCTCTGTAGCTGCTGCTGCTTTGATATTAAGCATAGTGTCAAATTCCCGTTCGACCCCAGCGCCTATTCTCCACCCCCAACAGAGATGACCTCTCTAATATGGACCTTTCCGTTTGTGTTTCTGCTTAATGTGTACTGCTTTATGGATTTTTAATGGCTGTCAATGCTATTGTCAAATGTCCTACTGTGCTTCTTGCCTTTCAGTCAGCACTATGTCTTAAACAGCCATCGATGTTGCCGGATGACATCTAATCCATTGCTTCTTACCGCTGCATAATTCTCCAGGACATGTATCCGCCACCATAGTTCACCTGTTACTCTCCCAGGAGACACTGAGCCTGCTTCCCGCTCTCCACACAACAAATAATGCTGCCAGGATCAGGCTCGAACCTGCCCATGTGGATCCATGCAGATATTTCTGCAGGGTTTGAGAACACTTGGCATCCTGAAGCCTCTCATTGCTCTCAGCTGCCTGGATGGTCATTTTGGTTGGTTTGCCTCTGACAACTAAAGGAGCCCAAGCAATTCTTCAGATGCTCGTTAGCTTTTTGGAGGCCCCTTCACCTATAAACTCCCATTTGTACCCTTTATTCATCTTTTCTATAGAGATGTCTGCCTTTTTCTGGTTGGTGTGCAGGAATTCCTTATATATTCTAAATGTTAATCCCTTGGAGGTTTAGACATTGTAGATGTCTCTCCCTTCTTTGACAGTACGTCCGCTAGTGAACAGAAGCCCTTAACTTTGCTGTAATCAAACTCTGAGAAAACTTGAGGACAGCAACCGTTTCTCAGTCATACAATTTCAGTTCCTTGAGCACTCACAATATGCCACCCATGGGGTTAGGTGCTGTGGACGCAAAGAGCAATGAATAATGGCTTTTGATCCTTAAGGAGCTTACAGCCTTCTGGGAATATAGGCTTTCCATCAACTATACCATGGACACAATGACCATGGCCACGGAGGGTTGTGCAAGGTAAAGGGTTAAAGGCTTCAGGGGGTCAAGGTGTCAAGGCTGAATAAGCCTTAAGAGATAAGCTTGGCAGGCAACCCTGAGAGAAGAACGTTCCAGGCCGATGGAACAGCACATGCAAAAGCCCAGTTCGGGAAAGCACAAGGAATCCAGCGTGGCTGGGGCATAGAGCAGAGTGAGGGATGGCCACAGACACTGGACAAAGAGGAACAGGTCACATAGAGAAGGAGCTCAGATTCAGCACAGCGAGTTGCTCTAGACACTGTCTGCACTCAAGGACGAGGGCCTGGTTCCGGGGCCTTCAGAAATCTAGGCTCACCTTAGCCACAGGCGCAGTTGTACTGAAGTCTCAGAGAAACGCACACAGAGTATTTTAGAAAGGAAATGGTTCATGAGCATCCAAGTTAAGCTTCCGAGGTAGATAAGAAATATCCATTAAACAGGTCTGAACTGTCCTGAATGAAATGAAGACTTCTCTTCCTGGCCTCAGCTGGAAGCTGCTCCTGCTGCTGCTCTTGCCTTGACAAAAGTTTTCAGCCACGAAACCTCCCCACTGCCGAGTGTGCTTGCGGTGGGAATGTACCGAATAAAGTCATTAGTGACACAGCGGAATCTTACCCAAGACCCCACCAGGAACTCTGCCAGCCAGCTGTTTCCTCCTGAATCTGAACCACTTTCACGCTCAATTATGGTAATGTTTTTAAAGGAAAAATAAGTCATTTATAGAAAATATTTCGCTCCAAGAGATGTGACTACCCTTACATTTTCCAGCCAGAGAAGAAATGTACATGCACAGACACAAGACAGCCAAGTAGGAAGGCACAGGGAGAGGCTGTGCAAGGTGCAGTGAGCAGCTGGACTTCAGGGGGTCAGGGTCAAGGTGTCAAGGCTGAGTGAGACTTGACAGATAAGCTAGGAATCTGGAAATCGCTTCACCCCAACGGGTCACAGTATGCAGGCACTTTCACTTTCTCTCCTCCAAGCTGCCTTCGCCTCCCCAGAGCAGAAAAATAAATCTTATTGTAGGACGGCAATCTTATCCTTTGAGGGCACTAAGCAAATAGCTTTAGAAAGTTTCAAGAAACTGGGGTGGATGGTCACCTGATACCTCCTCTTTTCACACACGCACACATCCCAGTCCTGCCTGGTATCTGTGAAGTGAATGCACTTATCAGCTTGTTGTCCCTTCAACAGGGCCCATCGGCTAGGTGTGTTTAGGGCTGTAAGGATGCAAGGAGGGGAGGAAGTCAGGCCCCCAAGATCGGTGGCCCCTACATCCCTCCAACCCACCAAAGGCATTTTCCAACTTTTGGGAGATGACTCCCAGCTCTACTGCTAGGGCAATAGCAGTAATTAAGTGCCCAAAGCCACCTACACGCTCCGAGAGGCCTCCTGCTTAGAACAAGAGGCTCCTGCCAGCTGCCATGCCTGAGTCAGGAGTCCCGCTGGACTCAAGAAACAAGGCCCAGAGTTGTGGGCTGCACGTTCCACACAGAGAAGGCGGGACGCTGGTTTGCTCTTGGTGTCAACATCAACGTCCCAGGGCCTCCCTGCATGCTTGAGAACCTTGGGACCCTTGCCCTGGGGTCAGAGAAGCAAAGCCCCTCACACTGAGAGATTCATTAATGAATTAGAGACTCCCCCCACCTCCAAAGTCTCCTTTAGCCCTGAGTGGAGACCGGGAGGTTGGGGGGAGTGCAGGAAGGAATTATGCTTCAGAAGGATTTGATCTTAAAAGGAACAAATTAACTTCTCCGAGAACAAAACAGCCTTTCCCACTCTCGAGGGAAACAGCAAGGCGAGCCCGGAGTGACACCTGGATCCCATCACTCTCAGAGATTTGCTCGCGGCCTGAACTGTTTACAGTTACACGCACCAAACCAACATCGTGTGGGCGGGGGATGGACGCTTGCCCACGGAGAGGCCAGGAGGTCAATGGGAAAAATTATTTTAGTCAATGCTGAGCCTTCATGTTTGGAACTTTTATCCAAACTGTGGCTATGTTCTCATGCTCCCCCTGTGCGGATGCCAGGCTGTCCTCTGATGGTCATTTCCAGGGAGCTAGGGGTGGCAGAGGGAGGAGCCCCACACAGGGCTGAGACTGATTCTTCTACCCCTAGGAGGTCAGCAGGTCATGGGGCTGTTTAAGGACCCAGAGAGAGAAGACAAGAACTCTTTCCTGGGAACCCTGATCACCGTGACACTACCCTGAACTGGGCCAGCTGGGATGGCTGGCAAGGTCCCAGGCTGAGCACACAGCCGTGAGGGCTGGGGAAGGTGGCCTCTGCAGCAGGCCACGTGCAGCAACACTTTCTAGGGCTTGATGAAGCAACGGGGGCCACGCCAAACAGATTTTCACTCAGGCCTCCTCTTCCAGGAGGGAATGAGATGGTCTGGCTGAGAGCAGGCCCCATTTCCCTACCCGGACTGAGGTCACCAGCTCCTCCTGGGGAAGCCTTGGATTTGAGCCATGGCGACTAGAAATGAGAGCCTGGGGCTACACCAGGGACCTAAGGTCAAGGGGAGGCTTTCTCTGTGTCTTTCTGGCCTCAAGTTCTCAGGGGGACCCCGTTTTTAGACTCGAGACCCGGGAGACCTGACTGGACTTGGCAGAAAAAAAGAGTGAGAAAGTGGGAGAAAGCCAAAAGGAGAGAAAAAACGAATAAAAGAGAGCAGGAGAGAGGGAGGAGGACAGAGCGAGCGTGAACTCACCACAGGCGCAGGTGCGGGCGCAGGTGCGGCTTGAGCCCGTGCGCGTCCGAGGGCACTCGCGCTTGCGCGTGGCAAGTTCTCTCAGCGACCTGACCTGCTTTGCCACAGACTAACTTTCAGGGCATCTAGAACGTTGCTGACTTCAACCAGAGACAGGCTTCCACTGTCTCCAGAGGGACAGGAGCCTCTCCCAGCTGAAGTATCCACGGTGGCTTTCCCAGACACCTGGAGCTGACACGAGGCAACTGTGTTTCAGCCATCCGGGCAACCACACTCCACCGTCACACACTCCCGGACCCTCAGCCACAACTGCAGCAATGCTGACTGCAGGGACTTCATCTAAAAGACACGGAATCCAGCTGCGCCACGCCTGTCAAGGGCCAGCCCCGCTGTATCAGACATTTGAACAGTAGGCGTGAAGTTGATAATTGCTGCTTCTGCCCAAGATCTGCCACGTCACCACTCCTTATTTTCTTGTACTTGTGCTGAAAACTGCCAAGCAGAAGCCACAGGGGCCTCTCTTAACTGCAGTACTGAATGGTGGTGTCTATCTTTATTTCCTCAAAGAATGTGCTAGAAGGAGATGCCACAAGAAGCCTGACAATGCACAGGGCAGGAGGGTGGTAACCATCTCAAGCTCATAAGGAGTCTGAGATTGTAGCCGAAAATATTTGCCTCCAAGGAGACCGTAAACATGAAGATGAGATGCCCCAAGCAAACGTGCCACCTGATTAAGTCCCAGCATCCTAGCAGAGTCCCTTCCAGAAGGACCATATTTGAATTTTAGCAAATCAGCTCAATATGTTCTAGGACTGTGGGTATGAAATAAAAGAAGTCACTGAAATCTCTGAACAATAAGCCCATTCAACACAATTTTTTTTCTCCCCCCATCTGGGGACTTGAATACCGTTTACATGAATAAATCCTGTTGTATAAAAACTAGGGGAGAAAAAAGGGAGGTGGAGGATGGAAGGAAATGGCAGGATTCCCGCTTGTTGGTCTAACAGGAAGGCTAAGACAGTCCCCAGAACCCGAAAGGATGCCAGCGTGCCAGGGTGGCCCGGGGGAGATGGCGGCAACGGTTTGCCATCCAGGTAAGGAAGGACCTGGAATTTCCCCACCCGTGCACTCCTGGCTTCTCCTCTGCAGCTCTCCCATCTTTGCACTCAAACTCCATTTCTTCAAGGACCGAGCTAGAAGAGGACGCCACACAAGGCCTCGGGCTGCCCCAAACCTGGCCCTTCCTATGTGGACCATCCACAAGCCAGGCCTGACTGTGTATCAGGGAAGTTTCACTTCAAATGTGCACAAAAAAATATTTCTTGCCTCCCCCCACACCACACACCTCAAGGTCCCCCCCAAAAGTTGAGATGATTAGAACTATGAGCTATCCCAACTGCAATTCCACAATTCTTCCTGGATACACCCAAAACAGGTGGAAGACCTATGTTTTTAGGTGACTAGTGGCTTGGACATACTTGGCAATTAAGAAGAGATGCTCTCAGAAGCTAAGCAGGGTCAGGCCTGGTTAGTACTTGGATGGGAGACCACCTAGGAAGACCAGGTGCTATAGACATAAAAAAAAAAAAGGAAGAGTTGCACCTGTGAAATTCTGTGTCATCATGGTTGACGGTGATCTGGGCCCATGTGGTCCTCATGGATGGAAGTTCTCCAGCCCTCTAACAAGCGGTAATTAAGGACAATCCAGCACTGTGGATCACAGAGCCAGACACAGTTCACGTGAAGAACGAGCCAATTCGACTCGGGTTTTGATGTCTTTTTATTTAAATGGAAACCACCAAGACCTTCAGATTCTGCAAGGACCACCAGAGTGAGGCCCCTTCATTCTCGCGGGATTCCACATTCGGTCTCCCGGACTGATGCAGCGAGGGCTGCTGATTCCGCCCTTGCATCGAGAGGCTTCCCCGTGCCTGGAAACAGGACTGAGCCCTTACGCCACATGACACGAAGCACATTATTTTGCTAAATCATGGGCTCTCCCTTGAAATCAAAATCAACCCTAGCTAGCCTAGACAAGCAAGACTGCCAAAAACAAGAAGTCAGCCAGGAAAAATTATGGTGCAGACTTGGGCACTCAATCCCAATTCGATAACTTTATTGGTGGAAGTAAATAAAAAAAGACGTGAAGAAAGCCTGCCAAAGTCAATACATTAGGTCCACGTGTGCGCAGCGGCGGAGTCCCAGGGTGGGAACTGGAGCTAAGACTTCGACATGCCCTGGCCCTGCTGGGATCATCACTGCCTGGGCTTCAGGAGACCCGTCTGTCCTTTGCTAAGTAGAGGGACACCTTCTACCATTATACTGTGTGTGTCTGCGGGAAAAGTCTCTTGCATTTAGGACACCGTCAAGCAGTCAGTCCTTCTGCTTTGTGCCAAAATTCTTCACCCTCCTCTTCTGCACTTTCAAATCGCAGCCGGCGTGAGCATGCCAAGACCGCAGGCTCTGTTTAAAACCTACGATGGCCACCGTGCGCTCACTGGAGTCACCACCTCCAGCGGGCCACAGCATCACAAACTGCTAGGGTTTATTTTAAATTCAGCTGTCTGGGTTTAAACAATTTACACACAGGAAAAAAAAAAGGAAAAGCTGTTACACAGTTCTGAGTTTTCATAAATGCCCAAGGCTGCATGACCACTACCAGCATAAAGATTTGAAAAATAAAGATTTCTATCATACCAGAAATTTCTGTCCTGCCCCTTTGTGGTCAACCCCTACCTCCAACCTCAGCCTCTAAAAACTGACCTGT
>NW_006442207.1:4000744-4007535 GCF_000325575.1 Pteropus alecto | reverse complement strand
TTCCCTATAGTTTGGCCTTTTCTAGGAAGTCACATAAATGGGATCAGGCAGTGTGTGGGTGTCTGGCTTCTTCTACGCAACATACTGATGTGTGTGATTCGTGGTTAGTTACCGTTAGTTTCTAAGTCTTGAACTTTTGCTTTCTTGTCAAAGAGACTAAATGATTGGCTCCAGTTTATCTTTGCTATGGAGACACCAAATTCTTGTTTTAGGGCCTTTTAATAAGCTGAGGCCTAAGGACAGGGTGGCCAACCACCCTTGTCTGCCAAGGGCTAAGGGGTTTCCTGGGACGCTGGACTTTCGGTGGGAAAACCAGGTGAGTCCCAGGCAAACCAGGATAGTCGGCAGCCCTTTTTGGGGAAAGCTACTTCTAAAGATCCCTTCTGGCAAGCGGCAGGTTGCTCTCACTGAGCTAATAGCTGACTCTCCTTTCTCAGTTTGATCACCAGCAGAAGGCTGGTTTGCAGTCTGTTGGGCCTGAGTATCTTCATAGAGCTCACCACACTCCACCGGGCCTGCAGCTGTCTTTGAAGTCCCTGGGAGCGGGGGCTCAAGGAAGTGAGAAGGAACTCGGGGGTCTGTTTAGAAAACAGCAGAGCTGCTGCTGGTGTTGGCACTCCTCCCCACTCCTCCCTAATATTTAATACCAAGAGACATGGCACGAAGGTTCTCTGGGCTCACTCTGGTTTTGCAGCAGTCTGATGCAATGTATCCAGGGTAATGCCGGCTCCTACTTTTTCTATACATTGTCCCTACTCCTCTCTCTCAATGGGGTTTTGGTTAGTTTAAGACTAGGGAGAAAGTGAGAGCCCAGTGACAGAAAAGTTAGTAACAAGCTTGAAGTTCTCGTTAGAATGTAAGGGACTCTCCTGTATCGATTTACTGAGACGTCAGAGAAAAGTCAGGCAGGGCTAGGAGGTGGCTCCACACGAGGCCTTGCCCATTGCCTTTCCAGCTGGCATCCAGGGAAATATATGGATGCTCTCTTTGAGAAGCTAGGTTGCCTGGGAACAAGCTGAGCATCCACAACTCAGAGCTCCCAATAGCTTCGAAAAGCACACGATGGCCATAGCTAGTGCCCAAGGTAACTGGGAGGAATCCTTCCCCACCTCAAAGAAAGCAAGAACTGGTGAGGTCAGAACCATGTCACAGAGGTTTCAGGGCATCTACTCCCCTGAATTTAACATCGCTCCTTCTTGAAGTATATGCCAGTAGTCCTTACAAGTTATTCCACCAAGCAGCCAGTGAAGCAAGTTAGTAATCATTATCCTCATTTGTACAGATGAGGAAACAAAGCCCAGAGAGATTAATTGACTTGCCCAAGGTCGCACAGCGAGTTAGTGGCAAAGGCCAGATTAGAACTCTGAGCCCCTGAGTGCCCAGGCTGGCGCCCAGCTCCACCAGATCCCTCAGCCTTCTATCCAGAGCATGGGCAGAGCCAGGTCTGCACCCTCAGGAGCCCTGGAGGCCAGGTGAGTTGCTGCAGAGGGCACAGGCAGGCTCATACTCACAAGCAGAAACCTGTAGGATCCTTCTCTGTACCACCAGACAGCAACACCCCTGTGCTGGAACAGACAGAAATAAGGCTCAAGTCGGGAAAGCCCTGAGCGGCCACTGCATGCTCCTCCACTTCTGGAATTTGGCTTTGACACTGTGTTGCGCTTCCCTTTGTGACCCAGGTCTGCTCTTGAGGGCCAGAGCATGGGATGATACATGCTCTCACTCCCTGGAATTCATTCATTCATTCATTCATTCATTCACTCACTCACTCCCCAAGCAAGTCCCAGGCACCTACTATGTGCCTGGCAGTGCACCAGGAGGGACACTGGATGGAGAAAGATCCCTGTCTTGAAGTACAGTCTAACAGGAGAAACAGACATATGCACATAAGACGATGTGACATTAATTCAACACATACTTGTGGAGTACCTACGATGTGACAGGCACTGATAAGGCTGTACCTAAAACAGTGAGCACGCAGAGGACACAGAGGCAGCTTCTTGGAAGGGGAGGCATGTGGGCAAGGTGCTGAAGATTGAGGAGCATCACTGAGCAGCTAGCTAGTCCCTTCCTGGCTGAAGATATGCTGATAAGGAATGAGTCAAATGGCTCTGAGTGTTCTTTCTAAATAAACCCTGTCGTTATGAGAACAGGAATTCTACCCTTTAGCAACTCAGTTCTCAGGGATATTATACCCTTTTTCTGCCTTTGAGTCCTTGCTTAATCTCTTTAGGCCTCAGTTGACCTGTCTCTCAAATGGGAGTGACTAATCCTATTTCAGAGGGTGGCTCTGGGCTTCACTGACCTTTGGAGACGGGTTCTCACAAAAGTCCTTGAGAAACAAATCCCTAACATGGCCAATGGCATTCTCTTTCCCACTAAGTCTGCCGCTCTCTGCTCTCAACAGGAAATTGGTTTTATTTATAAGAATCACAATTCTAAACTGACCTTTGTTGGGCTACCCACATTCCCTCCCTCATTTTCCTCTCCTCCTCAAGACATCCTCTTCCCTCCAAAGATGCCTCACTGACCACAGAGCAAGTAGTATTGAAGAGTGCTCGGAAAGTCAAACAGACAAATGCCAGAGGTTGTTTTCCAGATGGGGAAACTGAGGCCTGGAGAGCTCAGTGACGGGCCACGAGGAAACAGAACACGTGTGTCTCCTGGTTCCCGTCATGGCTTTCTTTGCTGCACTGTGACTACACCCCCCCCTGCCCGCTGCTCAGCCTGGGCTCCATGCAGACATGCCATCCTCCCTTGGCTTGGGGGAAAGTCTCCCTTCTCTGAATGACAGAAGTCTTTAGAGAAACATTTCCCATCATTAAAGGGATTTGGAAGAAAACTGGCACAGCTTCCCAAGCTTTGAAGCTCATTGGCCTCTTCTGGCCCTTTAATTGTGCTGGGAACCAGCCCAGTTCCCAGAGCTCCCACCCCTTCAGAAGAGGGGAAGGGCCCAAAGCAGAATCCCCCCACCCTGCCTGGCCTTGCAGCACCAAAGGGGACCTCTCCATATTTCTGTTTCAGTCTATTTCACTTCCAAAGCATCAAGGGCTCCCACACAAAGAGCTTCAAAGTCAGAAGGGCTCAAGGTCAAGTACAACCATGAGCAAACCCTGAGCTTAGGATTCTGAAACTTGTTTTAAAGCAGTGTTCCCACAGCCCTGTAAAGCCTCTAATAGCTCAAGGTGAGTTACATTCAATTTCTGTGGGTATCACAAGATTTAGTTAAAGCACTTCATGTGAGTATAAAGGGAGTATCCATTTCACTCCCTACTTGCTTTCAATTTTGCAGGTGAAGAAGGTGTGTATGTAATTACTTATCTTTTTTCAATGGTTCTCAACTTTGGCTACAGGTTAGAATCAATCACCTGGAGACCTTTACAAACTAGGATGCCTATGCCACACCCCTGGGCCAATTAATTCAGGATGCCTTGGGTGGGGCCTATACACCCATGTTTTTGAAAGCACCCCCTGATGATTCCCAGGTGTGGCTAAGGTTAAGAGCCACTGCCTTAGGTAGAACTTCAACAGGGAAAAACCTGAGCTCCTAGGCATGGAAAAATAATATACGATTCCTCTGTAGGCGAAATTAGTATTATCAATCAGCCCATCTCTTTTACTTTTTTTTTTTTTTCAGTCCTTCTTGACCATGGATCTCAGGAGTTTTACATAAGCTTTCAAGTATTTTTACTGGCTTACCTCTTCACAGCTCACCTGCACCCTAAAACTGAGTGCCCTCTCCTGGGAATCAGGTGATCCCACTCAGAAACAAAAATACACAGGAGAATGGTTACACGTTCAACTAATTACTATGGTCCAAATTAAAGTGACTATCTCAATTGTGCCTGTTTATGTCCAAGTGTGATGCAATTTCAGGAAGCTTTGGCATGGACATGCGTCCCAAGCGCAATCCGCAGATAGGAGGTCAGTCACTTTTGGCCCCAGCCACACTCACCAGCTGGAAGAGCAGCAGGAACCAGAATCCCTGACCACATGGTGAGTTCAGCCAATGGGCTCAGAAGTCATGCTAGGATGCCCTTCTGAGGGTCACAAATATGTAAACATCCAAGGATGGGAACCTTTTTGGGGCATGCTGTAGACCTTAGCGCTGCTCATACAACACCAAAGAGATTCACCTACAAGATATAGCAACTCTACCATCACTTTAAATGACAACTCTCATAAAAGCTCCCTCTCTCTGGGAAGACACCCCACTCTTGTTTTTGCTTGAGAAGCCACAGCAGTCCAGCAGAATGCTTTAGAAGGAATGGGGAGAAAGTCTGGATGTATCTCTGCATTAGACATAGGGTGATAGTCCCACCATTCTTTAGCTCCAGACATTTCTTTACATCCCACAAAACAATGGAAAATCAGGCCAGAGCCTACAAATGATAAGCTAGTTTTAGGGATGTACAATATATAACCTGCAGGCTGGAGAATGTAGAAAACAATTTCTCCTACATTGACTGCTTGATAAGATTTTCGACTCAGAGATAACATTTTGAGAATCTGGAGACAGTGATGAGACATTCTACCTACTTGGGAGAGGCAGAGCTCAAAGTTGGGAATTTAGAAACATCGAATGAGGCATTTCAATAACAAATTCTAAAATTATCACAAATAATTCTTCACAATTTTTACATATGTTCTGACAGCCCAACTAAATTTTGCTTTTCCATTTAACTCTTGTTAAAACCACTATACCTAGTCATTCCATAATTATCCAATCTTACTTTAAAAAGGGGCCCTCAATCTCTGACAAGCAAGAGGAAACGAAGATTCTAGTTAGAGTTGCACTGGTCATGGAGCTGGGCCCCAACATGCTTGATTTTTCACAGAGCAACATTTTAATTCAGTGAGTGTTCAAAGCACAATTCATTTGCTTCTCAAAACAATGGGGAATTTTACATGGTGGGGGTGAGGGAACCCCCCAATTCCTCAGCTGAAAGGTACTTAGTATCCGTATTGGTAGCATTCACCAGTGAAACCTGAAATGGAGATTTTTCTCTGGAGTCAAATACTAAAAAATAAGCTAGATTAGCCTCTGCAATTCAGATAACTCTGGAATATATCCAGTTATCACTCTGATTTAGTGCTAAATGATGAGGCAGATACACGTGTTAGTAAAAACAAACACTCCAAACTGGAAACCAAGTTTCCTTCAGTTGGCAAAAAGCCTTTAACTGATCTTCCAGGGTGGGAGGATTTTAAGCTCTCAGGAGGAAAAGATAAGGAAGAAGGCTTTCTCAGGTCAAGGGCCAAGTCAAAAGCTATTAATACAAAAACCTTCTGATGATAACTTACTGTTTGGAAAGTGGACCCCAAATTTGCTCTAACTTAGAACTATTAATATTCTGATTTGAAAAAGTAGCTCTTGCATCCTGCAGCAAACACAATTCAGGAATGGCAGACCCTGAGCTGGAAGGGACCCCAGGGACTAACACTTCCTGTGGGGGGCGGGGGCGGGGGGGAGGGCAACTCAGGTCCTGAATTCCCTGTGAGGGTCGCTCCCAAAGGGTGGAGGAGGCAGAACGGGGGAGGGAGCAGCAACCTGCCGTTTTATAAGGAGAGACTGCCGCTTCCTCAAGCATTCTGAGACTTCAAAAGGGTGCACTCAGTCATACAGGCACAAAGCTGACTTGATCGCAGCAACATTTAAGACAAAAGCAAAACAAAACAAAAAATCCCCACCTGTTAGAAATGTGAGAGAGGCTCCAGGGAGGGCTCACAGAAAGAAACTGAAGGGTGCCAACTAACTTAACCCTGTCCCCCAGGGCGTCTTCCCTGCTCTGGGCAAAGACCCTTTATTTACACTTGAAGCCCTGTCTAAGATTTAGGTCTTTCGCCCTCACCTGTAACCAGGTGACCCAGATGAGAAAAAGCGATGGGAAAAAGCAAGACACAACTAGTTGAGGGAACTAAAGCCGGTCCCCCAAATTTCCTTCATGTCATTTCAGTAAACAGAAACTACCGGGAGTGAGAATCGGAGCATTTGTCTATTACTCCCTCCCCGGGGAAAATAAATACAGAAACGGTATTTCCTCTGTCAGGTTTGGCAGAGACCGAGTCCAGGACAAGAAAGTGCAAGAGGCTTTCCTAAAAGAAAGGGGGGGGAGGGTAAGGAGGCGCCCGCAGCGTCCCGTTTAAGGGGCAGCTCCTTTCCCGAAAGATCTGCAATCCGAGACTTCTGGACTTCAGTTCTGGGGCTCCGAGCACGGGTGCGAACTGGGCACTGGGCACGACCTGGGCCGGCCCGCCCACCAGAGTTTTACCAAGATCCCTGGCTCTGGCCAAATCCAAAACTTGCTCGGCTGCGCACTGAGCTAAGCCCTCGGGCCAGGACGCCTCCACGCGCTCCACCTGCCGGGCACCCAGTCCAGCTCCCTCGGAGACGGTTATTGGAGCGGCTGGGCGCTTAGGGGTGGCCCGACCAAGGTGGGAGCAGGACTGCACACCCACCCCGCCGCCAAAGCGCATCCCCAAACAGGCTCTTTCCTGGGGTCAGTGAAGCCCTCCACTCCAGCTGGAGCCCGGGCGAGAGGACCCGACAACTCGCCCCTTTGCCCCGAAGTCGTCCCGCACCGTTCCGACCTCACTCGGGGCCTCCTGAGGCCCGAGCATCTTTCCGAGGCGGCCAGGTGTGGACGGTGGGGCGCCAAGCACACCCTCTCTCCACCAACAGGTGAGGAGCTCCGCCAGGCCGACTCCACTCCGCGCCTGGGCGGATCAAAGGGCCGGGGCGGCGGCTGCCACCGAGGAGCCCACTTGCCCGGCCCGCGGCGGAGGGGCGG
>NW_006442207.1:3951628-4000375 GCF_000325575.1 Pteropus alecto | reverse complement strand
TGGAGGAACTGCGCCGCAGACCCGGGCGGACCTTCAGCGCGCAAGTCCCTGCGCAGCCAGGCTGGCTCCCCGCCCCGCCGCCTGGCAGCTCCTTCACGTCCAGGCCCCGGGGGCAGCGGGAGGGAATGAGACGGGGATGTGCCCAAACTCTGGGGGAGGCTCCGGGGAGGGGCAGGCTGGGCGGGCCTTCAAGAGCTGTTCTTCTAACTGCAGGGATGCCAACCCACTGACCGGAGGAGGAGACTGAGGCCTGGGCGGGAGGCAGAGACGTGCGTAGAGCGCCTTCCGCTTGACCCCTGGGCAAGCGCGCTTTTGCCCTTGGCTTTCCTCGAGGGGCGACAAGGAGAAAAGAGTGGGGACAACAGAACCCTGCCCCCCCCCCGCCCCAGTTCTGCGTGAATCCCTCCCACCCTCTGGCAGCCTCTCTGGGCAATCTCTGCCTTGCACACGCGAGGGCGTGGAAACGGCTACTTGCTGCCTTGGGCTGGAGTCCACTCTGGTGTTCCATGCTCTCCTGAGAAGGGTCAGAATTTCAAGAGCCGGTTCCTGGGCGGCGCAGCACCCGACCGCCTTGCGCGGGGTGGCATCTGTTCCATAGGAAGCTCGTCGTGGCTCTAACTCCACCGCGCGCCACTGCCACCAAGCGCCACACATTCTGTCCTTCATCTTTTGCCATCTGTCCGTCCACCGTCTCAGTATACCCAAGTCCTCCCCCATCTGCGCCCAAAGGAAATCCATGTTTTCCCTTGAACTTTTAGATTTTCACTTTAAAATCTCAGTCATGGTTTGTGCAGGACAGGTCTCTCCCAACTTCCTTGAAGGAACACTTCAGGGAGATTTTTGTTCTTCAGGCTATTTTCCAAAAGATTTCTTGGAACAGCAGATTTAGCGCTGATGTTTGGAGACCTCTGCCCCAGCAGACTTAGAAATATTTTTCTTAGGTATATTAGCAGCAAACATCCAGGGAGCTTTCACTACAAGCCGGGCATAGTGCTAAGGCCTTTAATTTCCCCCATAATCCTGTGATATGGAGATAATTATTCTACTATATGGTTGAAGAAACTGAGGTTTACAAAGGTTAAATAACTTGCCCAAGGTCGCACAGCTAAAAAAGAGCACAGCAGGCGTTAAACCCAGGTCTTCTGCTTCCAGATGTTTCTTCACACAAAACTTTCCTGGCACTCCTAGAAAATGCCGGGGTGTCTGTTAGCATCACATAGAGCGTGAAGACTAGGGAACAATGACAGCAGCCAGGTAGGTGCTCTGGTATGACTGAAGCACAAGGGGTTATGGGAACCCAGTGGTGGGCCCTGAACTACCTGGATAAGCCTTGTAAGTCTTCTAGAAGAGGTGATGGCTGAACTAAGTTTTAAAAGACAAGTTAGAGCTAGTGAGATGACAAGAGAGGTGGCAGAGTGCAGCTTCCCAGACAGGACAGCGGGGACGAAGGCAGAGGGGTGAGCCGTTTCAGGATTAAAGAGTTCTGTGTTGCTGAAGCCAAATGGGAGAAGCCAGGAGTGGAGTTGATGAGGCCGGACAGGTGGACCTGCCTGCTTGAGGTCCGAGAATACCAAGTGATCTAAAAGCCAAGGGGACTGGGCAGCACCGAAAAGGGAGGGTGTCTCAGAGGCTGAGTGGAGGGTGGAGAGCAGGGGGCAGTAGCAACCAGGTGAGAGGTTGCTGGGGTGGTAGAAACCCGGATGGGGAAGAGAGGACCGAGGGTTTCCTTTCAAATTCTCAGAATCTGCGCAGCTCATCGTTTTGAAATCAGCCTTAAATGTGGTGACTGGTCACTCTTGGCCAGATTCCAGCTCCAGCAGTCAGTAGGGCCATGGGACAATGTAACACAGTCCAGCCCCATTCAGCTGGGGTGAGCTGACTCTCCCAGAAGGGGTTAGGTGGGGCTGGCTCTGACTGAAGTCACTAAGAATAAAAGGCAGAGATTAAGCTATCTCCAACTTACAAATGAGGACACAAAGAATTCAGGGGCCTTACCCAAGTGACCAAGTAATCTCTCTTTCAAAAATCTGGATTCCTGATTCCAAACCCTGTGCTTCGTCATACCCCTCAGTTCTGGCTTTCCTGAGGTTCTAACTGGACAGGGCTTTACCCTAGCAAGTCCTCTGGTGGCCATCTCAGTAAGCACTTCCTGTAACTGCACCCTGTCTCTGCAGGCCCGGTGGGGGGTGTATGGTGGGGGGGAAGTAGCTCATGCCTGTCTCTCCCATTTCCCCCACTGGCTCCAGCCCTTTTTATTGATGGAGACTTGGCAGATCCTAGAGCTTCTAGACAAAAATCAATCAGAAATATATGCAGAGTGAATTTAAAATGGGATTTCACTGCCTTTTCCAAGAATAAAACTGAAACTTAACTTAAAACCAACAAGAATCCTTGGCCTCTGGAAAGTTCAGTCTTGCTCCCCTCCCACCCCCACTTTCTCCAACCTGGGCGCTGTTTAATCCTGTGTCTTTAGTTGCTTTTCAACTTCCACAGAAGGGCCACTCACATTCAAATTCCAACTCACTGAATTTCTGGCCCCTGGGATGAGGTGAGCTGGTTTTCAGCTCAGTCTCAACCTTCCAAGTGCTACAGCCGACCCCACAGCCCACCCCACCCTAGACCTGCAGGATCCGGCAGTGGGCTGTTCTGCAGACATCCCCAAAACCAAACTGAATACCCCCATCCGGGAGTCTCAGTGGTGTGTGTTCCCACCAAGTTCAGCAAGGTGGGGGCGCATCAAGCCCTTTGGGTGCGTGGGTGAAGGTGTCAGGGACACAGAGCACTGAACTCAAGAAGGGCTTGCTCTCCTATAATTCCTCAGCCAGTTCTCAGCTCAGAGGGTTCCTCAGCCACAGCTGAGGCAGTGAGGAGGGGGTGCCCACGACGAGGCAGCTGCCTTATAAACTTTATCCTGTTTAAGTCTCACAAGGATCCAAGCGGCAGATACTGTCACAGGGAGACCGTAAGTAGCTTGCCCGAGGTCACCACCTTGAAGGCCTGAGGCATTTGAGCGGCATCTCTGTCTTCCCACCAGGCTCTCGTTTCTAATCATGTTTTGTCAAAAACCGTTCCCAACAACTGTTCTTTACTTCTTTACTTCATCCCTACTCGTTCTTCAGCAGCGAGCTCAAAAGACACCACCTCTGAGGACAGCCCCCTTCCCCATCATCCTCCACCCCCTCCTCGGCATAGCTCTACTCCGCTTCTCCAGGCCGTCTGCCATGGAGGTCCTCTGTCCCCAGGTTTAATATAGACACTCTACCATGCTTGTTGAATGAATGGATCAACGACTCTTCCATTTATTCCCTCTCGGGGTTTCTGTGAAAAGAAATACACACATGTGCACACAGAAAGTCATGCACAAAACGTCTTCGCTGGTTCAGATTGATGAATACCACAGGACACGTGGTCTGGTTGGGTGTGGGGCAGGGGGAAACCGGCAGAAGGCAGTCTTTGAACCAAGCCTCAAAGGGATGAATTAATGTTTTTCGTTGTGGTAAAATACACAAAACATAAAATTTACCATTTTAACCATTTTGAAGTGTACAGTTCAGTTGCATTTAGTACATTCGTGTTGCGTAACTATCACCACCATCCATGTCCGGAAAGGTTTTATCATCCAAACAGGAAATCTGTACCCATTAAATTATAACTCTCCCAACCACCCACCACCCTACCCTGTTGCTATGAATTTGATTGTTCTAAGTACCTCATATAAGTGGAATCATACAGTATTTGTCCTTTCGTGCCTGGCTTATGTTATTTAACATTAGTGTCTTTAACATTCATCTATGTTGTATCATGTATCATAATTCCATCCCTTTTTAAGGCTGAATAATATTTCAATGCATGTAAACACCACATTTTGTTTATCCTTTCATCCATCAATGGACATTTGGATGGTTTCCATCTTTTGGCTGTTGTGAATAATGCCGTTATGAGCAATAATGTAGAAATATCTGTTCAAATCCCGGCTTTTCATCCTTCTGGGTATAGACTTTGAAGTGTAATTGCTGATTCCTGTGCTAACTCCACGTTTAACTTTCCGAGCCACCAAAACCGTTTTCCACAGTGGCTCCACCATTTTGCATTTCCACCGGCAATGCACAAGGCTTCCAACGCTTCCACATTCTTGCCAACACTTATTTTCTCTTAAAAAATACCCATCCCAGTGGGTTTCCTTCCTTTTTAGGATTCTGAAGTCAATATGGCATAAAGCTGACATTTCTTAAATCTGAGCGGTTGCTCCATGAGTGTTTTATATTATTATGCTCTGAGGACCGCCGGCTGGGGTCCAACCCTCTCAGGTTTACATTTGAGGAAACGGAGGCTTGGCATCCCAGAATTGGAAGTGTTCATTAAACACCCAGGTGACTGAGCCTCTCAGCCAGCCGTTTTAAATACTCCAGAATGTAAAAACCTGGGAATATCCGCATGGAGGGAAGGAGAAGGAAGCTACAGGAGGCGTCCCCTGGGCACCTTTTAGCTGGGCACTGCGGCAGGGTGTTCAGCAGATGACCACAGGGAAAATAAATGTCCACACCATTCCCTGGACCTCCTGTTGCCCTTACCTGCATGTCTCCCCAGGCACAGTGGGGACCGCCGTGGGTTACAGGCTTACAGACTGGGGCGAATAAGATCGCTTTCAGCTGCACCTCTAGGAGATTCTTAGCTGTGAAAAACACTCCTAGTCTATTCTAGTCAATAGTCCTATAATGATTTAGTTGATGTAAAGGAGCTATTTATTTGAACAAGGTTCCTTTAAATACTCCTGTGAGGTAGAGTAAATGAAAGGTGACTCTCCAAAGACCTACATGCCTGAAGATCAAAGAGTCCAAGCATGTCAGCTCTGGAAGTGGACCCCTCACCGCATACACAGAGGTCAGGAAATCCGGGAAAGCGTGTGTTTGCCCAGGTCGCGCTGTGGGTCCAGGGCTCACAGCCCAGAGCCCAAGGCTCCTTCAGGCCTGCTTTCTGGGGGCTCAGTGTCCTGGGCCTTCCTGGTCCCTAGGACCATAGATGAGCAGGGCTAGACAAAGGTTACACTCTTTTTTGTAATTAGCACTACAAAGCTCTGTAGTGCTAGCTGGGCCCTCACCCTTTCTCTAGTGCTCTGGAAAAACACACTGGGTGCTTTTATAAACCACACCCCACCCTTCAGACTCTGATGTGCCACCCCCCACTCCCCACACACTCCCAAAGAGATCAAGGATTGACCCTCCCTCATCACCTTTCTCTCTTTCCTCCTGAAATCACACATCTCCTAGCTAACAGGTAGGATTCTCAATCTGTCAGATGGGTCTCCTGTCCACTAAGTTAGAGTTAGAGAGCAAAAAGACAAATTCTCCAAGCATCTTCCCACCAAAATGAGAGGGCCTGTAACTTGGGCGAAAAATGCATCTTTGTTCCTTTTTTGTGTCGTCATTTTATCTTTGCCTAATACTTTCCCTGGTCTACCTCCAGGCCCTTTGCCTCCCATTTCTTGCCATGATTCCCAATCCATCAATGTAGACTATTTTGGAGCTGTTTGGAAACTTAGAATCAATAGCGAATCCAACCACGTGACCTCACATTAAGGGTGCAGGAATCCAGAGAGATGCCAGCACCTGCCCAAGGGTACCAGCAGCTGACAGTGGCACCAGTGCCCAGACGGAGTATCCAGCAAGAGCTCATCCATCTGCTCCTCCTTGGCTGCCCTTTCTCCCTGGGGAGTTCTGACCCCGGGTCATCCTGAGTAAGTCATACTGAGCCACTGAAGTTTGCCTGAATTTCAGTGCCTGGCAGTTGGCACGGTCTGGATCTTAGATGCACTTCCTTGATTGCTTTTGCTGATTCTTCCCATGGTTCCTAAGATCATCACTTCTCAGAAGAGGCTCAGGCAGATATGCAGTCAGACCAGAAATGGCAGCCCCACAGGTTCCTCAGAGTCCCCAGACAAGGAGACCTCGGTGAGAGGAATCACTCCTTTGTTCCGGGAGGCCAAGAGCACTACTTCCTTATTGTCCCCTTCCGGAACACCCTTCCCCACCTCTGCAGAGTCCCAGTTCGTCCTTCCAGACCGACCCAGAGGCCTTCCTCCTCCATCAGGTCTCCCCAGAACGTCTTGCATTGTAAAGACCGAAGGAGTAAAAGGATTCTTGAAATTCTGTAAAACTTTGAAAACAAGATTCATGTCTCATTTAATAACAGGAAATAACAATCATCTTTTTAGGTCTTATCTGAGCAGGATCATGTGGGCAGGAATTCAGGATAGGCCCCTTGGTAGCCAGTCAGAGCTGGCAAACCTCGGGTGTTACCCCTGTGTTTGGGTTTATAGACTTATTGTAGGTCGGTAGAACCTGCAGCCACTCATGCCGAGTCACCCCTTCTCCGTGGTAGGTGCTTCCTCAGTGATCTCACTCCCAGGGGCCTCTTGGGGCTGCCTGGCCCCACCCCAGGCCGGAGCAGCTCAGCCTCACTTAATCCTTCTCCATTTAACGTGGCTGAGCCTATTCTCTCATTCTCAGGTGGACCCATCTGCTACTACCCTGTCTCCTGGTGGACCCATCTGCTACTACTTCTAGCTTCTTGGGGACTCTTCTGAACCCCTTTCCAGTGGTTGGATGGATGGAGTGAAATTTTAAGTCACGTTTTCCCCCAAGTCACTGATTGGGGTTAAGGTGGAAATGGGAAGAAATGATTTAGGGATTGGCCTAATCCTATAGAAAAAGATCGTATTGGTATCTAAGAAGAAGCGATGGGCGCTGGTTTAAGCAGCCCCTGGGCAGGAGGGAGTGGAGCAGAAGGCCAAATGGAGGGCACAGGGTGACCCCAAACTGAGACCCTTCCCCAACAGGTCCTGTGAGCTGTTTCCAGCTCAACAATCTGCCAACCCACAGCATGTTTTTTTTGTTTAAAAGTGCCGATTTAGTTCACACCCCTCAGTTTCAGGATTGGAAATAGAGTTGCTGAGAGAGAGCATGACTGATTCAGAGCCACATGAACAAGGCTGGACTCCGGTCCCCCGATTCGTAATCCGGGGTTCCTGCACCTGGCCACGGCCCCTAGTCCTGTTCTGCTCAGAGAGAGCCTTTATGGGGCCCCCAACAGGCTCGTCACTGCGGGGACAGCCTGCACAGAGAAAGTGTCCACAATCTATTCATGAAAGAGTGAGGCACTCTGCGGGGAGTAATTGCATCCCAGAGCGGACAAAACTCTTACCTACAGTGTATAAACGCACACCCGTGAATATATAAACAGACATACAGTATATCTGAGGCACTAAAATTTCATGGTGGGGTAAGAGCCTGGCCAGCACTTACATGTGTGGGGTTTTCCCCACACCATCAAACGATTCTCCAATACCAGCTGGGTGTCCTACAATTCAACTCAAGTTGACATTATCCGGAGACAGTGTCAGATCCCACAGATTGAAGGCTCAGTCCTAAAGGACTGCCCACCCGCTCCCTTCAGACGCCAATCGCAAGATTCGCATCTCACCTGTGCTTCTGACCTACTGGCTATAGATTTGCTTCCAATGACCTCCTCCTCAGGTTCGATGAATTGGCTAGAGCAGCTCACAGAACTCAGAGAAACATTTTACGTACTAGATTGCTGGTTTATCATAAAAGGATGTAAGCCAGGAAGAGCCAGAAGGTGAGTTATGGAGGAAGGGCACGGAGCTTCCACACCTTCTCTTGAGTGCATCATCCTCCCCAAACCTCCAGGTGTTCACTAACCCAGCAGCTGATTAAATCATTGGCCGCTGGTGATTGATCCAACTTTCAGTCCCTCTTTTCTCCCTGAGGTCAGGGGGTGGGACTGAAAGTTCCCAACCTCCAATCACATGGTTGCTTCCCTTGGCAGCCAGCCCCCCTAGTTAAGGTGTTTCCAGAAGTTACCACATTAATATAAATTCAGGTGTGGTCAAAAGGGGTTTGTTATGAATATCGAGACATCTCTATCACTCTTATCAGGAAATTCCAAGGGTTTTAGGATGGAGACCAAATATATATTTCTTATTATAAATCACAATATCACAGGACGCAATTAGGACAAAATGTCTCAAAAGGCTCTTGGGGGGAGGTGATAATAAGAAAAAGAAGGTTGGGAAACACTGGAATATAGGCTCTGGTTAGATATTCCCCTCCAGCTCTTTCTAGCTGGGTGACCTCCAGCAACTTAATCTTTCTCTACCAGTTTCCTCTTCAGTCAAACGGGAATAAAAGTTACACTCACCTCATAGGTTGTCGTGAGGGTTACATAAAATACATAAAGAATTTAGTTCAGTGTCTGATACATAAGTTCACGACATACGTTAGACGCAATAATTATCAAGATGGCTAAAAGCGAGGGAGTCCCTCCCTCAGCGATAACGCGATAAGAATCACTCATGCCTCCTGTGGCAGGGAAAACAGAGCTACCACTCAGTCAGTTCAGCAATCACTGCATGCAGAAGGATTCTATTCGGAGCCAGGGACTGGCATCGCTGCTACAAATTCAACCACCCGCCCACACCGGTCTCCACCTCCACTTCTCTGTCTGATGCTAAGCACGGTGCCAAGTGCTTTGTTGAATAAATAGTACAAACCCTTTAAGGGTTCAAACCAGAAATTCCATTGTCACAATCAGAAGAACGTAATCTACAGAGCCAGTGAGTGCTTCATAAACGTTAACAGGTATAGGACTCGCCTGGGAATCTTGTTAACATTCAGATTCAGATAGATTCTGATTCAGAAGGTTTGGAGTGGGACCAGTAAGCTCCCTGGTGATGCTGATGCCGCTGGTCCAGGACCACAGATGGAGAAGCCAAGTATTAAAGAAGCCGCCCCTCCCCACAGCTGGCCATCCTGAGGAAATGGTGTTTTTCTTTCTCTGCCGATGGCTGCACATTCTTTTGACATCTGATGGGGCCCACAATGAAGTGTCTAGAAAATCTCACACTGGTAAATTCTGGAACAAAATCTTCGAGGCGCGTTCATCCTGCAACCTGGGGTCATGCCCGGTCTCTGAGTATTTTGCACAACTGTGTTACAATAAGCTCTCTTCAGTGCTCCTGCTGGATCACACGGTTGTGCTTGTTTTTCTTTCAAGATCAAAATACTTAATGGGGAGGGAGGGCAAGAGATGAAGATGGAAGGAGAGAGACGGGGATCATTACAATGAAGCTTCCCAACTTCCTTTGGGAGCCAGCCTCAGGTAGCCACAATTTCTTCTGGCAGAAAGAACTGAGAGAAAGTAAATGGGAATCTTTAATAGAGGAAACTCTAGCAGGGATGAACATTTGAAACCAGGCCACTACAATCACATGGTGTCTGGGGATCTCGTTCTGTCACTCGATTAGAATTTTTAGTGTAATTTAAGCAATGTTTACAAACGGTCCCAGAGCTGAACGGATCGGGGTGTAGGGTTTGGAGCCAAGAATGGGTAGGTCCTAGACAGCAAGGAACAACATTCTAATGCGCTTGTGGAGCAGTTTCTTCAGAAAAAGAGTAACCTATTAGCACATTTAGATGTGGCAACTTGGACCATTCAGAGAATGACCTTGCAAGTGTGTTTGACTGGGGGGTTCGTTCTTTGTTCTCTCTGCCCCATCGACCTGAGGGTTCAGATCCTACTTCACACTGTCGCTTAATTCAAACCACACACTGGGAGCATCCAAGCGGTGTCTTGGAATCCACGGTCTAGCCAACAGGTGGGTCTCCTTCAGAAGGTTGTAAAAGTAGGACAGCTTGGGAAGCTGTGAGATTTTTCTGAGCAGGGCCATGTCTCGATTCTAAGTGTCCTTCAGACTGAAGAGTTGGAGTGTCTGGTGAGATGCCCAGCTCCATCTTTTATGATCTGTGTGACATTGAATGTGGTTCTTCATCTATAGAGTGGGATGATAATACTGACTTCATAAACATGTTGTGAAGATGCTGAAGGATGAAGTGCACCAAAAACCTTAGTGTAACATCTGACATTGAGGAGGGCTCGAAAAATTAGGTAATGGGTGCACTGAGTAAGCGCTCAGGTCTTGGGGGGCAGAGGAACAGGTGGAGTGCAATTGGGTGGTAATATATTAACAGAGTTGTGCAGGCATCACCACAATTAATTTTAGAACATCTTCATTATCCTAAAAAGAAACCTCATACCCATTAGTAGTCACCCCGTTCTCCCTAGGCCCCAGCCTCAGCCAACCATTGATCTACTTTCCAACTCTACAGATTTGCCTATTCTGGAAATGTCACATAAATGGGATTATACAATATTCCCCCAAACCACTCCATTCCATGGTCTTTTGTTCCTTGCTTCTTTCACAGAGCATAACGTTTTCAAGGCTCATTGTAGTGTAGCCTTATTAGTACTTCATTCTTTTATATTGCCAAATAATATGTCATACTATGGATACATCACATTTTATTTATCCATTCATCAATTGACAGATATCTGAGTTGTTTCCGCTTTTGGTCTGTCACGAATAATGCTGCTCTGAACACTCGCATGCCAATGTTTTGTGTGGATGCGTGTGTTCATTTCTGCTGAGTCCACCGCATAGTTACGCCCTTAACCAGCTGTTGCTCTCTCTGGTTTAACTCCTGTTCATACGTTGAACTCATGATCTCTCCGCCTCACATCTGCTCTTCCTCTGAAGTACACTACAGGTTCTGCCTCCTATCCTGATGCACTATCCAGAAACTTACCAGCCATCCCTTGCACTGCCCTCAACTCTCCCATCCTCCACCCCACTGCGGCCCATGTCTGTCCAGCTGCAACTCAAGTAGAAGTATTTCCTGGAAGGGCTTTGCTGAAAATTCTAGAATCAATCAGGACATGAATTCTGTACACACGTACACCCGTCTGTTTATTTGTAGGATTATTTGATTCATGTCTGTTTGCTCACTAGTTTATCTCGAGTACTTAACATAGCGGCTCCTTTATAGCAAGGCTGTAAGCCTCTCAAGATTGGGTATATATCACATTTCCTTTATAACATCTCACAGATCCCAATACACTAGTGTTGTCAAAACTTTGTTGGCTTGAACTGTCTTATATATTTTTTTATAATTTTATTCCAAAGGTATAATTTGCATATAGCAAAATTCACTATTTTTGGCATACAGTTCTGTGAGTTTTGACAAATGTATAAGTCATGTAATCACTATAATTAAGACATAGAACATTTTGTCATTCCCCAAATTTCCATGTGTCCCTTTGTAGTCAACCTTACCCTTCCTCCAGCCTCTAGAAACTTCTGATTTGTCGTTTTCTTTCCCTCTCGTTTTGTCTTTTCCAGAATATCATATAAATCGAATCATACGTTATGTAGCTTTTTGATTCTGGCTTTTCTTTCACGAAGCACAATGCATCTGAGCTTCACCTATTGTGATTGCAACAGCTCACTCCTTTTCGTCGCTGAGTACTAGTCCATTGTACGAATGAACTGCAGTCTGTTTATCCAATCTCCACTCGAAGAACATTTGAGATGTTTCCAGTTTCGAGCAATGTTAATAAAGTCATTATAAACATTCGTGTGCAGATTTTTGTGAGCCAAAGGTTTTGGTTTGACTTGCATAAATACCTAGGAGTGGGGTTGTACGGCCATATGGTACGTGTATGTTTACAAGAAACTGTCAAACTGTCTTTCAAAGTGGTTGTGCCGTCCTCCTTCCCACCAGCACTTGGTATAGAGAATTCTTTATATAGTCTGGATTCCGGTCCTTTATCAGTTATGTGATTTGCAAATATTTTTTTTTCTCAACGGATGCTTTGCTGTTTCATTCTCTTTATGATAACTTTCAAAGAGCAGGAGTTTTTAATGTTGATGAAGAGCAATTTGTCACTTTTAAACATTTTCTGGATCACGCTTTCAGTATCATATCTAAGAACTCTTTGCCAAACTCAAGGTCATGAAAATTTTATATATTTTCTTCTGGAAATTTTATAGGTTTAGGGTTTATATCTAGGCCTTTGGTTCATTTTCTTTCTTTTTTATCTTCTGAACTTTTCATCTGCTTAGGTCCCAAATCTAATTTGCAATTTCCTTGTCTATGTTGCTCTCCAGCTGTTAAGCTTTTCGAGGGCGGGGATTGTGTTTTTCAGGGCAGGCGTTTTCATGACTCTGAGTGGGATTTCCTTAAATTATGAGCCCTCATCACCTCACTTGTCTCACCCTTATCCCTGTCCCTTATTCCTGTTCGTATTTTCCTCAACACCAAACATCACGTCTCTCTCACTTTATATACCAAATAAACATTACCGGAAGTTAAAAATGAGATATTAGAAGAGCATTAGGACTACTTATCCCATTGAGAATTGAGGAAAATTTGTACAACTAGAAAAAAATCATTTCTAGACATTCAACAAACACTACCGGGAGCTGTATGCCTACTATGCACAGTACACCTACTATGTGCCAGACGCTTCAATGCTTCCCAGTGGCCCAGACCTCCAGAAAGGTATTTCATCCTATGTCACCTTCTTATAACAGGGTTTATCACGTTACCCATAAACCAAGAATACAGAGTTGTACCATCAACGTCCAATAGGACATTTTTGAAATCGGAAACACATTCAGGTACAAAGTAGCAATGGATAGAGCCCTAAAAATGGAAGACAAATTTCTACCGAGAGCTTGAGTAGGACCAGATGTGAAAAGACAAGGTCAAGCTTTCAGGGCTACTTCTCTCCAGTTTTCCTTCTGTTTTTCCTCTAGTTGCACTTTTTTTTTTCAGTTGCACTTTTTTCCCCCAAAAAAGGTTTCCCACCTCTCCCCCAATAAGGTCACATTCTGAGGTTCTGGGTGGACGTGTCTTTTGGGGACACTATTTCAACCCACTTGCAGATGCTAGTAACTATGAGTTCGAAAAGTAAAAACGACAGCTTTTATGTAAAAGAAGAGTTTACCATCACAACTCCTGGCTTCTTTATTCTTACTCTTCCTCTGGCCAAGCCCTGAAGACAGCTACTAACTTCCCCTAGAGTGACGACTGTCTCAACAGAAAACCTAAGACTGGAGTTTCTAATGCTCATCCGCCTCGCAAACAATAAACTGAAGAAACTGAATACACTAGGGGAAAAAAGATGTTGTCTAGTACAATAACAGCGTTTCTAGGACAAGTTTTTCAGAGGTTTCTTAAGGTTGAGTGGAGAAAGGGAGGAGAATGGATGCCAGCGGGTTGTTTCTCTTCCTGTGAGCCTGACCGCTTCTCTCTCATCTGTGCTTCTTTAAGTGGAGACGATCTCCTGAATCTCCTTGCAAATGAGGTGACATGTGAGCAGACTTTGACAGAATCTGTTCAGAGGGCTGGGCACCCTGCTGTGCTAAAGGAAGATGCTAGTGATTTTCTAGGGAGGCCTCCAGAGATTAGAGGCCTCTCTGCAATGGCAGACTTCCTAGGCCTTGTCTGACTTCTGGCCCCGTGAATTAGGGTAACGGTGAGTGACAAAGCCCAGTGATGAATGCCTGGTTAGTTACAGACCAGCTCTGCTCTTGACCTGAGACCGCACACACGGTGGGGCAGGAGTTCCCTCCCTTGCTTGATCATCAAGATCACCTGGAAGCATTTAAATTGTGCTTTAAGATACAGCTTCCCACCTCCCACCCCAGACCTACCACATCAGAATCTCCTTGAGGACTGGAGGGTGGGCTTTGCAGTTAGACCTGGGGCCACAACATGGCTCCTCCCCCAACACCCATGTGAGCTTGGACAACCTCTGCTCTGTACGGAGAACAACACCCAGGTCGCTTGTGGGGATCACAGGCGATGCTTGTGAAAGAGCCATGTTCACTGGAAGCCATTTAATTAAATAATGATTAAGAAATACTAACAGTTTACTCTGACTTGTTTGAAATATCTTGTTTTTATGTGGAGGAGGGGAATAGTTGCTCTCTCCATATAAAACAAACAAACGAACAACAAAAACAACACAGGGTGATCCAGCTGACTTTTACTCCTATCTGATGGAAGCGTAACTGCCATCGACATTTTCTAACTTTTCATTAGGAAGCATATATTTGAGACAATAGCAGGATTGAAAGAACCTATGCTTGCTGTGCCAGCATCCGTCCAGTTTAGAAGAAAATATTACTTACGGCCACGCTCCACTTTGCTGAGAAAGGCTGGTATTGGCCTTTGCAAAGATGGTCCTTCCAGCAAATTGTTAGAAAGCCACGTGCTCAAGTGGAGCCCCCAGAGAGCTGTGGTTGCTTAGGAGGAATGTGGCTTTCGTACTTGATGGGAGGAGGCTAGAGTCTCACCTACTTTTCAGTGGGCCTCTCCCAGTCCTGGGTTTGCCCTTCACAGATTAAATAAAATAATCTACACAAAGTACTTAGCCCAGCACCTGGCACTCCAGAGGCCCTCAGAAAATGTTACCTGCTGCCTGTCATACCGCCTTCATCTTTCCATCTGGACTATGTACCCTGGCCCGAGTCCCAAGCTCTGGGCCTAGAAGCCAAGGGGCTCTGCTCTGCCTCCAGGCCCTGCAGGATGTTCTGGGAGGTTCTACTAGTAAATCATGCTAAGGGCAAAGCAGAAACAGCCTCTGCTTTGGGGGGACGGTTTCTCAAGCCAATTTTTCTTTTTATCTGAAGGGAAGGGCTGAGCTAAGAGGCAGCAGCAGGGGGACAGTACAAATAAATACAGAAAAGCCTCTCCAGGGCCTGCTATTGTGCTCAGTACAATGGCAGGCCCCAAGAGCATTTTCGTCCAATTGAGATTGGAAAGTAAAATAAATGTGGTCATATTACACCCTCCTCCAGGGGCCTGACCTGCTACAGCCCTCCCCGTGAGCACCTCAGGAGTGGAAGGGGCTCTTTTCATCAGAATCCAGGCCTAGTGCGGGGTCTGGGTGTAGAAGGATGATGGGAGGGGCAAAAGGAATTCAGGGTATGAAAGCACGTCCTCAAGGTGGGGGTTGGGATTCCCAGAAGCTGTGAGCACTAGTCTTTCGACCACCCTGGGCTTTCTTAAAAGCTGCCAGCCTCAAGTCTCCACCCTTCCCAGGGCTTTCCGGCCAACAATGGGCCACATCCAGCAGGGCAGGGCTGGCGACACACCCGGGCAAGGCTGCCAGCGATGGGCAGGAGGGGCTGAGTAGGACTGGTGGCTTTCTGGAGCCCAGGAAATGTCCCCAAATACCATGAGATCTGGCAGCTCAGCCTCCGCTGCCTTTGATTGCTTTGCAGTGAGTCATACAGTTGGAAAGATCTTTCTGGAACCAAAGCCATCTTTCATGGGAATGAGCCTCAGCTCTTCTGCAGTTGGTGCTTCTAAGCATCCCTTGCATAGGCTGGGGAAATCCTCCTGTCAGGAAACACTGAGGCCCAGCTGCGCTAAAACCCCTCGAGGAGAGCTGAGCCCCAAGCTGGAACCTTGAGATGTGTCCCTGGCTGGCCACAGTGCCTCGGAGGGCACCTGAGCCTTTCTCTGCATGACACTTGCCCACATGCTGAGTGTGGAACTGGGAGATGGCGGTGGGTGGAGGGTTGGTATAGGGAGCCATGTGAAATAAACCATGTAATATACTGAGGTCAGGGCTGGGCAAATAGTAAGTCCAGGTGATGTGGCAGCAACTTTATTAATGAAAGCTAATGTTTGAGTGCTTATTTTGTACCATGCTAGATCCTGTTCTACCTGATTCTCACAGTAACCTTTAGAGGTAGGTATTATCATCATTCCTATTTTATAGAAGTATAAATTAAAGCTTAGAGAAGTTAAGCAAATTATCACTAGTTACACAGCTAACTAAGACTCAAACCCAGGCAGTTTGGTGCTATAGCCTACACTCAACTGCCACGTAATACTTTGTTATTATTACTATTCATTAGCACATCTTCAGGGGACCTTAACCTTAGACTATTATTGGACAAAGAGAGGGCTATTCTTGAAGCATACAAAAGCATATTCTTGGGCTTGTTTTATACTGAAGTATTCATATAATGAATAAAGGGGGAAAAACTGAGAAAATTAAAATTCTCAAATGATTAAACTATCTGAAGAAATACCAAGAAACCCTCATTACCCAAAACCATTTGTTAATATAATGCTTTTCTGTGTCTGAACATTCTACCTTACCTAATTTGTCCTCACAACCCCATAAGATAGCCAGAGCAGGTATCCACTCCCGACTGATGAGGAAACAGGCTCAGAGTTAATGGGGTCTTCAAGTCTAAGTGGCTAATTACTCTTAATAAAGATCACTAAAGTTTCTTGAGCAATTATTTTGTGCTGGGTGCTGCACCATGCTCAGCATATCACCATATTTTAGTAACGATGTTCCGACGGGTATTATTATTTTGTCAATTTTGTGGATGAACAAATCGAAGCCTAGAGAGGTTAAGTAACTGGGCTTAACACACCCAGCTAGCGAGTGCCCCCCAAGTGTTGTTCGTAACTGCGCCTCGATGGCAGTGATGGGGCTCACGGCCAGACTGAAGGGCACAGGCCAGTCTCACACCGAGAACCTCCTCTGTGCAGTGTTCTGGGAGGTTTAGAATGTAGGAGACATAGTCCTCGCCTTAGGGAGGTCACGGGCAGTGGGACGCAGAGGAAAACAGCGTGGGATTTGAAGCGGGACCCGCCTGCCTTATCCCAGCTCTGGGCTCACCAGCTGAGTCATCACGTGTGTTTAATTAGCCCCTGAGCTTTGGTTTCCTCACTTGTATACTGGAGCTACAATTATCCGTCTTGCAGGCTGTCACGAGGGATACAGTTAACACAAAGCCTGCACGCAATATGGAGATCTCACTACAATTCAACGGAGGAGCAGAAACACATGCAAAGCTAGCAGTACTAGGCAGCGCTTGAAAACTGTCAAACGTGATGCTGAAGTACAGGCATGCAAAGAATTTACTGGGCACGTTGGGCTGGACTCATCAAGACAGGCACGTAAAGAGGGTGTGAACTCAGGCTTGTCTTTGATTTAGTGCAATGGAACCCGTGGGAAATTCACATGGTAACTCCGGAGAGCTTTGTGGGCAGCTGATTTTAATTAGTCAAAGCTGCTGGTACCTCCTTCTTGGGGACCAGAATGTCTCTGCTCTGCACCTCCTTCAAGAGTTGGGCATTGGACAGAAGCAATGCCATTGGCAAAGCCGCAGAGGCGGGAGGGGGCCTGGTGTGTTCAGGGAACGCGCAGTGGTTTGGAAGAGCAGGAGGGCAAGATTCGAAGGCGGGGCATTTGGGGGAGGAGAAGCTGAGCAGTGGGTGAGGCAAGGGGCTGTCCTGAAGGACCTTGGGTTCCCAAGTCTGTGAGCTCTGCTGTGAGTGTGCGAGGGCTAACCGCTGAAGTGAGGCAGAGTCGATTTTCAATGATACGGTGATCGATAGTGGCAAATGCCACAGAGAGCGCAAGATAAGGACCGAAGATAAACGCTGGCTTGTGGTCCTTAGGGACCGAAGTGTGACGCTGGTGTAGAAGTGAGTAGAACACAGGCCTCTGGCTGGACCTCCTGACCTGTTTTGTACAGCAGCGAACTAAACGTGCCAACTATCTCGAGAATAACCTGTTTCCAGCTTCCAGGGGCGGGTCCGCATGGATGCTAACGCAACTGGCCCCTGGACAGCTGTTACAGATTGTGTATCTGTGTGGCCCCCAAATTCATATGTTGAAACCCTATGCTCCCAGGAGGAAGGTTTTAGGAGGCGGGGCCTGTGGAAGGTAATTAGATCATGAGGATGGAGCCCTCATCATGGGATTAGTGCCCTTATAAAGAGACACACGAGAGAGTTGGCTTTCCCCTCTCTGCTCTCCACCATGTGAGGATGCAGCAAGACGACAAGATGGCCATCTACAAACCCAGCAGGCTCTCGCCCGACAGCTGAACTGTGAGAAATAAGCGTTTGCTCTTCTAGCCACCCAGTCTATGGTGATCACTGAAAATTTAATAACGCGGGGGAGGTCAAAGATTCGAAGGATGTGTTCCTCCCCCTGCAATCTAGTTTCTTAGTAAATGGGCCCCTGCCTGTGGCCGCCCAGAAGCTCTCGTCCTCCGACCTCCTCAAATCCTCAGCTTCGTCTAACAGATGACATTGTGGCACAAACGAAACCAAACACCAGCCAGCGAACAGCTCTATTCTTTTTTTCCGTTAGTCAACTTGGTCTCTGTGGTATGGATAACTGACCAATCCTGGAATATCCCATGACGATTTTTGTGGCGTTTCCCCCTCTAACCGGCCTTCCCACGTGATAAAAACACATTCCTAAGACCTTGGTTTGGTTCTGGTTTTGTTTTGGTTGTTGGAAGTTGGGCTGGTACTTCTTCAAATGGGACCAACCTTTAAAGGGAGCAGAGGAACAAGAAAGAACACACGGCCGGGGAGGCCTTTACGAATAAAGCACTTTATTCACCAAGTTGTGAGCACAACGGAGATGCGGAGCAGGGCACAGGGGGGCGTGGGCTGGCCCGTCGGTCAGCGTGGTGACACGGGCCCACTGGCTGCCTCTGTGGGCTGGCACGCGGTGCTCGGGGTGCAGACCAACACCCGCTCACCTTCACGGGGGAGACGACACATCTTTTACGCAGCAGTTCTTCCAAATATTTGCTTTCCTAGTTCTGAAATGGGAGGGAGGGCAGACAGGCCAGCAGGCCTTCCGACCCTTGGAAAAGAATTCCATAGACCCGATTGGAAATAAAAGAGCTGGGAGAGCTTCGATGCAGGATTCCGGCAAATCCGAAATGACACCCGTTCGTTACAGATGAGTCTATAATAATCCCCCCAAAGAACCTCAGTTTTGTGGACATCTGTTTTCTCTTCTGTAGGGTGAGGAATCATGCGTGCACAAAGGGTAACTGACTCCCCACCTTCGTGAGTGTGGTGGACACAGTATCGTCTCCTTCTGCCTTTGGCGAATGGGACTAGAAAGTGACACATGGCACCTTCGCTTTGAGAGAGACACTTTGGGGGAAGGATTTTATTTAATGGTAACAATCGCCACTCAATTACACTAAACATCAGAAAATGTTGGATTTGTTTAATTATGCTGTGTACACATATATCGTTTACAAAGTTTCATTCAGCTTAAACTGACCTCCTCCCCCTTTGATTTTGAGTTTGCCATTAAAAACAAAAATCCATGTGCAAAGCCTATCAGTCACCATCTCCCCACGGTTTCCTGGGAAGCAAATGGAAAGACAGTGATTTTTTTTTTTAAATGCCAAAGTAAAAGTTTCTCTTGCTTTTCATTAAAACATAGTTGGGCAGGTTTCTTAATGTACATCTCTATCAGTTGGGGTCATTGCCGATCTCGAGTCCAAAATCATCTGTTTTTCTCCATAGAACGGTCTTCAAGAATACTGAGTGTTTTAGGGCACACTGAGAAACACTTGCTGTGTCAAAGGAAAATGATATTTAAAATCAAGATCGGCTCAGGAAGTATTGGTTAAACAGAAATACAGAAGAGGTGATTTGTAAAGACTGAGCTTGCTTCAGAGGACACAGACGGGCCGGTGAGGCGGAGTTCATTTCCTCCTGCCAACTTTCCTGACTGAGAGAGAAGGCTCTGTGAGCCCATGGCCTGCAGTCGCCTGCCCCTCAGCGTGCAGAGAACGCTGACACCGAGTTTGCTTAAGAGTTTGTAGAAGACCTGCTTAGTCAAGAGTGGTTAATCTGCCTTTTTTAAACTTGCAAAAGCGTATATATTTCATATAATCACCTGAGAAGCAATTCTTTGGAAAAAGGTTTGCTCTCGAGGGTAAAGAAATTGGGTGAACGTTTCATAAACATTTCCAGCGAAGACTTCTCCAAGCAGAGTTGACTGACATAACCAACTCGAGAGGACGAGAGTTTCTCCAGTCTCCCCCCCAGAAGAGGAAACTTGGCTTGGGAGCAACAGAATTGGGAGAAGGGGGAGAGGTCAGAGGTCATGACAGATAAAAACTACTTTTTTTTTTTTTTGCACCTTATTAACCCCTTAATTCTAGCTTTTCTGTCCAAAGTTTCAGAGAACAGCAGTTTATCTTTACTTACTGAAGAAGTCACGTTACAAACACTTTATAACTAACCCAAACCACGATGCAGATGCATAGCTAGCTAGACAAGCTTCCTCACGCTCTTCATACCTCACCATAAAACACACAGCAAGACTAAGGGGTATCCTGGCTTTTCTGGAAGAAACTTTAAAGGATGCAGTGACTTTCATACTGATGTAGAGGCCTCTTCTACTCCACATACTGTGCTGAAAGAAGCGTAAGGAAGCCTGATGCTCGAAATCGTAGCCCTTTCACGCACGCACCAGCGACGCCTGCCGTGCCTCTCCTAGAGTCAACAATCCCCGTGTATCTGACTGCGTTAATGAGAATTTCTATGCGTAGGGCAGGGCGGGGTTCGAGCAGAGAACACTGATCCCCTGGTGCCGTGGCCTGGACATTTTGAGGACAAGCATGCTGAGTCCAGTTTAACAAAACACAGTAGCCCATGTACTGGATTCTGCAGTCAGGAGAAGCGGGTTGCTCCATGGCCCATCCCTCCAGCTGCAGCCTTCTGCTGGGGAGTGGAGTTGGGGAGCCCCCTCTGCACTGTGGTTTCCAACCCCTTCCCCCCTCCCCAGCACAATACTGCTCTGTTTGCAGACAGGACGCTGCTGGCATTTTCTGGCAATGCATTTAAATCTGCTCATACACTTGATATGGAAAGAAGCTTTTCTCCCCTCTAAGTTGGATGCAGAAACGAATGCAAAAGACACCACAGAAGTAGAGTTTCATTAGTAGGAGCAGATTTTGGGTTCAGTTCTTTAACTATCACTACAGTTTTTCTTATACTGCCATTGGGTCTGCATGTGCTCGGGGGCATAACTCATCAACCAATGAAAACACTGGGAGCATTTTACTATCTCCATAATGAAAAAAACCCTCTCTGCCAGCCTAGTGCTGGGACCCACTTGGACATTCTTGTTATCGACTGTGGCAGGGAAACACTGGGAGCACACTGGGGTCCCCACCCCTCATACTTTGCCAGAGCAAGGCAAGGACTAAGACACGCAGACTGTCGGAGAGAAGACAGGACAGCAGAAACATCGCATGAAGCAAGAGGCAACTGACAGACGAAGGGGCACAGTGGCCAGCTGCAGTCTGGCTCCAGACGGAGGAAGAGCTGGTTTCCTTAGGCCCACCCCATCGGAGCGGTCTGCAAAACCCATCAGGGCCAACGCACGCACACATACCGTGAAGTCAGCAGTGCTGCCGAGGCAAGAAGCCGAGAAGGCCAAATTAAATCAGTTTGAGGCGATCTACCTTGGCGTTGCAGAGATTTAAAATAGAAAACCATGCCTTTTCTTAGGCTACTACTGAAAAGACTTTAAAAGACCAAAACCAGCGAGGACATGATCTGATTTAGAGGATGCCAGATACAGAGCAGAGGCTGTGGGGTTGAAGAACTTGCATTGAGAGGACACGGGATTTTTTTTTTTTTATTTTGCCAAGAGCACTATGGTCCCTGGGCAAAAATCACCTAACGGCATGCAACTGGGCCAATCCGGAGACAATTTTTCCCTTTCCTTTCTTTGTATACGGAGGACCCCAGACAGCTCCCGTCCCTTGGTGGGGACGGAGAATGCAGCACAGTATCGGAAGCAGAAAAAGTTAAGGGAGGTTTTCCTTTCCTTCCTTTCCTCTCTCTTATTTGTTTTTTTTTTTTTTTTCTTTTTGGTTAATAACAGCGAAGTGATTTGTGAACCAGGTCCTAGCAAACAGTAGAGAACAAGGAGCTTGTTGAAAAAATGACTGGCTGCTATTCAGCCCACTCACACAGGGCCCCTGGGTCCCCCGACTCTGATTTCTGTTCGAGCCCAGGCAGAGCTGTACGAGGCCAGTGAGGAAAGGTGTGTGCGACGTGGCTGCTACCACACAGATACGTCCCTCGGGCTCGTCCTTCTCAGCCACGGTGCTACATAATAAATACATCCACGCTGTGGAATTACGGCGGCTGCTTTGCTCCATGTGGCATCCTAAGGGCACTTGCTGGCTCTCATCTGTACGGGCGGCACTCCTGTTGGACAACAGTGAAAAGGAAACAGAAGTAGCTCCTGTCGTGCGCATGAGGTGACCCAGGTGAACACTACTGTCGAGTGTGGGATCATGGAAATGTCTACCCCATTGCTTCCTGGCAAGTGTTGCCATCGGTCAGCCCGATATTTGGCTCGTGGGTGTTTTAATCAGATGTCCCCCTTTTTGGTGTTGCTGAGGGACAGTGGTTTGCAAAATGTCCAATCAAGTGTGGGCCTTCATACAACATCCTATGTGTCACTGCCATCGTCAGTCCTTTTGCTAATTGCTGTCTGTGTGGGGGACTTAGAAGAGTTTCGCTTTTTTCTTCATGTCGTTGCGTCTCCAGAGAGGTAACTTGTCGAACTCCTGTATGGACATTCCAAAGATTTCCCGAAACACCTCCGGGGCTAAGTGGCGCTGCAAAGGGAGAAGAGAACTGTGGTCAGTCCTGGCGTCCACACGGATGGCCCTGAGAGGTGCTCTCCGGTTTACAGGAAATCATTTTGAAGAGCAAGGCAGAGTGACGAAAGAGGGGAGCACCTCTGAGGCTTGTCAGCAGGCACTGACGGGCCCCAGTTATTCCTTTTCCGGTCAGGCCAGGTGAGGCACCATCATCCCCACCAAACGAGAGAGTTGGCGGAGTAGTAATGATTATTATAACAACACTGAAGGGTGATGGGACGTGGGAAGGCGATTTAGTATGCTGGAGGTGACTCTACTCAGGCCCTCGGGATGCTGAGAAGATGCAGAGAACATGGACCACAGAAGTAAGAAAGCCAGAGACAGACAGACTTCTGGAGTGGCCCCTGCGGCACCCCCAGGCTTCCTCCTGGCTCGGCCACGGGAGCTGAAGTAGATACCTGGGCTACTGAGGAGAATGTCCATGTGTCTGTCATTCCTGCGAGAAAAGTTCTCTTATTCTCTGTGCCAGGCTGACCTCAAATACAAAGCTACTGCTTCTTGTCAAGGAAAAAAAAAAAAATGATTCTTTATGAGACTGGCAGCCAGAGCTTTTCTTAATTAAAATCATTCAGGTGGAAAAGTACGAAGGCCAGTCTTCCATGTCTAAGGAGGTCCTGGGTATGTGCACCCAGCTAACCCCTCCACAAGGAACGCGGAAGGAGCCCAGCGAGAAACTTGCCCAGTACAAACCTCGTTATTGAGCTCCCCCTCCCCTCTCTGCATGAACTCGACCCAGGCTCGGGCAAAGATAAGGATCTGGGGACGTCTGACGCAAGACGGAGACTCCATTCCACATCGCCAGCCACAATTACAGCAACATCAAGTTCCCAAACTAAAATCACACTGTGCCCCCCGGTCATTCTTCTGGATTTTACTTATGCTGATGTTTTAAGTATAAATTTGGCTTTTCCTCCAAAGTTATCTCTTAAGTCTACCTACAGTATGAGGTTGACCCTTTTAATTATTTTGCCTTCCCCGAAACATTTCTTAGGGGAAAGTTTGGGGAAATGCATGGGGATCTGCATTTGGGATTAGATTTATTTTATCATGATTATTTTTTACCTCCAGCCTGGTTCTGTCCACGTCTCTTAGGATTTTGTTGCGCCCTCTGTTGGTCACCATGAGCATTTCATATGGAAATATCTGAGAAAGAAAAACACCTCTTTAGAACACAGCTGTCCATTTTATTAACAAGCAGAATCTACCTAAAATCTTGTACTCCCAAGACAGAGCTTCTCAGAGATTATAATTAGAGCAGCTGAGCGATGGGTGTTCACCCCTCAAGTTTCCTGTGTATGGGGATGGGTTCTTACCTATTCTCCACTCTCCACCAGCCTCTCATACACAGCACTGCGCCTTTAGGGGGTTCTGTTGTGCAAAAGGATTTGGATGTACTATGTCTTGGGGATGAGAGTAAAAATTGGAAGAGAACTGAAATTACAGGGACACGTTTGATATGGCGGGAGACCTTTATGTATCCTTCAACGACCTTGTTCCAGGGCTGGCTCACGAACTCACGGAGCCAGGCAGGCCCAGAGGCAGTGTCCTGGTGGGTGACATACTGAAATAAGCTTCAGTTACGGTCACCAGGGAGCCTGGCCCTTGGACGCCTCTGGAGGTACAGGATGTTCTGGAGCTCGGGCAACCAAGCACCCCGGTTTGCCTAGGGCTGAGGGGGGTCCTGGGATGTGAGACTGTTAGTGCTGAGACCGGAAAAGCCCTGGGCAGGCTGGGACGTGCTGCACGCTATCTGAAGCTGTCTGCAGCGACTCCACTTAGCACCGGGCATGCCCTGCAGTGCTTGTGGCAGAGCCCAGTGAATGCCGAAGTCCCAGGAGACGTGCTGGTGCTTCCCTGTGAGCACGTGGCACCGTACCCCGTCAGGGCTTAAGCCTGCTGACTCGGTGTGACCGAAGCCGCAGCATAGCAAGGCGCTTTCAGACACGGCTTGCCTAACGTGCCGGCCTAGAGCCAAGGAGGCCTCCTCGGTCTGAGAAAGGTGAAAAGACAGAACACCAAATCTTTTCCGGGTCCTGTCCCAGCTGGCCGTCCCCGTACGAGAGGGAAGGGGACAGCGGCACTTGCCTTTGGTTCCAACATGTTGGGCATGGACACGCCTCGGTCCATTCTCATTCCTGGCATGTGGCCATCTGGGAGGGTCTGCAACAGAGAAGCTGGTTCAAGAAGGAGCTCGCGGTGGTGTGGGAAGCCAGGGGTGGGTGGGGGGACTCTGTGGGCTCCCAGACCTCCCTGTTGGGGTCTCAAATCCTCATCACCATTTTCTAGATGTGTCATCTTAATTACTATGGAGTTTTCAAAATGAGGTCCTCGCTGAATAAGAGCAGCGATACTGCTATTTTATAATCAAGTTGGGAAATATCCTGGCTTAATCATATTGACTAATCCCTGAATTTAGGCTGAGTGCATGAAAGCATACGGTACCTCGAAAAAAATTACCAAGTTTATGATTATTAATGCCTTATTTTTATCTTAGGTTTCCTTGCATATTTTTCCTTTTCTCGTTCTCTATAATAATTTTACAAGGTTTCAGTTCTAGGAAAAACGAATGGCACCAAAGCCTTTTGGGCCAAGACAGGAGTTTCTTTTCATTTGGGACCAGGCAAAGGAGGGAGGGCCTAAAAATACTGAGTGGTAATAATTAAAAAAAATAAATAAACTGTACATGGGTGGACCCTTGATGCTGGTCCATTTCCATGCCAGAAAGAACTCTCTAAAGTCGGAGCAAGAGAACACTCCAACACCTGGCCTGGTTCATGCCGTGTCCCCAAGGCCTGCACGGACAGCTTGACCTGTGCACAGGCGTGTGTGCTCCTCGTGGCTCTTCACGGCTACAGACTAATGATTACGCAGATCAACCAAAACCAGCATCTTCTCAACAAAAGCTCTCCCCAGAGCAGCAACACACAACTGGATTGGAAAACGGCTATTCTGCTGGTATAGCCAACTCAAGAAAGACAGTGTTCCATACCTGGTAGTCTGGAAAAGAGAGGAAAAGAAAATCAGAAGGGAAAGACCATAGAGAAACATGGGACCATTAATAGAAAGACAATATATACCCCACTGTCATTCCCCAAACGTTCCCCAATGACCCACGTTCTCTTCCTGCTCTGGGTCTTGGCACACGCTGCCTGTCTGCCTCCCTGAAGCCAGGAAGTGCCTGCTCTGGTTTTAGTTGTCAGTTAAAACAGCCCTTTCTCGTGGACACTTTCCTTGACATCATGAGGATGTTTCTGCCTTCTCTCTACATCGTCAATCATAGCATCTCTCTCATGGAGCTTCTCTGTCTGTCTCTTACACAGCCGTGTACATTTTAAAGGTAGGGGCCATCGCTGTCCCTCCAGGTGTCTAACCGAGTGCTCAGCACACAGTAGGAGCGATGAATTCATTCTTACAAGCTTGCTTCTCACGGTCTCATTTCACTAGAGATCCTTTGAGATTTTAATAATTTGCTAAAATCTATTAGCTCACGGAAGATAGATGTGATCCCACTTCAGAACGTGACACAGCATGAACTCTGCCAACGCATTTGTGATCACGCGACCTTCTCTAAACCTCGACCCCAGACAGACAACGTGGCTGCCGGGCGCTCACCTCGCATTCCTCCACTGACGTCCCCGTAGCTGTTGTACTGAGCAAAGTCTGTAGAAACAGGCTGAAGGGAAGGAAAACATGGAATTAGAAAATCGACTCCACAGTGCCCATTCTGGATTCGTGAAAAGGAAGAAAGAATTTACAAAACCTAAGACTTCTTCCCAAGCTGAATTCCTGGACCCTCATAATTTTTCTTTCTTATTTCTTTTTCTACTATGAAATCTCTTTGTCTTTGGTGGCCCATCCAGTGCCGCTGCTCAGCAGGACCTTGGGCAGCAAGTATTTCTTGCTGATAAATAAAAATACATTTCTCCACATAGTTCACAGTTTTATTGATGCCATGATGCTTTGTGGGGAGGGGAGTTGCAACCAACCTTCCTATATCTTTTTACAGCAGAGATAACGGGTCGAGTAATTACTTTCTGCTTGATTGTAGAAATATTTGCCACCCTATTACTTAATTGAGTCTTCCCATATACTTACATATGGTATTCTTTGATCTAAAGTCAATTTCTCTCTCTCAAGAGAAGTATTTTATTTTGCCTGTGACTCAAAGTTCCTTGCCAGGAGATCAAGGAGATTAGGATTTTCATTACATTCCAACCCTGAGATCATAACGTCAGATGTACTCAGGCATCATTTCAGTACTTCGACCAGGACCTAAGAGGGAATAAACTGAGAAACGACTGCAAAATCTTACCCGGTGAAGCCCATTTCTTCCATAGCCTGGGAGAGATGAGGTTTTAGATGATAGAGCATGTGAAGCTAAATGAGAAAAATAAAGAAACAGTTAGGAAACCGGAAGTCTGATTCTTTAATGAAATCAGCAGTATATCGTCTACCCTGCAGAATAGATGATTTAAAAGAAGACAATAACCTAAATAATACTGGGCTCAAATGTCCACAAAACGCCCCTGTGTTGGGTGATGCAGGGAATGGGCTGGCAGGGGTATAACTGAAAAGGGTGGGGAGGAGGAAGTGCTCTGCATGCTTTATCTCTGACTCCTCAGTACGACCCCCATGACGCTGTTAGTATTTCCATTTTACAGAAGAAGAAATAGGAGCTAAGAAAAGTTAAGTATCTTGCCCGGGGCCACTCAGCTTATAAATTGCTGAGCAACAATTTGAACCCTGGGCTATTTGGATGCATAAGCCCATGTCTCAGTTGGTGTGTAGCAATCGCTGACCCAAAAGTCAACCATGTAAGTTATCGAGATGTCCTGAGAGGCCTGGGATAGGATGTCCCATCAATCAAAGGTGTAGACGCCTCATAAACTGCCAGGCTTTGGGGAAAGCAGACCTGGGCTTGAATTCTGGCTCTGCTACTTAACACCTCTGCGTCTGTGGGCACTTCATCTTTTTAAATCTTCGTATTTTGGCCCATGTAGGTATAACGCTATATAGTCTTACGGAACAGAATCACAGAATTAGGTGGAACTCTGAAGATTACTCAACCACCTATCCAAGGTCAATGCCAGGGAGGCATCTATGAGAGGCAGCAGAGTATTCCAGTTGGACTCCTAAATCCGAGTTTTGCTAGTTACTAGCGATGTGACATTGGGTGAGTTAAACTTCCTATACCTGTCCCCTGAGCTACAAAATGGGATGAAAACAATATCACCTACTTCGCTGGCACATTGTGAAGATTAAATGAAATAATGTTTAGCAACAATGCTTGCAGATAGTAAACACTAAACACATTTAAAGGAATGCTCGGGAAATTATGCACTCATTCGGAACAGGGGAGAAGAAATCTTGTGAGTTGGGAGAGAACTGGCTTATGACAAACATAATATCCTGCTGGACTATTCCAGCCCCAGCATATAAGTTATCTCCTTTAAAAGTGACAAAACCACCACCACGTCTTCAGCTCTTGCGTTGAGTGTATTAATGTAAGATCGTAATGCTGAGAAAATGCTGTCCATGCCGTCTACTGTCAACGAGCACCTGTTCCCTCTGCGGGCTTCCTTTATGCTGCCTCCTCCTGAGATGACTGTCCTCAACTGACCCCTCGTGTTCTCGAGGTCCTCTAAGGGCTCCCCCACTTCCAATGGGAAGGAAAAGCACATTTAAGGAAGAACCATGACATGCTTAGAAGCTCGGTTGACATGAAGTGTATTTTCCATATTTCTTTTTCCACAGAACACTCTGTGGGTTCCACCGAAATGACCTTCCCTCCCGTGGAGCAGCCAAGGCCGGCTCCCTGGAGGCAGGTGGCCCATTCTCGGCTCAGGGAAGGCAGTGGGGGTGGAGGGGAGTGGTGGTCCATGGCTCACCTGAGTTGATGGGAGAATCATAGCGACTGGCTGACAGGGAGGATCTCTCCCGGCTCTCCCTCTCCCTCTCCCTCTCCATCTCTTCTTTCAATATCAGCTGCCCTAGGCCTGAGTTGAGCTATTCGCAAAGAAAAGAAAAATGAAAGTGGTTACGTTTATGGAAATGCGATTTCTTTTTAGAAGGTTCTGCAAGAAGGTCCTGACTTTGGAGAGTCCTGGATGCATATAGGAGCCTGGTGGTTCCTCGAGAGATAGTCCGGGTTTGGGACCCTGAACCCTTTAGCCTTGTCAATGGTGAGGTTCCATGTTCCTAAGTCAGGTTCCACATCAGAAGGTGTGCTCTCTCTCCCTTGCCCTCCCCCAAAATGCCAGCGGGTGGCCTCAGGAGTCATGTGTGAGTGTGTTTGGATTTTTGATGTGTGAAGGAGAGACTGAGGACAGTAGCCTTTACAAAGAAATTTTACCGATTTGTTCAAAAATAAGGAAAAAAAAAGTAGTATGTGCTCATTGTATAGTTTTTAGAAAATCCAGAAGAGTAACCTATAATCCACTCAGAGATAATTATTTACATTTTGATTTATATCCACCATTTTTTCTATGCACATATAATACAAAACTGGGCTGACACAAATGTGACCTTGTAACCTACCCATTCGTATAACTAGTATCATGTGCATTTCTCACATAATGAAGTATCTTTGGAAAATGTCACTTGAAGTGATTCTTCAATCCCTATTGGTGGGAGAGTTTTAATTTCCTGGCTCCCTCTACCCCAGGCTACAATCGGCTCGCCTTCTATTTGTCTTCTGGGATGTTGCAGGCCCTTGTTAGAGGTGGGAGGGTATAATGAGGGCTTCTTGGTGGCAGTCTGCTTTATCCCTTCTCTCCTGGCCCAGATATACACACAAGGTCCTACGAGTCCCGAGGGAAGACTTGGAGAAATATTTAATCTCAAGGGAATTCCTTCAACTGAGCCTGCATGAGGGAAGGAAGGCCTTGCACCACGTGGGTATACACCTTGGCCCTACCTGACCCTTGAGCATCCTTTCAACACATGCATCACACACACACACATGCCCTGCATGGAGTCTCAGTCTCCTTGCAAAAGCTCAAACATTCCACGTCCCTCTAACTTCCAGCCTCCAGGTCATCAGTTCCAGAACCTATTAAATACTTTGCCCTTGAGCACTGGGATGACTTCTTGCTCACCTTGGTGGCTTGCCCACAGCAATCACTTAAAAAATACAGAACAAACAGAACTGCGTTGAAGCCCGCAGCAAAGGAGTTTAAGGACAAACCTTCATTAATTGCTCTTCTTGAAGCTGCCGGCGTCTCAGAAGTTCCTCGTCATCTTCCTCTCTGCCACTAGATCTGCGTCTCGTGTCAGCTCCTAATTCCACAGCAAAGACAACTTCTCACATTAGCCCCGTAGCAAGGGGATCTTAAGGCACTAGTCCACCTGTGTCAACTTGTCAGGCTGGCAAAGTCAGCGGTGGTCTTGAACATTAATGAACAGCATGAGGGAATAAAGGGCCTACCACCAGTTCAGCGCTGTTTGGTTTCTCGAGACCACAGGTCTGTTGAGGGAATAAAGGGCCTACCACCAGTTCAGCGCTACTGTTTGGTTTCTTGAGACCACAGGTCTATCTGACCAGCCAGCTGAATGTGTGATCCAGTAAGGCATGGATTTTGGCCTCCCAATAACTCGCCTGCTCGGTAAGAACTCAGGGTTGCCATTGCCACTGAGTCTGAGTCATCCCGCTGACCACTGGTCACAGCTCTCTGCAGTAAGTGGGAGGGGCATCTACTCTTACTATTGTGATATCCCTGAGGTCAGTTTTCAAATAGAGGGGAATATAAATTCATCTACACACCCTTAAATAAGATAGTCATTCTCATCTACATACCCTTAAATAAGACAGTCATTCTCAAATGACAAGTTTTAACATCTTGTAGCTTTCTTCTTTTCCTGAATATATAGACTCACCCTAATAATATCATCCTGCCTTCTACTCTTTAAATTCATTAACAAGTATGCTTTTTATTTTTCTCTTAAGGGATGGGTTTCTAATGTTTACTTTTTATCAATCCTTTGAAAAATGGTCACAAAAATGTTTTCTACTAATGAAACTCAATAAAAATTGTTAATACAGCAATATAGCTAAAAAGTTACTTAGGTACAATATTGCAAATCATGTATAATTTTTAAACTTTCTGGTGAAGGGGAGACAGAGTGAAAAGGAGAAATCTGTCTGCACGGATGGAAAATCAAGATAATTATTGTTTTCTCTAACTTGCTTGGATTAATCTGGCTGTGGTAGGAAACAGGAAAGTTTGCTAATCTAATCAAAATAAACTTTAACTAACAGTCTGTTTTTCTTATTTTGACTAATGGGCCAGAAACTGTCTTCATTTTAGAACTCGAAAGAGCTTTCAATGACTTAGTGATGACAGTTTCAACAACGAAACGTTAATTCTCCCCAACAGTGTGGCTGCTGTAATGTCTCTACTTAGCAACAAATCTCAAAGGACTCGGCCCTGCCTGGCGGGCATGGGCTGGCAGAAGGAAGGGGATGACTGTTCCGACCAATGTCAGTGAATATTCTCTCTTTAGTCTATACTAATAAAAATTAATAGACATGAGTTTGGAAGAATTAGGTACATCTCAAGTCAACATCATGTATAGAACACTTGTGAATAATGAACCCAGGAAGTATTTTTTCCTTTGACTATCGGCCCTGCCTGGCGGGCATGGGCTGGCAGAAGGAAGGGGATGACTGTTCCGACCAATGTCAGTGAATATTCTCTCTTTAGTCTATACTAATAAAAATTAATAGACATGAGTTTGGAAGAATTAGGTACATCTCAAGTCAACATCATGTATAGAACATTTGTGAATAATGAACCCAGGAAGTATATTTCCCTTTGACTATTTCTACATATATAAACTGCTTTACAATCCGCTTATATTGCCTGTAAAAGGCGATTGCAAAAATAACTCGATGAAAACAGCATGAGGGAGAAAATCTGGAAATTTTGGAAAATTGAAGGCCTTTTAGGCTGTCAACAGAAATATGGTAAGATAGTCCTATCTTTGTGAAGCCAACTTGCTAAATTTTCAGTATTAGCTTCTGAGTTTGCTAATACCACTTTTTAGGCCAAGTGATTTCATGACTGACAAAACAGTAAAGACGCAGACACAATTCTAAAGCATAAATTTGTGGGTCAAAGCAAAGAATGAAACAGCTCAAATGTGACATTTTAGCACAGAATTCATGGAAATGATAGATGTAAAATCACGTAACTTTACACAAGTAATATTTCATGTAATAGCCCTGCTTATAGATGGAGAAAGTGAGCTCATAAGAAAAGTAAAAGTGCTTCAGTGTTTAGATTGGTTGTTAAAAGAATTGTAATTATAACCCAGAAATAGTCTAAAACAAATTTAGCTGAAAGAAGTCACGCTTCTGTGGACACTCGGGAAATTCACCCACTAGATTCAGATTATACAGAACAATGTTTTGGCCAAGCGGCTTTGATTCATTGGTATTCAAAAGAGTTACCGATACTGCAGTATTAATCCTGAGGGTCCATGCACATTATTTGTTTTAGACCAGTTCTGCATCTGGATGGTTCGGTTAGAGCAAGGTTCTGGTGATTGGGCATTTGTAACTTTGAAGCATTCTGTACACACATTAATATCACATTAGTTCTTTTCGCTATTCTACCTCTTGGTCATATTTTTCTTAAAACCTTTTAGGATAGGACACTTTTTTTTTTTTTTGGACATTTTTAAGCATTTCATGTTGAGACCTTCTGACAATTTGTCCATTTGGCTTAGCTGTGACAGTTGCATACCTACGGCGGCAAGTGACGGGGGACCAGGCCAGTGGTCCGTCTCAATCTTTGGTATCTCGCTGGGGTCTGGAGCCTGGGCTGCTGGGAACTTGGAAAACTTGATGATGTCTTCTGAAGATTTGCTCTGGGCTGCCAAGGCAGCTGCATCTAGGTGGGAATCAGGGTTGCTTAGCTACCGGTCTGCAAGGCCATGGTGGTAAGCCCACTAACATAGTTTTCTTGTGCCCTGGTAAATGTTTCAACTCCATAAAGCTCTTTATTATCAATTGCCCAGTCACTAGGTGGTGACTAGTGACAACTCAACTCATTTTCCAGATGTTCCATCAGAAGCAAAGCTTCATTTTACATCTACCTGTTCTATACCTGAAACACCTTGATCTAGAGCTGTGCTGTCCAATACTAGCCACATATGGCTATTTAAATTTAATAAAATTAAATGAAAAAAATTACTAAAATTAAATTTTAGTCCCTCAGTGGCACTAGCCACATTTTAAGTGCTCGATAGCCACATGTGACTAGTGGCTACTGTCCTGGACAGCACAATGATAGAACATTTCCATCAAGCTAGAAAGTTCTATTGGGCAATACTCTTATAAAGCAATTAAAAATTTCAATTAGTAATTTGAAATTAAAGAGTTAAATTCAAAGCATGGACTATTGTCACTTGACTGTAGCTCTTCATCATTAGGAAGGTTGGCTGGCTTTGTCTTTGTGGCTTCTTACCCACAAATACATTGATACAGTTGACTTAAATTCTTATATATTATATATATATGTCCTTGAATCCTAGGAGAAATGGAACTGGGAAAATCCACTTTTAGCTTGCAGGAATTTAGCACTGCGACTTTTGTTTGCTGTAGCCACTCATTGTCTTGGTCAAAGGTCTGCACATACGAGCGAGTCACCCAACTTTAAAACAACAAAAGCCAGGGAGTCACCCAACTTTAAAACAACAAAAGCCAGGCTAGCTAGCAGCAGTGTTAGTTCATGGAGTTCGTAATGGCTGTGCCTAGAGAAGTCCTTGGCTTAGAGCCCCAAATCCAATCACAGAGATGGAGCAAAACGAACCAGGATAAACGGTCAGTTCCTGATTCTAGCTGATTTTGCAAACGGACCTGGGATGTTACTACACATTTCAAAAAATATTGACAATGATCTAAATAAAACTTTCTCCCTTCTCTGGGCCCACAGATTTTTTAATTTGGAAGTAACTTTTTCAATCTTCAGTGCCAACTCCCCATTCTTATAGAAACCTTTTAGGTCTCGGTTTGCTTAAGCGACTTGATCAAGGTTGTCCTTTATAATAATAAGGAATATAGTCTTGGCCAGGCATGAAGCAGTGTTTCTCTGACTTTCTAACCTCATGGGAAAAAGTTCAGCTTAGAAACACTGCTACTATATCCTCTTCTTAAAGGACAAAATGTGTTAGCATATTAAAGACTGAGGTCTGCATTACTGCTCCCCCCACCCAAAAGTGTGACTTTATTTAAATCTAGGATTTTTCAGATGCATCAGGGCACAGATACCAATTTTGGGTATACTGTCTATTTCTATCACTTGGAACTGCTGTTTTGCAGAATGCCCTTTGGGAGGTACTGCTCTGGCTGTGCTAATTTTAATTAATTACAGTAGTCTGAAAAAAAGTAAAGAGTAAAGCCAAAGTAAATTTCAAGAAGCCAATTCATCCCTTCCAAATAAATAATCTAACATTATACAATCATTAATCTTAATTATTTGACTATTTTTGTTTAGAGAGGTAGGGTCTAGAGAATTTAGAATTTAAAAAGGCCTCTAAATTGATAAACTCTGGGGATCCTGGTCTTAAGCTTAAAAAAAGCATGACTTCAAACAGTACTTACGCATTAGAATTGGTGAAGTCAGTAAACATTCACATGTTAATGAGTGGGTGAGAAGACATTAAACCATAAAAAAACAAACAAAAACAATGTTAACAAACTTAAAAAGCAAGCACATGGTGTAAAATCTTAAAAAAAAACAACAAAAAACAACCCAACAAACAGATGAGGAAAAAAGTCATAGTCCCAGAACGGTTACAACATATACATTCTCTCTTTTCCCCTAAAATGTTGGCCTAAAATATTTTCCTTCTGCATTTTCAACTTTATTTGCTTATCACGTATCCTAACCCTTAAGGGCTCATTAATGTCAACTGTATTCTAAAGGCAGCCTTCAAATTTCCAGCCACAGATTGTGTGTAAATTTCTGAAATCTGAAAGACCTGAAGACCAGTCTTGGCTTTCTATTCATTCACAAGATTTATGGCAGATAAATCTTGAGAGACCTAATACTGGTGGAGGAAAATGTGATTTACGTACAGTAATGTGATTCCTTGGGTTTTAAAATTCCATATTCCCAGAAAAGGAAAATATCAGTGATTCTTAGTTTACAGGAATTTCAGAGACAAACTAGCCTAACTCACTGATTTTTAGAGATGAGAAAACTAAGGGACAGAGAAATCGTGTCCATGACATCCTAACAGAGCCGTTTAAGTGAAGAGATGGGATGAGGGCTAGGACCTCTGTTTCAGCGTGTGTCACGTCCGCTCCACCATCAGGGCACAGATGTCTGCCTGCCCCATAAGAAAGCGGGGCACTGGACAGCCAAGCTGATGTAGGTTTAGTCCAATTAATTTTTCTAGGTCACTAGCTTTCACTAGTTTTAATTAAACAAATTGGAAGCTGGTCAAAATTATTATAGAGATTGGTTAAATCATTTAACGGCAAAGAAAACAAAAGTCTTGGTTGGGTGTTTGTGAATTACTGTGTGGCCGGCACTTCCCCTTCTCTGTGAATGAAATGGTACATGGTTTGATGGGGTCGGAGATGAACTAGAAGCTTCGTGACCAAGCTCAGTGTTCTCCATGTAGGATAACCGATTTCACAGTATTTGCGTCTTAGGAGAACAGAAAGGCATAATACGCTGGGCACCCCGATTTGATTCTCAAAAGCAGCAGCAGATAAGCCTTTCAGAGGACAGCAAAGAGAAGTTCAGCTGAGGCTGCTACTTAAAAGCTACACGGAGGAAAGCGGGTTTTACCATGCTGTTTGTAGATGGGTGGTTTTCGGTAAATGTTGATCCCTTGATCTGTGGAAATGAAAAGCAAAGATGTGTGATTATGGGAACCGGTTCGGCGATGGGAAAAACAGATCAACTGAGAGGCAAACCAAACTGAAGACTCTTGAACAAAAACAACCCAGAAAGTTAACTTGTATTACAAAGATTGAGATTACTGGAAGAGGAAATTACAGGAATGAGAGAATTACTATAGACGAGTGATATGAAATCCTTTGTAATACATCTTTATATATAGAGATGTAACTAAGTCACGAGCCATTTATTTCAAATACATACTTCACTAAAAGTGGGATTAAAACAGGAAGAAATGCAAGCAGTGGAGGTACTCTAATGGTGAGGAAGACATAACCAGTTTGGGAAAAATCCCCAAATTGCTACTGTCTGAAAATTGAGCTCCCAGTAGATCCCAGTGGCTCAATTTACTTTTCAACTAATGAGTGAAACGGTGAAAAGCGATATAGTAAGAGTTTTTTAAAATACATAAACACTTTTATGCACCAGGCTAGTCTAATATGCTACCAGGATGATCAACAAATTCCTAACTTCTATCAGCCGAATTTTATAAAAAGAAACAGATGCCAAATATTATTTATATATTTGTACAGGACCTCATCTGATTATGCTATCATTTCACTTTGAGTGCAAATACTCAGGAAATTTCAAAAGCTTTATTTCTCCAGAATCTTGGGCATTATATCTTAGTGGGGCATTCTTCATGTGGAAAAAAAAAAGAGTTCAAATGTGTAACATTGATTTTCAAGGTTTGATGCAACTTTTTTTAAAAAAGCAGTCACATCTTAATGGTTTGAATCTCACTCAACATTTTTAAATCAACTTTTTTAAAAAAGCAGTCACATCTTAATGGTTTGAATCTCACTCAAGTTTCCTCTGGTTTATTAGGTAAGTTTGGAATGCAAAAGGGAAAGCTATTACAGATTCCAAATATGTACACTAACATCAACATAATGGGTAATTTATTAAACCACTTTCAGTAGCTACAGAAGCGAAACCATGTACTTCCGGTAGCAAAATAATATTGTGACTTCTGAGCCTATCTTGCCTTTACAAACTGAGCTGACCCTAAACATTAAGATATTAATGGGTTCTGGTTTTTACAGTGCCTGATGGCAAATTACTATTTGTACTGTGACAGCAAATGTACTGTGACAGATCAAAGCTGGCGGCACCAAGCCTAAATTGCAAGATATCTTTGTGGGCTTTGCAAGTGGTTAGTTAGTTATACACTGCAGAAGGAACACCAAATGGATCCCATTTTATTTCTCTCTGAAAAGAACATGGAAAGAATCTCTACATTGGAGACAAACAGGAAAAAATAAAAGTACTGTCAAGTGACACTGTGGTTCAATCTTTAGAATGGAAAGGTAACTCGATTGCCATTGCAATAATTAATCAATGACACCAGACCACAGAGCGATATCTTAGAAGGCTCTAATATAAAAGGAAAATTAAAATTTTAGTTAAGAGAAAACAAAACAATTCAACTCTCATTCCTTCACTCTCTGCCTCCCACCCGGCTTCAAAAATTTTTGAGAAAATTTAAACCTGGCATTTCACACACAAAAGTTTTGAAAGGCCCTCTAAGCCAGATCCTGCAATTTAGGGTTTGTTAACTGTGTGCATCCCGATTTAAAGAGCATGAGAAATGGAGACGAGACAGAGGTGACGAGGCTACATTCTACACTGTGACAGGACACCATGACATAGACCGTGTCAGCTCCTACCTGGAACATGGAAATGTTTAGGGGCCTGAGCGTAAGTTGGAGTTAGAGGGCGGCTGTCTGGCCGGTGGGGGAGAGGGGAGTTTCGGCCGCTGGACGGCTCATTGCCTCCAATGAGAAGAATGGAGAAAACAAAATGAGAGAAGGGAGAGCAGTAAAGGAAACAAAGCAAGCGTAATAAAGATCCAAAACAACAAACTGGAAGGAGTACATCAAAAAGGAGAAACAAAAGAAACAAACTCAATTTGTTAACTTGGCTTGCAAAAGTGATATAAGGTCAAGGTTTCCAAAAGAGAGATTTGAGTTCAAGTGGAACTCGGTTAAAGCAGCTAGCAGTAAGATGCATCATTCCAATGGCATGCAGTTGAAGGCTGTGAGCCAGCAGCACACTGATTAAATGGAAAGTTAATTAAGAGGAATGGAAAGTCACTTGCTAATGATTCAGGAAACAGTTGTCAGATGGTTAAAGCCTAGGCATCTAAAGGAGTGGGATACACGAACCCCAAAACAATCACCAACGGGCGTGACGGCAGAGGCTAGCAACTGGGATATCTCTCTCTGAACAGAAGGCTAAGTCTGAGAACCTGTGTGCTCACCCAGTCCTTCCCCTTAGCAACACAAAGTGCCTTCACTGCAACATATGCTTCTGTTTCCTCACTTTGAAATACAGAAGACAGAGTCAGACCCCTTTCTTCCAGGTGCAGTGGGACCACTTATACCTGTCTCGATCTTTCTCTTCAAAGATGAGGCTCCACCCAGTCTAATGATTCCACCCGCGAAACATTTACTGGACACCTACCATGGCTGGGCACTGAGCTGTGGCCAAGGATTGGTAGATAAATGAGATTTAATCCTGCCTCAAGGGGCTCAGAATCCACCTAAGGAGACAGACTTAAGACATAAATATAATACCATGTAATTGCTTACTGAGAGGTATATGAAAAATTTGGACACTCACATGAAAGTGTGTGCCATCAATTCTTCAGGAAAGCTACAGAAAAAGTTAGAATTGAGCTGGGCATGGAAGAGTAAGCCCACCAGGTGAGTGGTGGACAGAAGGGTGGGGAGGCTCAGATTCCGGAGGGCTGGAATATCATGAGGAAGGAGGTATGAAAGGGCCCTAGTGGGTGGGAACAACTGGACTGGCCACCTTGCCCGACAGCATGGTGCCTTAGAGGAGAGAATGGAGAAGAGGCTGGAAAGGATCACTGGGGCTTGGCTGCAAAAGCCTTGAGCGGTACCATAGCCACCATCACTCCCTCTGACCGGGAGGAATGCAGGGATGAAGTGAGACTTGTGCAAAACTGGAAAGAGAACAGTTATTGCCCCAAGTGGTCCTCCTTCCCCACATGTGAGCAAACATCTGTCCCAAGAATATACCAGAAGAGGCAGCACTACTAGTTATTGAATTAGTAATGCAATTACTTAAGATTGAGTTATAAGAGTTCTTTACGTATTCTGGATACATGTCTCTTCTCAGATATTTGATTTGCAAATATTTTTGCTCGGTCTGTGGGTGGTCTTTCACTTTCTTGACAGTGTCCTTTGAAGCACAAAAGTTTTAAATTTTGATAGAGTCCAATTTATCAATTAATGCTAACAACTTTAAATTAACCATAGGGCTTCAAAAAATAGAGAATGAACCAATTTATTTTCACTTTTTCTTTTTTCTTTTTTGAAAAATAAAATATAATTGACATATAACACTCTATTACTTTTAGGTGTACAAGAGTCAATTTCTTCAAGTAAGCACACTGTTCTAAATATAGCCAGCAAAATATAAAAGATGTCAATTGCTGGAGTTTTAAAATAACATGTTTCGTAGAGTTTTAATTTCTCAATATGGGTATCTTTAGGTAACTAGTGCACAGATCTGTACCAAACGTGCAGTTAGATCATCCAGATATGAGATCTGAAATTGTTAACTGGTTCAAACTTATATTCTAGGTTTTTGGTTATCATATTCTGAAACTTTTGTTTTTTTAACTCAAGTCATTTTAGCATCTAGATCCCAATATATAGACTTTACTACTTAATTGAGGTATTAGCCTCTAAAAATTATGAAGCTTCACTCCAAACTGCTGATCTATTAAAAAGTTCATTTCAAAAAATGTTATGTCATTTACTACCAGTTTCCTAAAGAGAAGTAATCAATTCATGTCTAAAAAAAAATAAACACAGGTAGAAACAAGCAGGGGAAGGAAGAATATGATTTATGTTTAGAAGAAAATCTTGTTTTAAATTGAAGGCTGAATTAGTAGTAAGTCTCATTTATCTCTATGTGCCTAGCACAGTGCCTGGCCAATAGTAAGTGCCTAGTAAATGTCTGTGAATGAATGATTGAAGGAGGCCAAATAATTAATCCTACAGCTATTAATGGCCTAACTGAGGAAGCACCCCTGGAGGAAGGACCATCATCTTTCTCTTAATTAAAGGCAGCCAGAAGCTAGTATACAATAGCACCCCCTTTTTAATGACTTTCCCATTAGAGTTGGTCCTCAATAACCTCAATTTAATTGTTTCACTTCAGAAGTATTCTTTACTCCTATAAACATTAGAAATTATTTAAAAGAGTAATCTATAATTGAAAAACAGACTAATTCTTATGGGCTATGCTCAGAAGACGTTCTAGAGAAACATGACTTTCTTGCTGGATTTGTGGTTGATCCTGAAGACTCTCTGTGCAGATCCTGAGCACTGGCTGATTCTGCTTCTGAATCACTCTCTTCATCCTTTACCTCTAACTTGTAGAACATCAGATGTTTCAGAGAAATATCTCACAGGTTTTGGTTATCATGCCCAATAAGATGAAACACCACTGAATTTGTTTTGATAATTATTAGCTAGTGTCATGCACGCACACAAATATCTGCATATACAGGACACAAAGGTCTAAGGTTATTAAAACAGGCATTTGCCCGAGTGTTAAAAATCTTTCTATCATTAAGATGCTCTGCTGGCAAGTGGCAGTAGAAGCCCACCACTTCTCCGATATGGCTGACGACTCTCAAAGGCTACGGAGTGGCTGTCTGAATTCCCAGTGGGTGCATTCTGGATGAATGCTGGCTCCAGTTGGGTACGGTTCTTCATTTGGCTGCATATCTTTCGCAACCATTGACCTTTCTAGTTGCTAGAAAAAAACACTGGGGTGTTCATGTCCTTGTAAGTAAATTTAACTCTATTGTCATTTAAAGCTTCCCAGTAAACATTTTAAAACACTAGGTAAAGAGAGACTCAGCAACACACCCATCTAAGTGATTCTGTACAACATGACTTCCGCACGTCACAAGGGCTCATCGGGAATAAGGTCTCGGAAGATGTGATGTTAGGTACCAGATTCTTAGCCCTTGAAAAACCAAAGTCATTGCAAAATTTTGGCATTTTTCCAAGAAAAATTCTCAAGGTGAGGCCTCTTTCCCAATTCTATCTTAAAACCCCTATCTTTAAGTGATAAAGCTTTTAACCCCACTCTGGAAGGAAATAACTGATGAGAGCCCTAAAAATATTATTTTTGTGCTTACTTCATTACTTAGGCATTGTGATGTATGAGGCATCAGATGAAACAGCCTATATGGAAAGTATTGTTATTAACATCGTCATCATCATCATCTATCAGCCCAGAGTTAAGACACTGTTGAAAAATAATAGTGTATATATCATATAATATTGTATATATCACACTCAGAGCCACTTTGTCCTGTATTGGTTCACTCTAAGTTGTTAGTGATCTTAGCTATTGTGATGAGAAGTTATTATATATATGTGTGTGTGTGTGTGTGTGTGTGTGTGTACACACACACACACACACACATACACACACACACACACACATATACACACACACACACACACACATATATACACACAGATATATTTCTTAACCTTTAGTTTTAGCTCCTTCCATGTCAACCTAAGAAGCCAATTCTTCAGTCTTTGGGAGATCATTCCTTACAGGATTCTCACTGTACTTAACAAACTCAAATGCTCTGTCCTCACTTTCATTCTTTTTTTTAGGCATGCTGACAGCCTAAGTGACTATTCTAAGATCTTTAGACAAGCAGACTGAGATGGCTGTGCTTGCATCTGCTGTGGGAACCTGCTTAGCTTTCTGGACGCTAAGTGCTCATGCCCCAGAATATAAATGAATATTTTGAGGGGAGCTTAAAATCGGCAGCATCTAGAATTTCATGAGTTTCAAGATTGCTGGTTCTTGTCTAAAGCTTTAATAAGTGTTATTATGGTTTCCTTCAGCCAGTGTCAAATACATATTTGCATCATAGGAACTCATATCTATACCAAAACAGGGAAGATTTCTTTCAAAGAGACTTCATATATGTAGCCCTCCTGTTCCCAAATCTGATTCATATTTCATGGACACAGAACGTAATGACTAATAGTATTTCAAAAGGGAGGGAAGAGAAACTCAGAAAGCAAGGCACAAACAGAGCCCCAAACAAAGCAAAAATAGTTCTTCCAAATCTCTAGGCACACACTTGTCAAAACGGTCCAACAATGACATACTGGTGTAGAATGAGGCTACAAAGAAGGTCAGAAACAGAAATAAAAACACAACCGAAAACAAGACGGACATTACAGAGAACAGATGGGGAAGCCAATGAAATAGAGCCAGTCTGTGATGTGCATCTCAGCGTTCACAGCCATGCAGCATCCTCAGCTCAATGGACTCTGGGGACCTGGGTCACATGCATGACAAATAAGGACCAGGAAGTGGACTTGTGCAATGAGAAGCTGGGCTTCTGGCTGCAAGAGCAGCAAGGGCCCCCTGCCTTTAACCACGCGTTCCTGAGGCAGTCATCCTACCCTGGGGTCCTCAAGCCCCTCAGCTTACATTTGGTGTAACTCCTTTGAGACCACTAGACAAGCTCCAAGATAAAAAGTAGATGTTCAAATGAAGGGCTATGGAAAATCCCAGGGGACTTTGCCCCATTTTAAAAATACCTTAGATGTGTTTCTCAAATGGCTATAAGTTCCTTCTGTGCTAAAATTTCCCAGGGCTGGAGAAGCCTTCCATGTATGTGGATATGTGTTTTTTTAAAATGACCAAGAAGTAATTCCATGGAGAATCAGCATTTAGCCATTTAACTATATTAGGCTTTTACAGCCACACCTTTAATACACAAATTCTCCGTGATTTATTTTGTAGTTTAGCAAAAGGTTCATCTGATTTTAAAACTAAGCATATACTATTAGGTACGTTATATTTTGTATCTGAAGTATATAAACTATTTCACATGAATAAATAATAGGCATATGTCCAGTAAAAAGAATGGGAGAGAGACTATTAGACATTTTTATATATAAACTCAGGGCCATGATAATCCCTCTGGGCCTAATGCTTTTTATAATTTAAATACATAATATTAGACTGTGTCAAAAAATTCGAATTTAGACCGGACACAGAAAAGAATCTATATCTACCTTTTTAATAAAGCACCATTTAGGCACACAGAGGTACTGTAATTTCCATACTTATATTGAAAAGTAAAAATTTATTAATTTTGTAATTTAAATGACTGAAGTAGCTGTTTGTTCTTATCCTCAATAAGAATGCAATTTTCTAGTTAAAAAGAGATGGAAAATAAAAGTTTGCTTTACAGATTATGCCTCATGTACATTTATACTGAAATGTGCACCCTTAATTTGAATGAGGGACAAGAAGGCCCAGGGTCTGGTCCAGGTGCTGCCACTTCTTGGTCGTGAGCTCTTGGCCGGGTCGCTGAACTGGGCCCCAGCTCCCTCATTTCTGCCCTGGGCCTGTGTCACAAGGACGCCATGAAGAGCAAATGGAAGGATGCAGTGGACATGCTTTAAGAGCACCGTGCCGGGGGGACCGCAGGTGGACGTGAGCTCAGAGCTCACTACACATCAGCGCACTGTACCATCCACGCCCTAATGACCTATGAGAGGTTTTACAGATGAGGTAAGTGGCACTCAAAAAGTTGTCAACAATCCAAGGTCCCAAGGCTAGCCAATGACAGAGATAATACTCAAACCCAGGACTCAGTGTCCATACGGGTGTCCCATCTCCTCATAAGACTGCTTGCTCTTAGACATAAGGTAAGTCTTATTATTTCGTGATATGTTACTTATACAAACTGCATGACTTCACAGTACATGACATTTTTCTTTCTACAAAAAATATCTCTTCCGAACGATGAAACATATAGTAACCAAACAAGGCAGTTTACATTTTAATGAATTAAAAATATATTTTCTCTTGCATATTAGAAACAAACGAACAACAAAAAACATCTTAATTTGGTCAAGGGCTTCTATATTAAAGTCTCTTTAAAATACATCTGAAGTTTTTTCAACAATTCCTTATGGTTTTATAGACACTCTCTAAAGTATGATCTTCACATCTAGATAAAGAAGTTTTTCCTCCAAAATACTAATTAGCAATAATCATTTAAAATAATCTGTCAAGAGTTTTCGAAAGTACTGCAACTACCAGAAAAAGACTGATCCTTTTGCTAATGGCAAATGATTATGTGTCTTCAATCAGCGCATCAGCAGCATTATTTCCATGGCACAGAAAATGCCAAAATAGCACATCTAAAATTACTACATGCAGATAAGTATGGTGCCTCTATATTTTAGGACTCAGTTGCCTCAAAAACCCAAGTGAGCACAAAGAAAACAGCTCGAGTGGACTGCAAGTGGGAGCGCACTACAACAGCGTTTAAACTACGCGATAAACGTTAGCGGCATGAGCACCTGGAATGCAGGGTTAGCGCGACCCTTTAGGGCTGTTAGAGGATGCAGGATGACATCTGGGCTTGCCTGCTCCTCCCTCCTTCAGCTACTTCCATTGATTAATTTGGTAAAAGTTAGCATCTTTCAGGGAGCTCACACTTACTTTAAATTATGGCCCCTTCCTAACAACCCCTTTGGGGCTCTTGGGTCCCCCAACGCATGGAGGGGAACAGGAGCTCCGACTGAGGACGGCTGCAGAAGCATAATGGACGATGAAGAAAACAATGGAAATGCCATCGAGGATGGCCAGCAATGTGGGGCAGGGACAGAAAACAGATGGCAAAGCCTCTCTTCTCCATCATGTAGAAATGAGGACAAGTCAAAAGATTGTTCCCAGTTGGCTCAAACAGAAATTTAAGTTCCATTGCCATAGATCTTTTTATACTGTCCAAACATCTTAATATCGTTAAGTGGTTAAGTTAGCTTTGGGATATATATCTGTTGCTAAATACTGTTGGGTTTTGCTGAGCCATACTGCATATTAAAACCAGGCAAATGCTCCAACTATATATTATATTTTGCTTTTGACACGTAGAAAAACAAAATAATAATATATGGTTTTTTCCCCTAAGGAGTAGATAATAAATCTTATGGTCTTAAACATACTTCCTGTTTCTTCATCTAGAGCCCTTAGAAATGACATATTTCCCCTAAGGAGAGATGCTATGCCAGTTCTAAGACACTGTTGGGTGTAGTCATGACACACGCAGGCATGCTGAGAGGTCGAAAGCTCGGAGCTGACTCTTGGAGATACACCTTATTAGCCTTCCCAGGGTGCTAATAAATCTCCGCTATGCAGGGTGCTGCCTGAAGAAGCCTGCCTCCTTACCTTTGATATGGGGAATGAAGTGGTGTCGGAAGGGGGAGTTGGGGCGGGAGTCGCTGTGGGTGGAGCTGAGGCTGCTGGTGCGCAGGTAGGACAACCTCTGCACACCAGGAGACAGCAGCTCTGTGCAGCAAGGAGTCAGGGGCAGGACAAGATGGAAACAGAAGAGAAGAACAGAAATTAACACAGGAGCAGGGACCACATCATTGTTCCGAGGGGGAAAATAAAGGTTGTTAATCAGGAGTCTGAAAAAGGAGGAAGGAAAAAGGGTTAAGAATGCACCTGCTAAGGGTGAGGCAAAGTGGGGAGAATTTGCAAATAAATAGGTTTAGGTCAGTGCAGAGTCCCTCTCTGAGAAAAAATGGCTTTGGTGAAGACGATGGCCACCAAGACACTCTCTGTTAGGGTGACACCAGCTACCGTTGAGCCTGTACCAGGCACATCATTTAGACTCAAAAATGGCTGTTTTAAAAAGCACCTGACAAAACAGAACCCTCTGAAGAGCATATGAAAAAAAATGACAATAATTTCAAGAACCTTCAAAAGGAGTATTTATATGTAAGGGTCAGATTCTTTTTTTTAAGCTGCAAACTTCTCCACTGGAAGTTTAATTTTATTTTGCTTGTGGAGAAAGAACAAACAAACAATCTATTTGTGTTCCCTGGATGTCAAAGAGCTACTTCAATCCTGAGAATTGTATAGTGGCCACACTAGGGACCTAGGAACTTAGTTACCTCAAAAGAAGAACGGACCATTCAAACTGATCCGAGACCTCGGGGCCTTGCAGCATCATGTCTGGAGTGGACAACTTATGAACCTTAATAATTGACATCATGCATATCTGTAATATATTGTGAAGGGACAGCAGAAGGAATGCTTAGAATGGGGAATGTTCTAAAGGCTAATGACATCAGAACTGTGGATGGGACAGATGAGAACTTCCTAGTGCTCAATAAGGACGTGACCTTTCAGGAAAACGATGTCGCTGGACCGACCGCTCTCTCACTATTCAGAAGTCTCTGGAATATTTTCCTCTGCAACCTCCCATGTCATTCTGACGGGTCACGGTTGGGGTCTCAGTGATCTCAGCATATGCCCATACACAGTGGTGGCAGCATAAAGGGTTTCTTGTCACCCAGATAGACAAGGGCTTAAATACAGACCCAGGCCCAGGGCATGCATGAAAAATGAATATATGTTGTACAGGAAAAAAGAAAGGAATTCATTTCTCTAAAATTCTAACTTTAAAATTAAAATTAATGTAACAACAAATATTGAGTAAATATTTATAAACCTAGAGAAAACTATACATTATTGAAGGATTAAATAATAAAAATTCAATCCTCTATAAACATGAAATCTATGGCTTTAAAGGGAAGATTGCAGCCTTTTTACATTCTGTTCATTTCCTTCGGTTTTGTTTTATGAAATAAGTTAGCATATGAGTGGAATTGTTACATCAGCCTCAGCAGAAGCAAGAAGCTTAAAATGAAGTTTGCACAGATGTACGTCGTCACCACTGAGTTTGTTTAAAAGGCCCAAATCTTCCTTTGTGAATCCATTTCTCAGAGAATTCTGGGTCTGTGCTGGGGATATAGGGATAGGGACTAAATTCTGCACAGGTAAAAGGCACCTGAGACCCACTGCTATATCATATTCTCTTATCATAATACATCTCAAATGTTTTTATGTTTTCCATGTCTGATTCAGAATTTTAAGGTTGGAATAGATCTTAAAAGATATCTACAACCCTGGGCTTGTATACAATACTTTCTCCTAAGAAGGTGCTTAACCCAGCATGCTTGGTAATACCATGTGCCTGGATAAGGGAAACAAAATAAACCCATCGATAAATGGCTAATACTGGATTTTAGATGATGCTGATATGCCTAAAAGGCACAACAAAACACTTTCTTTTAGAGATCTTCATTTTAAGTCTAAAAGTAATGAGGTTCTCTTCAAGTTTAAAAAAAAAAACAAACCCAAACTCTCTTGCTTCCAGTCATTGACTGTAAAAATGTAATTATTTCATAAATCATAATGAATATAACCATAACATGACTCATTTCAAGAAAAGATATAATACAAACGATAGTTGGATATGAGTTTTCTTTTTCTTTTTTTTCTGGGAGAGGAGTGTGTATGTATCTGACAGCCAGCTATCAGTGATGGGGAAATAATCACACCGAAACACAGATTGTCAGACAGTGAATCCCGGGAACAGCTGCCCTTACCAGGTCTGTGAAAATGCTGGGGAGAACGAGATGTGGTCGGGGTGTAGCTGTGGCGGCTGTACACGGGGGAGTTGATGGAGCCCTGGCTAGTGGACCGGTGGATCATCCGGTCCCGAACATCCTGGTACCCCTGGAAACACAGTGCGAGAAAAACGTGAGCACAAAACACGCATTCAGGCTATCATCGCGTTCAGGTAACATCAAGCTCCACGAAAGGTCCCCAGGAACCATCGTGTCCACCTGATCATGTATGCACCGAGGGCCACATTCCTCCAATATTATGCAAACGAACGTTCTACGGTTAATGCATTTTGTTCAAGACCCACAGTACTTGCGTTTACCAAAATTTTAACATGTAAAAATGATAAAATCCAATGTTGATAGAGCTTTGGGATAAAGGGAATAATTCCAATGACCATATTTATATTGGGCTTTTTAGTTTTATAAAGTGTGTTCACAGACATCGGTTCATCAGATCTGCATAATAAGGAAGGCAGGACACGTGCACCACTTCCTTTTCTCATGGGACGCAAGTTTCAGAAGGTCGCTCACCAAAGGGACCTGTGTGCAAGTATGTAGCTCGGACAGGCATAGCCTGCTTCAGAGCCAGCCTCCTGACCCTGATCTCACTCACTGTTCCGACCGTCAGCCCACACTGCCCATAACATTGATGTGGTGACATTTTAAGTTGATTTCTCTGGAAAACAAGCTGGTGGTGGCCTCAAACCCAGTGTTCTACTTCTCATTTGGGGGATCATATTTCAAGGAAATAATACAAAATGATGTTTAAAAGGAAAAATTTACTCAGATATTTATAATATCATCATTTATAAAGATAAAAATTTATGTTACATGCTCCATAAATTGGGGACTAATTTAAGTAAATATGGCATATCGATTCAATGGAATACAATAGTACTACTAGTATGTCTCTTATGTCCATATCTAGAAAATTATGTTAGGTATTAAATACAGAAAAATCATACACAAACATAAAAATGTCAAAGAATTAGAAGGGTACAAGAATGTTTTACATTTTAGGAATTTGTTGACCTATGAAGTTTCTACTAGTGCAATAAAAGTTTGAAAGTGTGTGTGAAAAATGACTAAATTAAAGCCTCAGTCACTATGGCTGTGTGACACTTGAGAGCAAATAGCAAAGAAACTTTGGTTTGATCCTAGCTGGCTATAACAAAATTAAATAAAAACAACAAGAATACAAAAAGTCCCCAAATAATGTGCCTGAGTTTCATAACTGGTCAGCAATGGAAGTTAATTCTTCTTAACTTAAATTGCAATGATCAGAATACTAATGGAATTAATTATTCATAGGACTCAATCATAAACCATCAGAATACTACAGAGTTTATACCATCTCAAATTATAGTGATTGCCTAAGATCAGTTTTATGTAGAACATCCAAAGAGTTGTTTGATTTTAAGACAAGACTGCTGATTTTTTGTTATTACTTTTTAGATGGAGGTAGACCTGACTCCTGAGAAGGTTACTTATTGGATACACAAGGAAATGCAAAATAACAAGAAACATACTAAATATACAATCATTTGGTTGTTGTCCATAATAGCCAAAATGAAAGGAAGTGCAGGGGCAGCCCTTGGTGCTGGGCCTCGCTCTGATGTGGGTCAGTATGACCTTAGGCCACTGGCCTCAAAGCCACCTCCCTAAGGGAAAAATTATGCAGGGACAACAGAAAGTACTTTGAAGGTCTCTGGTCACCAAGTAGGCAGTCAACATGGGGGGAGGGAAAATCAAGAAATTACTGAAACTGGGTGGGCACGGGTTAGGGGGGTGGGCGGCAGTGTGAAGTTGTCCTCCATTTAGTAGATGGGTGTGATCAGCTTCCTGAAGAACCCTTATTAAAATGGGCTGTGAGGGTAACTAATTTGGGGGCTGCAGAGTG